>NC_091438.1:49516722-50177689 GCF_964237555.1 Oryctolagus cuniculus
AAAAGTCCAAGGGACCCTTGCAGGCCTAAGTCAGAAGCATGGCCACAGCCTTCACAACCACAGGGTAATGAATAATGCGGAGTTGACAGGAGTCAAGGCGGGAGCTGAATCAGAGCAGAGCGTCCGAGCCAGTCGACTGCAGGTTGATGCGCCAGCAGGAGGAGCTCCAGAGCGCGGTCCTGGACGAGCCGTGGCAAGGACTATCGCACTCCACACAGATTTCCAAGTGTAGCAGGAGAAAGGTGGGGAGAAACAGAGGGAGCAAACGCCATGTCTGGGGCGCTTCTCATTACTAAGAATGATCTGGAGAATCCAGATCACTGATACCCTGGGACTGAACTGCTTCTGACGCCAGTGATTTTGTTAGACCTGTGATATTAAAATCTGTATACCTGGATGTTTTCAAAATCTCTGGGCTCTTAATAGTCAATAGTTCCTCAAGCTTGTATCCTCCGTGGCTGAGGGAAGTCCAGCCTTTGATCAAGTTTGCCTTCTCAAGTACCTCCAGGGGTCAACCATCCCCTAAATTCTCTGTCATGGAGCATCATGGCCAGGGCCCCTGCCCTAGAACATCGAAGTGCCACGCTCTTGCTTTCATCTGTTGTCATTTTGCTTCTTGATTATCCAGGAACAATAAGTAGCCCACTCCCCACGCTGTGCTCTACATGTGCACACAACCATTTCCTTAACTCTCCAAATATGGCTAGCACCAGTTTGAATGTGTAATAAACACCCTTGGAATAAAGGACACTCAACAGAGAGCAGGTGACAAACACCACTCCCTCTGCATGCCCAGAAACTGGGTCCTGTTTCCAGCAAACCCACGGGTCTCTCCTGCTTCTGGCCAGGGCCTACCTTCTTACCTCTCTCTGAATCTGGGAGCACCCACTGTCTTCCATTTACTTACATGTGGCTCTTATTTGGAACAAAAATGGCCTATTCTGTACTAACTAAAACCATGTTGTCACTCCCCCTCTTCGCGGAGGAACGACACAGGACCCTGCGCTGTTCTTTTGTCTGCTCGGCCCTCCCCGGGTTTGCTGCTGGTTCTTCCCGGGTTGGCTACCGACCCTTCCACCTCCGTGGAAGGGCAGTTCCCCCTGCCACTTTCCCCACTTCCGCGGGGGAGCAGCACACCGCCGGCCGGCTCTCTCGGGGGGCTGCTCAGGTGTTCCTTCAGATAGATGTTCCTGGTGCATGTTGTCTCTCTCCTCCTTTATAGTCCTCTTCCGCCAATCCCAACTCTGCTACCCACACGCCGAGTACGCTGCTCTCCTCCAATGAGGAGCAGGTCCTGCTGTTTATTGGTTGAACTGGAGGCAGCTGTGTAGAAGCTGTTTCCTCCTCTCCCAGCGCCATATTGTGGAGAGCAGATGCATAGAATAAGTCTTAATTCCAGTAACAGTCTAGTCCGAGTTGCTCCCCACACATGTGGCACACCCAGCACCCCGTACACGTCCTCTCCGGTCTGTTCACTGGAGTGCCACAGAGACAACAAGCCTGTGTTGTCACAGCTGCCATAATCTGACCTCCTGCTCTTGTGTGCAAAGGCTTCAGCAGAAATCCTGTGCCTTTCACACTCACAGAATTTGAAGAGTACGACAGCTTAAATCCATGTGTTAAAACACCCTAACTCGGCAAGCGATAGATCACATTCCACATCATAGATTCAAATCGAACGCTTAAGGTGTCTGAGGCAGGCTTCCCCAAGAGCAATGAAGGAGCCTTCACCTCCGCCTGACCAGAGAGTACAGGTGGCCCTCCCAGAACAGGAGGAGGGTCGTCTCCAGCACACTGCAGCTTCCCCAGCCAAGAGGGCAGGAGCTGCCCGCGGTCCCTCATCGGCAGATCGCCAGATCCACCCATGCCAAGATCTACCTCAATTTGGCAACTGACTAATTACCCCTTTATGACTCCTTCAGTGTGTCGATTTCTGATTTTTTTCTTAAAAGCAGGAACATTCCTCAAGGAAGCAAAAACTTTTACACACAAAACTTCTAACTTTCCTTGAGGCAGCGCGACATCCTATACACAAAACCTGAATATAGAGAAGTCTGGGCATTGCGGCCGTGTGATATTTTGTCAGTTTTGCTTTTCCAATAGAAACTTGATCACCTTAAGGCTGTGTCTCCATATAGAGCTGGATTGAACATAAGGATAAATAATGATTTATTTAACTATCATAATTAGCAGTGACTGAGTAATGAATCAGTCCCTAAAAAAGTGAGTCACTGCAGTTACCCGAAAGGTTAAAAATAACGACATGAGTTGAGTTGACATGATTCAGCCTTCTGAAGTCTCAGCACTCCGGGTACTGAAACGATGGGTTCTATGCAGCTGAAGAGCAGATCCTGTATTCAGGATGAGCGCCCCGATTACAGCCGCCACCGAGGACCTTCCCGAGCACGGCGTCATCACCCAGCCTCCCTCAGTTGCTTTGGTATTTTTTTAGCAATAGCAGCACACATACGCCAATCAGGGCACTTTTCACTATACAGCAGTGTACTAACAATCAAATGCAGCTTGACTGAATAGCACTCCCATCTACGGAACACCCAAACACTCATCGGCAGCTTATGGCCACCTGCTGCTGCTATTGTTGGCTATTATTCATTGAGTCGTGACTAAGTGCCGATCTCTGTGATAAGCTATTTATGAGAACATATTTAAAAGAATCCTGTGAGGTCTGCATGATTTTCCGGTTTCACAGATGATAGCATTCAAATTCAGAAAGCTTAAATGCCTTGTCTAAAGTCACATGGAAGTTAGTGGCGAAACTGGAATTCAAATGCCAATCTGTCTACACATTTTTCTCTCTTATTTCAGTTCTGGGTTTTTCTTGTCATGTTAACAGAAAACAAATATTAGTAGTCACCTACATAAGTCACAATCCAATAAAGAGATAAATAGCATAGTGATTTGGACAGGAGAAGTTTAATATAAAGAATTATTATCTATAATAGGAGATCAAAGTAAGCAGGATTGTAGAGTAAAAAGAACTCTGACAACTCAATAAGAAGACAAACAATTAATCTTTTTTAATGGGCAAAGGATTGAATAGATATTTTATCAAGGAAGATATATAAATGGGTATTAAGTTCATAAAAATACATTCAACATCATTCATGCCTTGTCTGAAGGCAGCATTTGCATTCACAATGTGGAAATGCAGACCTAAGCATTGCCAAAATCTTCTAATTTTTCTAAAAAAAAAATCCCCCCAAATCAGATCATTTTCTAATGTCTTTCTTTTTCGATGTTGGAGATTAATTCAAAATAATTTTTAAAATATCACAAAGATCAAACAAAGCATATCTATAGGAGTGATATGAGTTGTTTGTGATTCCCACCACAGAAGATTTTCCACCTGGTAGGGGACATGGCGAAAGTGGTGTTTGGGGAAGATCTTTCTGGCAACAGCATGCACAGTACCGGAGGGGGAAGGGGGTGAATGGGGAGGGTGAAGGCAGAGAGCACTAGGTGCGAGCCCAGGCAAGGAGAGAAATGGACCTGGAGCAGGGTGGTGGCAGTGGGACAGAACAAGCCACGCACAGTGCATTCCCCACTCCACTGAGCAGGCAGGCAAGACTGAATCAGAGACGGACTCTCTGTAGCATCATTTCTGGAGGGAGCCAGCACAGTCTGAAAACTGCCTCCACTTCAAAGTCGACACTCCTCCTGCCATTTGCCTACATGCCTCAGCCCGGTTCCACCCTCTGAGGGACCTCAGCACAGTCCGTGTGGCACCACTAAGGAAATCCACCTGCTCCTCTTGGAATCCCTATGGTCTCAACTCCACGACCTTCTGCGGCCGGCGGGCACATGGAGCTTGCTTCTCCATCTGGGGACCCAAAGGAAACCCTGTGGACAACTGGACCTTCCTCTCTGAGACAGTGATGGGACAACAAGGAAGCATGGCCGAGCCCCCCACACCGACCAGCCTGCAGAGGGAGGGAGAGTTGCCACATAAATTATTAAGGAGACTGAGACTGACCTGCACCAAAGGGAACCATGGAAACTTCATTATTATGCATGATGTGTAGTTGTCTTTTGAATATTCTGCTTGCTTGGTTTCTAATTTCCTTTTCCTACGCGAGTCTTTCTCCCTCATAAATCTCTACATTTCGATGTTCTGTTCTCTCCTCCTTTGTGCTCTGAACTGGGAGCTCGCACAGTCCCTCCACAGCTAATCTACCCAGACGTAGCAGGTTCCGAGCGGTAGTACACAGGGACGAGGCTCAGCTCCGCAGGGCACGCCCTTCCACCCCACCTCTGGAGAGCCTGCAGCTGGAGGCACCAGTCATGAGGGAGGTGGCTGCTCTATGAAACACTCTCTTTCCTCCAGAACCAGCCGACCAAGGGCCAGGAGCTTTTAAACGTGAACCTGACAGCTGGCAGATCATAGTTCCCCCAGTGGCACCAGCCCAGCACCTGCAGCAAGCGCTCTCTAGTGGGCGACAGAGGCACCTCTTTTGGAGGCAAATCCTCACATCCTGGGGTACGCAGTGCAACTTAGCAAATGATGCCAAGAAAAGGGGAATGGGGTGGGGGTGGGGGCAGTCGGGGTCCTCATTGAAAACCAGAAAGGCTTCCTTCGGTACTGCGAGGAATCTAACCTATGAGGAACGACGCGCGGCTCCAACTGGACCAGTCCTGGGGCAGAAGCCGTGGGCACAGGAGGGACCAGCGGTGAGCCTGGAGGGGGGGTGGGCTCTGCGGGCTGCTCAGGGCATCTGCCCCGGGTACACAGAGTACCAGGCCTTAACCTGCTCTCTCCTTTGCCCGCACCTTTGAATGTGCGGAAGCGGATCCAGCTGCGGATCTGGCAGCAGCGTGGGTTGGCTTTGAGCTCCCAGCGCCCAGTACTGAGATACCTGAGTTGAATGCAAATTGCCACAAGCTTGTTAGCTGCAAAGAGAGAGATTTCGGGGGCTGGGCCATATTTTGACCACTCTGCTTTCTCACACAGATGCCCTGCTCCCCAGAGCTTCTGCTGGATACCAGAAGAGGGTGGGTGCTTGACTTGATTTTGTATGCTCCAAGGGTCAACATAGAATTGAAGGAAAAGCTTTGGTTTGAGAGCCAGACCTGACGTTATTTTTTAATATTTATTTATTATTTTTATTTCAAAGGCAGAGTTACGGGGGGGGGGGCGGGAGAGAAAGAGAGAGAGAGAGAAAGAGAGAGAGAGAGAGAGGTCTTCCATTCACTGGTTCACTCCCCAAATGGCAGCAATGGCTGGAGTTGGGCCAGGCCGAAGCCAGGAATCAGGAGCTTCTTCTGGGTCTTCCTAATGGTTCAGGGGCCCAAATAGTTGGGCCATTTTCCACTGCTTTCCCAGGTGTATTAGCAGGAAGCTGGATTGGAAGTGGAGCAGCCAAGACTCGCATTGGCACCCATATGGGATGCCTGTGCTGCTGGCATCGGCTTAACCCACTGCACCACAGTGCTGGCCCCTAACTTTAAATATGAACTTTGCCACTTACCGGTTGTGGGATCTGTATAAATTTTTAGAACTTTCTGCCCATGTGTAGGAGGAAGGACGGCATCTGGCTTATTAGTTGGGACACCAGTTAAGTCTCCAGGACCCCAGAGTAGCTGAGTTCGGTTCCCAGCCTCCCCCTAGTGCAGATGCTGGGGGGCAGTGATGATGGACTAAGTGGTTTGGATCCTGCCTCTCATGAGGGAGACTGGGATTGAGTTGCTAGCTAATGGCTTCAGCCTCTTCCCAGCCCTGCTGTTATGGGCATTTAGAAGGTGAACAAACAGATGGGAGTTTTCTCTCTCTTTCTCAAGCAAATAAATAAAAATTTAAAAACAAATAATGAAAACATTTCACACACCAACTTTCTCATCTTTAAAATGAAAATTTTAGGACCTCAGAATTTATATATTTTATTGACATAAACTATTTAAGTCATCATAGGCATATTTAAGATGCAGAAAGTTTAAAGATGCAGAAAGTTTACTGCTTAGTAAAATGAAAAAACACAGTTGTGTGGGTGTCCCAAGTTCTCTGCAGTATTTGGATCCATTGCTACCACACGAACATGGCATCATGTGGGAATCAGGTGGGCCCACCTGTACCTAGGCCCCATTCATATCTGGATTTTTTTAAGATTTATTTTATTTATTTGAAAGAGTTACAGAGAGATGTAGAGACAGGGAGAGAAAGGTCTTCTATCCACTGGCTCACTCCCCAGATGGTCGCAACAGCTCGAGCTGTGCGGATCTGAAGTCAGGAGCCAGGAGCTTCTTCTGGGTCTCCCACGTGGGTGCAGGAGCCCAAGCACTTGGGCCATCTTCTACTGCTTTCCCAGGCCATAGTAGAGAGCTGAATCAGAAGAGGAGCAGCCAGCACTAGAACCTGCGTCCATACGGGATGTCAGCACTTCAGGCCAGGGCTTTAACCCGCTGTGCCACAGCGCCGGCCCCATATCTGGGTCCCTTTAAAGCAGCTTTCTGGGCCCACTGTTGTTCCCTGGGGAGGAATGGCTGCCCCTTTACCATCACCACCTGCTCACCTTTACCCAACAACACCGTCCTACGAGAGTTGGAGTCCCATTTCTGAGAGTAAGGATACTGATGAGATGATGATGAGAGCTGCTTTATACTTTGAGATTTTATACACATTTGGGCTAAAGGGGATTAATCTAACCCAAGACATGAGCTCAGCACTGTCACACATTAGAATTTAGCTAGTAATTATCTCTTCTGCAAAATGATAGAGAAATGGCACTGCAGTGAGGATCCCAATGCCTTGTTGTACTCTGTTGATGGCAAAAATTGAGTCAACCCTTTGAAAACTATCCATCAGGAGCCTGTAAGAAAACACACCCTTTAACCCAGTAATTCCACTCCTGGGAATCTATCTTAATAATTTAGAATGTGTAACCTTTTTGCACAAAGATGTTTACTGTAGCACTAGTGAAAGACTAGAAACAGTAATAATCTTGTAAGGGATGCGTAAATTATGATACACTCAAAGCTTGCAGCGGTTTGTCAAGATTTTGGCAAATGGCCTGCAGAGGTGGCTGCCAACACTGCAAATGATTTTTTTTCTCTCTACTTAAAACAAACAACAAGTTCAACCCATTCTGTAAGCAGGGAGAATGATTCTGAATTTGGAAAACATAAACATTATTTTGCAAAGATACAGTTTGGTGTAAGTGATCTCTACGATAACTTGTCACAGGCTGGGTTCTCGGAGATGAAAGCTGAGTTGCAGTTTGGGTGTAGGATCATCTGTGAAAGGAAGGGGCAGGAAGGAGAACTGGGTGGAAGGAGACGTTAACCTGTAGTATGGACCCTAGGAAGTCTTAGGCTCCCCCTAAGAGAGCAAGCCCTGCCCACAGGAGTTCAAACAGTGGATCAAAATGTCCTGACCTTTATATTCGGCGCTCGGTGAGTCACCAGATGCAGCAGCTTCCTGTGCTGGGCTGTCCTGGTGGCTGGAGAGCGGTCTCTCACTGGGAGATCTGGTTTGGGTCTTTCCACAGCTGCTTCCCTTCTAGCTCTGGTTCTTATGCCCTGC
Organism: Oryctolagus cuniculus; assembly: GCF_964237555.1. Taxonomy (NCBI): domain Eukaryota; kingdom Metazoa; phylum Chordata; class Mammalia; order Lagomorpha; family Leporidae; genus Oryctolagus; species Oryctolagus cuniculus. The sequence goes on from NC_091438.1 coordinate 49,524,257, forward strand.
TATCATGTGCTTCTTTATTGAATGACACATCAGTAGTCACAATACCATCTTCTTGAGCACTGCCGTAATCCTACAGGTGCTTCTAGTTCACAGTCCTGAACCCAGGAAGAGACTGAGGGGCTTTTTGCAAAGGGCACTGCATAGCTTTTTCGTGTTTACTCTCAGCTTAGTTTAGTAAGACCACTGCACCTAAGAGCAGCTAAAATTGTGAGAGACATCACACACGTGTCTCCTCTGCTTAACACATCGCTCTCCTTGTGCTAGCAGCTCTTCTCCTTTTCCCCATCAGAGAGCTCTTGCTCTAATATTGGTAGAAGCTCCTTCACTGTAACTTCCAAACTCTCCTGTAGGTAGTTTCCCAAGACAGAAGCACTGAACTGGCTGAGTTTAGAAAATGACCAAAACCCTTCTGCACCCATGTCTTATGACCAATGTCAATGTAGTATTCTTTCTAAAACACTTTGCATTTCAAAAATGAGCCACAGAAATAACACCAAAAGCAGTAAACAAAGGAAAAAAATTAAATGAACTTCATCAAAATTAACTTTTGTGTGTCAAGACACTTATTAACAGAGTGAAAAAGCAGCCCCCAGAATGGGAAGAATATTTGCAAATCACATAGTTGATAAGGAATTGCTATCTAGAATAAAGAATTTCTTTTTTTAAAAAATATTTTATTTATTTATTTGAGAGGTAGAATTATAAACAGTGAGAGACAGAGAGAAAGGTCTTCCATTCATTGGTTCACTCCCCAAATGGCCACAATGGCTGAAGCTGAGCCAATCCAAAGCCAGGAGCCAGGAGCTTCTTCCAGGTCTCCCACGTGGGTGCAGGGGCCCAAGGACTTGGTCCATCTTCTACTGCTTTCCCAGGCCATTGCAGAGAACTGGATTGGAAGTGGAGCAGCCAGGACTTGAACCAGTGCCCATATGGGATGCCAGCATCACAGATGGATGATTAACCTACTGTACCACAGCATCAACCCCTGGAATAAAGAATTTGTACAACTCAACAAGAAGAAAACAATCAAGCAATCCAATTTAGAAACCAGCAAAGGATTTTTGAATAGACATTTTCCAAAGAAGATACATAAATGTTCAAAAAGCACCTGAAAAGATGCTCAAAATCACTGGTCACTAGGAAAATTTTAAATTGAAACCACTACGAGATTGTACTTCACACCCATTTGGATGGCTATTATTAGAGAAAAACAAAAAAAAACAAAAAAAAACAAAAAAAAACAAAAAAAAAAAAAACAGAAAATAGCAAGTGTTGGTGAGGATATGGAATAATTGGAGCCTTCTGTATTGCTGGTGGGAACGTAAATTGGTCCAACCACTATGGATACAGTATGGTAGTTCCTCAAAAAGTTAAATCAAAAACTCCCATATGAGTCTAGCCTTTTCACTTCTAGATATATAGTCACAAGAATTGAAAGCAGAAACTTGAAGCAGCTGTTTATACATTCACGTTCATAGCAGTATTATTCACAAAAACCAAAGATGGAATTAACCCATAAATGGATAAACTGGATAAACAAAATGTGGTATATACCTACAAAAACATATTATTCAGCCTTAAGAAGGAAGGAAATTCTGACACAAGCTACAGCATGGATGAATGAGGACATTATGCTAAATGAAATAAGCCAGACACAAAAGAACAAATATTATATGAGGGACCTAGAACAGTCAAACTTCAGAAACAGGAAGTGAAATGGTGGCTGTGACCAGGGGCTGCAGGGAGGCAGGGAGGGAAGCTAGTGTTTAGTAGTGATGGCTGCAAAACAGTCAATATCCTTAATGTCATTGAGCTGTAAATGTTATGCTATGTATACTTTACAACTTAGGAAAAAAGTGATCCTCACTGACTGGCAAGACTTCAGGGCTGTTGGATCATAGGTTCTCTGAGAGCATGGGCTACATGGCATGAAACCCAGAAAGTGAAATCAGACAGACATGAGCTCTCATCCTCTCTGTACTACACTTGCAATGAGACTTTGGGCAATATGGGTCAATTTCCCAAGCCATAATTTCCTCATCTCTAAAATGAAGTTAAGGGGCTGGCCTTGTGTTGTAGTAGGTAAAGCTGACACCTACGGTGCTGGCATCCTGTATGGGCACCTGTTCAAATTTTGGCAGCTCCACTTCTTCTTTTCTTCTTCTTCTTCTTTTTTTTTTTTTTAAGAAAGCTTTTATTTAATAAATACAAATTTCAGAAGCTCCACTTCTGATCCAGTTCCCTGCTAATGGCCTGGGAAAGGCAGTGGAAATAGTCCAAGCACTTGGGACCCTGCTACCCATGTGGGATACCTGGAAGAAGCTCTTGGCTCCTGGCTTCTGCCTGCCCAGCCCTGCCTGTTGCAACCATCTGGGGACTGAGCCAGCAGACAGAAGATACATCCCCCCTCTCTCTTTCTCTCTCTCTCTCTCTCTTTGGGAGAGCTGGGTCTTTAACCTATGCACCTATTCCATAGGTGTATAGACAGGAGCTAAAAACAATAATCAAATCATGCCAGCGCCATGGCTCACTAGGCTAATCCTCTGCCTGCGGCGCTGGTACTCCGGGTTCTAGTCCTGGTTGGGGCGCCGGTCTTGTCCCGGTTGTTCCTCTTCCACTCCAGCTCTCTGCTGTGGCCTGGGAAGGCAGTGGAGGATGGGCCAAGTGCTTGGGCCCTGCACCCGCATGGGAGACCAGGAGAAGCACCTGGCTCCTGGCTTTGGATCGGCGCAACATGCCAGCCCTAGCAGCCATCTGGGGGGGTGAACCAGCGGAAGGAAGACCTTTCTCTTTCTCCCTCTCTCACTGTCCAACTCTGCCTGTCAAAAATAAATAAATAAATAACATGTAAGTTCGTTCTTATACATTTTTTGTATTCTGTATTAAAGTACCACATATCAGGGAAAATATATATTTATCTGTTTTGGACTGGCTTATTTCACTAAGCATAATGGTTTCCAGTTGTATCCATTTTGTTACAAAAGACAGGATTTCATTCTTTTTATGGCTAAGTAGTATTCTATTGTGAATATATAGCATATTTTCTTTATCCAGTCATCAATTGATAGACTTCTGGGTTGATTCCATATCTTAGCTATTGCAAATTGAGCTGCAATAAACGTGGGGGTACAAATAATTCTTTCTTTTATACAAATAACTTTCATATACTGATTTCATTTTGTTTTGGTAAATTCCATGAAGTGGGCTGGCTGGGTCATATGGAAGATCTATTTTCAGATTTCTGAGGAATCTCCATATTGTCTTCCATAATGGTTGTACTAGTTTACATTCCTACCAATAGCATATTAGGGTACCTTTTCCTCTACATCCCTTCCAGAGTATATTATTTTTTGATTTTTGGATTATAGTCATTCTAACTGAGATAAGGTGAAACCTCATGGTGGATTTTTTTTTGGACAGGCAGAGTGGACAGTGAGAGAGAGAGACAGAGAGAAAGGTCTTCCTTTGCCATTGGTTCACCCTCCAATGGCTGCCGCGGCCGGCGCACTGCGCTGATCCAAAGGCAGGAGCCAGGTGCTTATCCCGGTCTCCCATGGGGTGCAGGGCCCAAGCACCTGGGCCATCCTCCACTGCACTCCCGGGCCACAGCAGAGAGCTGGCCTGGAAGAGGGGCAACTGGGACAGGATCCGACGCCCCGACCGGGACTAGAACCCGACGTGCTGGTGCCGCAAGGCAGAGGATTAGCCTATTGAGCCATGGCGCCGGCCCTCGTGGTGGATTTTATTTGCATCTCCTTGGTGGCTAGTGATCCTGAGCATTTTTTCATATGTATGTTGGCCATTTGTATTGCATCATTTGAAAAATGTCTGTCTTCACTGGATTGCTTGTTCTGTTGTTGAGTTTCTTGAGCTCCTTATATGTTTTAGATATTAATCCTTTAGCAGATGAATAGTTTGCAAATATTTTCTCCCATCATGTCAGTTGCCTTTTCACTTTATTTCCTTTGTTGTGCAGAAGCTTCTTAGTCTGATGTAATCCCATTAGTCTATGTTTGCCTTTCTTGCCTGCACTTCTGGATCTTATCCAAGAAGTTTTTGTCCATGCCAATGTCTTGTAGTGTTTCACCAATGTTTTCCTCCTAGTAATTTGATGGTATCAGGTCATAGATTTAGATACTTGATTCACTGTGAGTTGATTTTTTTTAATAAAGTGTAATGTAGGGATCTTGTTTCATACTTCTGCACAGGGAGATTCAATTTTCCTAAAGCCATTTGTTGAAGAGACTGTCCTTTCTCCAGGGAATGATTTTCGCTTATTTGTCAAAGATCAATTGATTGTGGATGCATGGATTACTTCCTGAGGTGTCTATTCTGTCCCATTGGTTTGCATGTCTATTTTTGTAAGAGTACCAGGCTGTTTTGATTATAATTGCCCTATAGTATGTCTTGAAATATGATATTATTATCCCTCTGGCTTTGTTTTTGTTATTTAAAGTTGCTTTAGGTATTTGGGGTCTCTTATGTTTCCATAAGAATTTTATCTAGATCTTATCTAGTATCATTTTTTCTAGATCTTAGAAGAATACATTGGAGCCAGTGCTGTGGCTCAGTAGGCTAATCCTCCGCCTTGAGGCGCCGGCACACCAGGTTCTAGTCCCAGTCAGGGCGCCGGATTCTGTCCCGGTTGCCCCTCTTCCAGGCCAGCCCTCTGCTGTGGCCAGGGAGTGCAGTGGAGGATGGCCCAAGTGCTTGGGCCCTGCACCCCATGGGAGACCAGGAGAAGCACCTGGCTCCTGGCTTCAGATCGGTGCGGTGCGCTGGCCGCAGCACGCCAGCCGCGGCGGCCATTGGAGGGTGAAGCAACGGCAAAGGGAGACCTTTCTCTCTGTCTCTCTCTCTTACTGTCCACTCTGCCTGTCCAAAAAAAAAAAAAAAAAAAAAAAAAAAAAAAAAGAATACATTGGTATTTTGATTGGGATCATGTTGAATCTGAAAATTGTTTTGGGTACTATAAACATTTTGATGATATTAATTCTTTCAATCCAAACATGAAAGATTTTTTCATTTTTTGGTGCCTTCTATTTCTTTTCTTAAAGTTTTCTAATTTTCATTGTAGAGATCTTTCACATCCTTGGTTAAATTTATTCCAAGGTATTCTAGTTTTTCGTAGCTATTGTGAATGGTACTGATCTTTGAAATTCAAACCCACAGCCAGCATCATATTGAATGGGGAAAACCTTGAAGCATTTCCACTAAAATCCAGAACCAAAGATGCTTACTTCCACCATTGCTATTCAATATAGTTCTGGAAATTTTAGAGCCATTAGGTTAGACAGAGAAATAAAATGGATACAAATTGGAAAGGAGGAAGTAAATTATCCTTGTTCACAGATGACATGATCCTAAATATAGGGGAACCAAAGGACTTCACTAAGAGACTATTTGAACTATTAGAACAATGAGAGTTTGGCAAAGTTGCAGGATATAAAATCAATGCATAAAAATCACAAGCATTTGTATACACAAACAATTCCATGTCTGAGAAATGTAACATTTTTAATTTACATTCTAGTCAAGAGTTTAAGACTCCAACAAATAAAGAGTTCAACAAGTAGTTTAGTAGGAATATAGGCAAGGGCTGTGAACATTAATTAAAGGAAAAGATTCCATTTCACTCATATACAGTGAATTTTAAATAATCACAGATCATTAAACTATAACAATATATATCTATATGAACTATCACAAATAACAGATAGTATTTTAATTTTTTTGAGTCTTGCTTATATCACTTAGCATGATTTCCAGCTTCATTCATTTTGTTGCAAATGTCAGGATTTCATTTATTTTATGGCCAAGTAATATTCCATAGTGCATATTTACCACATTTTCTTTTTTTTTTTTTTTTTTGGGAGTTCCCTGTTTTTTATTTCTTTTTATTTTTATTTTTTTTGTGTTTGCCTCTTTCTTTGGTCTTTTTTTTTTTTATCTTTTATTTAATGAATATAAATTTCCAAAGTACGACTCATGGGTTACAATGGCTTCCCCCCCCCCAATACCGTCCCTCCCACCCACAACCCTCCCCTTTCCCACTCCCTCTCCCCTTCCATTCACATCAAGATTCATTTTCGATTATCTTAATATACAGAAGATCAGCTTAGTATACCTTAAGTAAGGATTTCAACAGTTTGCTCCCACACAGAAACATAAAGTGAAAAATAATAGATGATTTTTTTTTTTAAATGATGATGAAATCAGATCAGACCTCTTGTCATGTTTAATCCCAGTGAGAGTCAAGTTGGGAATTGATAATTTCTTTTTTTTTTTTTTTTTTTTTTTACAGAAGATCAGTTTAGTGTACATTAAGTAAAGATTTCAATCGTTTGCACCCCCATAGAAACACAAAGTGAAATATACTGTTTGAGTACTCGTTATAGCATTAAGCCTCAGTGTACAGCACATTAAGGACAGAGATCCTACATGAGGAGTAAGTGCACAGTGACTTCTGTTGTTGACTTTACAAATTGACACTCCTGTTTATGGCATCAGTAATCTCCCTATGCACCAGTCATGAGTTTCCAAGGCTATGGAAGCCCCTTGAGTTCTCCGACTCTTATCTTGTTTAGACACGGTCATAGTCAAAGTGGAGGTTCTCTCCTCCCTTCAGAGAAAGGCACCTCCCTCTTTGAAGACCTGTTCTTTCCACTGGGATCTCACTCACAGAGATCTTTTTGCCAGAGTGTCTTGGCTTTCCATGCCTGAAATACTCTCATGGGCTTTTCAGCCAGATCCGAGTGCCTTTAGGGCTGATTCTGAGGCCAGAGTGCTATTTAGGACATCCGCCATTCTATGAGTCTGCTGAGTATCTCACTTCCCATGTTGGATCACTCTCCCCTTTATTTATTCTATCGGTTAGTGTTAGCAGATACTAGACTTGTTTATACCACATTTTCTTTAACCAGTCATCAGTTTATGGACATCTAGGTTGTTTCCATAAGTTAGCTATTATGAATTGAGCTGCTATAAACATGGAAGTGCAGGTAACTCTTGCATATACTACTTTCATTTCCTTTTACAGTCCCAGCAGTGTACTAGCTGGGTCATAGGGCAGCCTGAAGCTTGGATCCATAGAGGCTCACCTGTCACTAGTCTGGACCTTCAGCCTAGGTCTTTAAGGGCTGACCAGCCACTGGGATAGTGCCAGAGCCAGAGTTCACTGGAATCAATCTGAAGCCTGGGCTCACAAGGATAGCTGAGCATGTCTGTGGGGCAGACCTGGGTCCGGGATCCCCAGGGGCTGATCATGATTCCAACCTGATTTTCAGGAACACTGTGCTCCACTGGAGCAGCTGTGAAGCTTGGGTATGCAGAGGCTGGTCTGGTTCCTGGCACTGCAGGGGCTAGCCTGGTGCCTTGGGTCATAGCAGCTGTCCTGCAATCAGGATCCATAGGTATAGTCCTAAAGACTGGGGCCATGGGAGCCAAGCCAGCACTGGGGGCTACTGGGATGAGCCTGGACCTTGGACTTGATGGAGTAAGCCTGGACTCTAAGTCTACTAGAGTTTTGGTCTGCAGGGTCAGCCTAGAGTCTGTATCCATGGTGCAAACTTTGTGCCTGAAGTCAGAGTTGCTGACCTGCCACTTGGGTAGGCCTGAAGCCTGGGACTATGTAGGCCAACCTGGTTCTGGCCTAAAACCTAGGGTAAGCATGATCCTGGGGCCATAGGAGCTTAACTAGTACTGGATCAGCAGGGAACCTATACCTTTAGGGAGTGGCCTAGAGGCCAGCAGCTGGCCTGATGACTGGATTGCAGGAGTTGAGATGTGCTGGGGTGGGCCTGAAGCCTGGGGCAATGGGGGTAGCTTGGTGCTAGGGAGATGTCCAAAGCCTGAGGCTACTAGAGATGGTTTGGCCTTGGTGTGGGCCTGGAGCCTGAATCTGTCAGAGCTGGCCTGGCACCAAAGTCTGGGGCCACTAGTCCTGGCTGGGTGCTAGAACCAGTTTGGCATTGAGGCTGGCCTGGAGACCACACCTACCAGGAAGGCCTGAACCTATTTCAGGAATGGGGGGTGGGCCTTGAGGCTCAGTCCACAAGCACCAGCATGGCTTCTAGGGATGTGGTAGCCTGTCCAGGGTGGGATTTTACTTGGGCAGGCTAGGTGTTGAAGCCAAAGGCAGAGTCTGGTGCTGAGATCTCTCTCCTCCCCTAGGGGGAGGGTATCTCTCTCCACCTTGCATGCCTGGGTTAGGGGAGAACGGCAAAGGAAATATAAAAGTAAGCCTCTCCTCTTCAGTGCACCTTTTTTACTTCTGTGCTATAGTTACCTGGTTTCTCGAATCCTTGCAAAGGTATTTTTGAGCATGGATAATTCACATTGATGTTATTGTCAGGGCATTAGCACTATATGGCCCTATTCCACCATATTGCTGACAAAGGCATTTATTTCTTTATAAATACAAAACTTCATAAGAATAATGCAAATATAGTTAAATATGTATATATTAAACATAACAGTGTACTGTAAAATACTGATTAAATACATTTAATTGGCGTTAAAAGTGAAACAGAGCTATGATTGTTTTAAAGCATACTCAGTCCAGCAGGGATATCATCATTGAACTGCTAAAAATTTGCTAGTTGCTGAAAACATCTTTCTAAATCCATGCTGATTGAAAAAATGATAAAGGGGACAGTTATAAGCTGCTCTCTAGCCTACTGCAATGTTCGAGTGTGTCCCCCAAAGTTCTTGTGTTGGAAGCTGAATCCCCAAAGCAATAATGTTATGAGGGGGTACCTTTACAAGGGGAACAGGAAACGAGGGCACTACCCTCAGGAACTGATTAATGCCAGTGTCATAGGAGAGCGTCTGTTATTGAGGGAGGGGGTTTCCTATATAAGAATGAGGTCAGCTCCCTCTTGACCTCTCTCACTCCTTCCACCAGGCGATGATGTAGCAAATGGTCCTCACCAGCTTCCAGTCCCTCCATCTTGGACCTCCTGGCCTGCAGAGCCATGAGCCAGTAAATTTCTGTTCGTCACAAATTACCCAGTCTGAGTTACTCTGTTACAGCAGCATAAAACAGACCAAGACACCCATTATCTACAAATATCCTACCTCTTGGTTGATAACTTTGGGATGTGGGGGGATTAATGCTTGATGTCTTTGCAGAGAACATTTTTTAATTGATAACTCCTATCGTTTGAATGTCGTCAAATCTGCACTGCAACTTAATCCCCAATGCAGCAGTATTAGGAGGTGGGATCTTTACAGGTGATTAGGCCGTGAGGGCTCCACTCTCAGGAGCTGGATGAGTGCCCTTAAAAAGGAGGTGCTTCCACAGTGATTAACATGCTGCTTGGAATGCCTGCGTCCCCTCCTGGAGTGCTTAGTTCAAGTTCTAAATCCCATTCAGCTTCCTGGTAACATGAACCTTGGAAGGCAGCGGGTGATGGCTCAAATAATTGGGACCCTGCCACTCACATGGGAGAACAGCATTAAGTTCCAGCCCCAATTGTTGTGGGCATTTGGGGAGTGGATTAATGGATGGAGATTTCTCTCTCTACAACTGCTACCTCCCCCTCACCCTGATGCTACCTGTCAGATAAATAAAATAAATAGAAAGTACAGGGGCCGGCGCTGAAGCGCAAGCATTCCATATAGGTGCCAGTTCGAGTCCCAGCTGCTCCTCTTCCCATCCAGCCCTCTGCTATGGGCTGAGAAAGCAGTAGAAGATGGCCCAAGTCCTTGGGCCCCTGCACCCACATGGGAGATTTGGAAGAAGCTCCTGGCTCCTGGCTTCGGATGGGTGCAGCTCCGGCTGTTGCGGCCATCTGGGGAGTGAACCAGTGGATGAAAGACCTCTCTCTGTCTAGAACTCTCTCTGTAACTCTGTCTTTCAAATAAATAAATAAATCTTTAAAAAATAAATAGAAAGTATAGGGGCCGGTGCTGTGGCGTAGCGCCAGCATCCCGTATGGGCACCAGTTCAAGTCCCGGTTGCTCCACTCTGATCCAGCTCTCTGCTATGGCCTGGGAAAGCAGTAGAAGATGGCCCAAGTGCTTGGGCCCCTGCACCTCCATTGGAGACCCAGAATATTGAAGACCCTGGCTTCAGATCAGCACAGGTCCAGCCATTGCGGCCAACTGGGGAGTGAACCAGCAGATGGAAAACCTCTCTCTCTGTCTCTCCTTCTCTTTGTGTGTAACTCTGACATTCAAATAAATAAACCAATCTTTAAAAAAAAAAGTATTAAAAAAAGCAAATATCTAATGTAAGAATAAGTCTTATCTATGACCAAGACTTTCCAACAAATGGAATATGAACAGAACACTATTGGTATTAATATGATATCTGCATTAGACTCTCCATTTAAATAAAATAAATTCAGAAGATGAAGACAAATCAGAACTACTTTCTTTGAAGTAAAAAAAAAAAATACAATACAAAACCCATACAGGAGCCTGAAACTCAATCTGAATCTCCTACGTGGGTGGCAGGGACCCAGCTGTTTGAGTTAACACCTGCTGGCTCCCACGGTGTGCGTCAGAAGGAGGTGGAATCAGAGGAGCTAGAACTTGAATGCAGTGGGAAGCGAGATACACAGCAGACTCATAGAATGGCAGATGTCCTAAACAGCATTCTGGCCTCAGAATCAGCCCTTAAGGCATGCGGATCCAGCTGAAAAGCCCACGAGAGTATTTCAGGCATGGAAAGCCAAGACACTCTAGCAAAAAAAAAAAAAAAAAACTAAATGAAAGATCTCCACAAGTGAGATCCCAGTGGAAAGAACAGGTCATCAAAGAAGGAGGTACCTTTCTCTGAAGGGAGGAGAGAACTTCCACTCTGACTACGACCTTGTCTAAATATGATCAGAGTCAGTGAACTCAAAAGGCTTCCATAGCCTTGGCAACTCATGACAAGAGCCTAGGGTGATTACTGATGCCATAAACAAGAGTGTCAATTTGTTAAGTCAACAACAGGAGTCACTGTGCACTTACTCCTCATGTAGGATCTCTGTCCTTAATGTGCTGCACATTGTGATTTAATGCTATAACTAGTACTCAAACAGTATTTTTCACTTTGTGTTTCTGTGTGGGTGCAAACTGTTGAAATCTTTACTTAATAGGGGAGGGTTGTGGGTGGGAGGGAAGTTATGGAGGGGGAAGCCATTATAATCCATAAGCTGTACTTTGGAAATTTATATTCATTAAATAAAAGGTTAAAAAAAAAAAAAAAGAACTTGAATGCAGGAACCCTGATACGGGATGCAGGTGTCCTGAGTTGTATCTTAACTGCTGAACCAAATGAAAGCCTCAGAAGCTTTCCTTTATTGATTTTTTTTTTTTTTTTTTTGACAGGCAGAGTTAGACAGTGAGAGAGAGAGAGAGAGAAAGGTCTTCCTTCCGTTGGTTTACCCCCCAAATGGCCACTACGGCTGGCATGCTGCCCCAATCCAAAGCCAGGAGCCAGGTGCTTCCTCCTGGTCTCCCATACTGGCACTTGGGCCATCCTCCACTGCACTCCCGGGCCACAGCAGAGAGCTGGACTGGAAGAGGGGCAACCAGGACAGAATCCGGCGCCCCAACCAGGACTAGAACCCGGGGTGCTGGCGCCACAGGCGGAGGATTAGCCTAGTGAGCCGCAGCGCAGGCCTTGATTGCTCTTTTTCTTAAGGATAATTGAAGTAGACAAAGGGTTTTCTAAACAAGTTTCCCTTATTTGATTCCAAATTCTAATGAAGCATGTCTCTGGTATGTCTCAAGGCATATGATACAGAGTTCAGGTTTGTTTTTTTTTTTAAGATTTATTTACTTATTTATTTGAAAGGCAGAGTTACAGAGAGGCAGAGAGACAGAGAGAGAGACAGACAGACAGAGAGAGATCTTCTATCTGCCAATTCACTCCCCCAAATGGCTGCAATGGTCGTTGCTGGACCGATCCAAAGGCAGAACCCAGGAGCTTCTTCTGGTGCCCTTATGGGATGCCAGTACTGCAGGCGGCAGCTTTGCCCGCAACACCACAGCGCCAGCCCCAGATTTCAGTTTTTGAATCTCCAAAATAACCAACCACACCAACAGAAATACTTTAAAACAGCACGGGATACCTGAGTAGTAGAACATTGAAAACCTATATGGTAAATCACTTTTCTGCGGACAACAGGGAACCAATAAGGGAAATGACAAAGGTGTATAGACTCAGACGTACTCTGTCAGAGCTGTAAGAGTTGTAGACAGTACGAAGCCCACCTCCTTGTGCCAAAAGGCCAGCCACTTCAGCCCGACTCGCTGACAGCACATGCAGGAAGTTGATTAATGAGGGGAGGAGAGATGGGAGAAAGGCATGGGAACCATCTGTTATCCCCCACCCCCCCATCACCCACTCACTCTTTTCTGAGTGAAAACACTTCCGTGACTCTCCTGGGAGCACCTGTGATTCTGGGTGGTGGGGCTGGGGGTGGACTTCCCCTTCGACCTCAGAATCGGAGCAGGAACTAAGTGTGTATCTCCAATCTCAAATGATTCCGAGGCAGAATGTCTGCTTCTATGGGGAAGGAAACTCTTCACTTCCAGTGGGACTAAGTGGTAGAGCCAGTGTGATGCAGCAGCAGGCTGTGAGTCACTGGATGCAGTGTGAGGATGGAGGCCACAGAGCGGGAGCTGGAGCCACAGAAGCAATCAGCAGCCAGTGTTCTCTGAGCACCTGTCCTGTACACACAAAGGTGCTTGTCCTGAAATTTTCAATCATGTGGGCTAATCAACTCTATGTTCTTTTTTCCTAGTCAAGCAGTTTGCCACTTGCAACAGAAAGTCCTCAGTGATATTTCTGAAAGGCACAGCTAGGAAGCCGCCCATCATGAATGAAGTGTTGGTAGGAAGAAAGAGATCTGCTAGAGAGAATTTATGAAGGAAGAGTAAAGTTTCAAAAACACTTGCATTAGAGAACTATTATTCATGCTAACTGTCACGCTGACTACCACCCTTTTCCCAGTATAAGCTGAGCAGCACAGTATCTGTGGCTCATATTGTGGGTTCAGACACCAAACATGGTTCAGACTTATATTTCTGAGGCTCTGCCAGTTAAGTTGTGCATTCTGGGGCCAGTTACTTAACTTCTGTCCTGTAACCACAGTTTCTAAGTCCATGAGATGTGAGAGGACCTACTGCTAGAGTTACTGTAAAGATTAAATGGGGGGGCCGACGCCATGTTCACTTGCTTAATCCTCCGCCTGTGGTGCTGGCATCGCATATGGGTGCCGGGTTCTAATCCCGGTTGCTCCTCTTCCAGTCCAGCTCTCTGCTGTGGCCCGGGATGGCAGTGGAGGATGGCACAAGTGCTTGGGTGCCCGCAGCCACGTGGGAGACCAGGAGGAAGCACCTGGCTCCTGGCTTCGGATCAGCATAGCTCCGGCCGTGGTGGCCATTTGGAGGGTGAACCAACAGAAGGAAGACCTTTCTCTCTGTCTCTCTCTCTCACTGTCTAACTCTGCCTGTCAAATAATAAATATATATATATATATATATAAAGATTAAATGGGGCCAGCACTGTGGTATAGCAGGTAAAGCCGCTGCCTGCAGTGCCGGCATCCCACATGGGTACTGGTTTGAGTCCCGGCTGCTCCACTTCTGATCCAGCTCTCTATTATGGCCTGGGGAAGCAGTACAAGATGGCCCAAGTCCTTGGGCACCTGCATCTGCATGGGAGACTTGGAGGAAGCTCCTGGCTCCTGGCTTCAGATTGGCACAGCTCCGGCTATTGCAGCCATCTGGGGAGTGAACCAATGGATGGAACCCCACCCCCAACTCTCTGCCTCTGCCTCTCTTTAACTCTGCCTTTCAAATAAATAAATAAATCTTTTTTAAAAAAAGATTAAGTGGCACATTACACAATGCCAGGCATATGATAAGCACCCAATATTCAATTGTTGTTGATTCTTTTCTCTTTTCCAAGCCTACTGAAGACGTGAGCAGGGGAAATAATTTGTTGGAGGTGAAACTACGAATGTAGTCTGCCCCAACATCTCTATCTCCTTGTCTCCATCTACTAAGATGAGATGAACCTCAGTGAGAGATAGCCCTTCTCCAGATCCTTCCTCATTCCTCCTTTATTAGTTCTTCCAACTCCTTAGGAACTTCACCCTAACAAGTTCTTTTTATCGTCTTAGTTGTTTCCTCTGCACTGGCAAATTCCACCTCCCCTCCCCCATTCTATAAAGACTTCATATTTAAAAAAAATCCTCTTTTTGAGTCCATCAGTGGTTCTCAAAGTGTTATCTGAAAAAGTTCCTGTATCAGTGCTTATTTAAAATGCAGAGTCCTGGGCTCCACCCAACTCTAGTAAGAAATATCGGTGCTTGGGACCAACACTGTGGCATAGAAGGTTAAACCTTGACTGCAGTGCCGGCATCCCATATGGGCACCAGTTGGAGTCCAGCCTGCTCCACTTCTGATACTGATGCCTGCTAATGTGCCTGGGAAAGCAGAAGATGGCCCAAGTGCTTGGTCCCCTGCACCCGTGTGGGAGACCTGTAGGAGGCTTCTGGCTCCTGGCTTTTGGCCTGGACTAGCCCTGGCTGTTCTGGTCATTTGGGGATTAGACCAGCAGATCGAAGATCTCCCTATCCCTATCCCTGTCCCTATCCCTGTCCCTATCCCTATCCCTGTTCCTGTCCCTAACCCTATCCTTATCTCTCTCTCTCTGTATTTCTGCCTTTCAAATAAATAACTATTTAAAAATAAATGAAATAAAAAAGGAACACTGGTGCTCTTGAACCTGTAGTCTAACAAGCACGCAGGTGATGCTGATGTACCACAAGGCTGTAGAAAGCTGTTCTCCATTGGGCTCTCCGTGGTGCCCCGCAAACCTCTGGCTACCCAGTCATCACTCTCTCATGTGGACCACGAGCTCTGTACCTCCCACGTTCCTCAGATCATCAGGAGTACAATCACCAGTCCCTGACACACACTCTGATTTTGCAGAACAAGAAACCACCAAAGGAAAAAGCCCCTTGAATTCCTGTGCTATAAAAGTATCCCATCTCTGCCTATTCTTTTAACGATTTTTTTATTTGACAGGTAGAGTTACAGAGAGAGACAGAAAGAAAGGTCTTCCTTCCATTGGTTCACCCCCCAAATGGCTGCTACAGCTGGCGCTACGCCGATCCAAAGCCAGGAGCCTCCTCCTGGTCTCCCATGTGGGTGCAGGGCCCAAGCACTTGGGCCATCCTCCATTTGGTTCACCCCCTAAATGGCCACTACAGCCGGCGTTACGCCGATCCAAAGCCAGGAACCAGGTGCCTCCTCCTGGTCTCCCATGCGGGTGCAGGGCCCAAGCACTTGTGCCATCCTCCACTGCCTTCCCGGGCCACAGCAGAGAGCTGGACTGGAAGAGGAGCAACTGGGACTAGCACCCGGCGCCCATATGGGATGCCGGTGCCGCAAGCAGAGGATTAACCAAGTGAGCCACAGCGCCGGCTCCTTTGCCTATTCTTTCTCCTTTCCCCCCATCAATGTGGACAATAAGGCTAACTTTGCCGTCTCGGGTCACTTCTCATCTTCTGCTACCTTCCTAAGTACTTCACTGGATCTATTACCTGCCATATATTTTTCAACCTCTATCTGCACCCTTATTTCTTCTTTTCAAATTTATTTTATTTGAAAGAGATGGAGACAAGAGACAGAGATCTCCTATTGGCTATTTCACTCCCCAAATTCCCACCATAGCTGGGTGGGGCC
The DNA here is from genome assembly GCF_964237555.1 of Oryctolagus cuniculus. NCBI lineage: Eukaryota > Metazoa > Chordata > Mammalia > Lagomorpha > Leporidae > Oryctolagus > Oryctolagus cuniculus. The sequence continues at coordinate 49,539,953 of NC_091438.1, forward strand.
AGACTGATGATAGGAGTTGGGAGCTCAATCCAAGTCTCCTACGTGCATGGCAGGACCCAGGGACTTGAACCATCACCTGGGGCCTCCCAGTGTGCTCACTAGCAGGGAACGGGAATCAGGAGAGGAGCTGGGAAGGGAACCCAGACACTCTGATATAGAAAATGGGCATCAAAGGGACTGCTCACCTGTCACACCAAATGCCTGCCTCTGCAGCCTTCTTTCTATCATCATTTAAACATATACACAGCTTCGCTCATCTTGAACAGGCAATTCCCTCTTACTTTCAGGCACCAAAGTTCTCCAGCTTTGTACTTACTCACTTTGGTTAGCTAAACTTCTTGACCATATCTGCACTTGCTGTCTACTCTCTTCCCACTTACTGTCCATCCCACTAGTTCACTGCTCCTGCTATCACTAAAGTGACCAAAGATTGTTTTGTTGTTACATCCAGTGGATACCTGGGCCTCATGTGACCACTCAGTTCCATTTGATGCTGCTGTCTACTTCTTCAAGCCTTTCTTCTCCTGGCTTCCTTGATTCTTTTTCTCTTCCTTGCCCCTGTCCTTTCTCGGGTTTCTCTCTCTGCCCTTCCTTCAGATGCTGGGGTTCCTAGGCCTCCCTTTTGCTGGTTTTGCTATGCTTCCCATTTATTTTGGGACCATAATTTACTCTCAATTTTTCACGTATTAACTGCAGAGGAGTCCTAAATCCAAACGGATTGCGGGCTTCAACTCACATAACTATCTGGAGGGCATTTTCGTTTAAGGTGCCTCACAAGTACCTCTTAAACTACATTCTCAAATTACCTTGCTTAACTGCTTTCCTAGGCACGCGGCATCATCCGCAAGCTGCCCAAGCCAGAAACTTAGCAATCAACCTGGCTCCTTCCTCCCCCTCATTCCCTATCGCTATGTACTTCCTCCGTGTTTCCTATCTGAATTGCTGTAGCAGCCTCCTAATGGACCTTTCTCCAGCTCTGCATTTTCCAATCCAGAATGGTACCCTGGAGGAAAAGATCACAGTTTTCCTGACCACAAGGTTCTAAAATATTTCCTCTTGTTAAATCGAAAGCTAGGCTTCAAGCTGCCTGGCAACCAGGGCAAAAGTGAGGGAAAAGCCCTCTTCGTAGGGTTCTAATACTAACACTTTGCCCTACACCAGTATGTCAGGAGGAGATATATATAGGAAGGAATAAGTGATGCCATGGACAATGTCTTCAGGAGCATTCCTACGATTTATCCTATAATTTCCATTTATTAAATCTCACTAGGCTAATCCTCCGCCTTGCGGGGCCGGCACACCGGGTTCTAGTCCCAGTCGGGGAGCCGGATTCTGTCCCAGTTGCCCCTCTTCCAGGCCAGCTCTCTGCTGTGGCCCGGGAGTGCAGTGGAGGATGGCCCAGGTACTTGGGTGCTGCACCCGCATGGGAGACCAGAAGCACCCGGCTCCTGCCTTCGGATCAGCGCGATGCGCCGGCTGCAACATGCCAGCTGCGGCGGCCATTGGAGGGTGAACCAAAGGCAAAAAGGAAGACCTTTCTCTCTGTTTCTCTCTCTCTCACTATCCACTCTGCCTGTCAAAAATAAATAAATAAATAAAATTAAATCTCTATGGAGCACTAAGAGGCACACACTGTGCTCACTACTGGGGTAGCCAGTGAATGTGATTGTTTTCTGTCATCTCATGATTAAAACCTAGCTTTCTGCATCACGTTAAGTGCAACCCTCTGAAGATAGGTTTGAGAGAGGAGGGTCTGCTTCGTAAGCCATTCCCTCCCTACTTATAAGACTGGTTAAAAATAACACTGGCTCGGTATCCTCTCCACCTGCCTGCCACTGCCTATCCTTACAGCATGATGTCAGGGCTTCTAGACCACGCTTTCAAACACCTGCTCACTACCATTCCCACCACCACCACCACCAAATAGCACACACGAAAGATTCATACAACTCCCCAGGGGGTGTCTTCCACTGCTAACACTCCACCCCCTCATCTGCTCTGGCTTCCCGCAGAGATCAGCTGCCAAGACACACACCTACCCCACCTCCAGCACACCAGGTAGAGCAAGATAGGCCACGGCTGCCGCTCATCTGGGTCAAAGGTGTGCTCATGAGGCTCGCCTGTGTGTGCGGAGGCTGCCAGAGTGCAGGGTGTGGACTAGGCTTGCCCTGTCCCTTCCTGTAGAAGGCGCTGGCACCCATATGTCAACACTATACGGCTTTGCGGCTGCTCTGGTGTGTCAAAACCGCCCAGGCAGCTGATGCTGTGCGAACACCAGGGCCCTTCTGCACTGCAGCTGGACTGTGGAGAGCAGCTTTCCTCAACTGTTGGGGTTACATTTCACCACTCAGATTTCAAAGCAGTGTTATCTGGTGCCCTTGACACCTGACTGATACTATAGTAAAACAGTGTCAACAAAATATCATAGACCGGGTAGCACAGACAACAGAAGTTTATTTCTCCCACTGCGGAAGCTGGATATCCAAGATCAGGGTGCCAGCACGGTCAGTTCTAGGGAGCCCTCTCTTCCCAGCTTCTACATGCCTGCCTTCTCCCAGCATGTTCATACAAGGCCTTTCTTCTGTGTGTAGGTGTGGAGAAAGAGAGCTCTTGTCTTCTTCCTATAAACCTATCAGATTAGGACCCCACGCTCATGACTTCATTTAACCTTATTTATCTTCTAAAACCCCTGTCTCCAAGAACAGCTGGGGGTTAGGGCTCTAACTAAGAATCTGGGGGATGGGGATGGGGGAACACAAGGGAATCTATAGCAAAAAGCACAGTTTTTAATCACATCAAGACACACAGGACGATTCCAAAAAGTGAATCCACGGACCGGGCCAGGGAGAAAGCTTGTGACCCAGTGCAGTATTCCAGAATGACCCCTCCTCCTCGCGGGGTGGGTATTCAAAAGCTTCCAGCCTGATTAACACAGAGGTAGGACTTAGGGCAGGAGCCATGCCTCCTCCATGTGTTGTCTTAACATCTGGTTCAGTCTGATTCACGGGTCGAATTTAGAATGAATAAGGAAATGGTTAACCGCACGTGTTCAGACTGTTCTCACAAAAGTCTTTCAACCTGGCCTTTGGCTGAAATGGGCACAGACATTTCCAGACTGGGGGCGAGTAAGTGAAAACGAAATACAAAGCGCCCAGTATGAGTTTCGCAAGTGGTAATCAGTCTCGGCTCTGTTTCACCAATCCCGATTCCAGTACTTCAGCAATGTATTCTACACTTGAAATTAACACAAAATACCATCCTCTGCTACTCAGCTCTACCTCTGTCCTCCGATGCCAAACTACCCCCGGCCCCCGAACTCACCCAAGCTGCCAGGCCCGCGGTTGGGGGCGCATATCGCCCGCGCGGCGGGAACCCGTGGGTGCGCGCTGCCTTGTGGGAGTTGTAGTTCTCTCAACTTTGAGGCCCAGGACGAGGCGCCCGCGCGGGACTCGTGTTCCCGTGCTCCTCCGCGCGGGTCCCTTGGGACAGGCCCTGGGGTGGATGAGAAAGTGTGTGGGACCTTACTCGTAAAAAAGTGGAATCGAGTTGTGTGTGAGAGTTGCCGTCGTCGCTGAGAAACGCGGGAAGGTTCCCGTCCCTTCAAGAGTGCTGGAGACCAAACCTGAAATGCAAGTTTTAACGTTACCCAGGGGGCGAAGGATAAGGAGCTGAGCCCACCCCCTGCCCTGCCCAGTCAGCTGCAGAAGTGGCCGCCCCTGACCCGGCCACCTCAGCTTCTTGCCCCACCCCACCCGGGGTCTCCCTCAGCACTGGGAGTCTCAGCAGTCCCAGCAAGTGGATGGGAGCGTCAGCCGGAGCCATTGAACTTGGGGGCGCCCTCTGAGCCCCGGCGCCCGCTGCGGGCTCGCGTGCGCCTCCTGTAGCCTGCGGACGGCAGTCGTGGGGCCAGCACCATGATCTCCAGCGTCTTCCGTGTGCGCGCGTGGGCCCCCGTGGGCATCCTGACCTCGCTAGCATACTGCTTCCACCGGCGGCGGGTGGCCCTGGCAGAGCAGCAGGCCACCGACGGCCAGCATCCGGTCGACCGCGGCCAGCTGGAGCTGAAAATGGTACAAGTCGTGTTTCGTCACGGGGCGCGGAGCCCTCTCAAGCCGCTCCCGCAGGAGGAGGAGGAGCAGGTGAGAGGTCTCCCCGTGCCCCCGGAGTTCCCGCAGCGCTCAGGCAGAAGGGCAGTAGCCAGTCCCTCCCCGGGCTGAGGAGCGGAGGCGCCCACCCTGCCCTGACGCCCGCGGACCCTACAGGTATGGGGCAGCCCAAGGACTTCTGGGCCGGATGGCTGTAGTGTGTGTAGCACAGGAGGTGGTGCTGCACTTCCTAAAGGGAATAGGAATTCCCTGGAGAGCTTGCTAACATGCAGATTCAGCAGGTGTGGGGCAGGGCTGGGGGTCCAGCATTTCTAGCAGTGTCTGGGTGAGTTCCAGTGCAAGGCTGCAGTGACCGTCTGAAAGGTTGTTTGTCAAAGCATTGCAGGGACCTTTGTGACTGGAACCACCTTCCCCCGGGGTTCACGGTGGATAACCCAGGGCCGTGGCTTTAGGAACAGATTTGACAACAGCTTTTTCTCGGGATTTACTGGATTCCATTTTGAAATTTCTTGAAGGTGTTTTTGGTAACAAGTACTGTATCTTGGAGTTCTTACACATTTCTGGTTTCAAAACCTGTTCGTGCAAGGGAAGGAAGGAAAGAAATTAAACATTGGCTACTGTTAGGGCTGTAGTGTCTTAAAAAAAATCTGCCTGGTTTGACCAGGAGATGATTAAAGCACAAATAATTAGGTTTTAAACTTGTTTATGTGACCATCATAGCAGGAAGGCCTAGTGAGGAAGAATAGGCAAACTGAAATTGTCAGGTCCACAGATGTCACACTCACCTTTGGAGTGCTTTTGTGTCCTTGGTCTTTCAGGTTGATAGTGGAGCAGGTAGAACAGGTGGCTCAAACCTCGGAGTAGGTACACTCTGAGTGGTTGCTTTCCGCAAGTCCTCAGGTTTGTGCCTTCACATTGTACAACTGAAACCTAGTTTTCAAAGCTGGCCATACATGCCATGATGCCTCTAAAGCACTTCCACATAAATAATCGCATCTTGGTGGTCAATTCTATTGCCAGTTTTCTAGCTATCCTTTGTGTGGCCATCCCACTTCCTGTCTGGTACCAGGATGCCTTTTCTTTCTCGTTGATGTTTTGTTCCTCACTTTGCCTTTTTACATTAGGTCACTAAATTTTGTACACAAATAGCCCATCTCTTATGCACGTGCTCCCATTCTTCTCCATTGATTCTGTTTTTAAAGAGTTTTATTTATTTAAAAGTCAAGAGTTACAGAGAGAGAGAGAGAGAGAGAGAGAGAGAGATCTTCCATCTGCTGGTTCCCTCCCCAAGTGGTCTCTACAGCCAGGGTAGAGCCAGGCCAAAGACAGAAACTTCCTCTGAGTCTCTCATGTGGGTGGCAGGGGCTCAAGCACTTGGACCATCTTCTGCTTTCCCCAGGCCATTAGCAGGGAGCTGGATTGGAAGTGGAGCAGCTGGGACTCGAACCAGCATCCATTTGGGATGCCAGTTTTGCAAGAGGTAGCTTTACCCGCTATGCTGCAACACCGGCCCCTCCGTTTATTCTTGTAGCCAAAGGGCTGAAAAATATATAGAACTAATATCAGTGGAGCAGAGGATAAGAGTTTGAATGTCTAGGCCTGGACCTAGGATATACAGGATGTCTTCTCTAAAAGCCCTGGAAAGAGATGTACATTCTTTTTTTTTTTTTTTTTTTTTTGAGCCCTCGGGCCTCTGAGGGGTATCTTCTGACTTCACTGGGGAACAGCTGTTGTAGCTTAGATGCCAGTTTCATTCATATTCTGTCTGTGTAGCCACAGGGAGCATCCGAGCCCGTGGCCTCACTTTGCAACTAGAGAAGGCACAGGGGCTCTCCTACCTACTCATATTCTCCAGGTCTTAGCAGAGGCTTGGTTCTTGATAGAAAGGCTTGTGTGAAGAAGCTAGGGATGAAACCCGCTCTCTCAGTTTAGGCTGTACTCGAATGTCGTCAGCCTCTTATAACTTACTCCTGGATATTCTCTCTCAGGTTTTCCTTACAAGAGCCAATTTGATAGAGGTTGTTATTGTGATTTTCTAATCTTCCTGGTTCAATTAATTATGGTCAGAAGGGACCAGCTGGCAACAATTCGCAAACTAAAATTGCCTGTGGAACATGTTTCCCGATTTCTGACTGGCTTTCAGATAAACATACGTGACAAGTCACTTCATTCAGTTATCTCACGAATCCTCCGGATATAGCATTGTTTAAAAACCAAGATGTTTTGTTGAGTTGTTTTCTTATGGCTAGAAAAGCTATTGGTTTAACCTGTCTTTGCTAAAAGATTGTGCTTTGGAAATAAAGTCATGGCACTCAATTAACTTCTTTTCTGGTCACTGGCGTAGACCCAAATGCACTTTCAAAAGCAAAGATTTGGCCCTGTTTTCAGGTTTCCCCCAGCTCCTCTGCACACGGTGTGAGATGGCCCCTACCTCAGCAGGTTCCTCAGCTTTTATAAAATAAAGTCCAGCCTACCCAGCTCTCCTGTTGATTGAGACATTTGAACCCTTAGTTCCTTGTTGATACAGACCAGCTGGGAAGCATAATATCAGTACCGCTGTTGTTACATACCTATCCAAAGCTTGGCTGGGAGAAGTGGATTTAGGAAGAATTTCATGGAGGATGTGCCAGCTAGTCCATCTTTTCCCCTGAATCAATGGTTCTTAACTTGGTGGGACATGGAACTCAAGTAGGAAGCTTTAAAAAATACTTATACTGTGGGTCTGCAGCCAGGGGACTCTGATTTAGTTGGTCCAGGCATCCAGACATTGTAGCAGCTTCTCTGGTGAAGCTTTAGAGTTATCCCGGCTGGAGAGCATTTTAAAAGTGAGGCCCCATCCCAGAGAGATCCAGATATGATTCGTTTACAGTGGGGTTCAGTTATCAATAATTAAAGCCAACAACACAGTTTCCTAGTGATGCCATTGTGTAGCCGAGGGTTGTAACCATAGTTCTATGCTAAAACCCACACCTGGAAAGGTTTGTTTACTTTTATGTAGATTTTTTTCTTTTATCTGGAATGTAGCCTATTGATCCCAGTGTAGAATTGCTTTCACTGAAATGTGCTTTGGTGAAATGCTATCATTTTGTGTTGAGGGAACTGAGAGAAACAATCCCACAGAACTCATTGCTTTGACTACTGAAGAGATGTTCATTATATTACTCTCTCCTCTTTATGAGGGCCCTTGGGAAGAATTTGTCTGTTAGCATTAGAAGTGGCGTACTTCTCCTGAACAGTTGGTCTGCTTTTATCTTAAAACTTGTCTAGCTGATCAAGTTTCTTCTTCCACATAAAAGTCAGAGGCTTAGTGCCGAATCTGCGGCCCACCTAAAATAAGTATCTGGGTCTTTATGGTTTAGTAACCTTGTACTGTATCTAGTTTTTTTCTTTTTTTGTGCTTATGCTTGTTGTTTGCTTTTGTCTTTCTTGCCTGCTTTGAACTGCCTTACTGTGTTTCAGGTATTGCTCTTATCTACTTTAAGTTACTAGTTGAAGATGGAGTATAAATCAGTAAAATTATCCAGTTAATCTTTTTGTGAACTGAGAAGTTGAAGAGCAGGAACAAGAATGAGAGTGTGTGTCGGGGGTGGACACCGTGAATGAGGCTGACGTATCACCCATTCTTGAAAAATCTAAAGACCCGGACTCTAGACTTGAAGTGACCTGGACTTCATGAGTTGTTTCTGGGGAAACAACTATGCCTAACGGGAGATTTTTTTGGTAAAGTTGGACTTGTGGGTCGGGATCCCTTGCTAGACATTGGACTTACAAGGACGGCTAATTCAGTCTCAGCTTTAAAGGGATTTACAACGTGGTGAAGGGGAGAAATGAAACAGATTTTCATCACAGGCGTTGGCTGGGAGTGTTGGGAACACAAAGGAGGTGTCTCAAACCCAAAATGTCTGAAATTGAACTCAGCCTTCCAACTGTTCTTCTGTCTCGCTCTTAGTTTTAGTCAAGGAGCACTTCCTTTATGCTCGCCACCATCGGCACACAACTCAGAAGTAATTTTATCCTTGTTCTTCCTTGCTTACCTACCAATAGAGTCCCCAAATAAAGCTTTTTTCTCCACACTCGCTCATTCTGACTCAAATATCTTGCATCTGCCTCTTCTGTTCCCACTGCCTTAGATGAGGACTCAGGCTCCTAGGCAGACAACTACAGGCATCTTGCAGCTGACTTTTCTGCATGTAGTCCTCCCCTTCCAATGGTGAAGCTTACTCCTCGTGTCCACACTTCTCTGTGGAGCCCACAGGCCAGGGGGATGCTAAGTATCTGGGGCACAGGGTTTCCCCTTCTACTAGAGAAACTCCAGCTTTTGCCTTTGCACACAAATCTAAACTTTATTTGCTATTTGCTAATGTTAAAGTGTGAGGGAACAGTCCCAGGCTGAGGCAAACCAAACCACTCTCACTGCTGTGCTCCTACACATTCTTCCCCACCTCCGCCTTGCTCACGTCTTCTAGCTAATTTGGAATTCTGAATGCCAATTCTCTTCTCAGCTACCTCTTTTTCACAACTCCAAGTTTTTGCTCATCTAAATCCTACTCATGTCAAATGCTATTCATTCCATAAAACTTCCCCTGAATCCCCAGCGAGAAGAGGTCAGTCTTGCCTTTGAACTATGATAGCCTTCATCTAGTTTCTCACAGCCCAAATCCATCTCCATTACGGTCTTGCTGTCATTTACATTCATGGCTTGCTTTCTCTACTAACCTAGAAACCCAGGAAAGACAGAGTCAGGTTATCACAAGTTTGGTATCTCCCCCAGGATCTGGCAGATTGTCACGCACCAGGCTGTTTTTCAGGCATCCAGAAAAGAGGTCAGTATATGACCCAGTCTGTGTCCTGAGGAAGCCGAGTCTGCTGAACAGACCAGGATCGGAGCTTTTCTAATACAGTTTGCTGACGGCTACCAAAGAGAGCCACTGGAGCTGCACTGGAGCACGTGGCCATGGTCAGGACTTCTGGGAACAGTAGGGAATGAACAAGAGGCTTTCCAGATGAAGGGAGGAAGAAAATGCCAGGCAGAAGTACTGTGGGGAGGCCCAGGCTAAGCATGGTCCCAGGTTCTTGTCCCTGAGAAGGAATTCAAGGAAGAGACCTAGATGAAGAAGAGCAGGGAAGCAAGATGCTTTATTTAAAGCATAAGTATACACTGAGGAATCCAAGCAAGGGAGAGAGCAGGGGAGGGAGGGAGAAGGGGAGAGAGGGAGAGAGAGAGAACAAGCAGAATGAGCCACAGTTAGCAGGTTTGGGGCCATCCTTTCATAGGATTTGGGAGTATAGGGTGTGGCATCTGGGTGAGGCTTAACTGAATACTCAAAGATGTTAAAGTTTGGGGTGGGGCTGGAGTCCTTCCCATTTCTCCTTGCCCTTTTTTTTGAAATCTTGGAAGTGGCTCAGGTGCGTGATGGGTGTTGGCGTGTTGCCCACAGTAATTTGATTATAATGACACTGTAATGAACCAAAGGTCACCATTGGGCACAGCCAGCAGCTGTATTGGATATGTTTTAGCTTAAGCAGCAAAACCCCAGCAGCTGCAGCCTGGGGTTTCCGCTGTGCATGTGGGGCTGTATCGCATGGGGCTGCATTGCAGGTATTGCCAGTCCTCAGCTCCTCCCTGTCTGCGTTCAGAGAAACATGATGTTGAAAGGCCAGGAGGTATGAGACAGGCGCTCGACCAAAGGAAGTTGTGTGGCTGGCAAGTACGAGTGTAGGGAAGTCCTGGTAGAGGAGCTACTAGAGAGGTGGCAGGGCTATGCAGCTGTGAGCCCTGCAAGAGCTTTTATCCAGAGGAATTGAAGGATCAGAGGTGTGCAAGAAGGAAGAGGGTCTCTGAACAGCTGGTCTTACTATCAGCTGGGCGGCACCAATGAGGAGGCGGCTCAGGTGTTGGAGATGGGGTGCAGATGGAACTGAGATGGTTCCTTTGGGAAGAATGACTGAAACCCCAGGGGCATTCTCCTGGTGCAGTTCCAGGAAGGGCGAAGATAAATACCACAGTATGTGCACAGTAGGCTTTCAAACCCTAGTTTCAAAACAAAACAAATCAAAATGGGGGTCAGTGTTGTGGCATAGTGGGTAAAACTGGCTCTGGTTCAAATCCCAGCTGCTCCACCTCTGATCCAGCTCCCTCCTAATGTACCTGGGAAAGCTGTGGAAGAAGGCCCAACTGCTAGGATCCCAACACCCACCTGGGAGACTCAGTTGAAATTCCTGGCCCCTGGCTTTGGCTTGGCCCAGCCCTGGCCATTGAAGCCATTTGGGGTGTGAACTGACCTCTCTCTGCCTCTGTGTCTCCCTCTCTGTAACTCTGCCTTTCAAATAAGTAAATCTTTAAAAAAAAAAAAAAACATAAAAATTATACCCTGTAAATACATATATTCAACTGTTATTTGTTGATTAAAATAAATGGCAAAAATGAAGTAAGTCTTTAAAACAAGCTGAATTAGGTAGTCTGTATGTAGGGAGTTTGGGGGTGAAGGTGGGAGTGTGCTGCAGGTCCTGCCCGAGGTAAGCAGGTTTGTACTCTGACAGTGAGAACATGGGAGTGACTTGCTTTCTAGCCAGTGGTCAACAGGGGTTGATTCCGGAATGGTGGAGCCATGGGGAGTCAGAGGCTCGAGTTTGGGGTTCCAGGAGAACTATGGTCGCACTGAGAAGCAGTTTGGGAAGAGAAGCTGGTACATGGGATTAGAAGAAAAGACTCATTTTAAAAATGAAAGTCATGACATCTGAATGAGTGTGAGTTTAATGCGCAGTTGGAACTGTGAGATCTGCAGCCACTGGTGATGTTCTGAAAACCATTGTAGTATGGCTGGGACGGGAGCCAAATTACGAGAATGATGGAGAAGCAGCAGCAGAGGCTGCTTTGAAAAGGGTGGTATGTGGTAGCTACAGGGGAGGGGTGCATTGAAATGTATAGATTGATTCCTTAGAAATGGTCATTGAGATCATATTTCATGCATTCATTCATTTGCTCACCAAATATTTACTTTCTGGCCACTTCTCTTCAGTGAGGGCCTAGTGCCAGAGCAGCCCCTTAACAGTGAGCACTAGTGTAGCAATAACAGGACTTGGGCTGAGAACTTGTGAAATAATAAGTCACAGCCTTTTCTTCCCTTAATTAGCTAGAGTTCAAGTTTCTTTCCTTACTTCCCATGGGAAAGTGGCAGGCCTGGTGTCACAGCTTTCCAGCCATGTGTTCCCAGTGCTGCTGTAACCGGTGCTAATGCTGTGTTTCCGATTTTAACCGTGTGTTGCTTTGTTTTTGTTTGTGATCACGACAGGTAGAGTGGAACCCTCAGCTCTTAGAGGTCCCACCCCAGACTCAGCTTGATTACACAGTCACTAACCTAGCTGGAGGCCCGAAACCACATTCTCCTTATGACTCTCAATACCATGAGACCACCCTGAAGGTGAGCAGCGCTTCCCAGCCCTGGGGAGCCCTCCGCAGGGCTTCGCTGGTTTTCTCTGGGCTGAATTCTGGCTGTCTGTGTTTTCACTCTTCCCTTCTTCCTCCCACTTAGGGGGGCATGTTTGCTGGACAGCTGACCAGTGTAGGCATGCAGCAGATGTTTGCCCTGGGAGAGAGACTGAGGAAGAACTACGTGGAAGACATCCCTTTTCTTTCACCGATCTTCAACCCGCAGGAGGTCTTGTGAGTGGCTAGAGAAAGGAATGTTGCACCCCACGGAAGGTCTTGGGCAAGAGGTCCTGTACTGATTCTCCAGATGGTTCCCACTCTCACCAATGGCACTCGGGGGGACAACTTGTCACTGCAGTTACCCCTAGGTCACAGAATCCTGTGAACAGGTGGTCATTGGCGGTTGCGTTCACTGGCCTTCAAAGGCCTGGGGGACAGCCAACCCGTAGAGGTCATGCGTTCTTCCTGGTCCCATAGCCCCACTTACATGGTTTTGGAAGACTCCCAGCTGCTCTTATGGAATAAGATAGGCTGTATATAATTAAAGGTTCCTTTATGAGCGTGACTACCTCTTAATTGTTTCCAGTGTTCGTTCCACCAACATGGATCGGAATCTGGAGTCTACCCGTTGTTTGCTGGCTGGGCTGTTCCAACGTCAGAAAGAAGGTGCGTGTTTGGAGTCTAAATGTCAGCCTCACTCTGTGAAGAGCTCTTTCTTCTCGCTTCCAAAGTCCCTGTCTCCTCCTTGGGGCCTAGTCCCTTGTTCTCTCCTCTGCACGCCTGACTCCTTGGTGCACACTTCAGGCTGGCTTCACGCTGCCCTTGCCCCAGCCTGACCTCCACAGTGGCAGCAATGTATCGGCTGGTCTGATGCACCCCTGGGCCCTGACTTCTTCTCTCAGACTTCCACAAAAGCCCCCTAAGGTAGCCCTGGCCAAGGATTGTGAACAGCACAGGGGGTTTTTTGCTTAGGTGGACATGACTGAAAAGGGAGGAAGCAGGAAGGACATTTAGTTGGAATCCAAGACTGCTGCTACTGCTGTGGTATTGGTGAAAACCCATAGCATGACTCAGGTGTTGTGAACAGTACCCTCTTTAGCCTTTCTTATTGAGGAGGTCTATCCAGTGTGGGTTTCAACATAGCCAGTGAGTGATCATGGCCAGCAGTTCCCACACTTTGACCACCAAGGATTGCCTTTCTTATTTTCCCTTGTGGATCAGGCCGGTGACTATCCACTGAAACTGCATTTTGTCATTTGCAGGTGATTCATATTTACATTTAATCATTGATCGTGCTTTCAGATCATCATATTAAAATGGTGCCATAAGGGAAAGGTTCTTGTATTTTGTTTAGCTTCTCAGCAGTATCTCAAATAGAAAACTTCCATCAAGCTTTTAAAAAATATCTGAAATAATAGAACCTCTGGGGCAAGAGATGCTATTCTTGCCCCGTAGGTGGGGAGCTGCTGCTAATTGTGGCTAAAGTGGGCTGCTGAGCACAAGCAGTGTGCCTCTCGGTGACCTGAAACAGACAAGGTGGGCTGCCCTGGCTTCTTGGGAGCCCTTGAGCCTAAGAATAATTCAGTGCCTGATCTGCTGAAAGCTCTTCACTTGCTCAGCTTCTAAAAGGCAGATGTCTTCCTGGAAACAACAGAAGCCTGACAGAGGAGGCGGAATGGTGTTTGCAGATGGTAGCCCTATTGGGGCAGCTCTCAGGCTGAGCGTGCCCAGGTTTCCAGCAGGGAAGGTCATACTGGCATCTGGTGTGGCTGCCCTGGGAGCAGCTCTCTGTCTTGGCTCAGAGGTATTAGGACTCCAGTTTGGCTTCTGTCACACTGACTTCCATGCCTTCCTTGCCACCCCCACCACCCCCACCCCCGCCCCATATCGGGGGACTTGAGTAGACCAGAGAAACCGAGAAGGTGCCACCAACATAAGTGCTGCAACTTCAGGGTATTGCTTCAGGTGTAAAATTATCACGTTCTAGAGGGCTGTGTGTAAGCTTCAGAGAATCAGGCTGATGGGGAAGCTGGAGGTTGTTGGTTTGACCATTTAGTCATTTATTCATTCAACGCATTTCTGAGTGTCCATTCAAGTGCGTCTTATAAACTGTAGGTGCAATATCTAGACACCAATATCAGACAGACTCCAGATGGAAATGCTGGAGGTTTATAGTGTATTAGTGTTGTGTTAGAGGTTGAAGCATGGTTATTGTTATTCTAATACTTAAAGTACTTCATAGGCACCATACATTATTCTAAGAGTGTTGCACATATTAACTTCTTTAGTTCTTGTAATAGCCCTGTGAGCTAGGTTCCATTACCTCCTTTTTCCAGATAGGAGAAATAAGACACAGAAAAGTTAAGTGACTTGTCCAGGGACACAAAACTGTTGAATGGTGGAGCTGGGACTCAAACTCTGCCAGTCTAGTTTCAGGATCCACACTCTTTATCTTAGACTGCTTCTCTGGAGACGTCTAGAGCAAGACTGTACCCTGTGGCCACTCCATTTCACAGTGTGTCCTGGAGGACCCCAGGAGTGTCCAGAGGGGTCTCAGAACTATAGGCAGAGGGATAGGACATGCAAAAGGGCTGTGCTGTGGATCCCACCTTGTAGCCACCGGCATTTTTCTTTGATTACTTTGTGAGGTAGTGGGGAGGAAGGGTTCCTCTGCTTTAGAAACAATTGACAGTTGCTGCTGTCATCCCATGCCTTCAATTTACAGTGAGTCCCCAAGAAGTGCAGTGACTTCCCAAGGTGACCCTGCAGAGTACTTGTAGATTCAGGACTAAACTCTTAGGGCTTTCAGTCTGGTTTCCTCCTTCTGTCCGGAACAAAGAAGGATGCCTGAATTTTGATATTCTAGTTAAATTACCATAGGCTGCTTTTAAAGTCCTGCGGTATCAATAACTTGTTTGGAAATGAATAGTTCTTTGGAACTTAGACTCAGCCAATTGCTCTGTGTATTGACCTCAGTGAACTGCACGTTGCTGCTGATGGGAGCAGTTTCTTTGGCCATCAGGCTCGAGCTGTGTGGAAAGGGAACCTGCCAGAAGCCCCAGCCATCTCTGGTACAGAGCAAAGCATGGAAGGTGTTGGAACATCTCTGGACATGAACAGGGTAGGGGGCAGGGCCCAAGGTTACCTGTGAGCCCAGGGCAGCAGGGAGCTGCTGTGAGGAATGTGAGCAGCACTCTTGGTGGGCCAACCCTTGGTTCCCAGTGATCCATCCGGAAGCCTGCTTTTATTCTGGGAAAGGCAGTGGGGATCTGAGAGGATTTGTGGCCATGCAATCACCCTTCTCAGTTTGTCATGTGATAAGTCACACATTTCCCTATAGGACCAACCTTCAGGAAGTGAGAATGCAGCTGAGTTCTGATAAGGCTTCGGCAAGGCGCATCCTTTCTAGTGCTTTGGCACAGATATTTTTTGGAGTGGGTCAGAAAAGTGCCAGTCTGATCCTGGTTTGTACCTGCTCTAGTTTGTGGCCCAATAGGAAGGCTGTGTTGGACAGAACAGGCTTCTGTTTGCTTTCTCCATAATTCAGACCACAAGAGAGCTCCTGTTGGCAGGGCCAGGGCATGCTGAAGGCATTCACTGGCCTTAAGGAGTAGCCCAGTGGCCTGTGTCTTGCGGCAGCTCTGAATGTCGACGAGAAGCAGGGGCGTGGGTGGAGACGTGGGGAAGAACAAGCTGAAACCTCCCGCCTGTGCCCCCCACCTCTCTCCAGGACCCATCATCATCCACACTGATGAGGCGAGCTCTGAAGTCTTGTACCCCAACTACCAGAACTGCCAGAATCTAAGGCGGAGAACCAGGTAACTGCCCCCAGATTCTCACTCACCAACCAGGGCGGCCTTTTCCAGCCCTTGCTGGCAGGCTGTGCCTGTGCTGAGGGCCTGCCAGGTTTACCCTGCTTGGTGGGTCAGGGATGGGAGGGATTGGTTACACTCAGGTCTGGCATGGGCTGTACAGGAAGTGAAACGGCTCTTGCTCACTCACAGTGGCAGGCGCAGAGTGAAGGTACATGGAGCCTGGGGAAAGCCACAGGCCAGGCTAGAGAGAGACGCAGACAGACATGAGGGGTCTGCCGTTTACAAAGTGTTATTTCCCATCAACTCTGGGCTCTCAGGTGAGCCAAGTGAAGAAGCTGATGGTTTTTTTTTTTTTTTTTTTTAATTTGACAGGCAGAGTTAGACAGTGAGAGAGAGAGAGAGAGACAGAAAGGTCTTCCTTCTGTTGGTTCACCCCCTAAATAGCCGCTACAGCAGGCGTGCTGCGCCGATCCGAAGCCAGGAGCCAGGTATTTCCTCTTGGTCTCCCATGCGGGTGCAGGGCCCAAGCACTTGGGCCATCCTCCACTGCCTTCCCGGGCCACAGCAGAGAGCTGGACTGGAAGAGGAGCAACTTGGACTAGAACCCGGTGCCCATATGGGATGCTGGCACTGCAGGCGGAGGATTAACTAAGTGATTCATGGTGCTGGCCCCCGAGCTGATGGGTTTTAATCAAAGGTGATAGAGGGGCTGGCATTGTGGCACAGCAGGTGAAGCTACCACCTGCCTGGCCCAGCCCCAGCCTGGCCCAGCCCCAGCCTCATGGCCATTTGGGGAGTGAGCCAACATATAGAGGATCTCTCTCTCTCTCTCTCTCTCTCTCTCTCTCCTCTCTCTGATTTCCAAATAAAACAAATCTAAATAAATAAAGGTGACAGAGCCAGCCATCAACATGTAAATCTAGGTCTGTAAGCAAAGAACACACAGACTTCCCATCTCTTACCAATGTGCTGCCATGGAGGATAGATTAGTTTGGGCTGATGATATATATATATTTTTTTTTTGATAGGCAGAGTGGACAGTGAGAGAGAGAGACAGAGAGAAAGGTCTTCCTTTTGCCCTTGGTTCACCCTCCAATGGCCGCCGCGGCCAGCGTGCTGTGGCCGGCGCACCGCTCTGATCCCATGGCAGGAGCCAGGTACTTATCCTGGTCTCCCATGGGGTGCAGGGCCCAAGGACTTGGGCCATCCTCCACTGCACTCCCTGGCCACAGCAGAGAGCTGGCCTGGAAGAGGGGCAACTGGGACAGAATCCGGCGCCCCGACCGGAACTAGAACCCGGTGTGCTGGCACTGCAAGGTGGAGGGTCAGCCTAGTGAGCCGTGGCGCTTTTCAATCCTGGAGTATTTCTGGTCTGCACTAAGACTTTAGAGGATGGGTTTTTCAGCCAGATCTGGGCCACGCATTGTTTTTGGCAATAGGCAGAAAAGCTAAAATAGGATCTGGAATATCTAGCCTTTTGTTCTCTCCCTGGTACTTGCTTACTTTTACAAGACATTTGGTCTCTCGTAGCCTTAGTTTACTCATCTGTAAAATGGGAGGAACGCAGCTAACCTCAGTGAATTGTGAGGATTCAATGAGATCCCACATGATGAATGAAGCACATTTTGTGAACTGCCCATCACTATACACTATAAGGGACTGCTTTTTATTTTTGTCAGAGGCCGGAGGAAGGCTGCCTCTTTGCAGCCAGGAATCTCAGAGGATTTGCAAAAGGTGAAGGAAGGCATGGGCTTTGATGGTGGTGAGGAAGTGGACTTCCTCATCCTCCTGGACAACATGGCAGCCGAGCAGGTAGGACAACTTCTTTAGGGCCTGGGGTTGGGGTGCTCCGGGGCAGGCACCTGGCCAAGTTGCCCTTAGAATCTTTTCTCACGTAGCACATGAAGAAGACCACACGCTGGGAAGTGTTTCTCTAAATGTTAAAGTCGGACACCCAAAGGCAGAACATAATCCTCTTCCCTTCTCTTGTGAAAACCGTGATGTGTACTGCAGACAGAAGTACGCCCTGTGTTTATGTGTAAAATAGGTTTATGGTTATAAGGCGGGACTTCATATAAAGTATTGATGTGGCATGCTGTTCAGAAATCATGTTGGGGAAAACAAATGCCAAGTAGAAATTTATGAATTCCTTGCTTTGTATTTTATTCATTTCTTTCTAAGTTTAAAAAAATATGAATTTTATTTCTGTTGAAGTGCATAGCAAACAGCAGATAGGGAGGAAAGCTAATTTTTGTTCTGGGCCTTCAAATCTCTAAGAATAGCCTCAGATGGACCTTGGGGACATAGCTTCTTGTGCCATTAAAACCCTGCCCAGGAGTAGACGGGCCCCACGGGCTCCCTGGGAGCTGAGCAGCTGTCAGGTTCTGGAGGTGAGGAGCGCTTCTCTCCGAAACCCTGCCTGTGGTCCTTTCAGGTGCACAGCCTCCCGAGCTGCCCTGCGCTGCAGAGATTTGCACGGATGATTGAACAGAGAGCAGTGGACACAGCCTTGTACGTCCTGCAAAGGGAAGACAGGTAAGGGGCCTCTGCAGCTGCTGGCATAAAGTCAGCCTTGGTTAGCCCTCCCAGTGGGTGGGAAGCAGGGTTCATCAGGCCCGCTCGCACCTGCCAGCTGGCGTCTCCGTGAGAGGGGACGGAGGTGACCCCATTCTGCTGGCCTAGCAGCAGGGTCTGGGGCCTTGGATGTCTGGAGCTGAGACTGTGACTCAGTGCTTCTGTTTCCTGTCGTGCAGACCCAGGAGCCACCACCTTAGAACCAAAGTTCTCTTTGCCTTCTGCTTTAGATAGGAGCATCTGGGTCAGGGGAGCTAATAATTAGTTCTCACTTCATTCAGCATGTTACACTTTACAAATCATTTTCATTTTCTCACTGTGAGTTAGGTGTCATTGTCCTGGCTTTGCAGATGAAGAAACTCGGATGAGGGATGTTTCTGCCTTGCCCGGGTTCAGCTTGTGAGAGGCAGAGGCAGGACACAGACCCGGGTCCTTTGACTGTCACACTTGTGCTTTCTCTGTGTTAACAATCTTCAGCGTTCTGTTTCTGGAAGGCCTGTTTCTTGCCTGCTAGGATGGAGAGTTTCTTTCTTAGCAAATTTCAGATGACACCTTTTTCTGATGAATTAGGAACGTTCAGCTTGCACCCAGGAAAGGTGTCTTGGTAGAGGAGAGATGGGAAGTGGGGGTGCAGCCCTGGGGAAGGGATGGCATCTAACACTTGAAGAATTTTCAGGGTCTGTTGCATAAGAATAAGAGCTTCAGACTGCAGTCCTCCCACTCGGAGTCACCGTGTCCACTGTGCGCTCCCTGGGGCATCCAGAGGCCGCAGCCAAGCCACCCCGCTTGCTGCTGTTCTGTGGCACTTGCCAACTTCCCTTTTCTGTTCATGAAGGGGCCCCACCTTAACTAAAGTGTCACTCAATGCCCTTGCCTTCAGACACACACACACACACACACACACACACACACACTTTAACACTTCAGGCTTCCTGGGCCCTACAGTCTCTGTTGCACATATTCATCTTGTAACATGAGGCAGCTGTAGACAACACATGAACAAATGGGCATGACTGTGTTCCAGTCTAGCGCTGTTTACAGAAACAGCCAGGCAGGTGGGATTTGGTCCATGCCATAGTTTGTTTTCTCTTGTTGTAAAGTACTTTATGTATTTTTGAAGATTCATTTGTTTATTTGAAAGGCAGGGTGATAGGGAGACGGGTGCCTTCTATCCACTGGTTCAATCTCCAAATGCCCACAACAGCCAGAGCTGAGCCAGTCTGAAGCCAGGAGCCAGGAACTCTATGCTAGTCGCCCACATGGTGGCAGGGGCCCAAGCAGTTGGCCGTCTCTGTTGTCTTCCCAAGCAGGAAGCTGGATCCAAAGCGGAGTAGCTGGCACTTGAACTAGCACTCTGCTGCAGGATACCAGTGTCACAAGCAGTGGTGTAATCTGTGCCACAATGCTGGCCCCTGTTAAGCATTTTAAACACGACTTGCATATTGTCATTCCCAATCCAGTGAGCCCTGGTTTATAAAACTGATGTTTTTTCAAGGACAAATAATTACAACTTCTCACCCTTACTCAGCTCGTCCTGTACACATTCTTTTGGGAAGTGTGTGTCACCTACGGGTTGGTTGTCTGTTCATCTGTTGCTCCAACACTCCTTGACTTATTTCTAGAACTGGCAATTTACCCAGTCACCATGAATAAGGATTGGCCTAAGTCAGTCCCTTTTGTTCCCTTTGTTGGAGTTTGGGCTCTGGGAATTCTACGATAAGCATTTGTTTTCTCTTTGATTAAAAAAAAAATAGGAGCGGCACAAACATCAAGCCTTTCAGCCCCTTGCCAGCTCCCATCTCCCTGCTGCTGGCACTGCTGTGAGAGGACACTCCTCGAGGCGCAGCAGCCCTTGTGAGGCGACAAGCCCAGGAATGATGGCAGTGAGGCCACAGAGCTCGCCTTGCAGCTCTCTCTCTGAACTTCTTACAAGGCCAAACAGATGAGATACAAGTAGTGACCTCCTTGTGGCCTCAACTCTGAAAGGAGAGTGCACGTAGGAAGGGTGATGTAGGATGCTGTTGTTCCTCTGATCCCTTTCCCAAGAGCCTTGGGATTCCTGGGAATTGTTAGCCCTTGTCCTTCCCAGCTTTTTCCCTTTATTTCTCATGGTCTGGTTCTTCCTAACTCAGCCCAGTCACCATTGTGCTGCTCCCCATCTCAAGAGCATTCGTAACACATGTGTCCCCTGGCTCTTTTTGGAAGTCCTTGTTCACAGGGAACCCTCAGACATGACACAGAGACATTTCCTTCCTCTCTGTCAACCACTGTCCCCTCTATGTTACTTATCTTTCCCAAGTCTGTCTCATGGGACTCATGACATCCCACGGGATGGAAGCAGCCTGTGTCCCCTAAATGCCAAGTGTCTGCTGCATGCCTCCATGTTCACTTTTCACAGAGAAAGCCTTCAGATGGCAGTCGGCCCATTCCTCCACCTTCTGGAAAGTAACCTGCTGAAAGCTGTGGACCCTGCCACTCCACCTGGAAAGATCAGGTACCTGGCACCACACTCAGCCTTGGCTGAGGGGAGAGACCCAGATCTCATAGGGACAAGACGCAGACTGCCAGTGACCAAAGATAGAGGTTCAAGAGGCCAAAGGAGGCTCACGGACTTCCCACTTTTCTGCCACACCTGTCCTATCATGTTTAAAAGTGTTTATTCTAGAAAAAATAGGGGGCATTAATTTTCCTGTATATTTTTTACCAGTTGAACACGTCAAACGTGTAGTCAATTATGTCACACTAATTTGATATTCTAATATAAAACAAAGGTAATGCTTAATAGATTGTTTAGCTTGACCACTTTCATTGCACATACAGAGGTATGATATCCATGTGGCACTTAAAAGTGTTGGAAGTGGCTGATGAGCTTCCATTATCACTTGTGGAACCTGGGATCTTAGGTTGGAGCTACAGATTTGGAATGCCACATGTCCTAGGCAATTACTAAGCAAAGTGTGATCTGCAGACAGTTTCACCATTGCCTAGGAACTTAGTTTCAAGGTCCCAGCCTGACCTACTCAAATATAAGCTGCATTTTATCAAGATCCCCAGGTGATCTATATGCACCATGGTGTTGGAGAAGTAGTAAATGGCCTTTTTTTAAAAAGTTTTTTTTTTAACTTTTATTTAATGAATATAATTTCCAAAGTACAGCTTATGGATTATAACAGCTTCCCCCCTGCCATAACTTCCCTCCCACCCCCTGCTCTCTCTCCCCTTCCATTCACATCAAGATTCATTTTCAATTCTCTTTATATACAGATCAGTTTAGCATATATTAAGTAAAGATTTCAACAGTTTGCACCCACACAGAAACACAAAGTGAAAAATACTGTTTGAGTACTAGTTATAGCATTAAATCACGATGTACAGCACATTAAGGACAGAGATCCTACATGAGGAGTAAGTGCACAGTGACTCCTGTTGTTGACTTAACAAATTGACACTCTTGTTTATGGTGTCAGTAATCACCCTAGGCTCTTGTCATGAGTTGCCAAGGCTATGGAAGCCTTTTGAGTTCACTGACTCTGATCATATTTAGACAAGGTCGTAGTCAGAGTGGAAGTTCTCTCCTCCCTTCAGAGAAAGGTACTTCCTTCTTTGATGACCTGTTCTTTCCACTGGGATCTCACTTGTGGAGATCTATTTTTTTTTTTTTTTTTGCCAGAGTATCTTGGCTTTCCACGCCTAAAATACTCTCATGGGCTTTTCAGCTGGATCCGCATGCCTTAAGGGCTGATTCTGAGGCCAGAGTGCTGTTTAGGACATCCGCTATTCTATGAGTCTGCTGTGTATCCCACTTCCCATGTTGGATCGTCCTCTCCCTTTTTTATTCTATCAGTTAGTATTTGCAGACACTAGTCTTGTTTATGTGATCCCTTTGGTTCTTAGTCCTATCATTATGATCAATTGTGAACAGAAATTAATCACTTGGACTACTGGGATTGGTACATGTCACCTTGATGGGATTGAATTGGAATCCCCTGGTATGTTTCTAACTCTGCCATTTGAGGCAAGTCCAATTGAGCATGTCCCAAATTATACATCTCTTCCTTCTCTTATTCCCATTCTTATATTTAACAGGGATCAAAAAGTTTGTTTATTTTTTTTTAAGTTTTTTTTTTTAAGTTTGTTTATTTATTTGAAAGGCAGAGTTAGAATGAGAGAGATCTTCCATCTGCTGGTCTACTCCCCAAATGGCTGCAACAGCTAAGTCCTGGGCTAGGCTGAAGCCAAGATCCAGGAATTCCATCCAGGTCTCCCAAAGAGTGGCAGGGGCCCAAGTACTTGGGCCTTCTTCTGCTGTTTTCCCAGGCACATTAGCAGGGAGCTGGATCAGAAGTGGAACAGCTGGGACTTGAACCAGTGCTCAAATGCATTGCAGGTGGTGGCTTATCCCTTGTGCCACAATGTCAGCCTTGTAAGCTGTCTTCTTGAGAGAGAGAGAGAGAGATTACATATAGCAACTCATGAAGAGTGTCAGAGGTGAAGGGGACAATGAATTGAAACAGATTCAGAAATGTTGGACCAGCTTTTATAATACCAAATGGTGTGACTTCCCTTCACAGTACCTGCAATGGCAGTATATTTCCTGCTATCCTTTGCCCCCTTACCACCTACAGCCTTGTGTCTGTGAAATAACACAGGATCCAGTGCTGGTGCTCTGGTTTGAGGTTATATGAATAAAATCTTTGGACTTCCCAAGATAGATCAGGTAGATGTAGATTAAAAAGGTACCTGAAACACTGATTAAAGTCATTTGGAGAACATGTTGAGGGCTTATTACTATTCTTTGGAAATGAATTTAATTTCTCCAGACCTCAAGCCTCCCCAGTGAGCAGAGATTGTCCTACTGCATTGATGGTATGACTGAGAGTAGGCAGAGCATTCTCTGTGGGCTGGCAGGCCCCAGAAAGAGGAGAGAGGTACAGCCTGAGTCACACATGCTCTTTTCTTCTCTGCAACTCACTAGGGGAGAAGTGAGTGGGTTGGTGGGAAGGAGGAGGCAGGGAGACTTGCTTCTGTGGGGACCTGACTGTCAAAGCATGAGGCATATAAACAGAGATTTGGCTACCGTCTGTGTCAAAGGGGTTTTATACCTAGCTCAACTGATCTCTAAATATCACCTGGATTTTTAGGCAAGTATTGTTCCTTTCCCAAAAGAAGCAGTCAGTGTTATGTCTGCCAGAGTCCCGGGGGAAAGAGTCGTGGACAACTGTTTCCTTCTTGCAGAAAACTGTACCTTTATGCAGCTCATGATGTGACCCTCATGCCTCTCTTATTGACCCTGGGGATTTTTGACCACAAGTGGCCCCCGTTTGCTGTTGACCTGACCATGGAACTCTACCAGCACCAGGAATCTAAGGAGTGGTTTGTGCAGCTCTACTACCATGGGGAGGTAAGACCTCTATG
This sequence comes from Oryctolagus cuniculus, assembly GCF_964237555.1. Classification (NCBI taxonomy): domain Eukaryota; kingdom Metazoa; phylum Chordata; class Mammalia; order Lagomorpha; family Leporidae; genus Oryctolagus; species Oryctolagus cuniculus. The sequence goes on from NC_091438.1 coordinate 49,563,292, forward strand.
ATGGAACTGGGTAGTGGCTAGGCACCCTCCTGCCTGCCCCACCCACCTGGTTTAGCACCAGTCTCCCTCCTCAGGCTCAGGGGTGCCTCCACTAGCATATTCAGCTCTCTGAATCTTACAGGGTGATTCCAGGCTTGGATCAGAGCTAGGGCAGAACTTGCCGTATGTTGCAGGGTTGAGCCTCATTCCAGATCCATTACAGATTTCTCTTCTGAGTGTCTCTGCCCAATGTAACATCCTGGTTGTGAGGCCTGTGTTGAAGATGATGATGGTGTCCTTGGGAGGTGTTGTGTGCCATTGGCACCCTTAGTGCCTTGGCTGCTTCATCAGAGGTCAGAATACCCTACAGGTGGAACCTTTCTGCTCTCCCACCTCAGAGATGCAGCTTGACCATGTCTTTCTGGTCAATTCAACAAACATTTCTTGATTGTCTTTTACAAGTAGGGGGTAGTGCTTTTCTTCTGGAAGCTGACGAGAATAAAAGCGGGGCCTTCTGGCTGTCCTGTGTGCACACTCAGGCCATGTAGGTCCGAGCCTCTCAGACCGCTGGGTGCACCTGAACACAGCAGCAGCAGCAGGAGGTCCTCCGTGGACCTGCTGAGTTATGTCTCTTCCACAGGAGCAGGTGCCAAGAGGTTGCCCTGACAGGTTCTGTCCACTGGACCAGTTCTTGAATGCCATGTCAGTGTACACCCTAAGCCCGGAAAAATACCACACGCTCTGCTCCCAAGCACACACGATGGAACTTGGAAATGGAGAGTGACTGGTTTCTACAAGGAGAATTTGCTGATTTTCAAATAAAATGTCTTTATGCAATGCCTCTTGGCTTTGTATGTTTGTGGGGAGGGTGAACAAGGGTTAGCATACTTCATCATAGAGTAAGAGTGCTTCCTTCCCGTAGGCATATGAAGGTCTCTTCCTGAGGAAAACAGGTGTAATGTGGAGACCAATGGGATTTTTCTCTGTTTTGTGACTTGATTTCCAAGGTCAGAACCACTTCCATGTGACACAGACTGGGGACATCATGACCTTATAGAATGTGTTGGTTTTGGACTTTAGTTCTTTTTCATATTTTAATTTCACAAACATTTAATGAGCTACCTACTAAGCAGTGGTCATTGTAAAGGTGAAAAGGTTCCGCCTCAGGTTGTTTGAGTCCCCAGGAGAGGCAGGTACCTAAACCAGTGATTAGAATGCAGGATGTTTTATGCTGTGATAAGGTATACGGGTACAGGTGTAGCTCCACCTGGCAGGGGCTGCAGGGAGTAGCTGAGGAAGGCTTTCGGGAAGTTCTGTCCTGATTTGAGTAGAGAGGGGTAAGTAGGCGGTAGCCCTGGGAGCAGATGAGGGCTCCGGGGCTCTGCAGAGCTGGGGTTGGGACTACTCGATGTGAGAGCGCCACCTCTACCTGGGCCTCAGGGGTGCCTGATGACCCACCTGTTTCCTGTTCTCCCCAAAACCTGGTTCAAGCCATCACTGGTTTCAAGCTATGAACTCTGTACCTCCCGGAGAGCGTGGCAGTCATGAAAGCCTTTCCACTTGCTGCCCTCTTTCCATTGGCAACTCCCAGATCAAGAAGCGGAGATTCCTCACGCCTACCTTTCCTTCTGACCGCCACTCATGTCCCCTTGGGGGACACAGACTTTTCCTAGTCAAATCCAATCTCTCTCTCTTTGTAGACCTGTTCCTCCACAGGCATCCACAGCTGAATGAAAGACGCCTCCGTTACCCATGCATCCAGCCAGGTGATAAAGCAGGAAGCTGTCCTTGTTTCCTGCGTCTCATATCTCCTGTTCACTATGTTCACTCAGCACTGCCAGTTTATTTCTTGAATCTGTTTACAGCTCTCCATCCTCATTCTGCTATTTGCTTATTTCACTAAGAAAGTAGAAGCAATCAGAAAAAAACTTCCAGATCCCGCCGCACCCACTGCCACCACTTAGCCATGCGCCCTTCCTTCCTTCCTGTTAATAAGACTGGACTGCCCGGCCAGTGCCGCAGTTCAATAGGCTAATCCTCTGCCTGCGGCGCCGGCACCCCAGGTTCTAGTCCTGGTCGGGGCGCTTGATTCTGTCCCGGTTGCTCCTCTTCCACTCCAGCTCTCTGCTGTGGCCCGGGAGTGCAGTGGAGGATGGCCCAAGTCCTTGGGCCCTGCGCCCACATGGGAGACCAGGAGAAGCACCTGGCTCCTGGCTTCAGATCAGTGCAGTGCACTGGCTGCAGTGGCCACTGGGGGGTGAACCAACAGAAAAAAAGGAAGACCTTTCTCTCTGTCTCTCTCTCTCTCACTGTCCACTCTGCCTGTCAGAAAAAAAAAAAAAAAAAAAAAAAAAAAAAAAGACTGGACTGCCCCCACTCTTATCCAAGGCCAAACTTCTTGCTTTGCATTGACTCCTACAGGTTGTTTTTTTTTTTTTTTCCCTGCATTGCCAGTTTTCTCTTACTAATTATTCCCACTAGCATATAAATATGCTGAGACATCTCCAGTCTTAAATTTTTTCTCCACACCTTTTGAACTCCTCTGCCATTGTCTTCCCATTACAGCAAAACTCAAGTGTCTCTCTCTGGTCCTTCCCTTCCCATCCTTTCTTGAACCACCTGATGAGGCCTCCATCCACCCATCACATGGAAACAGCGCTTGCCACCACCATCAGTGACCTCTGGGGCAAACCCCACAGGGATTTCCATCTTCTTACCCAGGTTCTCAGCAGTTCTTGTAATGTTTTGTTTTCATTGCTTCTGTGACTAATGCTCTCTTGGTTTCCCTTCAGAGACTCAACTTCACGTTGTCTTCTGGATCTGCCTCTTCCCAACCACCGAGAGTGGGAGTGACAAGGGCTGGTCCTCAGGCCTTTCTCCTACACTGCCCACTCCATGATCTCAGGCAGTTCCATGATTTTAGGATTATTTATGCAGTGTCTCCTAAATGTATACCTTCAACCTAGACCTTTCCCTGCAAGTTGGAGTCACATTTCCAACTGTCTGCTTGAATGTTTAAGTATTACTGTGTATCAGACTTCCTGTTCACATGAAACACTCAATTTCCATGCCTTTTCAGACCTACCCCTCCCACCGCTTATCCATTTAGGCAAATAGCACCACCCAGTTGCTTGGGCCCAGAACTCAGGGATTACCCGTGACTCCTCCCTTGTTCTCATATTCCACGTGTTGTGTTTCTTAAGTGAGGTCCAGAATTGGCCCGTCCCCAGCTGATGCTGTCAGTCCCATCTCTCTCACCTGGATTATTACAAAATCCTCCCAGCAAGCCCCCTTGGTTTTCCCCTCTCTCCCAGTCTCTTCTCAACACAGGTGTTGCTTCCTCAACAAACTCGGATCATGTCACTCTTCTGCTCGCAGCTCTCCCCTGGTTTCCCATCTCAGAGGAAGGGCGGTGATCATAAAGGCCCTAGGACATATTCTCACTGCACTCCAGCCATGCTTTTTTACTATTTGCTTTGTTCTTAATAGAAACTTTTAAATTGACAGATAATAACTATGTATTTATGCGGTACAATAAGGTATCTTGACACACGCATCTATCATGGAGTGATTAAACTAAGCTAGTTAAAATGCCTATGACCTCACTGCTTATCTTCGTGTGTGTGTGGTGAGACATTTATAATCTCTTTTTGCACTTTTGAGGTATTCAGTTGCTATGATTTGAATGCTTTTGTCTCTGAGTTTTATGTTGAAACTTGATCCTCTGTGCAACAGTGTTGGGCTAATGGGAAGTGTTTGGATCGTGGGGGCTCTGCCCTTATGAATGCTGTTAGAAACGGGGGCAGGCAGGAGCAGGTGTGGGTTCTGACTCTCCTGCTGTCCTGCCGTGTGAGGACATAATGTCCATCCTGAGGATGTGGCAACAAGATGCCATCTTGGAAGCAGAAAAACCAGGCACAAACCTGCCTTGATCTTGTACTTCCCAACCGCTGAAACTGAGAGAATAAAGATATGCTCGTTCTAAATTACCCCACCTGTGGTGTTCTGTTGTACGGCACCAAGCAGACTCGGACAGCAGTAGATCACCAAAACTCATGCCTCTAACTGAAACTTCACACCCTTTGGCCGAAGTCTCCTTTTCCATCTTCACACTCCCTTCTTAGTATTCTTTAAAGAAAAAAAAATTGTTTTTGAGAGACAAAGATTTCTCCCATCTACTGCTTCACTCCCCAAATGCCCTCAATGGCTGAGGGACCAGGGCTGAAGCCAGAAACTCAGTCCAGGTCTCCCACATGGGTGGCAAGAACCCAGCCACTTGGGCCACCACCTGCTGCTTCCCAGGGTATGCATTAGCAGGAGCTGGAATCAAGAGCCAGAGCCAGGTATCCAAGCCAGGCACTCTGATGTGGACACAGCATCCTACTGGGGTCTTACCCAGTAAGCCAGGGATGGGGAGTGTCCTTCCCGTGGGCCCTCTATGACCGGCAAAATCATCTGGTCTGGCTCTGCCAAGGCAATCGCAGGCGGGACTCAAAATTCAGTAGATCTATAGAAAACTATTGTTTTATTTTAAGATTTATTTCATTTATTTGAAAAGTAGAGTGACAGAGGAAAATGGAGAGACAGAGATCATCTACCTGTTGGTTTACTTTTGAAATGGCCCCAATGGCTGGAGCTGGGCCAGGCTGAAGCCAGGAGTCTGGAGCTCCATCTGGGTCTACAATGGGAGTGGCAGGGCCCAGGTACTTGGGCCATCATCTGCTGCCTTCCCAGGGAGCTGCTTTTAGCAGGGAGCTGGATTGGAAGTAGAGCAGCTGGGACTTGAACTGGCACTCTGATATGGGATGCCAGCAACAACTCAGTGGGTTGAACCACAACCTAGCAGGCTAAATTTTTTTAAAAAGATTTATGCATTTGAAAAGGAGAATTAGAAAGAGAGAGACAGTGAGTAAGTGTGTCCATCTGCTGGTTCACTCCCCAAATGGCTGCAACAGCCAGGGCTAGGCCAGGCCGAAGCAAGGAGCTGAGTCTCCTGTGTTGGGTGCAGCGGTCCAGGGACTTGAGCCATCTTCTACTTTCCCAGGCATTAGCAGAGAGCTGGAAGTGGAGCAGCTGGGACATGAACTGATGCCCATATGGGATGGCGATGCTGCTGGCTGCAGCTGAACCTGCTGTGCCACAGTATTGGCCCAGCAGGCTATTTTTTTTTTTTTTTTTTTTTGACAGAGTGGACAGTGACAGAGAGAGACAGAGAGAAAGGTCTTCCTTTGCCATTGGTTCACCTTCCAATGGCTGCCGCGGCCGGCGCATTGCGCTGATCCGATGGCAGGAGCCAGGTGCTTCTCCTGGTCTCCCATGGGGTGCAGGGCCCAAGGACTTGGGCCATCCTCCACTTCACTCCCTGGCCACAGCAGAGAGCTGGCCTGGAAGAGGGGCAACCGGGACAGAATCCGGCACCCTGACCGGGACTAGAACCCAGTGTGCCAGCGCCGCAAGGCAGAGGATTAGCCTAGTGAGCCGCGGCGCCAGCACTAATTTTTAAGTTGATAATTTTATATAGTCTGTGAAAGACACTATAAATATCCAAATGGCTCATGGCAGAAAAAAAGTTTCCCCACCCCTGTACCAGGCTACATGGCTATCCTTACTATTCCTGACGTAGGAGTATGCCAAGTAACCTTAAGCCATGTCCTCACCCCAGGGTCTTTGCACAAGCTGTTCCGTCTCCCCACTGTGCTCTCCTAGGCACTGACATGGTTTCCTCTCTTCATTCAGATCACTGCTCGTGGCCGTCTCAGGCCCTCTCATATTATTCTGTTGAAATAGTTCCGATCTCCCCCCATACCATGTCCAGCCCTAGTTGTGCTCTGTCACCCGGTTTGATGGGTTGAATTGTGGTCTCCCCAAATTGAAGTCCTAGCCCCCAGTGCCTCAGATGTGACTGTATGTGGAAATGAGATCCTCAAAGAAGTAATTAAGGTAAGTGAGGCCTTATGGGTGACCCTAAGCCAGCTTGGCTGCATCCGTATAAAAAAGAGGAGATTGGGACACAGACACGCACAGAGGAGAGACCCTGTGAAGACACTGGGAGAAGACGACCAGCCATGGCCAAGGAGACAAGCCTCAGAAGAAACCCATCCTGCGGACGCCATGGCCTTCAGCTTGTCGCCACCAGCCCGGTGAGAAAATGGACTTCTGCTGTTTTATAAGTTCCCTGGTGGCGGTGGTCCTGGGTACTAAACTCCTTGTCCTGTCATCACTCCCCCGGTGCTTCTCAGTGCCTGCCAGTCCGTCCCCGTGTCTGGATTTGCTTCTCTCCCCGACTAGACTGGGAGCCGCATGAAGGCAGCCTCCATCCCTCAGCCCCTCAGCCCCCGCCCCTGCTTTCCTCTCCAGCCTCACCCCCTCACACCTTCCTGGCCAGTCCCGCTTTGCCAGCCCCTCTGCCTTGGAACCTATTTCATCCCCTTTGCCGGCTGAATCCCTCATTCTAGGCTTCCGAGTTTCTGTTTGTCCCTCACTAGGGGTCTGTCTGTCTTGCTGTGTTACTTCTAGAAGTAAGGTCAGGGATTGGTACAAAGTAGCCCTCAGCAAAGATTTACTCAGTCTGTGAATCCAGAACTCTTAGAAGACTCACTTCTCGGCTGGTCCAGAGGTAGCTTCTGTGCGCCCTCCCCAAACTGACCACTAGGGGGAAGCACGGGGTAAAGAAAAACACGGAGGCTTTCATTGAGTTCACATTCCTTAAAAAAAAATTCATTTTTATTACTTGAGAGGTGAGGATGGGGGCGGGGAGAGCAGGCAGAGAGATCTGCCATAGGCTGGTTCATTCCCCAATGGCCACCGTGGCTGGGGCTGGGGCTGGGCCAGGGCCGGAGACAGCCGCTGAGATCACAATCCAGGCATGCCAAGAACCCCGCTGCTTGGTCACCACCGTCAGGAGCGGAGCCAGGAATCAAACCCAAGCACTCTGATAGGAGGGCACCGGCCACTCCTGGGTGTGAATTCTGACCTCGTGTGTTGGTTTCTTTGTGGCCCTTGGACAGTGTTCCCGTGCCTGTTTTTCCTCTCAGTAAATTGAGAACAATTATGTGTAATATGACCGGGGTCGCTGTGAGAAGTGAGGAGACGTGCAGATTTCAAGTTTTCCTTTTTCCCCTTTCCGCTCCATTCCTGACTCAGTTTCCTCAGCCTAGGGAGCCCTCAGGTGTGGGCGTGGGCCTGGCTAGCTGCCTTCCTAGGGCGTGGTGCCCCTCTGTGCCCCCAGTTTGGAGGCAGCCCCGGCCCCTCCCCGGCTGTGTGGCCAGGGGCAAGTCACTGAACTCCAAGCTTGCGTTTTCCCAAATGTAAAACAGGGCCGTTGCCTGCCTGGGAATGTGTCCTGTGGACGGAGGAAGAAGATGGAGGCAGAAAGCACCTAATAAACTCAGGCTGCCCCCCGCCTTGGCTCCTTTCCCTAAGGAATCTTCGAGCGCTTTGAGGTTAAAGGACTTCCCAGAGGGGACCTCACCCTCGGATGGCAAAGTAAAGGGCTTCAGGGAGCGTGGTCCCCGCCCCGGTCCACACAGCCAGCCTTACCTGCGTAGGTTGGCTCGGCCAGGGAATTACCTAACCAGATCGTCTCGAGGGACTCTTGGCTCTGGCAGGCCCTGGAATGAAACGACTGTCCCTCGACGAGCCCAGAGGCTGCAGTGTGCTGAATCCCCTCTCTAGCGGCACATGGGCAGTTAAAAGGCACAGCGAGCAGCCAGAAACCCTGAAGGACCCATCCCAGTGGGTCCTCCCGTCCTCGGGGCGCCGGGACCTGAGCTGCCAGCCAGTTGTCTGGTGTCACTTGTAGGAAGCTGGTTTCTGTGCAAGTGGCCCCTGGAACCCTTTTTCAGGGAGGGCCCTCAAGAACAGAGCCCTCCACCTGCCAGAGAGGCTGGTGGGATTACAGGCACCTGCTCTGTTTACTGCATGCTGAGAAGTTCATTCTGTGAGGTTGCAGAGTGTATCCTGGGGCTGCTGGGCCAAGTAGGAGTCCTGGGTGGGGCAGCAGGGAACGGCTACGTGCTCTGCTCAGGCCTGCCCTCTAGTGGCCGAGGGGCCCATGGTCCCACCCTTCCCAGTCCCTCCTGCCAACCTTTGGCAAGAGAGAAGTGGAAAACCATAAACCAGTAGAGAGCTGGTCTTCTCAGGATGTCTTTCTTTCCACCCGCACCCGGAAATGCACCCATCCCTGAAAAAAAAATTGGACGGAGGAGACTGTGGCTCACACGCACCATTTCTGAAGCAAAGGTCTAAATTGATAGAGCTTGAGTGAGCTGACCATGGAGTCCTGTGCTCTGAGTTCACACTCCACCTCTGTGTGAACGACTGTTGACTTTGGAGAAGTCCATTGGCCTTCTGTTAATGAGCTTGTATAATACCTTCCTCTCTTTCACAGAGGGGTCCTCGAATTCACATAGCCTGGGCACGTCAAGTGCTTCCTACTGTGAAAAGCGTTGCACAGACACAAGGCGTTGCTCATGTTGTTGCCAGAGAAGCCTCTCTGTGGCCCCTCCCACTGGCCCTCGGATAGCTGTGGGCAGTGGGTACCCAGCCTGGATGGCTCGGTGACTGAGGGGTGAGCTGTTTGAGGGGTGCTTCAACCACTTGAAGGTGGTGGAAGAAGAGCCCACTTTGGAGTTAAGAGCCAAGGATTTGAATTGCGGCTTTGCCGCTACTGGGCCCTGTGATCTTGGGCAACTCCTTAACACTGCAAAGTCTCTCTCTATGTTGAGTACTGTACTCATCAGCTTTTATCGGCTTTAACTAAAACATCTGAGAGGAGCTTTTTGGTCTCCAGTTTACAAGTTCATAGTCCAAGGTCAGGCGGACCCCATTAGTCTGGCACCTGGCGGAGCCTGACAGTGGCAGAGCAGGTGTGGGGGGAGCAGTCTCGTGGTAAACCAGGAAGCAGAGAGAAGCTGGACTGAACTCAGCAGATAACCAGCCTCTCACGAGAAAGACCTTCTGAGGGCCTGCCCCCAGTGACCTAACCTCCCAGTGGGCTCACCACCTGGCTGCCACAATCAAATCAAGTCTCCACGGTGACTCTTCAAGCCTGAGCCTGGATGTGTTAACGTAAGACTTCAGGGTTTAAACACCTGCCTGACTTTGGGGAGACGACTTCTGTTCAGTCGTCACGAGGGAGATGATACTCCTAGTCAGTTTTTCATCACTGTGATGGCATAGCCGAGGCAGGCTGCTTTATAAAGAAAAAGAGATTTCTTTGGACTTTGGATTCTAGAGTTTCCAAGTGCAATTCTAGAATTTTCACGGTACAGGTTCAGGTTCTAGCTACAGCCTTAAACTGCATCACAGCGGAATGATGGGAATGGGGGTGGTGCTTCTCCTTAAAAATCCCCCAGGATTCAACCACAGGGGCTTCAGTCTAACAGCCAAGGCCTAATCTAATCCAATCACTTTCGAAAGCCCTCACCGCTCTAAATACCATTAACCAAGTCTTTGGAGATTAAACTCCTGCATGATCTAGGGGGCAGGCAAATCATCCTGAGACCACAGCGCTGTCCGCTGGGGTTGGGGCGGGTGCTGGGTGTTAAGCTGCATAGCCATGAAAGAGTCTGGGACACAGTAGTTCAAATACGGATTTTGACTCTGCACCTTCTCTTACTGGGGGCTTAAAGAAACGAGAATTTAGCAGCTCCTCTGTGCTTGGAAGCTTGAGCTGCTCCTTGTGCAGAGACTTTCGGAGAAGACAAGTGCGCGCTTTGAACGGAAAAGCGCCGCCTGGGTACAGCAGCCGAGGCGGCCGGCGTGCGGTGAGGCTGGGGCCGGTGTCAGCAGAGCTGTTTGTATTGGCGGGAAAGCAGGGCATTTTTCTCTGAGGCAGTCTTTCAACAGAGGAAAATCTGGATTCAAGAGAGATTAAAAGTCTCAAAGGTAAGGGAGAGATGTAAGGAAATGGCCTGCGCCGAATCACCGCAGAGGACAGTATTCATCAGAGAATTAATTTGGAAGGAAATAGAGTGTGAAATAGCAGCAAGGCTTCCAGCTCTGGGCACCGTGGCCTTAGAAACCCCGGCAGTGCTACAGAGGCCTGCCCAGGCCCAGCCCGAGAGCTGCCTCCGGAAAAGCAGCCGGGGATGCCCAGAGACCACAAATGGCTGAGCTCGGAAGGAACTGATTGAGTGTGTAATTAAGGGGAGGGTTGTATAACACTTGGGTAAGTAGGACTTGATGGGGTCAAACCAGCAGGGCTTCTGGGAGATGAGAGAGCCGTCCCCAGAGCCGCTCGTAACCGAGGCCGGCCGCCTAGAGGTAGATACAGCTTACCTGGGCCTTGTGCAGAGAAGGATGCAGAGGTCAGGAGGGGGCAAGGCTGAAGGGGTCCAAGGGTCCCCGGATATGTGGTGTTCAGTTTTAGGAGTGAGGTAGCATTGTGGAGCTATGTGGGAAATCCCTGGAAACTGCAGCGCAGGGAGAGGGATGCTGTGACTTGGCCAAGCTCGCACAGCGGGATGGAGACTTAATGGACAGAGCGCACCTTTCTGTACTGCTCTGTCGGTGAGCACTGGAAGGGAACTGCTTAGAGGGCAGGGGGCCATCTTTGTCACGTGTGCCACTCAGCGTGTTTGTGATGAGATGGCCCAGGGTGGGCTGCACACTGAAGCAGCAGGGCTTGCTCAGGCTGGCTGGGCCACTGTTGCTCAGACCCCTCGCTACAAGGCCATGTGTGACGGGCGGCCTGCCCACCTCTCCCAGTGCACCCCCACCACCACCCCACCTTGAGAAGGGGCTGCTGCTCGTCACTCCGATTTCAGCTAGACCCACCCACCCACCCCCCACAGGGGTATTTTTGTCTGTTTACTGTGTATTTTCTCAGAGGCACAGGAGGAGCCCAATGTGTAAACACACAGACTGGGGGGAGCGGCCTGCCTAGGTTGCTGCTCCATGCTTTAGGCCGTCTATGACCCTGAACAGTGACTTAACTACTCCGTGCTCCCATTCGCTTCATCCAGAAAAGGGGAACCGTAACAGCGTGTGTGCGGAATGAGCACATACAATTCCTGGCATGTAGGAAATGCTCAATAAATGTTAGCTACACATGTTTGTTAACGGACTGTCCTCTGTCTCTCCCTGGATAGTAAGCGGGGAGCTGGTCTGGCCTGTTAACTCCTGTTAGCTGTGCACACACTGTACGCTCTATGTGTGTCGTGCTGGCACGTAGCAGGGCTCCATGCACATTCACTGAATGCATTTTCCAAGGAGAGTGACTAACGCTGTGGTCAGCAGGCATTAGGGGAGGTGCTTCGTGTGGGGTGCTCGGCCTCTGCCCTGTCACACACGTTTTCAATGGTTTGTGTAGAAACACGACTGAATAAAGACAGAGTACAGACTGGCCATATTTGCTGAAGACTTCAAACTGGGAGGAACAGCTCGCTGGATGAAGGGATGGATAAGGGAATAAATGATGGCTGTATTAGAAACGTTTGTGCTGAGACAATATTTGGATCCTAGGCCAAATATTCTAAGATGAAACTTAACAGGGATTAACTCACAGTTCTGACCTTGGGTCCCCGAAATCCATTGCCCACAAGTGGATGGGGATTCCCGTGGGCAGTTTGTTCAGGGTGAATAATAGTGGGATCTGCTCCTCAAATTTTGTAGTGTGCAGTTTGGTGCTCCTGGTACATGGAGCAAAGTGATGGCCTGTTCCACCCTGCACAGCGCCAAGCAGGCTCAGAGAACCCTGCCACTGCACTTAGCACCGAGAGCCACGCTCGCTGGCACAGCTAAACTCCCTCGTCAGCTGGAGAAGGGGCATCAATGGGGGGATCAAAGGGGTTGAGGGCAAATCAAATATCTGATTTATGTGGGCCCTGAGGACTGCACTCAGTCCAGTGTGCGTAAGCCACAGGGATATATGGACCTGAGATCAATACGTGGGAAACCTTTGAAAGGATCCCAGCCGCCCCAGGTTGAGTCAGGCTACCTCAGAGGGCTCCTGTCACTAGGGGCTGGTGAGCTTGTCCCAGCAGTTAGCCAGAGGGCAGCCCGGGTCACCCACTGGCCAGTCTCTGTCTATCCCAGGAGTCGTCTGTGGTTCTGGTTCCAGAGCGCGCGTCTGAGTCACAGGAGGCCCCGTGGTGCTTTTCATGTGGTGAGGCATGGGTTTGGGTCCTGTAATTTGATGGTTCGGAACTGTACAGGAGGAGAGAGGTGCTTGAGAATCTGGTGACCCCGGGATGACCCTATCAAAGGGCTGCGCTCCCGCCTTGGGCTGCTTGGGCTTGGGTCTCCGGGGAACAGCAGTTCTGCAAACCCCTTCCTGCTACTGCCACCGCCCTCCCTTCTGGGAACTTCCGCTCCGCTGCTGCTTTCTGCAAGGCTTTCCCATGCTACCCTTCAGTGCCCAGGAGAGCGGCAGGAGGGCTCCCTGGGTCTCCCTTCCGGAAGGAGAAAACCCAATTTTCAGCTCCGGGTAGAATCTTCCCGCTGCCCAGTGTGTCCGGTGAGCCTCTGGCAGAGCCATTTCAGATCTTCCCTTTACAAACGATACGATGACTCTCAAAAACGCTCTGATAACTCAAACTAAGGACCTAGCTCACAAGTTATTCGCGGACACGCACAAACGCACACACCCACGAACAAGACTCTCAAAGGCGAAACGAGCTCTGAGCGATCAAACAGCGGGAGGGACAGAGGCGGGACTCAGACTTGCGCCTTTGGCCTTGGGACTGGCTTGGTTTCCCCTGATTCCTCCGTCTCCGTCCTCCGTACTCTGTCCTCTGGGATGTGACTTACTCATCCCCTTCCCCACATGCGGTAGCTTCTTCCTTCACTTGCTGGGGTCTTCTGTATTCAGAGAAAAAAAAAAAATAATGAAGCAAAAGCAGGCCAGGTACCTAGAGGCAAGACTCTACTGGAGGAAAAAAAAATGAAGCCAGTTAACTCCAAACTTTTGACTTTCCCAATACACCTTTCCTAGGGGCCGGCACTGTGGCGTAGCAGGTAAAGCCACCGCCTGTGGTGCCGGCACCCCATATGGGCGCTGGTTCGAGACCCGGCTGCTCCACTTCCAATCCAGCTCTCTGCTATGGCCTGGGAAAGCAGTAGAAGATGGCCCAAGTCCTTGGGCCCCTGCACCCACATGGGAGATCCGGAAGAAGCTCCTGGCTCCTGGCTTCGGGTTGGTGCATCTCTGGCCATTGCAGCCATCTGGGGAGTGAACCAGTAGTTGGAAGACCTCTCTCTCTTTCTCTCTCTCTATCTGCCTCTCCTCTCTCTGTGCAACTCTTTCAAGCAAAATAAATAAATCTTTAAAAAAAAACCTTTCCTAACAAGGGGATCCCTCCAATTCACACCACAAACGGGGGGAGGGCAGGGCAGCAGCACAGGTTGCCAGCAAGCAAAGACAAACAGGAACACGTTTTGGGGAGTGATTGAAAACTTGCAGGGGTGAGGAAACAGCCCCTGGTTGCTTTTAATGAATTTTGGTCTTCATGTTCACTGAATCATACCCTAAAGTAGATAAAGAAGTTGCGTATGCCACTTCAAGCAGTAATCCATGAGAAATTAAGATCCCCTCAGATCTCTAAAGAACCAAAATGCAAAGGCAAGTGTAGCCCTCCTTCTCAAAGTCCGTGGAATGACAGCCTCTGGAGGCTGAAGACTTGAGCTCTTTGGTTGCCAGTCAATTCTAGAGTAGACTCTTAAAAAAAAAAAAAAAGATTTATTTATTTATTTGAAGTGTGGAGATACAGAGAAAGAAAGGGGGGGGGATGGAGGGAGAGAGAGAGAAAGAGAGAGATCTTCCATCCACTGGTTCACTCCCCAAATGGCCACAACAGATAGGGCTGGGCCAGGCCAAAGCCAGTAACTAGGAGCTTCTTCCAGGTCCTCCATGTGGGTGCAGAGGTCCAAGCGCTTGGGCCATCTTCTGCTTTCCCAGGTGCATTAGCAGGGAGCTGGATGGCAAGTGGAGCAGCCAGGACACAAACCAGCATCCATATGAGATGCCCATGCAGGCAGCAGCTTAACCTACGCCACACCATCTGCCCTTAGACTCTTAGACACAGGCAAGCCTGTGAGCACACAGGGAAGAGAGCAGTATCCCAGATTAGGAATCAGCGCTTGACTAAACCATTCCCCTCCTCATTTGAGGAAATAGACCAGTAGATGAGAGATTCCCAAGAAACTTGATTTAAAAAAAAAAAAAAAGTCTTTCAGGTTAAGTGGTGTTTCCCTGTTTTACGTGGTGGCAGCTTGTGGTGAAATGAGAAGGCCATGCCAAGATGGCCGCTGGCAACAGAAACTGCCTGGCAACAGGCTGTGATTGGATGGCTTTGAAAAGCACATGACAACAGAGCCTGACTGGCAACAGGCTGTGATTGGTTAGGGCAAAGACCACCCCTTGACCAGATTGGCTGCCTTGGCTATATAAGCTGCTGTACCAACTGAAATACACAAGTCTGTGGGCTGCTCGCCTCTGGCCTGCTTTCACCCGGCTCCCAGGGTCTGTGTGGTGACTCCATGCCTCTTGCCCCCACCACACTCCTCCTCTCAGAACGAATCCACCTCAACAGCAGCTTCCCCTTCTTTCATGTCGTGCCTGTGCTTGTGGTGATGTGTTCAGCGTTTGTCTTCTTCAGTGAGCTGTGAGCTTGGTGAGGGCAGGATGGGCATCCCTGAGCAATTCACCACAGTATCCATAGCTCCCACCCCTGTGGGTATTGATGAAAAGACTAAGTAAAAGAGCTCATTACTCAATGGATAGATCATAAATGTGAACTGGATAATAATAGGCACACTTGTAAGTGATTAACACCAATACACTTAAAAATCTAGTCAATTATTGAATTGATCTTAATCTAAAGATTACCTTTCACTGTAAAAGACTTAGAAGAAAACGTAGAGGCCGGCACCATGGCTCACTAGGCTAATCCTCCACCTTGCGGTGCCGGCACACCGGGTTCTAGTCCTGGTCGGGGCGCCAGATTCTGTCCCGGTTGCCCCTCTTCCAGGCCAGCTCTCTGCTGTGGCCTGGGAGGGCAGTGGAGGATGGTCTAAGTGCTTGGGCCCTGCACCCCATGGGAGACCAGGAGAAGCACCTGGCTCCTGGCTTCGGATCAGCGCGGTGCGTCGGCCGCGGCGGCCATTGGAGGGTGAACCAACGGCAAAGGAAGACCTTTCTCTCTTGTCTCTCTCTCTCTCTCACTGTCCACTCTGCCTGTTAAAAAAAAAAAAAGAACAAGAACAAGAACAAGAACAAGAAGAAAACGTAGGGGAAAAGCTAGCAAGTAACAAAAAATAGATAAATTGCATTTCAAATCAAACTTAAAAACTTTTGTGCATTAAAGGACACAATCGGCAAAAATGAAACGCTGTCCGTGAAATGAGAGCAAACATTTCATGTCATGTCTGACCCGGGATTGATATCCAGAATATATAAATAACCCCTACAACTCAACAACAAAAACATCTTTATAACAAACAGGAAGAGCTTAAACAGAAGACGTACAAATGCCTCCAAAGAAGACATGCCAGTAAGCACATAAGATGTGCTACATCGACAGTCATCGGGAAAATGCAAACCAAAAGCCAGAATGAGATACCAGGTCATGCCCATTAGGATGACTATTATAAAATAGCAACAGTAGCTGCAAAATAACAAATGTTGACAAGGATGAGGAAAAATTGGACCTCTTGTACATTCCAGGTGGGAACGTAAATGGTGCAGCCACTGTGGAAAACAGCATCAATTCCTCAAAATAGTAAGCAGAGAATTATTATATGACCCAGCAGTTCCTCTTTGGGGTATATTCCCAAAAGAAGTGAAGGCAGCAACTCAATATTTGTATTCCCATGTTCACAGAAGCGTTATTCAAAAACAGTCAAAAAGTGCAAGCAACTCAAGTACCCACAGACAGATGAATGGATAAACACAACGGGCTCTATGAGGACACTTCAAAAAGTTCACACGTACAAGGGTGTCATGGTCTCACTGTGCTTCTTGCTAACCAGACAGTCCTGGGGCATCAAACACCATTTTTTCTTTCCTTGTATAAACTGATATAAGAAACTCTGGGTGCCGATGCTGTGCCATAGTGGGTAAAGCCGCCACCTGCAGCACCGGCATCCCTATGGGCTCGTGTCCTGGCTGCTCCACTTCTGATCCTGCTAATGCATCTGGGAAAGCAGCAGAAGACGGCCCAAGTGCACCTACATGGGAGAGCAGCAGAAGATAGGCCCCTGCACCTACATGGGAGACCCGGAAGAAGCTCCTGGTTCCTGGCTTCAGCCTCCCCCAGCTGTGGCTGTAGCAGACATCTGGGGAGTAAACCAGCAGATGGAAGACCTCTCTCTCTCTCTCTCTCCCCTTAAGTGGATGACTATACATCGTTTCCTGTGCTGGGGAAGAGGTATGCAGAGATTAGATTTGGGAGCAACTCAGAAGCTAAGCTGACGACCTGTTAAGTTTGAAACTCCTTGGGGCTTGCGCTGGGTGCTGTAGTAAAGACGCCATATGGGACACTATCATCCCATACCCGAATGCCTGGGTTCAAGTCCTGACTGCTTCCAATACCAGCTTCCTGCTAATGTTTATTCTGGGACCCAGCAGGTGATGGCTCAGGTAGTTGGGTCCTTACCACCCACATGGGAGACCTGGATTAAATTCTGGGCTCCTGGCTTTGGCCTGGCTTAGTCTTGGCTGTTGTGGGCATCTGGAGAGTACATCAACAGATGGGAGTTCTCTCTCTCGTTCTCTTTCAAAAAAATAATAAATTTTTAAAAAATATTTGAGGTGCCTTTAAGATATCCAAAAGACAGTGTCATGGTGCCAATTGACTACGTGACTCTAAAATTCACATGGCTAGGCTGAGAGAGAGGTAGAAATCCCACAGCTATCAGCATAGAAATGATATTTAATAACTGGCTGGATGCATTAGAAGGCCTAGAACCAAGACTAGGGCATGTTTATGCTGATGGGAGATGACCTACAGGAAGGGAGGGGATGAAGAGTGCAGGAAGGTAGTGAGAGATACAATCACAGTCTTGCGTTTACATTAGGTCAGGCCTCAGAATGCTTCTATCATCCAGTTTAGCAACTACCCCAATAGGTCGTGAACCTAGAATATGGTAATTGTGAGAATAGACTGTGTGCTTGTTCTGCAGTCATTCCTAGTGTGTACCTTTGTAGCTGTATATAGATTTCTTGTAGGCAGCTATTCTATTCCATTGTGCCCAGCACACTGCGGCATGGACGGCAGGTACTCAATGGCTTTGTTCAAGTGCTGGGAACATCTTATAAAAATCCTTGCTAAAATCGTGGATTCTGTTACACAATGCTAAGGGTCACAGGGCTTCTCTCCTGGGCCAGCGCCACCTGGCCCATCCTCCGATGGGTGTGATCCTTGTACCTCCTCAGTGGTATCAGACTGAAATAATGATGGCTATATTTTAAAGGCCGTGCATGTGCCATGTCCAATAGGAATGAAGAGAATCCTAGGGATTCTCCAGCTTCGTTGACAAAGGAAGAACAAACTAATCTTCATTGTCGGGTGTTGACATTTCAAAACTGGCATTTAATTATTTACACGCTTAAGTATATTAAAAGTACAACACTTGTCTAAATAAATCTCTATGTGTGTGTGTGTGTGTATATATATATATATATATATATATATATATAAAATAGCTTAATAGCTCCGCCACTCACAGCTACCCTAGAGAACTTTACCAAAGTCCAGGGACAGTGTGGAAAACAAAATCCATCTCGGGAATCCATGGGGATGACTCATCCACGGCCAGGTGTGGGCTCAGCTCCGACTGCATCCGACACGGGGAGCTCAGAGCCCTTCAACCGCAGCTGGAAGCACCTGCTTAGCGCACAGATTGATTCTCAGGGGGTGGGCAGGAGTCTCCAGGGGAGGAAGCTCATGGGTAGATATGGAGTTTCCACCCGGGGAAGCAAGGACAATGAAAGCCCCTAGCAGCCTGGTAAAGATGAGAAACAAACACAGGCTCCCAGGAGACTGCAACAGAAAGAACTTTGGCTGTAGCGAAAACCAAAAATCTTGAACTCGTAAATCCACATTTGATGCTAATTAATTGGACACTAGATACTACTGGGATGTGTGAGCTGTGTCTACTCTCACCCTGCAGCCAGCAGAGAAAGGCTTGGGGTTGGGGGCTGCTTCCTAAGTGCTTTTACACAGGGCGTTCAGGGCCTTACAAGGGGGGGGTCTCAAGGTACCGGGACACACAGTGCACACAGGGAGTAGCCCCCCAACTCCCAGGCAAAGACTGACGCTTTCCTAGGGCTGGGGTCTGGAAGCCTTCTTTGGAATCAGGGCTCTTCAGAACTGTGTGGGGAGCTAAGGGAGAATCTTCGAAGGGGAGCCCGAGTTGACTTGTGCCTGGTAAAAATAAACAAAATTGCCTGTGTTCTAATATTTGTGAAGACATCATTTCTGAACCTTCTCTTTATCCTCTCTCTTTGATTCACTTCCACTCACCTTCTTCTAGCAGGTTGCCAAGCACATTTCAGCACTGAGCCAGAACGTTAGCAGAAGTGCGCTCACCTATGGCAGTAAACCATACTGTGTTGGGGCCAGCATTGCGGCATAGTGGGTAAAGCCGCTGCCAGCATCCCATGTGCGTGCCGATTCATGTTCCAGCTGCTCCACTTCTGACTTAGTTCCCTGCTAATGGCCTTGGAAAAGCAGTGGAAGAAGGCACAAGTGCTTGGGCCCCTGCACCCGAATGGGAGACACAGAAGTTCCTGGCTTTGGCTGGGGCTGCAGCCATCAGTGGAGTGAACCAGCAGATGGAAGATTTCTTTAACTCTTTCAAATAAGTAAATAAATCTTAAAAAAAAAAAACCTTATTGTGTCGTTTAATATTAATCCACATAAAAAGCCATGTCAGGCCGGTGCACGGCGGCCACTGGAGGGTGAACCAACAGTAAAGGAAGACCTTTCTCCCTGTCTCTCTCTCTCACTGTCCACTCTGCCTGTCAAAAAAATTAAAATAAAAAAAAAATCCATGTCAAATGAAGACAACTAAAAACATTTTTTAAACATTTATCTGAGGGGCCAGTGCTGTGGCGCAGCAGGTTAACCTTCCGCCTGCAGTGCAGGCATTCCATATGGGCGCTGGTTCTAGTCCTGGCTGCTCCTCTTCCGATCAGGCTCTCTGCTTTGGCCTGGAAAAGCAGTAGAAGATGGCCCAAGTTCTTGGGCCCCTGCATCCACATGGGAGACCTGGAAGAAGCTCCTGGCTTCAGATTGGCATAGCTCCAGCCATTGCAGCCATCTGGGGAGTGAACTAGTGGATGGAAGACCTTTCTCTCTGGTCTCTCCCTCTTTCTGTAACTCTACCTCTCAAATGAATAAAATCTTTAAAAAAAAATTTTATCTGAGAGAGAAGGAAGTAAAGACAGAAACAGACATGCATGGGGAGAGAGAGAGACAGAGAGACAGAGTAAGGGATCTCCCATCTGCTGATTCAATTCTCAAATACCCACAATAGCCAAGCCTGGGCCAGGCCAAAGCAGAAGCCTGGAACTCAGAGCAGGTCTCCCACGTGGGTGGTAGCACCATCACACTGCTTCCCAGGGTCTGCATTGGCAGGAAACAGATTCAGGCTCTCTGAGGCAGGGTGCAGGTGGCTTAACTGCTGGACCAGACACAGATACCATGATTTTTCTTAAACAGAAATATTTGTGATTAAAAAAAAAAAAAAAAAAGTACAGGTCTGGACTAGAGAAGAGAAAGTGGCGGAAGGCCCACACCGGCTCAGCAGCCTGGGAGAGATGACGCAGGTGGATGTGTTTTGAAGAGACGAGTCTGGTGCAGGATTTGCCTGGTAGGCAAGGTTTTGCAAGTCATCTTCCTGTGGTTTTCTCACTCCACCCCCAGCCTGTCTTCCACATCCCGGCTTAGTAATCGTTCCGGAATCAATCTGATCACAATTCCCCTGCTTAAAACTGAACTTCCAGCTCCTCCATGGGCCATATCACGTGCTCCAGGACAAGACCGGTCTCTCTAGGCTCGTCTCGTACGTCTGCCCCATCAGAAGCCCGGCCCCTTAGGCAGGTCCTCACCATTCCCAATTCCGCAGCGGGGCCTGGGGGGATGTCGGGCCCGTGGCTGTATCAGGCCTGCAGAGGCATCTGATCCGGCCCTGCCAAGGCAACCACAGGTGGGATGGAAATTCAGTAAACCTATAGCAGGCTAATTTTTAAGCCGATAATTTTACGTGGCCCTCGAATGATGGTCTAAATACCCAAATGGCCCTTGGCAGAAAGAAGGTTCCCCAGCCTGGCCGCTCAGCATCCTCCTTCAAGAGTGAGTTCAACAAGCTTCCCTGGGAGGCCTCCTCGCACTTTCCTCTTCGGCCTGTCCCAGCTCCGTCGCAGTCAGCATCAGGCTGCAGGGGAACGATCCACTCGCACACCTGCTTCCCCCGCTGCTGACACACAGTAGGTCCTCTCACGAACACTTGCCGAAGAGCTCACTTGTTGGCTCACGTACATCCTCCTTCTCCTTTCAGCTCTTCTGAAGTACTTGGGAAAGGACATGGAAGTGGCTCAAGTGGAGACGGCTGAAACAGAACACAGTAACCGCCCCCCGCCTGGTGTGTCCGCAGCCTCTGGTTAAGGAGAAAGAACAGGCCGGCGCCGCGGCTCACTAGACTAATCCTCCGCCTTGCGGCACCGGCACACCGGGTTCTAGTCCCGGTCGGGGTGCCGGATTCTGTCCCGGTTGCCCCTCTTCCAGGCCAGCTCTCTGCTGTGGCCAGGGAGTGCAGTGGAGGATGGCCCAAGTGCTTGGGCTCTGCACCCCATGGGAGACCAGGAGAAGTACCTGGCTCCTGCCTTCGGATCAGCGTGGTGTGCCGGCCACAGCACGCCAGCCGCGGCGGCCATTGGAGGGTGAACCAACGGCAAAAGGGAGACCTTTCTCTCCGTCTCTCTCTCTCACTGTCCACTCTGCCTGTCAAAAAAAAAAAAAAAAAAAAAAAAAAAAGGAGAAAGAACAAAGAGACCTGGATCCCAGCACCACTGCAGCGCTGCCCTGGTTTCTCTTGCTTGTAACAGCCAGGACCTGCTAAGCAATTTGTGGGGGCTCCATGTACGATAGAATCGTGCAGCCCCCTGTTCAACCATTAAGAATGTCGCAAAGCGACAAGCAGAACATCAACCCTCGCCGGGACCCTGTCCAACTGCACAGGTGGCACATCCGTGAGGCTCTCCCTGATGACTGCGGCTGCGTGGATCTCATCGAGGCATGTCGGAAGAGCAGGGAGCCTGGAGAAACGTTGGCAAAAGGTTTCAGAGTGCCTTTACAACATGTAAAATTGTTGCTTTAAAATGTATTCCTTCATGCCACACCCTTCAATAAGACCCCGCAGTTATGATTGCTTGTTTTCATTGTAAGTGAAGGATCTTTTTTAAAGTATTCTATTTGCACATTGCTTTGGGAAGATTGCCACAAATTCTTCAGAAGTCCTGGAGAAATAATGCTGTGACGCCCACTCCCACACTTACCCCTGGAGTGAAGTAGCAAGTCCTACGTCTGTGTAACCCCGACATCTGGGAGGAGCTGACAGAAGACTGGCTGGGCCTCCCCAAGATTTTACTAAAGTGCAACAAGCTTATCATGCTTCTACTGATCTTTTAAATATTTTTTTTTTTGACAGGCAGAGTGGACAGTGAGAGAGAGAGACAGAGAGAGAAAGGTCTTCCTTTTCCGTTGGTTCACCCCCCAATGGCCACTGTGGCTGGCGCGCTGCGACAGGCGCACTGTGCTGATCCGAAGCCAGGAGCCAGGAGCCAGGTGCCTCTTCCTGGTCTCCCATGCGGGTGCAGGGCCCAAGCACTTGGGCCATCCTCCACTACCTTCCCAGGCCACAGCAGAGAGCTGGACTGGAAGAGGAGCAACCGGGACAGAATCCGGCACCCCGACCGGGACTAGAACCTGGGGTGCTGGCGCCACAGGCAGAGGATTAGCCTATTGAGCTGCAGTGCCAGCCCTTTTAAACATTTTGCACCATTGCTTCTCCATGCAATTGCCTCCCAGTCTATCAAAATGTGACCTGATCTCATAGTAACCTTAATAAATTAGAAAATGGTTAAATTCCAAATAAACTTGGTTTATCAGAGATTATCATGATGAAATGTCATTGGCATATACTGACAAGGTAAATGAATGAAGATTTACGACAAAGTTCTTCTGGAAAAAAAGAAAAAAACCTCAACCAGTTTGACAAAGTGGGTTTGCACTGCTCCAAGTTCTCCAGCAGGGGGCTCAGGAGAAGCGGGCCGCGTCCCAGCGTTCCCAGCAGGTGGGCGGCTGGCTCAAGGTGCTGCCTGTCTGCTGCAGGCCTCTGTGGGTTCCTGCTCTGAACCCCTTTCTGGTCTGATTCCCTGCCTGGGAGAGCAGCCATGGGGCCAGCAGCACTGTTAGGTGGAGTGGAGCTGCCCAGGAAGCCAGTGGACAAATGCTGGGGTCCCTACCTTTCTTCCAGGCTCCCATCTCACGCTCCCCAGGGTTGGCGGTTACTCTGTTCTATGTAACCCAAACCCAGAAACCTAGGATTATGGCTAAATTCCTGAAACAAAACCTTCACTATACTATCCTAGCTTCTCCACAACGCAAACTTTTCACCAACTAGCCGCAAAAGAATGGCGAGGGGTGGGGGTGGGAGCTTTCTAGTGTTTAGGGAAAAATGGAAATAAAAGTATGTGTTTTGCTGCACAGTCATTTTAAATCCTTGTGACTGTTCCATAATACATATTTTTCATGTATTGTAGCAATTTTTTTGCAAATTTTTTGCACTGAAACAAACTCATGTTTTTAATTGCATCTCTCCACGAACTTTTTGAAGCCCCTCATGGAGCTGAGTCAGAAACCTTAACCTTGCCAGTGAGAAGACCACCACCAGTCAGCCACACGCAGGGGGAGGAGCTCCAGTGCTCAGCGCCACGCTTTCTCGCTCTCCAAGGCGCTTGTGTGACTGCTGCTAATGGCAGAGGAGGGAACAACCCTCACAGAACAGTCGTCGGAGAGCAACATTCACAGGCAAAACTCCAGACTGTGAAACACCAGCAGGGCCCAATTTGTCCAAGTTTGTCTGCCAGTGACTGCACCTGCTGTTCCTGCTTAGATTCTCTCACCTGAGGACAACCATGCACACAGCTAAAAACGCCTAAACTCAAAGAAATCCACACACCAAAGTTAACTACAGACACCCAGCAGCGAGCCCCTTGCACACACACACACACACACACACACACACACAGCTGTGCTGAAGGCATGTGGGCTGGGGCGTATTCTGCGCACAGGCAGCGCCCGGCTGAGAGGTGACAGAGCAGGCAGGGAAGGCACAGGCAGGCTGCAGCAACCCAGGGACCGTGAGCACTCGCGCCTTGCAAGTAGAGCCAAAACAGCTCACCTTAGGAAGACGCAGGGACATCTCCTAGCTTGGCCAAGTGACTAAAAATACACCTCTGGCCTCCTGGATCCCTTGCTGCCCCTAAATCAGTTCTTATGAAAATTCCTAATGAAGACCATCAGTTACTCTGTGGCCCAGTTCAGATCTGGGGACCAGGGTTGGGGCTGCTCTAGACACACAGATGGTGTGTGACTAAGGGACACGCTTCACGCAAGGCCCTTTCCCACACTTTCCTGGTCGCCCTACTGACCAGGGCGCAGACCCGGCGCTCCTGGGGCGCCCGGCAGCCAGTATGCTCTGTCAGGAACCCACAGGAGACCAAATGAACAGAGACGGCAGTGCAGTTTTGTAAGAAACAATATATTTCATTTTTCTGACACCACAGCTCTGGCGAGTGGTTTTGTACCAAATTTAATGGAGGTTACACAGAACGTTTTACGCACGGGAGGGGGAGGAGAGGGAAGGAACCACAAAATTTGAAACAGAAAAACAAAATCCTGGATAGCTTTTAGCATCTGTTCCACTCCCACATTAATAAAATTCACTTGGGAAGTCCTAATAAAAGGAGAACGGAACACAAGGTGGGCAGGGAAGAGCATGTTGGGGGCCAGACTACGGGGCAGAGAGGAGCAGACAGCATCCCAAGGCCAGCCCTGGCCCTGCCGCAGCCGGGACGCCCGCCGGCCGGCGCGGGAGGCGAGCCTTCGCGAGATTTACTTCCCCGGAAAAACACGATGTAGTGCAGCTGCCGAAGGGAGACGGAGGGCGGGGAGGCGGGGGCGCAGTGGGAGGGGGCACGCGGGAAGGAAACACACTTGACCGAAGGGCAGATGGGTCGGGGGCGGGAGGGCACACAAGAGAGAAGTGTCACGGCGGGTGTGTCCACTGCGGGAGACGGGCGGTGCTGAAGAGCACTTGAACTGAAAACCCAACGTCCTAAACTTCGTTATTTTTAAAAAGAAAAGCTCCCCCCTCCCCCCACCCCTCGCTGAACTTAGTTCCTTTTTTTGTGCTTTTCATTAATACTCTGCTCTGAGGTCGTAGTTTGGTTTTACTATACACTGGAGTTGAAAGAAAATAGTCCAAAGGTCTGAAGATGGATTCTCCACCTAAAGGAAACAGCGCAGCACCGCCGTTCCCCTCCTGCCCCACGGCCAAACGTCTCTGCTAAAATCCCTTTTACAATATAGTACAGTACACCAAAAAAAACCAAAAAACAAAAAAACAGAAAAACAAAAAGCCCAAATCAAAAACACAAAAAGAATCCTGGGAGAAGCCAGTCCAGAGGACGTAAACATACAGAGAACGGTGCAACACGTGACCGATGGCGATTCTCAAAGCACGGCTACAATTCCCAAGAGGAGGTGCCATCATGGGATACCCAAGTCCACAAAAATAATTCTTTAAAAATAAATCTTAAAAAAAAACACACCTGTTGATTAAATGAATAATTTGTTTTCAGGTAAATCCATACATTCTCGAGCTCCCCCCTCCCCCGAAGCAGCCCCCTGGGTCTCTGCTCGCCTATTGCATGACCAATAGTAGGGGCTCCTGGAATCTCATCTTGACAAGGGTCGGCAACATCCAATCGTAGCAGCTTAAAACATCATGTTTCCTGGGTTGCCAGGTCCTTGGCTAAATCCACCCATGCCCACGTCAGCAGCCATGCCCCGGGGCCTCATCTGGGGAGGGATCATGATGTTCTGTTGGGGTCCCATCATGCCCTGCATGGACATCATCATGCCTGGAGAGCCCACAGGCCCGGGATGGGTGTAGAGCCCAGCGGGCCCCCGATCCTTGCCAGGAATCATGCCCACGGCAGCAGCTGGATTGCTCATCAGGGTGGGCTGGCCGGGCATTGTAGATTGTGCTGGTGACATCATCCGATGGTGAGGTCCCATCATGCCTTGCTGGAGAAAGGCTGGTGGTCTCATTGGGTTGTGGCCCGGCATGGACGGAGCGGTACCAAGAGGGATGTCTGGAGTTCCCACTGGCCCTGGCCCTCCCATGCCAGGTAACGCGAGTCCCATTCTGGGGGCCTGTTCGCCCATCATCCCCTGCATGTGCGAAAACCCAGGTCCAGGACCCTGGGGCTGTTTGCGGCCCGGAACTTCCCCCCGAGGGAAATACTGCAGTGTCTGGCTGGGCTTCTCCGATGGAATAATGCGGGACAGGTCGAACTCGGGTATGCCGGTGGCTCCAGGGCGGATGACCTCCTGCAGATCCGGGTCTGTAAACACGGAAGGCATGCTGTTCCCCAGGACGGTGAAGGAGTCAGGACCGCCTGGGCCTCCAGGCTTGCAAAGTGCTGCATCTGCTGAACTTTGGGGCAGGTTGCTGGGGCGGCCGAGGGGGCCTTCTCCTGGGAAGCCCATGCCTCCTGGGAAGTTGCCCTGCCCTCCGCTGGGGCCGTTGTGAGGAAAGGGAACCTGCTGTGGAGGAGACTGTACTGGAGGGAAGCCCTGGGGGAAACCCATCCGTCCTTGAGGTACCATCGGAGGCTCCTGGGATCCATGCCCCATGATAGGATTGTGTGACATCAAGCCAGGCCCCATGGGGACCCCGTGAGGAGGTATGCTGGGTCCCATGGCATTTGGAGAGGGCATCTGATTGGAGTGAGAAAGCGGCTGGGTCATTCCCATTGGGCTGAGAGTTGGCATCGGAACCACGGGGTTTGGACCTGAAATTCGAGGATTCTGTGTGTTAATGCCCATTCCTAGAAAAACAAAGACACCAAAAGAAACAACTTAACCGAAAAGTAACTCAGAAACACTACAATGATCAAATTAATAAAAAATGACTGTGTCTTTAAACATGACACCCAAGGCTTGCCATCAGTAAGCCTGTGAGACATCTGGCAGCACACAAACCAACAGCTGGGCGAGACAGAAACCAAACAGGCCTTTTCTCAAACGGAGTGGGCACTGTGGTACACTGGCACCCCCTATCAGAGTGCCAGTTCAAGACCTGGCTATTCTGCCTCACATCCAGCTCCACTCATGCACCTGGGAAGGCAGCGGAAGTCGGCCTGACTACATAGGCCCCTGCACCCACGCGGGAGACCCAGATGGAGCTCCTGGCTCCTGGCTCCTGGCTTCAGCCTGGCTCAGTCCTGGCTGTTGCAGCCATTTGAGAAGTAACCCAGTGGATGGAAGATCTCTCTCTCTAACTCTGCCTTCCAAAAGAATATATCTTTTTTAAAAAGGAAAAAAAGAAAGGAAGGAAGGAGGGAAAAGAAACTGCTTTCAGTATTGCTATAACAAGACCAAAAAAGAAACAAACAAAAGCCACCCAGGTAGCCAGATGCATCAGAATTTTCTTTTTAAACAAACACACAGTTCATAAAACATCCCTCTAGTCAAGCACTTTAACTCTGAAGTCCTGAAACTAATTTGCATGGTGCATTTTTCAACTTGAACTTCCACCTATTTAGGACTGCAGCCACTGAGAATGCACCTGGAGAAGCTCTCTTTCATTTAGCACCAATCTGCATCTTCTCGTCCTGGCTCTCTTACCCGGCATATTATTCATTGATGGCAAGTTGGGGGAACGAGCTGGAGGGGAGTCGTCATCTGAGCTGGCCACGGTCTTGATGGCATCGTGGTATAACGGGGTGGAACTGGGCATTGCAAACTTGGACATTCGAGACATCATAATAGACAGTGGGTTCTGGGAGAGGGTTGGCTCTGGAGGCATGGTGTAGGGTGTGCTGGAGGGAAGACTTCCGGGGATGTTCACAGAGGCAGGCTGGCTGGCTGTAGGAGGCGGCGGGCCACCTAAACAAAAAATGAGCAGGGAATTAGATTCCTCTTGAAGGCTATCGGGCCCTATGATTATGAACCGGCAAGGCCAGGAGACAGGTGAATAGGGTAGTGTTATTGGAGCCAGGACACGAGCCATCAATCTTGTAGTCAAGCTCTGCGTGTGCACACAAGGCAACGCCATGTGACACGGAGGTGACAGGGCAGCAGATGTGCAGACAAACACGCCGGGAATGCATTAGAAATATCAGTTCAAGCCTGGGGGAAACACAGTTTACAACCATTGCACTGAAAAGAACGTGAAAAAAGTGGATCTCTTTCCCCTGCCAATCACAATTTAGAATTCACCTCGAGTGTTAGCATGCCTGGAAGCCAGTCTACTGATCCAACCCCAGGTACTAACCACGTCACCCTACAGCATTCTTGATGAATTTCCACAAGCAAGACATTTGCACTCAAAAGGGCTGAGGGGGCTCCTCCAGCACACTGCTCCGTGAGCTGCCACCCAACAGAGAGGCATTTCAGCTTGGCAGGATAAATCTCCCGTCTCACTCTGATTTTAGTCGTTCTCAAGTGGAGACGGCACTAACCTAGTATTTACCCCTTGTTGCTACTCCCATTGACCACCTCTGGTCTCATTCACAAAACCACCATCATCAGCGAGAGGCTCTCCGCAGAAGAAAACACTGAGAGATGGCAGCGGACCTGTGAGAAGCGCGATCCCCAGGAAGGGCTGCCACGCGCTGAGGCCAACGTGCGTTTACGAGACCATGCAAATCACGCAGCGCCCGCCTCCCCTCTCTTTGCTCAGCACTCTACTCAGGATCTCCCGACCTGAGGGTGGCCCCTTGGAACAGGCAGGTCCAGCATTTGAAGAGGCCACATTTATCCACCGTTAAGACATCTTATTTCACCAGCATATGTCCACCGCACAAATGAAACTATTCTGTGAACTGACATGTTTCCCACCTCCCCTCCTCCTTTCAATAGTCCCACCTGACATACGCATTCTCTGCCAGGTATGGACACTTGTGCATAAGCCCATGGAAGTGCCAACTATGCACCTTGCCACAAAGACGTCCATTTCAGCAAAGGCCGCCGTCTCCAGCTACGTGATTGCGCTACGACACCCATTTTCCTAAAGTAACCAAATCAGGCTCTCGCAGTCCCCAGCGACAAGGGCCGACTAAAAGGACGCAGACATACTGACCTGACTCAACATTTCCCAGCATGGCTGGCGAGGCCATGGTGAGCGGAGCCTTATGGTTCGGAGGGATGCCGGGACTCTGCAGGGGAGGTTTCGGAGAGGAAGTCCACCCAGGCGATGGGGCAGGAAGTGATGGAGACTTGAGGTGGACAGGTGAAGCAGCAGCAGACCCCAAGACAGGGGGGGACTTAATGGAAGCAGCGGCAGCTGGGCCCGCCAGCATGCCTGCCAGCTGCGATGGAGTCTGGGGGGACTTGAGGTTCCCCGAGGGTGAGCCCAACATTGGTGACTGGACTTGATGCATTGTGGGAGATTTCAGAGGGTTCATGCCCGGGGAGTGCACCTGGCTGCCTGGCACAGATATATCCAAGGGCTTCCGCCCCAGGCCGCGCTGAACTGGAGGAGCTGTGTTGAGGCTAGTGGGGTTACTGGAAGGGTTGAGAGGTAGTGGTGGCATGTGACTGAGCCGGCTGTTAGTCCTTTGGTCGGGCCCAATTGGTTCTCTGAGATTCCGCAAGCCACTGTTGCCGCCTGGACCCTGAGACATGGGAAGGAACGGCCTGGGGCCCATGCCGTAGTCCTGCTGAGGGTGCTCCCCGAAGGGCAGAGGCACCATCTTCTGCTGCGCGGGCAGCACGTCCGAGCCCCCGGGGCGCAGCTTCAGCATCTC
This sequence comes from Oryctolagus cuniculus, assembly GCF_964237555.1. NCBI lineage: Eukaryota > Metazoa > Chordata > Mammalia > Lagomorpha > Leporidae > Oryctolagus > Oryctolagus cuniculus. Next base: position 49,592,318 of record NC_091438.1, read on the forward strand.
CTCCGGGCCCGCCGCGGCCTCTCTCATCTTCTGAGGTATCATCTGAGAGTTGGATCCCATGCTGACACTGAGGTTCACGTCTCCCTTCATCCCCCCAGGAACCATCCCGAACTCCAGGTCCCGGCCAGGGCCTATCTGCGGAGGCATGCCCTTCGGGAAGTCGCCCCTGGAAGGACTCAGAGGGCCCTCGACTGGGATTCGAGGGAAGATGGGATTGCTCGCAGGCTCCATGTGGCGCTGGGAGCCCGGGAGCATCCTGTTCATCTCCAGGCTGGGCCTGATGCCCTCCATGCTCATGCCCGGGGGCAGGCCCAGCTGCTTCTCTGCCAGCTGCTGCTGAAACATCTCTTCTGACAACCCTTGGGGGTTTGGGAAGCGCTCCCCTCGGCCGGGCCCACTGAAGACGCCCTGGCCAGCAGGGAAGTTGCGACCATCTGGGATTTTTGGCACATCGTCTGGCCAACTGACTCCAGAGAGACCTGGTCTCGAAGCCGGGTTGGGGACATTCGGCCCTTCCATGTCGGAGTTTATCATTCCTGCAAATCCGGGGAGGCGCATCTGGCTTCCGGGCATGTTGGGGTGGGGAGCCATGCCCCTCGGGGGCAAAGAATGGGAAATGTTGAGACCGTCAGAAAACGGCTCGGCGCCTCCGGGAGCCCAGCCCTCTCCAGGGGCCATCTGGTACGGAGGGGGCGGCCCTCGGACCACTCCCCGCGGCCCGTGCTGGTGGACCATCATGTCCTGGAGGGAGCACTGCTGGACAACCACTTGCTCCTGCTTCCTCCTCTTCTCTTCGTAGAACTCCTGCTGCAGCTTCAGCCACGCGATCTGCTCGGGAGTCATGTGGTCCAGGTGGTCGGGTCCTAGGGGCCCGGACTGGGAGTTCACAGAAGGCGGAACCATTTCATCTGGAGAAAAGGGCACATCTCTATGTCCTTGTGGGCCAAACGGAGCTCCCACGTCTGTCCGGGGCCCAGGTCCCTTACCTAGGCTTTGGGATTGAGCCATCATGGCCTGGATTGGCCCTTCGGGTTTTTTCTGAGGTCCATCTAATACCCCAGCATTCTGCTGGGGCCCCCCACTTTGTCCTCCTGCGAATTCTTTCTCATCGGGGAACAGCATCCGCTGGATGTCTCTGAGGGTTTGTAAGGAGCGCTCCCGGTGCTCCAGCTGCTCCTGAGACAGGCCGTCGGGGTTCTCTCCCAGCGTGGGGGGCTCGCCGCTGGACACCGGTGGAGGCGGGGCGGCTTTGGGATCTGCTGAAGAGCTATTGCTCCCTTGGGAGACAGGCGTCACTGCTCGATTGTTGGGCGTGGAGTTTGGCCCGGTACCGTCTGGGGGCAGTGGAGTAGAGCCGGCAGGACTGCCTACAGAAGGAATCAGTTTGTTTTCTACCCCAGGACTCTCCCGGTCCAGGGGCCGTGGGGGCGCGGCAGGCTTGGGTGCTGGTGCCGGAATGGGTGGAGTTGGCTGCAGTCTGGTGTTCTGGGAAGAATTCTGGTCCTGGTTGGCTGGAGCCGGGGGCTGCTGTGGGAGAGGCTTGGGATCATTCCGAAGGGCAGATATCTGTGTGTTCTAAGGAAAACAAGATGTTTGAGATCACTGGTGAATTGAGTGGAAGGGAATTAAAAGGGTAAGATACGCTGTAAAGGACTCCCCCATCACATCAGTCCAGGCTGATGTTTGCTGCAGAAATTTCTCATGCGTACCACCACTCTATTAGTTGGTTTTTTTTTTTTTTTTTTTAAACTTTACTGTCAAATGACACTCTCTCTGGCTGAGGATTAGGTTTCAATAACTTTACAAGCATGCTGGGGAGAGCCACCCTGCCAAAGTGCACACATTTGAGTATCTATTTCGAGGAACTGGTTTGCTATCACTTGTCTGCAATGTGTTTCTGATCCAGGGACAGATTAGTTCCTTGGTATGTGAGAGGCTGCACCCAACACCTTTTTCTTCTCCCTGAAAGTACGGCTGGGTACGCAGCCATCCCGTGGTCCACGAGAAGCTCTGATGTCTCCAGCTAAACGACAGAGAGAGGCACCTGCAGCTTTGTGCTCCACCAGCCGGAGGCAGCGAGTTAGGCCGCTGCGTTCCAACGTCCCCTCTGGCTCGGTGACTACTGAGGTGCGGCCCTCCTTGAGTTTCCCAGGGGCCTGACTTCTCTGGTTTCTGTTTTCAGTTCATGATCAGAGATTCTGTATTTGATAAGAGTTTGGACATTGACGGCAGTAAGGTAATCCACAGGCAGGAAGCGTCTGCGGAGAACTGAGGCTATCTAGTTCAGGGTGTCTCCTGATCTGTTCTTTCCAATAAGACAGCAGACTGCCATTCTGAACAGGTTGGACAACTGCCTTACTATTATTTATTAAGCACCACTGCGGTACACAGTCCTGGGTAAAAGCACACTTGCTATGACAGGTGCTGCAGACACGGGCAGCGTTGGGACACACCGTGTCTCAGGTCTCGACCTTAGCTCTGCTGAGACTTTGGAGGGCACTTTAGAACAGACGGCCAGGCTCCCCCGTCGCTGAGGCTCTCACCAGCCTCCAGTGAGCACCCTGATCCCTTTCGGTGTTCCTTTGCTCCTACTTGTTCACTTACTCCACTGGGTCTCTATTCCTAAACCTGCCGCTGTTGCTCACCTCCCCAGCGACTTCCTGCAATGCTTACTTGTGTGCAGACCTGCACAAATCATTATGTGTATTTGTGGACATGAATAGTTCATGTTATATACTCATAAAACACCTCATTATACATAAATATATGTAAATGTTCCAGCTGGGGACACCCGTGCACACTCGTCTGTCGGTACGGATTTCTGCGGGTAGGACTGGCTGAACCCATGACTCTGGACATTCACAGGTGTATTCCAGGGCCTGGAGCTGCGTCGAGGTAGGTTAGGCCTCTGCCTGCAGTGCCAACATCCCGTATGGGCACCGGTTCTAGTCTCGGCCGCTCCTCTTCCGATTCAGCTCTCTGCTATGGCCTGGGAAAGTAGTAGAAGATGGCCCAAGTGCTTGGGCCCCTGCACCCATGTGGGAGACCCGGAAGAAGCTCCTGGCTCCTGGCTCCGGGCCAAACTTCACATCAGCCCAGCTCCAGATGTTTCAGCAATTTGGGAAGTGAACCAGTGGATGGAAGACCTCTCTCCCTCTCTCTCTCTCTCTCTCTCTCCTTCTGTCTGTAACTCTACCTCTCAAATAAATATACATTTATTTATTTATTTATTTATTGACAGGCAGAGTGGATAGTGAGAGAGACAGAGAGAAAGGTCTTCCTTTTGCCGTTGGTTCACCCTCCAATGGCCGCCACGGCTGGCGCGCTGCGGCCGGCGCACCACGCTGATCCGATGGCAGGAGCCAGGTGCTTCTCCTGGTCTCCCATGGGGTGCAGGGCCCAAGCACTTGGGCCATCCTGCACTGCACTCCCGGGCCACAGCAGAGAGCTGGCCTGGAAGAGGGGCAACCGGGACAGAATCCGGCGCCCCGACCGGGACTAGAACCCGGTGTGCCAGCGCCGCTAGGTGGAGGATTAGCCTATTGAGCCATGGCGCCGGCAAATATACCTTTATTTAAAAAAAAAGTGTATCCTAGGAATCAGCTCTATTGCTTAGTAGATTACGCTGCTGGTTGTGATGCCAGCATCTGATATTACAGCCTGGATTCGAGTCCAGGCTGTGCCACTCCAATCCAGCTCCCTGCTAAGCCAGGGGAAAGCAGCAGAACATAGCCCAAGTGCTTTGCCCCTGCTACCCACATGGCAGACCCAGATGGAGTTCCAGGCTCCTGGTTTTGGCCTGGACCAGCCCCAGTTGTTATGGCCATTTGAGAAGTGAATCACTATCTCTCCTTTCTCTGTCACTCTGCCTTTCAAACACAAATAAATAATTTTTTTGAAAACAGTATATCCGAGTCTGCTTCTGAACTGGAGTATGGAGGTCACCCTAATTTTCCTTTTAGTGCCACTTTAAGTATGGTTTTGTTAGTCAGGTTTTGTGGGTCTGATGCAGTGGGTATTGATTTCATATAAGGTAACCATGATAGAAGAAACTGTTTAGTGCCACCCTTTCCATTTCAGATGTGGAGCGATGGATTACTTTCAATTCCCTTCTTAATTCCTTTTCTGATTTCCTTTCGGTATTAGAGAAGATGGAGGTGATAACTGTATTAAGAACTGTCACTAAATCAATGAGAGGTTGGTTTGTGTTGCAACGTGCCCTGTGCATTCCAGGACAATCAGTGGTTTAAATACAATTATATCCATCCTCTACCCCTGAGTAGTGCAGATGTGTGGGGAATGTGAAATTCTTTTTCTAGGTCCAGCACAGCCCAAGCTCTGTGAAGCCACAGAGATGCACACGGATGCCATCTGTTTGATCGTGAGTTGTTACTTTGTTCACGTATCGCTACTTAACTTCTTCCATGTTTAAGATTCATCCCAGTTTTAGATTTTATGCTCTCGAGAAGAAAGGACTGTGCCACAGCATTGCGTGCACTGGACTGATAATGCTCCACGCAGGAAAAAGCTTCCGGTTCAGTTTGGGGAACTACATGCATTAAGTAATCACTGTCTGCTTTTCTGAAGTAGTTTACAGTAGCTGCTTAAGATCCAGATAGGAAACAGAATAATATTAATGATCATTTTTGAAATATGAAGCAATGCAAAGCATTCAACAGCCCTCTCACTTTGGGATAAGAATCACTCTGAAAGTCACTGAGACTAATTATGGTATTATCATCATATACTCTAAGACTGTAATTTCAGTTATCACTTTTTTCTCTGTTCTCTAACTATATATTGATTTGAAAGGCAGAGTTGAGAGAGAGGGAGAGGTAGAGAAACACAAAGAGAGAGAGATATCTCCCATCTGCTGGTTCATTCCCTAATGCTGCAGTGGCCGGGGCTGGGCCATGTCAAAGCCAGAAGCCAGAAGCTTCCTCCAGGTCTCCCAAGTGGATGCGGGGGCCCAAGCACTTGGGCCACCTTCTGCTGCTTTCCCAGACACATTAGTGTGGAGCAGCTGGGACTCCACAAACAGCACCCGTATGGGCTGCCAGCATTGCAGGAGGCAGCTTAATCCCCTGTGCCACAATGCTGGCCCTTTCTGTTCTTCAACTAACTTGAGAGTGCTAATTATTATATATATATATATATATATATATATATACACACACACACACACACACATATATATATATATATTTTTTTTTTTTTTGACAGGCAGAGTGGACAGTGAGAGAGAGAGAGAGAGAGAGAGAGAGAAAGGTCTTCCTTTGCCGTTGGTTCACCCTCCAATGGCCGGCGCACCGCACTGATCCCATGGCAGGAGCCAGGTACTTCTCCGGGTCTCCCATGGAGTGCAGGGCCCAAGCACTTGGGCCATCCTCCACTGCATTTCCCGGGCCATAGCAGAGGGCTGGCCTGGAAGAGGGGCAACCGGGACAGAATCTGGCGCCCCGACCGGGACTAGAACCCGGTGTGCTGGCGCCGCAAGGCAGAGGATTAGCCTAGTGAGCCGCGGCGCCGGCAATTATTATATTTTTTTTAAACTGTTCTGTCCTTAAGGTCTGAACTTGGGTTCTCCCAGAGACAGTTACATGGAGGCAACACAAAAATATCTGAAAAACTCGTTTATTTTGCATCATCTTCTCCCTGGTGAGTCATCAATCTACGACCATCCAGGATGAAAAGGCTGGTTGGTGCGGTATTCCTAAAACCCCAGAATGCCAGAATTGGGTTCAGTGCCCAGAAGGCAGCTCCTCTCAGTAAGACTCTGAGAAGCTCACCGCCTGCCCCTGCAGTCGCCGCAGAACCCTCCCGCCGGAACCCTCCCGCCAGAACCCTGTTCTGAGTGACATACCAGAGGGGCTGTGCTTCTCTCTGTCTTGCTGTTGGAAATGTTCTGGATGTGAAAGGAGACGATGGTTTCAACCTGGCCCTTCAGCACGGCTTCTGCAGCTCTGCAGCGGGGGTGGGGGTGGGGGATGAGAGAGAAAAAAAGAAACACACACTGAGGCTTCTGGTCTACCAACCCAAATTTCCCTGACAGAGCTCAGAAGGGAGGGAGAGGAGTAGCACAAAGAACATCAGAAATGCTGCAGGAGAAGGAATCTGGAGAAACTCCTATCAGTATTTCTGTTTATCATTAACATCAAACTTCTAAAATTAGAAAACAGCCATCAGCCAATTCCCAAAGAGACATTAAGAGACAAAGAACGAAAATCACGATTTTTTCCTCAAACCAATCCACTGTCGTGGGTGTCTTCCAGAGTATCCTAGAAAACAGTTCAAAATCTTCCAACACCTACTGACAGCTTAAGGCTGTCAAGACTCACTTTTTACCTTAACTAAAAACAAAAATCTTAAAGTGAAAAAAAATCAGAAACCCAAGTCTGACAAATAGAATCCATTGTTCATCTATCCACTAACAACAGAATTCACAGTAGCTATCTCTGTGAATCCTAGGGACTTTTTTTAGTGACATTTTCTAATTATTCTAGAGTGGACATACTTGCACAATGTAAAAAAGAATCATTGAGGCTGGCACTGTGGCATAGTGGGTAAAGCCGCCGCCTGCAGTGCAGCATCCCATATGGGTGCTGGTTCAAGTCCCGGCTGCTCCACTTCCAATCCAGCTCTCTGCTATGGCCTGGGGAAGCAGTAGAAGATGGCCCAAGTGCTTGGGCCCCTGTATCCACTTGGGAGACCTGGAGGAAGCTCCTGGCTCCTGGCTTCGGATTGGCGCAGCTCCAACCATTGTGGCCAGCTGACAGAAGACCTTTCTCTCTCTCTCCTTCTCCTTCTCTCTCTGTGTAATTCTTTCAATAAATAAACCTTTAAAAAAATTCGTAAGTAGCTCATGGAAGTATGTTCATGCAACACCAACTCTTCTGTGTTTAGAAAAGGTAAACGTGTGTTTGTACAAGCACAAAAAAGTTCTGAAAGGAAGGTGGGCAAGCAGCTGTCAGTGGCTGCCTCTGGGCGTGGGACTGGTGATGCTTACATTTTATGTCCCCTCGTTCTGTGCTGCAACTTTCAGAGATGATAGTACGCAGGTGTAAAGAAGAGGTGAGTCTGGGATGGGATGAGAACTCTGGTCCCCAACAGCAAGACCCAACCAGCAACTTACTTATTGGCCATCTCAGTAGAAAACACATACACCACTTTGGCCGGGGTCTTCTGAGCAGGTGTAGGCTCTGGGGCAGCAGTTTGGCCGTGAGAAGGGGTGGAAGACCTGGGAGCCGTAGCAGCCGATGGGGTCATCGAATGGGGTGTGTGCTGGGCCTCCTGGGGCTTGATGTGGTCAGCAGAATTACATTCTGAAAGCATGAGAAGACTCATCATCATAGAAAGAACACTTCCTGTCATCTGCCAGCATTACAGCAGCACAACATAAACCCCCGAGAGTTTCAAGGAGAAAGCAAGCACCGTACTAAGAGGAAATCATCTCCTCTACCCCGGAACTTCAAATACTGTTCTTAGTCTCCCTAATTCCAAAGCATGCTTCTCCCACCACCTCACTTCTCTAACTTTCGTCCATCCTTAAAATCAATAAACGTCCCTCCTTCCTGGAAAACCCCCGGGCCCCCTGGCCCTGACTGCACACCCCCGCTACCTGAGCTCACTGCCCCCAACCTCCCGCACTTCATCATCTCAGGATCCACGGTAACGGCTTAGTCGTCACCGAGGTCTGCACACTCTCAAACCCTTGAGGAGAGCCCCTGTTCGGCTGACCACGGCACCCTCGGCCCCCAGCACCGTGCTGGCACTCACAAAAGACCTCCAAAGCCCCTGAGCAAGGGTAGGGGAGGCTATTCAGGCTTTCACTTCTAATTTGGGCCCAGGAGTCCTCTCCCATTCCTCGAATACTAACTCCACACTCTGGCTTTACGACTGTTGCTCTTATACGAGGAGGCTAAAAGGCGTAAAACCACAGCCACTGGTCCCACGTCCCACTGGGCTCACTCCATGCTGGTGCCTCTCAAATCTCTACCACACCTGGGCTACTCATTCGTGCCACAGGGAAATCAGCTGTGACAAATGTGAACCAGTGCCAGGGCCACCGGCTTCCTCGTGTGTCTACAAGTCTGCCAAAGTGGCCGCAGGGCACCAGACCCAGGCCTCGGAGGTTTACGCTGATGAGGAAGAGGAAGGGTGCAGAGGAACTGCTGCGGTGGAGACCATGGGCATAAAAGACCAGAGCTGCTGGCTCCGAACGGCAGTGCGAACAGCACGGAGGCCAGAAAGATGCAGACAGGCCAGCTGGGCCCGTAAAACAGCCTCCACAACCCCTAAAGCACAGGCAGCCTCACGCCTGAGAGCCCTTCGACAGGGTAGTTCCAAGCTGGTAGAAAAATGAGAAGGAACTTCACCGTTAGCTGTGCGCCTCCCTCAGCCTGATCCCTGCTCTCCCCGCCTGGCTGCCTGCTCTGGCTCTCGGCAAATGCCAGAGGCCTTCCCTCAGGAATACCTACTGCCCTCGGAGTCTGAAAGAGCTTAGAGACATACCTTTCATGTCAGAGTCATCGTTTGGAGTCCCAGGATCTCTCTGATCAAAGGAGTCGGCGGAAATACTTCGCTCCCTTTTCCCCTTGCCCTTGGCACCACTTCCAGCCCCATTCTTCAGCCCCATGCTCCCACCTGGGCCAGGGAGTGCTTTAGGGGTATGGCCCCCACTCTTGGAGTCACAGGGGGATGGCTGGGATTGGCTGGCTGAGCCCCCCTGTTTACCCTGATTGGAGAATTTGGAATCCAGCTGGGGGTTTCCAGATGGGGACATCACTGTAGGGGGACGGACCATCACCTCCTGCTTTGACTTAGGGCTACTAGAAGAAACAAATAACAGGGAGATCAGACGCCACATTCAGCTGGTCAGCACACGCCAGGGGGCAGCAGTTTCGCTGCAGGTCAAGGAGACCCTGAGGACTAACTAGCCACCCCCCCACCCCGTGCCCCCTCGGCCTTCCAGCCCTGCTCCTGTCTCAGGGCCACCAACAGAGGGAGGATGCAGCGGAGCGGCCTGCCGGGTCTCGGGAACCAGGCGGCACCCGGGGACCCATCTCTGGGGCCTCTGTCAATAATGGACAACTGTTTCTATGTACTTAGAGAAGCGACTCTCACACCGGGCCTGGCTCAGAGTCAACACACAGGCGTCGTGAAGATCAAAACACTACCCACCCGCAGGCTGATGACAAGGAACAGCTGTAATGAGGGCCTCGCTTCCCTGCTGGAGAAGGCGAGCAGCCCCAGGAGGGCAGGAGGAAACCCCGCTGGTGACTGTCAGGTTAGGGAAATCCTCCCGGACACTAATCCCTCCCAACAAGCAGCACGACACCACGGCACACACCCCGCCACGGCCCCGGGGCCCGAGGGAAAGACTCCTTGAAAATAAGGATTTCAGGAGATTTCAGGACTCTGGAACAGAAGAGCAAGCCGCTCAGTGGGAGTCGGGGCCGGCGTTCTCTTCTAGGACCTCGGGCCTCCCCGCGCCAGGCCTCGGCCCCTCAGCTGCCAAGCTCAGCCAACTGTCTTTAAGGTTCTTTTGTTTGTGCTTTGGCAAGGAGGGGGCCGAGGATGGGGAGAGGTCCGGGGACGATGGACCAAAAAAACATCGGAAACTCGAACGTAAGCCTTGACGATGCCACGGCCTGTTCACTACACCCTATTCCTGTTTGCTAATCTAGCGTCTCGTCCTTTCCTGTTTGAGTCTCATCTGCTTCTGATTCAACACCCTGTCCCTGCCGGGAGTGGAACAGCCCCGAGGGGGCAGCAGGTGCAGGCCCTGGCCCTCACTTACCTCTGTGTGTTTCCTGATGGAGAGTTCCTCACTTTAGGGTTACTGGAATGCATTGATTGAAATCCTGAGCTTGCAGTCACAGTCAGGGACGGGCTCACCGAGTTCCTCTCGGGCTGCAGCAGAAACGGCTGCTGGGGGCAGGGCCAGGGGCCCACGGCTTGCCGGGTGCGTCCTTTAGCGCTGGCAACCTGTATGCCTTTTTCCTCTTGGTTTTTCTTTGCTGTGGAAATAGGTCCTTTCCCCTTGCAGTTCCAGCATTCTCTGGGTGTGTGCCTCCTGCTGCCAAAGGAAAATCTCGCATCTCCAGGGCACACTACGAGAAAAGCCACCCAGAAAGAGTCAGGGGCACAAACAGAGACCGAAAAAAAAAAACCAAACCCTTACAACAGGATCAAAGTGAGAGCACTAGCCAAATCTGAAAGCAGCGGCTTGGTCACTCCTCAGCCTCCACCAGGGCTAAAGGACAGGCTGATGGTCACATCTGGCCACAGGCTCTGGGGTGACTGAGACCTCCTGCCCCGCACACAGCCGCCCGCCCATGCCCACGCAGCAGGCAGAGAACCAACGCTTGCCCCTTATGTCTGTCTGTTTCTGAATAGAAAAACCTTCCAAAACTGGTGTTTCTTTTCTTCAAGCCGATGCTTTGGAACCACTGGCTACTGCAAATCCACAGCAGCTACCTGGTAGTCGGCTAGGATGGCAAACAATGGCGCTGAAATGTAACACACACACACCGACTTCAAACCCGGAGGGAAATGAGGCTACACTCCGATAATTTGGGCCTCGGGGGTGGGGAGACATTAAAGGAGGTCCCTCTGAAATCCTGTATTGAGCCGATACCGAATACAATCAGTTCTGCCCCTCACTTCCATGATCTCTTTATTAGATTATGCCCAGCACCTGTCCTGTGCTCTCGCTGCGTAATGACAGGGACTGCAGGCATGGGTAAGCATAGGAATGGTCTATAATTTTGAAGGTAAAAGAACATCTTTGAAGGCTGAGATATTTTTGAGCCAATCTGCAAGGCTAATTTGAAGCATAAAGGTCAAGAAAATATTCCCAAACCTAGCCAGAGAACAAACGAGAAGGCCCTTCAAGTAAGGAAGCCTAGACTAGTACGGGGAAAACCAGGGTAACTTTGTCACCGCTCCCTCCTGGGGGATTCCAACATGGTGGTTTTTTTTTTTTCTTTCCTTCCTTCCTTTCTTTTCTTTCTTACCTTCCTCTTTCGTTTCTTTCCTTCCTTCCTTTCTCTCTCTCTCTCTCTAGGTTTGAGAGACAGACAGAAAGAGAGAGCCCCTACCTGCTGGTAAACTCCCCAAATGCCCTCAAGAGCCACCATTGAGCCAGGATGAAGCCAGGGCCCACACTCAAACTAGGTCTCCCACATGGGTAGCAGGGACCCAACTATTGGACACATCACTGCTGCCCCTCAGGGTACACATTAGCAGGAAGCTGGAGACAGGAGCCCAAACAGGATATTACCCCTAGGTACTCCAATATGGGTTATGAGCATCTTAACCACTAGGCTAAATGCCTACATACACACTCACCCCCCCAGCCCTGCCAATACATGGTTTTCTTTTTCTTTTTTTAAGACTTGCTTATTGATTTGAAAGAGTTACAGAGAGAGGGACAGACATCTTGCATCTGCTGCTTCATTCCCAAATGGCCACAATGGCCAGGGCTGGGCCAGGCCAAAGCCAGGAACCAGGGGCCCAAACACTTGAGCCATCTCCCATTGCTTTCCCAGGCCATTAGCAGGGAGCTGGGTCAAAAGTGAGCAGCTGGGACATGAACCAGTGCCCACTGGAATGCTGGCATTGTGGGTGGCAGCTTTGTCCCCTGTGCTACAAGGTTGGCGCCAGTATGGTTTTCTGGTAACCACTATTCCCTCTCTGCTACCTCCTGATAGCAGTGTACAGGACTAAAGAAGTAGGATATCAGGTGCAGGATGAGTGGCTAAAGAATCAAAGGGAGGGAGTTGGTACCATGGCGCAGTAGGTTAATCCTCTGCCTGTGGCGCTAGCATCCCATATGAGTGCTGGTTCAAGACCCGGCTGCACGGCGCCGCGGCTCAATAGGCTAATCCTCCGCCTTGTGGCGCCGGCACACCGGGTTCTAGTCCCGGTCGAGGCACCGGATTCTGTCCCGGTTGTCCCTCTTCCAGGCCAGCTCTCTGCTGTGGCCCGGGAGTGCAGTGGAGGATGGCCCAAGTGCTTGGGCCCTGCACCTGCATGGGAGACCAGGAGAAGCACCTGGCTCCGGGCTTCGGATCAGCACGATGTGCCAGCCGCATTGCACCAGCCGCGGTAGCCATTGGAGGGTGAACCAACGGCAAAAAGGAAGACCTTTCTTTCTGTCTCTCTCTCTCACTGTCCACTCTGCCTGTCAAAAAAAAAAAAAAAAAAAAAAAAAGACCCGGCTGCTCCTCTTCCAATCCAGCGCTCTGCTGTGGCCTGGGAAAGCAGTGCTTGGGCCCCCGCACCCATATGGCACACCAGGAAAAAGCACCTGGCTCCTGGCTTCGGATTGGTGCAGCTCCGGCCTTTAAGGCCATTTGGGGAATGAACCAAATGAAGAAAGACCTTTCTCTTTGTCTCTCCCTCTCACTGTAACTCTAATAAAATCTTAAAAAAAAAAAAAAAAAAATCAAAGGGAGTTAGAAACAGTCCAGGTGTTCCAGCTTATATATGGAAGGACTTGGAAAAGTTTGTGGAAAATGGAATTAAATGCCAAGTTCATGAGTGGGCATTTGGCTGGTTAGGATACCCATACCCCACATAAGAGTGCCTGGGTTTGACTCCCAAATCCAGGTCCTAACTCCAGCTAATGTACACAGTGGGAGGCAGCACTGATGGTCCAGGTAATTGGGCTCCTGCCACCCTGGTGAGCACCCAGGTCCTGTCCCCTGAGCGTTGAACCAGCAGATGGGAGCTCTCTACCTCTCAAGTCAATTACCTAATTAGCCAAAAAAGAAAGATGATAAACCTTATTTTGTACAAAAGAATTTGAAATTCACACATACAAGGGATCTGCACAAAATTCATGAAAAATGCATGTGATGAAAAAACTATGGATCTCAAAAACTTTTCACACTAAAATAAACATATCTTTTAACTATATTTTTCCATGAACTTTTTCTTTTCAAGATTTATTTTATTTGAAAGTCAGAGTTACACAAAGAGAGAAGGAGAGGCAGAGAGAAAGAGAGAGAGACAGAGGGAGGTCTTCCATCCGCTCATCCGCTGGTTCACTCCCCAGCTGACCGCAATGGCCAGAGCTGTGCTGATCCAAAGCTAGGAGCCAGGAGCTTCCTCCAGATCATCCCACATGGTTGCAGGGGCCCAAGGACTTGGGCCATCTTCTACTACTTTCCCAGGCCATAGCAGAGGGTTGGATCAGAAGTGGAGCAGCCAGGACTTGAACCACTACACCTATGGGATGCCGGCACTGCAGGTGGCGGCTTTACCCATTATGCTACAGTGCTAGCCCCTTTCCATGAACTTTTGAATGACCCTCAAATACTCTGAGAGATAAAACTAAAATTGGGAGGATTAGTTATTATGTTAGGTTTTGGCGCTATAATTACCATCAAATGTTAAATGTCTATTTCTCCACTTAGAAATTTGCAATAATTCCAGCTATATTACATGGGGTACATAAAAGAATTTATGGAAATTCTGAGTGTACACAATTAAAGTTTTTTCTTTTTGTAGTAAAGAAGTTAGAGGAGGGACCAGCACTGTGGCTCACTTGGTTAATCCTCTGCCTGCAGCGCCAGCATCCCATATGGGCACAGGTTCTAGTCCCTAGTTGCCCCTCTTCCAGGCCAGCTCTCTGTTCTGGCCCGGGAGGGCAGTGGAGGATGGCCCAAGTGCTTGGGCCCCTGCACCCGCATGGGAGACCAGGAGGAAACACCTGGCTCCTGGCTTCAGATTGGGGCAGCACTGGCTGTAGTGGCCATTTGGGGAGTGAACCAATGAAAGGAAGACCTTTCTTTCTGTCTCTCTGTCTCTCTCACTGTCTATAACTCTACCTGTCAAATAAAAAAAAAAGTTAGGGGAAAGATCTAGAATAAAACACTGTAGAAGGGCCGGCGTGCTGTGGCAAAGCTGCCACCTGCAGTGCCAGCATCCCATATCAGCACCAGTTCGAGTCCTGGCTGCTCCACTTCTGATCCAGCTCTCTGCTATGGCCTGGGAAAGCAGTAGAAGATGGCCCAAGTTCTTGGGCCCTTGCACTCACATAGGAGACAATGAAGAAGCTCTAGGCTCCTGGCTTCGGAGTGGATCAGCTCCAGCCATTGCGGCCAGCTGGGGAGTGAGCCAGCAGATGGAAGACCTCTCTCTCTCTCTCTGCCTCTCCTTCTCTCTCTCTCTGCTTCTGCAATTCTGCCTTTCAAATAAATAAATAAATAAATCTTGAATACATAAATAAATGAATAACACTGTAGATGTAGAATGTTTGCATGCCTATCTCAGCAGCAAGCATCCTAAAACCACTGTGGACTGGATTATACTCAGGGTTGCATTCTTATCCCTTACCATCTTTCAGGTTTTCTCCCCTTCTGCTTAGACTATAAAATGGAGTGTGGTTGTCAAGCTCAACATAGACGATCACAAACCATTCTGTAGCTTCTCACTAAGCATCAGGATCACCCGTAAACCAGCAGTGGAAATGAATGTTGCATGGACAAAGCCATCGAAGAAAAGCAGTTAGCGCCCCTCCAGTCTCCCTCTGTAACTTCTGGTACTTTCTGGCAGCACCGCACAACCTGTACTCAGCCCCACGTCATACTAAATAATCCTGTGTGCACACTGCATTGCCCTGTGAAGACTACGTTCTTTGAAGACAAGAACCTTATTTTTAAAGTTCCTTGGTTTTGCTGTGATACTCAGCATGTGGCACTGAGAACAAAGTTAGCTCCGCTGTGACTTATTCAGCTCCTCGTGGAACAGGAGCACCTGGCATGTGCTGTACTCTTTCTCCAAAGAAACTCAAAACGCATTACACACCTCAAATCACCTCATTAATCTGCCAGGCATTTATGAGGAAGCCGGTAGCAAAGACGATTTCTAATAACAATGCTGTGAACATGAAACACTTTGGTTTTCAAAGTCCTTCTCCGTCAGTATCTTATTCTCACCCTCCGCCTGACCTTGACCGACAGGTACGGAAGCACGGGGACTACCAACGGCTGCTCCCCGATTTCTGATCACTGCTCTCTGCGCTGGCTCTTCGCCCTACACCGTCTCCCTCACCCGGCCCTTACGGATGGAGACAGCACAGAGGCTGAAACACCTACAGCCTCGCCAGTGACTGGAAACAAAGGCCAAGTTTTCCACACCTGCTCTAAAGGAGTTGTTGAAAGAAATCATGACTAGCTTTAGCCTTTTGACAATGAAAGTAACTGAGCAGAAACATCTGCCAAGTAAGTTATCTCACACTGTTCCAAAGAATAAAATTCAGAAAGTTAGTGCTCAATTGTTGGCCTTGAAGGACCAGGAAAAAATCTTCTAAACAATTATTTTGACCAGAGAGAGACTTTTTTTTTTCCCTCCAATGAAAATAAATCTAATTCTTTAGGTCTAATGGTACCTTTCTCTCTTCTCTCCTTAAGGAATACTTAACAGTACTTACTATGGGTCAGGCACTGTTCTAAGCACTGCACAGACACGTTCACTCACTCACAACCACTCCCCAAGGCAGGCGCTACCACTGTCCCTTTTCGAGGAGACTAAGGCTCACATCCGGGAAAGGGGTAGAGCTGGCGTGCAGGCCCAGAGTCCCGTCCTCTTCATCACGACAAGCCAGCTGGGCAGAAGTGCCTGGCAGCGCCACGCGGGCACACCAGCGTGACCGTCACCATGACCGCTGCCCTCCCCCCAGCAGGCTCACCGGCCGCTTTCCCAGCGTCTGCATCTCCTGTCTGCCACCTGCCCTCCCGCTCTCGCCAGGTACACTGCACTGTCTTGCCCAGTACTTCCAGGGGAGAAAAGGTGTCCCGAGGCAGGCAGTCCCCTCCGCTAAATACTCACATCTATTTTCATTAGTGCTTACCCCCTCCTTCCTCTCTTATAGGAGCAAACCAACAACAGCCCGCATTTCCCCAAACATCAGTTCTCCAGGAGTGTCCTAGGCCTATCCCTTCCAGTCCTGTCTACTGGATCCCTCCAATCAGCATCCAGAACCACACTGTACTTTCCTCCAGTGCAGAAGCTAAGTAAAGGTGATGGAGTAACACAGCCGCCAGCCAGTGGCAGCACTCTATTCCCCTTCCGAGCCGCACTTCCCCAGAGCTGAGCAGACACAGCGCTCACTTCCCCACTCGCCACTCACTCCTGAGCCACTCCAAACCAACTTCCAGCTCCAGACGACAGAAGCCACGAATTCTGGTAACCTCACCCCGGCCACTTCCCCCCCTCTCCCCACTCCATCACTTGGGCTTTGCCTCCTTCCTGGGGACACTCCTCTCTGGCCTCCCTCCCCTCTTGAGCGGCTTCCTTGGCAGCCCCTTCTCTCTGCGCTCAGCTCTGGGCCCTCTTCACATTCTGTCTGAAGCTCTCTCCAGGCAGACGGCGTCCATGTTCTCACTTCTTCCGTCCGGCTCTGCTTGTGCTCACAGACCCACGCTCACAGCTGCCTGCCTGACACCTCCCGGGACATCACCAACCGGACGGGACCCAACATCAAGTCTGTATTTCTAGCCTCCCTCCAAATGCTATTTCTCGTCATAACAAACGACCCCTCTACTCAGCTGCTTGTGCCAGAAATTCAGGGGCGTCCTCAACACCACGCTCCTTAAATCCCCAACCTCTGCCCCCATGGCAAGCTTGAATCTTTCTGTGGAGCGAATGAAGCCTCAGCTTCAGTGTTTCTTCTGCAGAGAGAAGGATCCCCTCAGGCCACGGACCCATGTGACGTCCCCACTACCCTTCTCATAGCATCCTCGGCTCCTCCTTTGTAACGACACACGCACATACGCGATGAGCACCTGCTGTACATCTCCTCCACTAGCCCATAAGCTCTGTGAAGGTGGGGTTCAAGACCCTGGTGTTCATCTGTATTCCCAGCCCTGACTATCATGCCCAGCCCACGGTATTTGCTCAAAAAAAAAAAAAAAAAAAAAAAAAAAGTCTGTTGTTATCCAAAGAAAATGGAGTCAGTATGTTGAAGAAATATCTGCACTGCTATATTCAACGGATGAATACATAAAGAACATGTGACAAATATACATAATAAAGTACTACTGAACCTTAAAAAAAAGGACAGAGAGAGATTCTGTCATTTACATCAGTGTGGATGAAGCGGGAGACTATTGTATCAGGTGAAACCAGCCAGGCACAGAAAGACAAATACTCATGAGCCCATGGAATCTAAAAGAGTGGGGCTCATGGGAGCAGGGGGTAAAACGGTGCTTACGAGGGGCTGAGGGTGGTGGGAGAGGAAGAGTTGGGTGCTACAAAGGAAAAGGTGTGGAGAGCAAAAGCTGCAGCTTTTCCCCAGACCGTCTTCCGAGCCAGGCACGTGCTGCAGGGCTGCCTCCCATCAGTCTACTCACCGAAACCCCAGGGGTCACGACACGGCACTGCTCATCCTGGAGCCGAGTCCAGGGGCCCCTCTCTCAAAGGGAACCTTCACCTGGAAGGAGGCAAAAGGGGGAAACGTTTCCGTGTGGATTCAGAAACCAACAAGATCCACTTGCCGCGCGGACGCTCTGAGAGGACAATCAGTTTCCTGATACAGACTACGGTGTCGTTGAAGAAGCTGTCCCCGTCCACGTAAACAGAATCCGCTCGCGGGTATTCAAGGGCAGAGACAGCGAACCTACAGATACCTTCCGGCTCCTGTGCTTTCCCTCCCACCCAACCGCACATTTCACTTTTCAGAGAATGGAGAAACACGAAGTACAGATAGAGTGAGCTTCTCTACTTTTCCCTGTTCTGGGCACTGGGGGAATAGTCACATTTTTTGTTTCTGCCCATTTCTTATAGAGAACTGAGATGACTGTAAAGGAGGAGAGAAACAAAACTCCAAGTCTCCTTCACCACGCAGTGGCCCTCCCTACTCTCCACTGTGACTCAGCAAGGCAGTATCCAGAAAAGCTATGTCCCAAGACTTCTGGGGAACTCAGAGTGGAACAGTCTGGCCAGAGAGTTTCCTTACATTCAGTGCCTACTGTGTGCAAGGTCCTGCTTGAACAGAGCCAGACCAAGTCAATAAACCACTCAGGTACTGGTCAAGCAGAACAACGGCCAACATCAGTGCTTGCAAACCAGCATTGTGACACTGAGCCACCCACTTTGCCCAGAACTTATAGTTTCAAGGTTGGTAAGGGAAAAGTAAGTTCTAGATTGTTTTGGGGCCAAACCATTCAGGAATCTTTGGAGACTCTCCAGAGTTGCCATGAAGTTGTGTGTAAATTCACCAACAAATTGCCCAAGTTCAGAACCACCTCTAAGAGTTCTGATTTCAACTCTCCCAATGACGTGTACACATTTCCCTGCTCTAAGAAGTCAAGTGTATTAGAACTACGTCATGTTTAACAAATTCCATTTCTATGCTATGACCAGTACTCCATAAAAGGCATAGCATCAAACTTAGAATGTGGAACTAAAAGGCCTCCAGATTCCATTCCCAGCTCATTCTTAACTTCTGACACGCCAGCTACTAAAAGGCTTCCTCTCAGAGCCAGTACACAATAGGAAGAACCAATCTTTACCCAACACGTGGAGAAGAGCAAACAAAGGACACATAGAAAAAGCCTGGTGCAAACAAAATATGAATGTATACTTCAGAACTCAGGTAGTAAAAATGCGCCTACTGTCCTCGGCTAACAAACTCTAAGCAAGCAAACGTTATAATGAGTTGGAGAGTTCGGACAAAATTCGTGTTCGAAAACCGATTTCAGCTATTGCCATTTAGACTGACAGTTACCCACAGTAACATTCCAGCCCTTCTCTGTGCAAGTCTCCTTCATTCCCAACCATCCCTGCACATCTTCCACAGCACCACAGTCTTATAGTCACAACACTTAGAAAACCATACCCCTGCCAGGGGTGGACAGGGGGCTTGGGGAGGGCTGTGCCGTCCTTGATCTCAGCCCCTGGTAACGGGCAGAACCCGGTGAGTGCTGCCTGAACCATGGATTATAATGAGTGCTCGGCTTGTGTGCTGCTACCCTTACTGCACACTCACACAAACTGGGACGACAGGGTCGACACTTGTTTGACTTTTCACCACCTGCCTTTCTCCTTGGCGCTATGTAGAAGAACCACACTCATAGCTTGGACTTGCAGTTAAGGGGTTGACTGCTGCCTTGAGAACTGTGAGAACAGGGGTCGAGAACCTCATCTGTGCCAAGGGCCGTTTGGATAGTTATACCCTCATTATGGGCCATACAAAATTATCACCACCTATGTTTATCTTCTTAGAATGATACCTATGAAATACATGAAATCTCTTTAAATTAATAAAATTTTTTTAACAATTAGCCTGCTATAAATGTACTGAATTTCGAGTCTTCCCTGTAGCTGTCTTGGTAGGGCCAGACCAAATGATTTTGTGGGCCTTACACAAGCAGGCGACCGGATGTTCCCAACCCCTGTAGAATAATGAAAGAGTGTAGTTTTAAGGGCTGGCACCATGGCACAGCAGGTAAAGCTGCTGCCTGCAGCACCAGCAACCCATACAGGTACTGGTTCAAGTCTGAGCAACTCCACTTCCGAACCAGCTCCCTGCTAATGTACCTGGGAAAGTACTGGAACACAGCCCAAGTACTTGGACCCCTGCACCCATGTTGGAGACCTGGAAGAAGCTCCTAGCTCCTGGCTCCTGGCTTCAGATTGGCCCAGCTCCAGCTGTTACAGCCATTTGAGGAATGAATCAGTGAATGGAAGATCTCTGTCTCTGTCTCGTCCCATTTCTAATTCTGCCTTTCAAATAAATAAATCTTAAAAAAAAAAAAAAAAAAGAAAAGAAAGAGAGAAAGAAAGAAAAGAAAAACTGTGGTTTTAACTTACAAGAGACCCTACAGAAACAAAAATCTAACATGCTCAGATTAAATGACAAAGGTTATGAGGCTTATCATATTCTTTACCTTTCAAGATGTCCAATTTGTTCTCTCTTCTACATCAGGACACAGAAGCACTTTCCAACACTGATCTCTGCCACCCAAACAGAAGGGAATTTTTAGGTCAAAGTAGAGTGACACCAGCTAGTCCCACATTCATTCCTACAGGGACAAGAAGAAGAGTTCACACCCAAATTCACACTGATTTCAAAGGAAATCACCCATTCCCCAAAGCTCTGTGGCTAATGTAATATTTGAAAGAACTTGTAGGAACAATTAGGTCAAAAATGAGGAAGGAAGGCTAAAACCACTAAAACTCAAAATACCAGAAGTCAGAGATAGGGACACTGCAGCCTAAATCCACCCCACCGGAGACTAGCCATGCTTATTGATGACGGGGGTTTAGAAAAACAAAATGCACCAGACACAGAAGCCTCATTTTAATCACTGTTTTTAACTTTTTCCACCACAAAGAACAGTCACTATGGTTGCAAAATGGACTTCTTGCTTCCTGTCTTCTCTACGTCCCTGTTACTAAGCATGGTACAGATGCTGAGATGCACCACAAAATCTAAAATCCAAGTGGCCATAAGACAACTCAAGAATCAATTGCTCTAGCCCAGGAGTTCTTAACCTGGCATCTACTGACTCCCAAGGGGACTGTGTGTACTCTTGGGGCTGGCAGTGTCTGAACCTGCTGCAAAAAACCTTTATCTTTATTTTGACTAACTTCTCAAAGTCAGCATGGCCTTCAGTTGTGAAGGAAGGTAACAACCCCTGAGAGTATTAGCAATCCTGTGACTATGTTGCCAGTAAAAACCACAAGACATCTTCACATTAAGCTACAGATGTCACAGCCAACATGCTCCATGCACTCATCACTCCTTCAAAACTACAGGCTCATGAGACCTACGGCTACAATTTATTACTTAATGTGTTACAATGAAGCACATAAATGACTATATCACAATTAACATTTTGCTAACTATCCATTTCATTTGTAATCCTATGTATTTTATTTTGTGCATTTAAAAGTACACATTCAGATGGGGTCTATGTTTCACTGGGTTGCCAAAGGGATATAGGGGAATATAAAAGGTTAAAAACCCCTTATCAAAACTTCTATAGACCACCATCACAGTCACCAAGGCAAATAGAGAAGTAGGTCACTCCAACAGTATTCCATAGTTGAAGAAAATTAAGCTGTAAGGAAGCCAAGAAACAGGTCCAAGGCCACACACATTTAAGGTTGGCATAGCCTAAGTTAGCACTCACACAATCTCTTTCCATTGTCCCATGGTGACCTTCCCGTACATTTTTATAATTGTCATTGCTACTAAATGGAAAGAGATAGTACCTATCAAAACTAATAAAAAACCCAAGACAAAGAACAAAATAGATACTCAAAACACTTTTTGTTCCTTCATCACACATGTTGCTATACATTGTTACAAAAGCTGAACTTGACATTGGAAAGACAGTTGTTTGAAAGAAGAAAGTTGGGCTACATTATCTCCCCTTCTCAAGGTGTTCAAAGCACTATGCAGACAGGCACTCACTTGTTGGGCTGAAATGCAGTTAGGAGCAGTTAGAGCAGGTGCTATCAACACTTTGTAGACCAGACAACTGGAGAATAAATGACAGATCTGTTCAAAGTCAGTTTGAGAGCTAACTTCCTGATTCCAAGTTCAAGGCTCCAACCACTGTACAAAAACCATCATGATCAATGATTAATAATGCTTGTGAAACTTCTGTTATTTAATTTTGTTTTTACAAGCCAGAAAGCATTTTCTCTTGATTCTTGACATTTCTGAAGGCTAAGGGGAAGCTATCATAGAATCAACTCCAGTGTATCTAAGTATGCTTTTGCTTACAACAGTCATCTCAGAATTCAGATCAGGAATCCTCTCTCAAGAGCCAAGATACATACTACTTGTCTCATAAAAAGAGAACTGCACGGAAATTGTTCCTTCGGCCAATGACTTCCCCATCTACCCACCACGCCTTTTCAAACTATTATCATCTTACATTCGATACAAAATGATACTCTAATGGTCCCATACCAAAACTCTAGGTCACAAAACTACCAAACGTCACACTCCAAACCCTTCTCAACTTTTGTCGACTTGATTATTTCCTCTTATCCAAACCATCAAACAACGAATGGACCCCACATTTCTCAAAACATGGTATTTAATAGCTGCTCTTATTCACACTTCTCTGTCTTTAACAGTTTGAGTCTTTTTCAACAGAGCTTAAAGGAGCTTTCCTAAATTTTTACTTAAGACTGTGTCACACATTTCTTTCTTGCTAAAACATCCCAATCACTGGTATCCAGTCAAAAAACAAAACCAACAGGATGATCATGTTGCACAATCCCCAGTCACAGGTTTGTAACTCACATGCCAGTCTCAGCCTTCAACATCATTTCGCTCCCCTCCTCCCACCTCTCAACTATTTTACCATTACCCCAAGAACATTCCACTGCTGACTGTATCAAACGCTACCAACCAGCACACAGCGTCGACCACAATGTAACTCTTCACATAGCCACTCGCTCTCCCCTGAAATCAATGCCAGGGACTCCTCTACCTTGGCCTTAACCAAAGGCTAAGTGTGTGTCAGTTCCAGCCCACCCCGGAGTCTCTCCACTCACACACGGTTGGGTCCACTTCTCTGCTTAACCTAGCAACTTTCCCAACCCTTAAGTGGATTCCAATTTAGATCCAAGTCCCTGGTATCGCCCAAATTCCACTCTCCCTCCCCCTCCTGCTGACCAGGGGGCTCAGGCGGGCTCTCAGGCCCCCTCCTCCAGGCCTGGCGGCCCTCACAGCAGGCCCCCAGCACCACTCTCACAGGCCTCTGTTCCTCCCTCCCTTTGCTCTGGACACAAGAACCAAGCCCGCTGTTCTCCTGGGGACATCTCCATTTCACCAGGCTCACCCACTCACCAGTGACATCTTAATAGTCTCTCCAACTTTGAAAGGCCAGTGGCTAGGGCCCCACTTTGAAAATCACTGGTGTGTCCCCCGACCCTCACAATGACTCAGTGACCTAGACGCCGCCACTCACCTGCTGGAGCCCCTTACGACGGGCAATTCTCGGCGCTCACCTCCCCCCACCCTTCAACAAGTCACTGGCCTGCAAAGTCCCCTCCTATCTCCCTAGCAATCCCCGCCTGGGGTCTTGCGGACCCCACCAAACTCAATCCCAATTCCCTTATTGAGCTCTCCATCTCGCCCCTCCAACGCCCCGGCATCCCAGGACCTGGGACTGTCCCATCTCCTCATTTCACCTCTCCAAGCACTGCTTGGGACACAAACCTCAAACATCGAGAGACGCCCCCTCCCCCGTCTCTCCTCACCGCTCGCGAGGCGCCCCGACCTCCCCCCACAGGTTCCTCCAGACTCAACTCCCTAAATCTGCAACCGCGACCCCCGCCCCTGCCCTCCCCCCACGGCTCTCGGCGGCTGCGGCTGCCCCTGCCCCCAAACCCGCTCAAAACACGCGGACGCGGACCCGGCCCCCCCTACCCCCGGCTCCGCTCCTTCCCCTCCCCCTCCCCCAGGTGCCACTTACCCCGGAGCAGGAGTGGGGGAGGGGCGAGGAGGAGCAGAGTAGGGGAGGGGGCCTCGGTGCAGGGCGGCTCTCAGCCCCGGGGGGCCGGGGCCGGGGCCAGCGGCAGCGGCGGCGCAGCGTCTCCCCCCGGCGGCGGCGGCGGCGGCGGCGCCGTCCCACTCCCGCAGGCACACATAGGCTCCATTGTCCGCCGGCGCCTCCCCCTTTCCGGCTCCCCCCTCCCGGGCCCGCCCCTTCGCCCTCCCCTCGGCCCTCCCCCAGCCGCACCGCGCCACGAAAGGTACAGCGGCCCCGCCTCGGACGCGAGCGGAGCAGCGCCCCCTCCCCCCGGCCCCGACGTCCCGCCCGGCGGGGGAATGGGGCCCGCCCTCTCCCGCCTCAGCGCCCGGCCCCGCCGCCGGGAAGGGCCCGCCCCCCTCCGGGGAATGTCACCGCTCCCCCTCCCGGAACGCGCGCAATGGTACCAACCCGGCCGCTTCCTCCTCCCCCTCCCCCGCCTTCCCGGAGAGGCCCCGCCCCGCGCCCCGCCCCCAGGAGCCTCGCCTCCCGGCCCCGCCCCTCGCCCCGACAGTTACCAAGGGGCCGCCCACCGCGGCACCACCCCCTGGTTTGCATGGGCACGCCCTCCAGGTCGCCTCCCGGTTCGTCACCGGGCCAGAGGTGACGCCCACTGCCCACCTTAAAGCGGCAGAGCCCTCTTTCGCAGCTGAAAGAACCTCCCGGAGGGCGGGCGCTCCTTTCCCGCACCTCCTCCCCGCGCTCACTCACCCGGACCTCCCCGGCGCCGCCCGTCGCTCCGGAGCGGCCGAGGGGCTGGAGGAGGCGCCGAGGGGGAGGGCGGCGTGGGATTTGGCCATCTTTGACGGAAACGAGCTAGAGCTGCTGAAGGAGCCCGTCTTCCCCGCGCTCTTCCCTGCCTCCTAGGTCCCGGCCTCGGCCTCAGCCGTCGAGGCCACGCCGGGGTGCGAGTCCCCCTTGCGCCTCAGCATCGCCCTCCGTCCGCACTGCCTGTCCCGTGCCGGCTCGCGCCCCTCCACCCTCTGCGGAGCAGGTGGCCGCCAGGGCCCTGGGCACGCGGCGGCTGGGACAGCTCGCTGCGTCCCTGTCGGGCCGGCCGGGCGTCGCTCCCGCGTCCCCTGCGGGGACCTTCTTCCCGGCACCTCGAAGCGCTCCGCCACGTCGGGATCGCTCGCCAACCCCGACCTGGGAGCCGCCTGCTCCGGAAGACTCCACGCCCGGGGACCCGGCGCTGTGCCGGGAGAAGAGGCAGAGGGGCGCCCACGAGACTGCACTTTTTCTCAGCAGGGAAAGCGAGGGCATCGTGGTCGGCGCTCGCTACTGCGTGTTTTACCTGGGAGGCCGCGGCCACTCGTGACCGCAGACCTGTCGGCTCGCAGCCCTGCCCCAAACGCCGCTGTCATCTGTGCGTGTGTGTCTGTGCTGTGGAGTCTCGGGCTAAGCTGCCCGCGCATCCCTGTGCGCCGCCCCCGCGGCTCTTCTGACCGCCGGGGGCCGAATGCCAGGGTTAGAAGGTGCAGCGAATCATTGCCCCCAGGCCGACACGGGGAGGCGAGGAGAGGCACACTGGCTTCTCCCACCCAAGGTTTCAACCAAGACCCTCTGTGTCAGGGTCCCCATCTATAAAATAGGACACCTTCCTTGGGTCCGCCTGTTAGGGGACGGCGCCCGTTGTACACACAGGACGCTCCTCACAAGAGAGTCCTAAATGATGGCGCTCATGCACTGCTTCCCAAACCACTGAAAACTCTTGTAACGTGGTCACGGAAGTTTCTGAATCGTGGCTTTCCCACTCAGGGCCTCCGAAAAACTACCCAGATGTTTGCCTTTGTTTTCTTACAACCAAGGATATAGATGAAGGGGAACGTGGGAATACACGATGTTAATCCAAGAGCAATGGGAGAATCCTTAATAGGAAATCATGCAAATAACAATGATTTTGGCCCTAGAATGTTCGGCGTAACATAGCTAAGAACCTCTCTGCACGAAGACAGGAGGGAAAAGTCAGGAATGGATATAAGACACCAGGAATACACGAGAGACTCTGGGATGGCTCTTGCAGGTAGAAGAGGGACTGTAACAGATGGTACAGGATGTGCCTAAAAGAAGAAACACTGTGAAAATAAGCTGAGCTCTGGGCTTGAGGTGTTTCTGACCAGAATAGCAGCTCAGCAAAGCTTAAATAAAAACTCATTATAATAACAATAACACACGTGTAAAAAACTCCTAGCCATTTTCTTAGGCATTAAGCCCTCACATAACCATATGTGTCAAAATGTAAAATTACTCAATCAGAAGAAAAACCCAAATGAATATGAAGTGCACAACACTAGGGTAAAAGAGGAATAATTTTGAGAATTTCAGCATCCTATAAGTCAGGAGTCATAAAAGTTAGGGTCTCCATAGTAACCTTAATTTAGCTACATTGCATATGGGTTTAAAGCATTGTTTATTCTATTAAATGGTTTATCTTGAATTTTCACCCCTTCAGTTGTCTCACTTCCAGGCGTTTCCATCCCACTTGAGGAAGAATTCTATTTTGGCGTATGAGGATCTAACACTGTATATACAGATAATGACGAAATCATTTTAAAAGCATCCTATAAATAAAAGCTTCAAACTGTTTCTGCTACTCTAGAGAGTCTAAGGTAAGAAATCATATTTTTTACCCAAGTGGTACACTTGTTTTTAAAAATAAAGGCTTTTGACAGTAAAGAGACTTGGTTTTGACTGCCTTAGTTCCTGAAATTTGCTTCTCATAAGGGTGATAAGCACTCATTGCATTGTGAACGTGGAGAAATTCAGTTTGGCTTCTTGGTTCTTCAACTAAACATAGCATCTGTGTTATTTCTGTTTGCCTGCGGCCTTTTCCACCTGCAAACTCCACTTTGGAGTTGAGAGAACTAGTGCTTTTGTTTCCTCAGCTCTTGATAAACTTACCTTTCAATTTTTAGGGTTGGAAGGAACCCAGACCCGTTTCACAGAGGAGAATTTCCATGGTTTGCCAAGACTGTGCTCTTTCTTAGGGACTGGAATGCGAGTCCTGCACTGCCCGGCACTGTTCTAACTTCTCAGCGAGTGCTCATTCCCAACCATCTTTACTGCTGCAGAAGAGAACATGACGTTTTCCCTTAGGAAGGATGCCACTGAGAAAGGTTGAGCCCACTCAGCCAGCGGGCGTTAGAGCTGAGAGGCCCTAGTAGATTCTCACTTGAGACAAAGCCGCAGCTTGTCCCCTGCGTTCCTGCTCTTGTTCTGTTCCTCGGCCTCGTCTTCCAGACCCAAACTGGTGAATTTCAACTCCAAAGAAATACTACTAAGAAAGCCATTAATGGCTAACATGAAGGATGAAATGGAACGACATCTCTGGACTTTCTGCTGCTCCTCTGCTGTCAAAACACAGCCAGGCAATCATTTCTTCCTTAGAGTCTTCCTCACCTAGCTTTCATCCGTCCATTGAAGTCAGTGGCACAGTCCCAGAGCTTAAGCCCTGCGTGGAAATGGAGGGGTAATTGTCTCCCTTCTAAGGCGGAAATCAGTGCTTCTCCTCTGCAGCTTCGCCTGGGGCCACTGGCACTGGGCTCGGAGCTCGGATCCTGTTCTTTACATTCTAACAGTCAGAGGAACCCTGGCAGTGAGGCTCTGATGGGCCTGTAATGTGACATTCAGATCCCTCAAGAAGGCTCCACCAAGGTTCCCTCTTTATTTTCACACGCAGGCCTGTATGGTTGTGCCTCTAAAGCCCGAGTATTGTGACATTCAGCCTGCTGCTTCCTGAGCCCTAAGTGATCGACATATCACTGCTTCTCCACTCTTCCGATTTACCGAGAGCCAAGTGTCCATGTGTTCTAGCCATTACCCCCCCAGATCTCTAGATCCTCACACCAGTTCTTCGCATTCCATCCTTACAGTTCCACTTCCCTTTTCCTCCTCAATTTCTACTTATTTAGGACTTCCTTTCTCATTCTTAACTGCTTTCCCAACAGTAACTCTGGTTAAGTGTTTGGACTACTTCATTTCATTTCCTTCTCTAACCATTGCCCAAGGAATTTTTATACTGCAGATACACCTGTTGTATGTTTTCCTGAGTTTCCCATTGGCTCTGGACCCTTCCCATTTCACACAATGTATCTTTTCCCACTTTCTCTGGAATTGCTACCCAACCATTTCAGCTCTAACTTTGCCTTCACGGTTTGCATCCTGGTTGCTCTCACCGGCCACGTGGCCTTCTTGGAATCCTTGACCAGCACCTGCACTGCAGCAATGGAGCTCCCTAACTCTGAGAGGTACACACACTTTGTTTTCAGGCCTGAACCACCAGATGTTACTAGAAGAAAACATGACATCAAGAAAATGGATCTCAACCAAAATTCTAGTGATGAAACTTAAATTTCATCACTTATTACTTGGCAATCCTTTTAGGCATCCCTATTGTTGCCTGTACCATTTCCCACAGCAATTACTCCATATTTTATCCATGCCTCTCCTACATTGCAAGATCAGCTTTGTCATCTCAGCTCAGTTCCAGAGGGTCTTCATCAGTTTTCCCCTTCCATTGGCTTATATTCTTGAGTATCTTCACTAAATTGTTCTTATACTAATATTCTTTTTCCCCTCTTTCTTTTTTTTAAAAAAAGATTTATTTATGTATGTATGTGAAAGACAAGGTGGTAGAAAAAGAGAGACAGAGACCAAGAGAAACTTCCATCTGCTACTGTACCCCTTAAATGCCCACAACAGCCAGGGCTGGACCAGGGTGAAGCCAGGAGCCAGGCACTCCAGCTAGGTCTCCTATATGGGTGGCAGGAAACCAACTACTTGGGCCATCATCCACTGTCTCCCAGGCACATTGGCAGGAAGCTGGATTGGAAGCAGAGGAACCAGGACCCAAACTGATCTCTGAAAGTGATTCAACAACTGCACCATACCACCCACCACTTTTCCTTTCTCTTGGTTTTCATCTTTTCCCAAAGGTAACCTACATTTTCTACTATCGCAGTTCCTTTTCCTCCTCTGTCAATAACCCAACCATTCTATCAGAACACTCTTCCTAATATGGCCAAACCTAACTGCCAAATCCATCTCACAACTCTCTTTCCTCCCTGAATCTCTCTTTAGTTTTGAATTCCAAGATGTGATAATATTCTGGTTTTGTTGTCTTTACTGATTCAAGCTCATTCTTTTGTCTTCGAACCATGGATGTCCCCTAAAATCCCTGGTTCTTTGCTCTTCCTTCCCTCCAATTCTCCCTGGAGTCTCTCTGGAGCTCTGCTGACTCCAGCGTCACCTCTTTGCAGGTGGCCGGCACATCTGCACATGTAGCTCAGGCTTCTCTTACACTTCATCCTGCACTTCTGTCTACTAAATGACTGCCCATCTGGAGGGCCTTCATATGTCAAAACATAAACTTGCCATCTTTAAAAACTAATCCTTACCTCCGAATTACCTATGTCTTTCACTTAGCCTCAGAACTTTGGAGCAATCCTGACTCTCCATCTCCTGTCTGTCTTCTCAGCCACTGGTGTCCGTGATTTCCTCCTTGCATGAACTTGGTTTCTGTCCCCAAGTTGCCATAGACCTTGCTGCCTCCAGCCTTCTCCCTCACCAGTCAGTTCCGCATACTTCCCACACACATCTTCCTAAAAGACCTGTTTATATATGTTTGTGCCACAGCTCACACAGGGCCTACTGCTGTCCAATTATTTAAGGCCCACTGGTTCTTCTGGCACCATCTAGGTCTCTGGTCCCCCCAAGATCTCTCTACAATATGACATAATAGAAACAATACTGGCTTTAGAGTCATATGGACCTACATTTGAATATTGGACTACATTTTACTAGCTAAGTAACTTTAGGCAAAAAAAAAAAAAAAAAAAAAAAAATTCTCTTGGGGCCATCATTGCAGTACCAGGGGTTGAGCTGCCTCTTGCAATGCCAGCATCCTATATTGGGCTGCTGATTTGAGTTCTGGCTGCCCTGCTTCCCGTTCAGCTTCCTGTTAATGTGCCTGGGAAGGCAGTGGATGATGACCTAAGTACTTGGGCCCATACCACCCATGTTGGAGTTCTGGCTCCTGGCTTTGGCCTAGCTCAGCCCAGGCTGTTGTGGCCTCTTGGGAGTAAGTCAGTGAATGGAAGCTCTCTTACACACACACTCTCTCTCTCTCCCTGTCTATGTCTTCCTCTCTTTCTGACCCTCTGCCTTTCAAATAAATATGGCTTTTTTAAAAAATGGTCTCGCATCCGTTTCAGTATAGATATTTGTATAACTCATCTTAAAACATAGCCTAAATGCACAAACTTTTAATATCATCTACCTTCATTGTAGGTCCCAGTCCCCCCCCCCATTTCAAAAGCAGGATCTTACACCTCTTATTTTTTAATTTCAATGATTTATCCATTGCTATATATATTTATTGAGTGTCTACTAATGCAGCACATCTTGGGGGATACAAAAAATGAAGCCAGACATCCAATTCTACCTTCAGGGTGTAATCGGGCTTGAATGGAAGATTCACCCCTTCAACAAAAAGGAGTCCAGTAAGTGCCTACTGTGTGCCAGGTGCTGCACAAAGTAACTGATGATTCAAGGACATAGAAGACATGTCCCCTGGTGTTGGGATCTGGCTAGCTAGGAATACTGACAGGAAACATGTATAATCAGTTATAATAAGTACTGTGATGTGGATAAATACCAGGTGTTTGGGACACACAGAAGAGAGGTATCTAATCCACACAGCAGAGTTAGGGAACGCAACGAGACTTGAGCAGAAGAATCTGAAAGAATGCGTAGGAGTCAGCCCAGCGAAGGACTCAGGAACCTGCAAAGGCTCAGCTGTGGGACAATGTATATAAATAACCACAAAGCAAGACAGAGGGTCATAAATAAATGGCAGAGCCGAGGCAAAGAGTAACCCGGCAATCAGAGGAGATCCGTGATTTGACGGGGAGGCCATCAGAAGAACGTGCTGTTCCCAGAGGTTCAGGTTGCATTTGAGGCAACCTGGAAACCAGCTCGTTCAGGCCCACACGGGGCTCAGCACTGCAGGCAGTGCCCTCCATGCAGGGACAGCACCTTGCCTGCTGTGGTGCGGCTGGCGATGAGACAGAGGTTTTTCTCATGAAGTCTGTTCCTCTGCTTCCCCAGAACGTTTACTTGGGAGACTCACGATTCAGAAGAGCCATTTCTGGGCAGAGAGGCCCTTGACCTGGCTCTGAAACCCAGCCTGCTGTTAGCCGGCTGTGTGACTGCAGCAAAGTTAATTAACCTCTCGAGGGTTCTGTTTTCTCTTCTGCAAAGTGGAGTAATGATACTCTTTTAAATATGTGATGGCAAGTAGATATACAGCAATAGCACCTGGCACAAACTAAATTGTCAATAGATGTTGGTTATCACTGCCATTTGGTCACTTCTGGATTGTTCTAGGTGAAAATCGGGCCTTCATGGAGGCTTTAGGGGCATTGGAAAGGCCACCTCCTCAACAGCTCACTCAGTCTCGCGCCCCGTACCACTCACCAGCAGGTCCTTAACTCTCCTCACACACTCCTTTAACTTGTGTCATTTAGAGACCCATACCTGGAACCGGTGCTGTGGCGTAGCAGGTAAAGCTGCCGCTTGTAGTGCCAGCATCCCATCTGGGCGCTGGTTCGAGTCCCGGCTTTTCCACTTCCAATCCAGCTCTCTGCTATGGCCTGGGAAAGCAGTAGAAGATGGCCCAAGTCCTTGGGCCCCTGCACCCATGTGGGAGACCTAGAAGAAGCTCCCGGCTCCTGGCTTTGGATTGGCACAGCTCTGGCCATTGCGGCCATCTGGGGAGTGAACCAATGGATGGAAGACCTCTCTCTCTCTCTCTCTCTCTGCCTGTCCTTCTCTCTGTGTGTAACTCTGACTTTCAAATAAATAAATAAATCTTTTTTTTTAAAAAAGAAATTCATATCCTTGGATTTCAGACATCACTGCCTCAAGCCTTTGGGAGGGTAACACAAGAAAGGGTTAGCCCTGTTATATTTTCCTAAGTTATCTGGCCATACCTCTATCCTCCATAGCTGTCGATGGCACTGAAGGAACATGGTGGAGAAGAAAGACGAGACTGAGTCTGAAGTTGGAGAACTTTCCCCAGAAATTCCAGCTAAAAAGGAGTGCCCACCAGAGGGCTTTCCTAAGGCACTAAGTCCTCTGGGATTGGAAGGAAAGATTGGGAGAAGGATGGGAGAGAGATGCTGAGAAGTGATGAGAACAAAACCAAGGTCATTTGTGCCAGCACAGCCAGACTTTGCAAACTTGAGCAGAGCTGACCTTGGTGTGGAGACTTCATCAACTGCCCCTTTCTCTGCTCTGTGCTATGTGTTGAGGACACTATACAGAGGATCAGGAACCCCTGTTTGTAAAATGTCATAATGACTTGTGCACATCTGCTTTCCAAGTTACTGTTTGTCAGTCAAGGGTTAATAAGCTGGGACCGGCCTTGTGGCATAGTGGGTAAAGCCACTGCCTGTGACACCAGCATCCCATATGGGTGCCAGTTCAATCCTGACTGCTCTACTTCTGACCCAGCTCCCTGCTAATGTCCTGGGAAAGCAGTGAAAGATGGCCCAAGTGCTTGGATCCCTGGCCTACCCACGTGGGAGACCTGGAAGAAGCTCCCGGCTCCTGGCTTCGGCCTGGCCCTGACCCAGTTATTGCAGCCATTTGAGGAGTGAACCAGCCGATGGAAGACCTCTCTCTGTGTGTCTCCCTCTCTCTCTGTAACTCTTTGAAATAAATGAATTAATTTAAAGAGAAAAAGAGTTAATAAATACCTACTATATGTTTCTAGTGCCAAATTAAGGAGAGTTTCATCAGAGGCTGGAGCAATAGTCCCTCTGAGAAACCTCACACCCAGCTGAGGAAACATCAACAATGTACATCTAGTACAGTTCCTACACTGAATTATAACTGTGACACACTTTAGACTTCCAAGGTGGGCCGGGGGGGGGGGGAGGGGTAAAGCTGAAGTAGTGAGTGAGAATTCCATGAAGGATTAGAAGTTGAATTGACCTTGAAGAAAAAGGATTTGGGCAGTTCCAGAAGGGCACATGACCCAGGAGGGACAGCCAAGGAGCCAAGCCAGAGACTGAAAGGAGAACAGCGCATGTGTGGGCAGAGCCCTAGACAATGATAATGGCAACACTGGTTAGAAACCATCAGAATGACAGCTACCACTCATTCAGTATCTAGGCTGTGCTTGTGCCAAGCACTTCCTATTATCTTACTCAATACACACAATAACCTCATGAGGTATGAACTGTTACATTTCAATGTTGGGGGCCAGATGCTTAGAAAGGTAGGTGATTGTCCTAAGACACACAGCTAGAGAGAAGCGGAGCTGGGATTAAAACCAGTCTGGGGCTGGCATTGCAGAGTAGTGAGTTAAGTCTCAGCTACTCCACTTCCAATCCAGCTTCCTGTTAATGTACACCCTGGAAAGCAGCAGATGATGGCTCAAGTACATGAGTCCCCACCACCCAGGTGAGAGATCTGGATGGAGTTCCAGGCTCCTGGCTTCGGCCTGGCCCAGCCTCAGCTGTTGCAGCCATTTGAGGAGTGAATCAGCAGGTGGAAGATCTCTCTTTCTCTCTCTCTGTCTCCCTTTCTCTCTGTCGTGGGCCTTTCAAGTAAATAAATATTTTTTTAACAGCAACCACAGTCTGAGGTGAAAGTGCATATTCTTTCCACAGTACAGACCATCTTCAGTGTGCATGTAGGGAGCAGTGCAGAATACGCTTGGATAAATAAGACAGCATACAGGAAGGACACACCATGAGGTCTTCAAAAAAAAAAAAAAAAAGCTACAGTTTATGAGACATCCTCTATGGGCCATTCTCCTGAGTGTGATTTATAATTGCACCCATTTTATAGACGAGAAGACTGATTGGGGAGGATCAATGACTTGTCTGAGCTTTACAACTATAAAATAGCACATCTGGATATGAATGCTAGGCTAGCGGCAAAGCCTCCATTCCAGTTGCCATCTTGCATGGCCTCTTTCCTTGAACAAGAATTTTTTTAAAAACATGCAAAAACAACACCCTTGCAATTTGCCTGGCATGCTTCAAAGCATTTCACAGCCACAGTCACATTTGATCTTTATGATAACCATAAGGATAGGCTTGTGGCTGGCTCCATCACACGAAGACCAACAAGTCATGGTAATCATTAAAATAACAAAGCTAGACAGCACTGATTGACCATTCACACACCGGGCACTGTACCACTGGCTCATAACAACTCTGTAAAATAGACTCCATCATTATATCTTCCCCTGCCCATGAAGAAATGAGCGGAGAGAGGTTAAGTGACATAATGAAGGAGCTGGTTCAGATTAGTTACAGAACAAGTTCAGGGTCACATGACATTGAGTGGTGATTCCTGAACGAGAGCCACTGATGCCCCAGTTTCAACGTCCATGTATGCTTTTTCCTGTTTTACTCTAGCTCTTCATCTGCAGCAACAGAGAGCAGGATCTGAAGAAAGCACTACAACAGGCAAAGAGAGTAGCTAGGAGACCACAGACATTCCCAGGTGAGATGACACAGGTGGGCACCATTCACCCAGGTGAAGATGGCCTGCCAGGTAACAGAGCAGGCTGGAGGTAAGAGGAGAAGGCTAAAACCTTCCAAATGAATGGACTCTACAAAGGAAAAAGCACACAAGAGAAAAGGTAAATGTCAAGGCCCAAACACTGGGGTTACTACCCTCAGTGGCAGGGGCATTTGGCTAACACGGTGCTCACCCTTGGGGTACCATGTCTGGCTAAGCTTCAGATGCACTCGAGTCCTCTAAGCATGCACCCACCGAGAGAGAGGTAGGTACCCCCAAATAGTCGGATGAATCTGTCTGGCTTAAAGCTTCCTTTAAGTGACTAAAATATACAAGGATGACTGTAAATGAACTGAATACATTCCCTGTGTTTTGATGCTAAAAAGAGAACCGCACAAACACATCTGCCCAAATTAGAAATAACATCAGCATCGGGCAGTGCGTGCAACAGCAATGACGTCTCATCTGATCGTTAGCCACCAAGGTGGAGATGAAGCTCCACCACCCCGGAATCAGGCTCTTCTGGCCCCAACACTGACTTCTGCATTTAGCGGGAGCCAGCAGAGCCCCTCAGGTAAGCCTGCAACTGCTTGCTCACCTCTGAGTTTGGGGGAAATCTTGCTCCTCCTGGTCGCACAAGACCTCATGCTTAGAGCTTCTAGAGGAAAGCACCCTCCCAGGCTGGGGAGCTAGAGACCGGCTTCTTGCCCAGGGCCCACTATCCTGGTGCCTGCTTCAGACTACTGTCTTTGGTTGTGAAATAAAGGGGACACAAGAATCTGGAGCAACCCTGGCTTCAGGAACATCCCCATCCTATCAGGGGGCTCAGCTAAGCCAGGGCCTCTTAGCCCTGGGTCCCTGACAGACACTAAGGCTAGAACTTGGGTAGAGGAAAAAGCATACCTTTATCCTCACTAACTTCTAACTGAAATTTATCATTTCCTTCAATATTTAGGCAACAGATCAGGTGGTAGGAGCCATCCAGGCCTTTTTCACCAATAGAATCACAAATATCCCAAATATTCTTTGCAGTCATCACTACAACAAAAGTATAATGCTTATTAGCTCTCCCAATAGACTTTTTAAAATTAATGCGCTAATAAAACACATATATTACCATATCACAACTTGGATGATTTTAATATTTACATCCGAAGCCAGGAGCCAGGTGCTTCCTCCTGGTCTCCCATGCGAGTGCAGGGCCCAAGCACTTGGGCCATCCTCCGCTCCTCCACTACCCTCCCAGGCCACAGCAGAGAGCTGGACTGGAAGAGGAGCAACCGGGACTAGAACCCCGTGTGCCGGCACCACAGGTGGAGGATTAGTGAGCCACAGCACCGGCCTATATTGTAAGATTTCAACACAACTATCCTATCTATAACTCTTCTAGTGTATCCTACATTTTATTTACGTGTTTAAAGCCATTATCCCATCCACAGGCATCCCCAGACCGCCCAAGGGGGCCCATAGCAGACATGCAGAAGGACTCCTGGGCTGGATGTATTTTCCCCCCATCCAGCACCACCAAGAAAATCTCTGACAAAACCGGAGCCTCCCTACAAGGCCCGAAATCCCACCATTAGAGAACATTTCCTTTGGGTTTTTAAGATTCTCATTAAAATGCAAATACCCCCAAAGGAGAAGAAGTTCTCAGAGTGTTATTAGTTAACCCCTTAAGTGGGCATGTTCAGCAGCTAGCTGAGCACCGCATCCCACAACACAAAGGAGTGCGAGTGACTTCCTGCCCTGGCTAAGGGACCCAGCTGGGGGAGCGGAGCAAAGTCCTCCAAGGTTTCTGCCCTCAAGACTGCTTGCGATCCAGGAGGAGGAATGTAACAAGTGCAGAAAAGAGAGAGGGGGGTGTGGAAAAGCCAGAGGCAAAGGTCGTTGATTCTGGCGGAAGATCACTGGGTTCGACGCACTGGATCTAGAAGGCCTGGACCTGATGCCAGGCGGGTGCCAGGTCCTCAGGATGCACCCTTGGCCCAGAAGAGGGGAACCAGGTTACCCAGGTAAGACCCGTGCTTGCCCTCCGGCAGGCCTACAGAGTTCGGCTACGGAGCAGGGGAGGGAGGGAGGGACCGAGTGCCTGTGGGGGCGGGGAGCGCCTGGAAAGCCTCGGTGGTGACGAATATGGAGGGAGGGAGTGACACATGAGCTGAGTCTAATAGGATAAGTTCGGGGGAAGGGGGAGAGAGAGAGCGCTCGCGCGGAGGGGGCGGGCGAGGGGGAGGGGGAGGGGCCCGCATTCCTGGCCGCGGTATGCGTAAAAGGCCGGTTCCCAGACTGCTTTTCCGTGCGGTGGGGGCTTAGGCAGCGTGGAGGAGGCAGGCAGGAGGTGGCCCTGGGAAAGGAGCTGTGTTGTGAAGGGACCCTAAAATGTAAGGCGAAGGAGTTTGCACCCTGTCCCCTTGGAACCATCAGAAAAGGCTTCACGGAGGGGATATTTGAGCTGGGCCTTTAAGGCATGAGAAAAATCTCAACAGGTGGAGACGGAGCTGGGAGAGTGTCTCAGGCTGAAAGAACAGCTCAGCCAGGCACCGGGGCCGGGCGCTCCAGGCTTGGTGGGAACCAGCGCGGAGCGCGTGCGGGCCAGAGAGCACCCAGCGCTAGGATCACGCGGGGGCTCGTTAACCGCCCCGGCTCCCCGGCCCCCAGCCCCAGAGCAGCCTGGCTGGATCAGACCCTCTCAGGGCCCGTGATCTTGATGTGCATTCAAGCTGTTTAGTTGCTTAACAGAAGAGGTGCAGGGTAAGAACTGGCCGCGGGTGGGAAGGGAAAAAGTGTGGGGACCCCTCTAAGGGCTTAGTCTAGAAGTCCAAGTTGCTGAATTATGGGCGTGGATGGAAGGAGAAGAGGGGAGGGGCAGATGCAAGACAATTGGGTGGCAGAATCTACTACAAGGCTTCCTGGGCAGCTGGAGACCCCTCCCCAGCACCCCAGTCCCACCTTGGGAGGCAGCAAGTGATGGCTCAAGTACTTGAGTCAAATACTTGCATGCCTGCCACTCACCTGGGAGGCCTACATTGAATTCTGGGCTCCTGGTTTTGGCCTAGTCCAGCTGGCTCTTGCATTTGGGAAGTGAATCCACTGATGGAAGTTCTCTCTCTCTCTCTGCCTTTTCCAATAAAAATAAAGAAAAGCCGCTGCGGCTCACTAGGCTAATCCTCCACCTTGCAGCGCCGGCACCCCGGGTTCTAGTCCCGGTTGGGGCGCCGGATTCTGTCCCGGTTGCCCCTCTTCCAGGCCAGCTCTCTGCTGTGGCCAGGGAGTGCAGTGGAGGATGGCCCAAGTGCTTGGGCCCTGCACCCCGTGGGAGACCAGGATAAGTACCTGGCTTCTGCCATCGGATCAGCGCGGTGTGCCGGCCGTGGCGGCCATGGAGGGTGAACCAATGGCAAAGGAAGACCTTTCTCTTTCCTTTCTCTCTGTCTCTCTCTCTCATTGTCCACTCTGCCTGTCAAAAAATAAAATAAAGAAAAGCAAAGCTGGGGTGTAAGGGGACACGGCAAGGGATGTGAGGTGTTTAGATGCAAAGTGCCTGGCCCTGGGCCCCAGGGAGGCCATAGCTGTGATGGGTTGTATTTTGGGTGAGCATCCTGCTGAGGCTGGTGGGACACAGAAGGGGTGCTGGTGGGGGCAGGGGAGGGCCGACTTGTCACCACTGTGTTGGGCATCCCCTTACTCGGCAGTAGGGACTCAGCTGTACAGCCGGGCAAGTCCTTTCTCTTCTCAGTTTCCTGTTTTCGCCTCGGAAAAGCAGGTGATAATAAAACTTATCACCCACTCATCCCTTGGGAGTGCTGCAAACAGCAACCAATATACATACATAAATAAGCTGAAAGCACTCAGTAAGAACAAAGTGTGCTAGAGATGCTCAACAATAACAAATTCAGCCACCCCCTTCTCCGCGATAGTAAACAAGGTGTCTTTTTTTAAAGCAGATGTGGTTAACCAGGTACCAATGGTGAGGCTGTCTGTATAGCCTCTAACAACAGGTAATTACATCTAAACTCTTGATTTTTAAGAGTTCCCTCATTAAGGGGGTCTCAGAGTGACCCTAATGCCTCCATCAAACCAAGGCCTGGACTATATAGCAATTAATTAATTAACTTGATTACCCATACTCCTTTTTAGTATCACGTACTCACATGTGACTAATATCAGCATCAAACCACAGGCAGTCCCCACCATCCCCCTAGCAGTACTCTTTGTCACACCCCTGAGGTCCGTCTCTTGGCAGAATGGTGCCATATAAAATATTCAGATCTTAGGTAGGATGTGTGCAACCTACATGGGAAAGAAGGCTGTCAAAGAGAAAAACAGCTCTCCAAAAATGACAAAGATTGCAAATCCAGTTTTAAAGGGAACACATCTCTAATTATATGTTCCATGCATAGAAAATCTCTTTTAATAAATCCCACCACAATCTCTGCTCCCCTAAAGAGCAGGCCTGATAGGTAATAACTCCCCTCCTCTGTGGTAAAATCCAATTTTCACACCTGGTAAATGAAATAACTCCACTGTGAACGCAGGTCAGGCTGGGGTGAGCCGTTAACAGAAGGTTAGGGGCTGTGCATCATGTAACAGCTCTTCTGGGAACTCCTTCCAGGGCTTTGCTCTTTTTATGCCAGTTGAAACTAGTTGGCCAGAAAACCTCCAACCTCCTAGGTTACAAAGCTAAAGCCTTGTCACCAGGGTGGTTATGGATGAGCACTGCGGTTCGTGATTCACATACGTGCAAGGTCTGGCGCTGGCGCTGGCCCTGAGCTTTCCTTCTCTTTGGTAGAAAGCTTCCTCACCATGTATGCGCTTTCAAGAGATAAGCTTATGCTGCCTTCCTGACAAACTGATCCAAAGAAGGGGCAACACTACGGAAACTTACTATCGCAAAGGCCTAACACACAAGCAGGACAGAAAAAGGCGCAGATCACAAAGGCAGCGAGGGTTGGCAGGAACCACGGGTGGGCACCATACCAAGCAGCAATGAAGAAACACACATCCCACTGAGGACCACTGGAGCTGGGCCAGGAGCACACCCTAGGGTCCAGAAGAACCTCGTAAAGGTGACCGCACAGACAAGTGGAGAAAGGAAGTGCTGTTCAACAGATAACGGTGGGGTAAGTGTTCTGTGGGGAAGAAAACTCAGGATCCTCATCTCATAGCATACCATAAACCATTCCAGAGGATTAAAGAAAGAAATACGAAATGAATCCATTAAAAACAAACAGAGAGGGCTGGGGTTATGATGCTCAAGTGGTTGAGTCCCTCCCCGCCAGCCTCCCAGCTTGGGAGTTCCAGGCTCCCAGCTTCAGCCCAGCCCAGCCCTGGCTGTTGTGGGCGTTTGGAGAGTGAACCAGTAGGTGGAAGATCCCCCCCCACCCCCCGTCACTCTGCCTTTCAAATAAATAAACTTCAAAAAACCCAATAAAGACAATATGGGTGAATATAATCTGAACTTGAAGACAAGGAAAGATACTCTTAGAATATAATCAAAGGGGGCCGGCGCCGCGGCTCAATAGACTAATCCTCCGCCTTGCGGCGCTGGCACACTGGGTTCTAGTCCCGGTCGGGGCGCCAGATTCTGTCCCGGTTGCCCCTCTTCCAGGCCAGCTCTCTGCTGTGGCCAGGGAGTGCAGTGGAGAATGGCCCAAGTCCTTGGGCCCTGCACCCGCATGGGAGACCAGGAGAAGCACCTGGCTCCTGGCTTCGGATCAGCGCAGTGCGCCGGCTGCAGCGCGACAGCCGTGGTGGCCATTGGAGGGTGAACCAACGGCAAAGGAAGATCTTTTCTGTCTCTCTCTCTCTCACTGTCCACTCTGCCTGTCAAAAAAAAAAAAAAAAAAAAAAAAAAAAAAAAAAAAAAAAAGAATATAACCAAAGGAAAAAAGTAAATAACTGAATAGATTCAATTATATACAAAAGTGAAATTATATATATAAAAAAACCCATAAATTAAAAGACTTTGAAACAAAACATTTCCAACAAATATGATTTCAACAAAAATGACTGAAAAGAATTGAATATTCTTATTAAGAACCCAAAGTGATATGAAAAATGTGAATATCTGAGTTGAAATGCAGCATTTCACACAGAGAAAACAGGAAACATTCGCTTGAACTTATAAAAAGAATTCATCCTAACTAGTAATCACAGAAATAACATTAGGACCTGGCACATGGAAAACTCTTGATAAATGAACACAAAATAAGCAAATTGCAGTGTTCGGTGTTCTCATGTGTGGCCGTGTGCAGCTTGCAGACTCACACACTAGCACAGGGGTCAGCAGGCTCCTCCTGTGACAGGCAGGTGTTACCTGAGGGTAACAGCCTCAGGTCTGTGGCCCATCCTGCTGCCAGCACCCATCTGGGCCGCAGCAAAGCGAGAAGGACCCATGGCAGTACCATGGTGAGTGAGCGTGCTGAATACTGTATTTACCCACGCTGAAATGGGACTTCCACATAGTTTTCAGGTAAAATATTTTTTATGAAATATTCATTTTCTTCTAACCATTGAGATACGGAAAAAGCATTCTGTGCTCGTCACAGGCAGCTGCAGGATAGATTTGGCCCTGGGTCTTAGTTTGCCAACCCATGTACTAGAGCAACATTTCTGGAAATCAGTTTGGCACCATATGCGGGACTTGCAAAAATGGGGCAGGCGTGGAGTACAGGGTTAAGTTGCTGCCTGGGAAGCCTGGACGCTATATTGGAGAGCTTGGCTGGAGCCCAGCCACTCCGCTTCCAATCCAGCTTCCTGCTGGTGTGCACCCTGCTGGGCAGCACACGATGGGTTAAGTATCGGGAACCCTGACCCCCCACACACATGGGCAACCTGGATGAAGCTCATGACTCCTGGCTCCTGGCTCCTGACTTCAGCCTGGCCCAGCCCTGGCTTTCGCAAGCACCTGGGGGGTGGGGTAAAGCAGAAGATGGAAGATCTTTGTCTCTCTCTCCTCTGTTTCAAATAAAATAAAATAAATAAGATAAAACGTTCTTGAAAAATGCCTATTATGAGAAGACCATGTTTGGATTTCAAATTTTTGTACCAAAAGAAGCTTATCTTTAAATTCCATTTTTCCATTAACTTTTTGCAGTCCCTTCATATATTAAGAAGATTTAAAAAGCTCACACGCAGACTTGTCAGTGTTAAAATAATCAAACACAAATGCTTTTAGAAATAAAAAAAAATAGAAGTTCATATTCTTTGTCCTAATTGGTCTAGTAATTCCTTCTCTAGGCACAATTCCCAAGGGAACAGGACATGCAGAAACTGGACAGACTTTTATACAAAGAAACACCTAAACATCTGGCAGAATGGGAATAGTTAAACGAACTTTAGTACATTTACAGAATGAACTAGTCTACAGACATAAATCTTTTGCAAAAAAATATTTTGTGACGTACAAAAAATGCTCACGACATGAAGTTATGTAAAAAAGCAGAATATAAACATGTATATTGTCCCAACCTGATTTTTCAAGTCCTACATGTATATACAATTAACACAGGTAGAAACATATATGCACAGAGAAAAGACAGGACAATAAATGTGACTAGCGCTTTGGATGCCTGGTTTATGGGTGATTAAAGCTTTTCTCCATTCTTTGTTCTAATTTTCTACAAAAAACGGCTATTACTCTTGTCATCAGGAAAAGACACAAATATTATCTTTAAAATAAACTGGAAACAATCCAGAATCAGAATTCCACACAGGACAGTCAGAGAAGAAAAATAAGAAAAGCTTGTTCAAACGCAACCTAGATATTAAGTCCTGGCAAGACTGCAATGAAAAACAGACCCAGGCAACTCAGAGTCGCCAGGGTCTACAATTCGTGCAAAATCACCACAGGAGGAAAAAACTCTTCTGATCAAAAGCAGCTGAGACCTGGAATCTACAACTGGCCCTACCCGCGTGGACTCCGAAAAAGCGGCCGAGATTAAAGAGCCGCCATGGGTCCCTGTGCACGTTGTTGCTCAGGGACTCTGAAGGCTTCCTGCCTCTGGGTTCCCCAAATCACCAACGGAAAAACAAGCTTCGGAAGAGCGGAACGCTGCCCCGAACCCCGGCCGCTGCGGCAGGGGGACGGCTGTCTTCCCAGAGCTGACAGCTGTTTCTACCGGGATCCTGTTCCAGAGAGTGAGGGGTCAGGAGCTGGGAAGGCAGTTACAGGAAACGGAGGATTCCCTTACGCCAAGTTCCAGAGTTTTACAGTTTGTTCTAGAACCTGACCCGTACAGAGTCTGTGTGGCTATAGTTTCGGGGACCCACTTAGTGTACATCAGTCACTGTGCCCCGCCTTTATATCTATTGCCTCATTTAACAAAAGCCAATAAAGTTGGGGGGGGGCCACAACAATACAAAAGTTGCACTTTGTAAATTCACATTTATTAAATTAAAAAAAAAGCCAATAAAGAGGACTTTTCCCAAGGTTATCTAAGCTACTGTCATTCCAGAAAATTTCCAATAGCAGCACTTAGTGGGGTCTAATAATTTGCCCAGGGTCATTCTTTTTAGGATTTATTTATTATTATTTATTTGGAAGGTAGACAGAGAGAGAGATGAGCCTGGAACTTCATCCTCATCTCTCATGTGGGTGGCAGGGGCCCAATCTTCCACTGCTTTCCCAGGTGCACTAGTAGGGTGCTGGATTGGAAAAGGAGTAGCCAGGACATGAACCAAAACTCACAGGGGAAGCCGCTGTTGGAGAAGGCAGCGGCTTAACCTGTTACACCACCGTGCTGACCCTTGCCCAAGGCCATCTTGGTAATACAAGCCAGAGCCAGCTTTGAAATCTGACCTCTATATTTGGGCCATCAGTGGTCAAAATACTTCTAAAACCAGATTTTAAGGAGAAGCACGGTAGAGTCCAGTGTTACCATCCAACACACTTGGATACAAGGTTCAAGGCCATAGTATGGCTTTGGGCAACTGACTTTCCATAGCTTTGTTTTTTTTTACTTATGAAAGGGGGGTAGTCAGAAAATCTCTGCCTCAATAAAGTTTTGTAAATTTAGAGATAATGAAGGAAGACTTCCTGGACCCGTAGCTATCAGAGGAGCAGAACTACTAATGATTTTCTTTGCCAAGTCACAATAGTCACAAGGGGCCGGCACTGGGACACAGCAGGTTAAGTTCCTGCTTGGTGTGACTGTATCCCATTTTTGAGTGCCACTTCTGATCCAGCTCCGCTAATACATCCGGGGAGACAGCAGATGGTGGCTCAAGTGTTTGGGCCCTGCTACCAACATGGAAGTTCCAGATAGAATGCCAGGCTCCTGGCTTTGGCATGGCCCTGTCCTAGCTCCTGGCTGCTTTCTCTCCCTCTCACTCTCCCTCTCTCTGTGTTGCTCTGCTTTGCAAGT
Organism: Oryctolagus cuniculus; assembly: GCF_964237555.1. NCBI lineage: Eukaryota > Metazoa > Chordata > Mammalia > Lagomorpha > Leporidae > Oryctolagus > Oryctolagus cuniculus. Next base: position 49,635,732 of record NC_091438.1, read on the forward strand.
AATTTTTAAAAATCAATCAATAAATATTAATATATATAAAAAACAATGACAAGATCCCTACCAGGAGAACAGAGGCGCATGAGGGTGAAGCAGGAGATTGTTTAGGGAACTTGGGAATAGGCTTTTCCTGCCCTCCGTTTTGCAGCGTGTCCCTCCTTTGCTTTTCTATTTAAAATAAGGGAAGCACGTCTGGGACAGCAGGTTTGAAAACGGAGGCGCTTCACAACACGTGTGTGCTTTAAAAATCAAATCTAAACTTTAAGACCGCAAACCACGTGCATGGTGCTCTTTTAGAAGGAGAGGAGTGATAAACGCAGTACGGTAGGAAAAGCCCGTCTCCCAGAGCCCCAGAGATGAGCTAAAGGAGAATCTTCTGCCCACAAAGAGGAGCGTGTGGCAACACTGCTCACTTCCTCTGTGGCTTCCGTCTAAACCACAGCTCCTCCCTTTCAGTTCTAAGTGTTTTCCTTACATCCATTCAGATGTGTGTGCGCTTTCCCTGGCTACTGCGCCACTCCTTCCCCCGCCCTGGGGAAAATGTCACTTCCGAGGAGAGCCCGGGGGACGGTTCGAACTGCTCCCACAGCCCTTCCACGCCAGGCAAAGCTGCCCACACGTGGGGTCTGTTCCAAAGACCTCTGGAAGGCTCCAGAGCTCTTCCAGTGCCCAGGCCTGTGGCAGGGAAGCCAGGACGCGTGAGTGGCGTCCTGTATTTCATTCAGGCAAAGAGCAAAAGCTTTCTGCTCCAAAATGAATGAGAGCATCAGGGTTTCCCGTTACAGATGGAAGACATACCGTGTCTTGTTTTTGCTTTTTAAGAGAAGAAACAAGAATGAATGAAAGGGGAAATAAACACAAGGCTCAAGCCAAGGCAAGGGAAGGAACATCAAAAATACCCCAGGAGTGTAGGTTCAGGAAGGTGGGCAGACGGCCGTCTCCTAGCTGCTGCTGTGGTTCCAGAGTTAATATTTGCCAGACTTAGCATTCCTGGGAGTGCCGTTGGAATCACGGGCCCCACTCGGCATCACGTGAGCGCTGCATCCCAGCCCAGGGACAGGATTTCAACCGTATCACACACAGCTCTCATTACTTGCAAGGAAACGATCTTACTGAGCAAAGCAGCACAAACCATAAACACATTTACGTCAAGAGGCAGGGCTGTTAGGTGTCCCCAGCTTCGGTCTCAGCTGCGGTGTCTGAGCGCAGGATTTCCCAGGGTGGACCTGAGAGCCCCCTCAGGCCTGGGGCTGCAGGAGGGGCCCAGCCAGGCTTCCCTTTCCTGCTGGAAGGCGTGCAGGATCAGTCGTCCTCCGCAGGAGAATGTACGGAGCACCACCTATGTCCAGCGGCGGAACTACTCCTTTAAGGAGCTTATGACCTTGTTAGGGAAAACAATATGCCTAAAATAGGCTAGAGAGTGAGCCTAGAGACTAAGCAAGGAGGCTAGAAAGGACCACAGGAATCCTCTGCCCCATCCCAACCTAGCTCCTCCTTCACTGAGGGAACTGAAATCTACAGAGACTGGATGATGGTCCTTGGTCACTCAGCCAGAACATTGGCAGGGATGGCCTCCAGGTTCCCCAAGTCGAAGCCGCGTACCATTCCCTCCTCCATTACGCTACAAAGGGAACAACCAAAACTTCGACTGCACAGGTTAGGATGATATAAACCATGTGCACACAAGCGTCACGGAACGCAAGTCAAGGGAATACAAAGTCTGCATTGAGTTATTCCAGAAAGATTTCTTCGGACGAAGGGCTGAAGAACGTGACTTGTAAGAATTGTCAGAAATTCAGTTCAAGGCCGGCGCCGTGGCTCAATAGGCTAATCCTCCACCTTGCGGCGCCGGCACACCGGGTTCTAGTCCCGGTCGGGGCGCCGGATTCTGTCCCGGTTGCCCCTCTTCCAGGCCAGCTCTCTGCTATGGCCAGGGAGTGCAGTGGAGGATGGCCCAGGTGCTTGGGCCCTGCACCCCATGGGAGACCAGGAAAAGCACCTGGATCCTGGCTCCTGCCATCGGATCAGCGCGGTGCGCCGGCTGCAGCGGCGGCCATTGGAGGGTGAACCAACGGCAAAGGAAGACCTTTCTCTCTCTGTCTCTCTCTCACTGTCCACTCTGCCTGTCAAAAAAAAAAAAAAAAAAAAGAAAAAAGAAATTCAGTTCAAGGGCCAGTGTTTGGCCAGCGGTTAAATGCTGCTCAGTGCACACACACACAGCCCGCAATGGAGTGCCTGGCTCCCATTCTCAGCTCTGCTCCTCATTCTAGCTTCCTGCTAAAGTGAATCCAGCGGTGATGGCTCAGGTGACTGGGTTCCTGCCACCAGTGCAGGGAGACCTGAATTGAGTTCCTGGCTACCAGCTTGGCCCCCTCGGGAGTCACTGCAGGCTTTGGGAAGTGAACTGGCAAACAGGAGCTCTCTTTCTGTAGCTATCTGCCACTCTGCCTCTCAAATAAATACATCTAAAAAAATTTTTTTTAATTTCAGTTCAATTCAAAAACTACTTTTTGAATGCTGAATACGTGCTAATCACTTGACCCAGAAGGAAGGAAGCTCAGTAACATGACTAGGACAGTGGTCCCTGGCATAAAAGACAGCAGTATTATCTAAACTGATTATGGGAGGAGCTCCCACTGTGAGAATCCAAAATCCAATATGCTCCGAAATCTGAAACTTTTCAAGCAGCTATACCACAAGTGGAAAATTCCACACCTGACCTCTTGTGACAAGTCACTGTCAAAATGCAGTGCAGGGCCCAGCCCTGTGGCACAGTGAATTAAGCCGCTGCCTGTGATACTGCCATCCCATATTGAGTGTCAGTTCGAGTCCCAGCTGTCCCACTTCCGATCCAACTCTCTGCCAATGTGTCTGAAAAAGCAGTGGAAGATGGCCCAAGTCCGTAGGCTCCTGCCACCCATGTGGGAGATGTAGACGGAGTTCCTGGCTCCTCGCTTTGGCCTTGCCCAGCCTCGGCCATTGACACCATTTGGGGAGTGAACCAAAAGATAGAAGATATCTCTTTGCCCATCCCCTCTCCTGCTCAGAACTCTGTCTCCCAAATAAATTAAATAAGTCTTTTAAAAATATGAAGATGGATTAAAAATAGTGTATGCTCTGTAAATATAGCTCAAATGGGTCCATGTGAAAGGTAAAGAAAGCAAAATGGCAGGGTTCTAAGGCCAGGGCCTCTGATCACTGTACCACTGACTTACTATGTCATCCTAGGCAAGTCATTTAATTGTAGTGTGTCTCAGTTTTCCTTCTGTTAAAATGGCATAATAATACCAACCCACCTCAAAAGGCAGCTTTGAGGCATAACTAATGCTTTGTATAAAGCCTTTTGGGATCCTTCTGCAGAGGAACTATCAAGTCCTGCCTATTTTTGTAGTGCAGTGTTGAACATGAACTTGATATGTCCCTGTGTCCTGGGTGCCATCATTAGCGTACATGGCTATCACAATGATGGGTTCATTGGATAAGTGGTGGATAACTAGTCAGGGAAAATGTGGGAATGCACTCACACTGCCATGACCATGTGTGCAGGACACTTTTTCCTTGCTTGGATGGAATTTCTCCTGTTTTATATGTGGTATAATAGTTATTTGTAACATAAAAATAGTTCTTGAAATAATTCCTATGTTGTTTTTTTTTTGTTTTATTTTTTAAAGATGTATTTATTTATTTGAAAGGCAGAGTTACAGAGAGGCAGAGAGAGAGAGAGAGAGATCTTTCATCCGCTGGTTCTCTGGTTTACTCCCCGGATGACCACAATGTCTGGGGCTGATCCATCAGGCTGAAATCAGGAGCCAGGAGCCAGGAGTCTCTTCCTGGTCTCCCATGTGATTGCAGGAGTCCAAGCACTTGGGCCATTTTTCAGGCCATTAGCCGGGAGCTGGACTGGAAGCGGAGTAGCTAGGACTTGAACCGGTGCCCCCATGAGATGCCGGCATTGCAGGCAGTGGTTTTACCTGCTATGCCACAATGCCAGCCACCAGTCCTGATGTCTTGATTTGTTGTATTGATCATAGCCATATAATTCATTCAGAGCTTGATGTCATGAAGACACGAAACACACACATATACACAAACACACAAATGGCATTGGTAGAAAAGTCTTGGAATTATGGCTTGAAAGTTCATATGGTGGATTGGAAGAGTAGTCAAGACAGTGGAGGCCTTGGAGACAAGCTGATCCAACTCCTCATTACAAACAGAAAGATCAAGGCCCAGAGAAAAAGAGCAAAAACCTATCTTTCCACTAAGGAAAGCAAATAAGGGCTGGGCCCCAAACCAGAGCCACCTTGTTCCAGACTGGTGCTCAGTGTTTCTAAGCGAAAAATTGGGACACAAAATACAGGTGCCCTTACAGTGACAATGGAATGGAATATCTAAAACAAAAACAAAAGGTTACTGTGGTCATGAGTGATGCTTCCAGAACATTCCGCTGCATTAGTCCTTTTGTTTGCCAAAGTCACATTCCAGAAGAGAATCATGCTTTACTCAGAGTCATGAGACCCTTCCATAGTCAGAAAAGAATCACCAGGGGCAGGCGTTTGCCGTGGAAGTTAAGGCATGGCTTGGGATGCCAGAATCTCCTGTGAATGTCTGGGTTCGAGTCCTGGCTCTGCACTGCAGATCCTGGAAGGCAGTTAAGTAACGGTCAAGCGGTCAGGTCTCCGCCATCTGTATGGGAAACTTGGACACTGAATCTACAGATGGGAGATTTGTGTGTGTCTCTCTCTCTGTCTCTCTACATGTCAAATAAAAAAAAAATAAACAACTACATTTTTAAGAAGAGAGAAGCATCATAGTCTATCTCCATTCAAGGTGAGCTCATGGCAGGGAGAAAAAGTAACAGGAACTGCAGGCTAGTATTTGATAAAGAAAATGAAAAGATTACTAAATTAAGACTGTCAGCTCGTAAGCCACCAAGTTTTCTACAGAGCCTAGTATATGCAGGCAAAATAAAATCTAAATATCGACTGTAATAATCTGATGATGACCTTGGTTGGCGCTCCTTGGATATTGTAAGATACTTGCACTGCAAAAGTTTCAACCCAGTTTAATTGTTTTGTCCAAATGCAAATCTAACTATTTTAATATCATCATGAATGTATTTCTGATTATTCAAAAGCCAAAAAAATCCTAAATTTTAGTGTAATAACTTCAAGAAGCTTTGTGGATTTTCTTGCACTAAAAGAGTCCTCCAAAAGATTCATCAAGTCCTCTGCACATAAAATGACATAACGGTGATGTCCTTTATATAAACAAGACATTTCTCTTTTGGTGGTAATAGACCTGCATGAATTCATCTTCACTTTTTCACCTAGCTTCTCTAGTGACAACAACAGCAGTGAGTTAAATTGCCAACAGTGATAAACACCTATCACCTCAGCCTTCTTATTGCTGCTATTGAGACAAGTGGCTGCATGGAAACATCATCATAAGAGTTAGTCAAAACACCTGGGAGGCAGCAGATGGTGGCTCAAGTGCTTGGGCCCTGCCACCCACGTGGGAGACCCAGACGGAGCTCCAGACTCCTGGATTCAACCTGGCCCAACTCTGGGTATTGCGGGCCTTTGGGGAATAAACTAGAAGATGGAAGATTCTCTTGCTCTCCCCGCCCCCACTCCCACCAGCCCTCTGCCTTTCAAATACATGAAAAAATAAATAAACATTAAGAACAGTCAAAGCAGAAAACCCATGAAAAATCAAGATTCATATTTGATGTTGTCATTGTTGTAAGTAGCAATTCTCATTCATTAGTGCCATATTTCAAATTTCAATATCACCACAACGCTTAGTAAAGTTTTGTTAAGAAAATAAACTTCCAGAGCTTTGTGCATGAGTTTGTATGTAGTGAATCACTCCTTCTCACTTCCTCTCTTTGCTTAGGCCAGAAAGTACATTAATTTAGCTTTATGACTTGATGTATATTATGGTGTTTTATCAAGAAATTATATCTTTACAAATGCATATAGTTGCATATACATAGAATATTCCAGAAAGTTATATGAAAAACTAGTTATCTGTGGAGTGACTGGGAGAAGGGGGAAAGGTAGACGGGAGTGTTTTCACTGACAGCTTTTTGTGAATTTTATACTTTGTAAAAGTATCATCTACTCAATTCTAAAAACTAATTTTGGGACCAGCATCATGACCCAGCAGGTTAAGCCGTTGCCTGCAATGTTGGCATCCCTTATGAGCATGGTTCAAAGTCCCTGCTGCTCTAATTCTGATTCAGTGCTCTGCTAATGCACCTGGGAAAGCAGCAACAGATGGTCCATGTGCTTGGGCCCCTGCACCCAGCTGGGAGACCCAGATGCAGTTCCTGGTTCCCAGCTTCGGTCTGGCCCAGCCACGGCCATTATGAGAGTGAACCAGCAGATGGAAGATCTCTCTCTCTCTCTCTCTCTCTCTCTCTCTCGCTTTCTCTCCCTGTCTTTTCCCTCATCTTTCTGTAATTCTTTCAAATAAATACTTTAAAATAATAAATAAATAAAAGCTAATTTTGTAAACATTTATTAAGTGAGTTAAAATTTCTGGTTAAAGTCCCTAATCCCTGAGTATGTTTCAGCAGTGACTGGGATTGGAGATTGGAGAGCAGTGGTCTCCAAAGTTTTCAGTGCAATGGCTCCATTTTGATCTAGGCTGCCTCCAATTCCCCTATAACGCAGCAGGGGGCACATTTTGTTTTAAACTTCCAGTGAAGTTAATTTGAGAAGAAAAAATTCTTGAGAATTTTGTGTCACTGTTCAAAATAACCATTCTTGATGTGTGCCAAAACCTTACCTGGGAATATAGAATACATATCTTACTGAAATACAGATTTTTTTTTTCACAAATAGGACTTTTTATTTGTCACAACTAAAGTCTAAATTTTAAACAGATTCTTGGACTGGTGGTCCACAGCCATCAGCTCGTTCAGCTTTAGCACCTGTCTCATCCCCAGCGGCTTCTCCAGAACCACAACCTTCTCCATGAAGCTCCTTGAGTTTTCCCAATTCAAACCTGGGCTTCTTCACATGTTTATTTTTCTAACGAACACACTGTGGAGAGGATACATAGATTGGCAAGCCTTCTCTGCGTCTTTTCCAATGCTATCTGGAATCAATTTATTGACTACTTCTTTCAAGTCATTTGTTTGCACCGCTAGTGACATGATTTCCATCATCTTCATCCGGATCTGGCGGAGGTGTTGGTGCTGAGCACAGGAAGTTTTCCGTATCTGATTGTCGCCTCTTTTAGCAAAACCTACTCAGGACAGACGAAGCGAAGAGCCATCGGTAGTCCTGGCACCAACATGAGCTTCAGTCACGCTCTGCCATTTTTGGACCATGGAGCACATTGTGTCACGGGTAAGAACCAGCCAGGGAAGTTAGGCAGGCAGTGTTTGCCCTGGACATCCTCAGGACTCAGCTTGTGTTTTCTAAATACAACTTCGTCGTTCTGCAGGTCAGCAAGACTCACTTCTACCGATGCAATTTTGTTTCCTTGAGTCCTCGTGACTAGTGTTTTTCTAAAGTTTCTTAGGTTGAACATAGCAGGTGCTTTTACATCATACCAATCTTTCTTAGAGAATGGGTCCACCACTTCCTTGTTGGCTCCCTCTTTGCTGCCTTTTGTAAGGTGCTTGTTCTTGCCAACCACGATGGTGAAGGCTCAGAGAGCCAAAAGGGCCTGGAATATAGATTCTGACAATGCTGGGCACCTCCTAAAGATGCGCAGAAGCCAGTGACATACAAATGTTCACAAATTCTGTCTGTTATTATCTTGAGTTTATTACATTCAGTGACCCATTATTTGATCCCGGGCAAAAAATCTCTAGATTCTAACATAGGGTTGAAGCATGAAGCAGATAAATATAGTCAATGTTAAGACATCTACTGCAAAATTGTAGGACAGCATTTGGAAGTAAGAGGAAAGAAAATCTCATTTGCCCAACCCTCCCCAAAATCAAGGATCCTTCAAAAAGTCTGTGGAGGGGCCAGTGCTGTGGCATAGAGCGTAAAGCCGGTGCCTGCAGTGCCAGCATCCATATGGGCACTGATTGAAGTCCTGTCTGCTCTACTTCCTATCCAGCTCCCTGCTAATGAGCCTAGGAGAGCAGCAGAGGATGGTACAAGTCCTTGGGCCCCTGCATCCATGTGGGAGTCCTGGAAGAAGCTCTTGGCTCCTGGCTTCAGATCGGCCCAGCACTGGCTATTACAGCCATTTGGGGCGTGAACCAGCAGATAGAAGATCTCTCTCTCTTTCTCTCTCCTTCCCTCTCTCTCTGTAACTCTGCCTTTCAAATAAATAAATAAATCTTAGAAAAAAGTTTGTGGAAAAATGGGGTTAAAAGCTAAACTTATTTCGGTGGAGAAAAATTTCTGAAATCCATGCACGGTGTTTTCATAACATGCATTTTCCATGAATTTTTGGAAGACCCCTCATGCACATGGATTTCTTTTTTTTTAACTTTTATTTAATGAATATAAATTTCCAAGTACAGCTTATGGATTACAATGTCTTCCCCCCCATAACTTCCTCCCACCCGCAACCCTCCCCTCTCCCGCTCCCTCTCCCCTTCCATTCACATCAAGATTCATTTTCAATTCTCTTATGCACATGGACTTCAAAAAATTTTGGTGCCAAAGTAAATGTACTTTTCTAAAAAAAATTTATTTTATTTATTTGAAAGACAGTTACAGAGAGAGGTAGAGACAGAGAGAGAGGTCTTCTATCTGCTGGTTCACTCCCCAGATGACCACAATGGCTGGAGCTGCACCGATCTGAAGCCAGGAGCCAGGAGCTTCTTCTGGATCTCCCACACAGGTGCAGGGGCCCAAGGACTTGGATCATCTTCTACTGCTTTCCCAGGCCAGCAGAGAGCTGGGTCAGAAGAGGAGCAGCCGGGACTAGAACCAGCGCCCATATGAGATGCCAGTGCTTCAGGCCAGGGCGTTAAGCTGCTGCGCCACAGCAACGGCCCTGTAAATGTACTTTTAACCCCTCATTCCATTAACTTTTTGAAGCACCCTCCCACGTGTGCATTATATATGTGCTACCTGGAAACTTACTATGGACTTTTTAACATTCAAAAATGGGAACATGATGTAAATAGAAAACACAGAGGCTACAGCACTACACAGAGCTGCCTTTGGCAATTCCTTTGGCTCTTATTTATTGAACACCTGCTACACTGCTGGCACTGTGCTAGGAGCTTGGCGCGGCACACAGAGCAGTGAACAAGGCAGAAGTGAGCTGATGGTTTGCTGGGAAAATTAAATTATAATGAGGAAATGTGAGGAAAAGTTATAAGGAGTCACGTGTGGGAGCCAACCTGATCCAGCGGTCAGAGGTGGCATGCCGGTCAAGGTCAGACCTGAAGGATAACACAGCAGGGTGATGCAATTTCCTCCTCTTCAGCTCTTGTTTGTGAAATGAGAATTATAATGCCCATGTCAGGGGCTTCTCGCAAGTTTTCATGAGTTTTGATATTTAAAGCATTTAACACAGCATCTGGAACGTAGTAAGTGCTCAACAAATGATAGCTGTTATTCTTTTTATAGACGTCACTGAGTTACATATGAACCCACCCTCAAAAATAAAGAACTTATGAAGTGACCCTTCTACCAGATCCTCATGTTCTACACACGTACCCTGGAGTCAATCAAGTGCTGCACAACCTCTGGGCAAAACTGCCCTTGGCCCAGGGCTATGCATTGACCTTGACCGTGGAAGAAGGTCCTCAAATCACTTTGGTCACAGGGTTAACATGTTATGCAAGGCAGATCTAAAAGTCTGGCCCCTCAAAGGCTGCTGGGTCTCCGTGTTTAATCAGACATGAAACAAATCGCGTGCTGCGGCAGAGGCGTACAAACACGCTTTAATTACAATATTGTAACACCAATTAGAGATCTATCTAATCGAGGACTCGGCACTTCCTGCTCGGATATTACTCCCATGTTGGGATAATTACTGCTAATTAAGCTTGGAACTAATTAGGCTAAATGATCTCATTTATACCAACAAAGATGACTTCTAGGAGTTCATAAGAAAAACTAGGGTGATTTTATCATTCCTGCACTATTTGGCATTTCACACTGGAAATAAAACACCTTCCCCTACCATCAAGGTGCACAGAGAGTTGGTTCCTCTGGAAATCTGGCCCTAAACCGTAGCAGATTCCTGCTTTCCTACATAGATTCTCCTATGCAATGAAGCCAACACTGCAAAAACACTGCCCTCCCAAGTATACTGTGCTCTTCCACAGGTGACAATCACGGGCTAATGAAGGGGCAGCCACAGAGAACAGTGACAGGGACAGAGGGTGATCTACCCACGCCTTGTCCTGCATCCTCTGCTTGAAGTGACTTTACTACACACACACACACACACTCACACGCACACCCACACCCACACCCATGTTCTTGCCACAGCCATCACAATGTGGAGTAGCGCACAGGTCCTGGGGGTCAGGCAGCCACACCCAGCTCTGTGTGAATTACAAATTCTACCTAAGCCCCAGTTTTCCTCTCTAAATGAAGTACGGATAAGTGAAATAAAGTAGGGATGATGATAATACCATGGAGTGTTGCTGTGAGGATTAACGAGCTCACACGAGTCAGATGCAGGCTGCTACTTGGCAATCCTCTAAGTCACACAGTTGTGTTTCCCCTTCAAGGCCTGCTAATTCCCACCCCTGAGCTGAAAGTCCCACGTCCCACCTGTGCTGCTCTCTTTTTCTGGCCTTCTCCGTGGTGGTGGGCAGAAGCACATACCCGGGAGTTAGGAGGCCTGGTTACCTCCAGGTTTGTCACTCACTGGCTATGTGACCCGAGGAAGTCACTTCTCCTTCTTGGGAAATAATGACACTCAGTGCAAACATTGAGTCGCTGTGCTGAAGGCTTTACATGAATTCTCTGGCTTAACCCTTACGGTAACACTGAGGCTTCAATAAATCAGTAATTTAAAAACCAAACAACCGCCACCACTGTGAAGTGACAAGGTCAGGAGTTGAATCTGGTCTCACTGCAGAGCCTTAATCATTATTATTATATCAAATTGCCTGCCCACCCCACACCCCCTTTGTAAATGCAGGAATTAGAGAAGACATCTCCAAAGCCCCTTCTGGCTCTGAGAATCTGGTTCTGTCCTATGAGTGAGCCTTATTGTTAGCCAGTAATATCTGTCAATTGTGAAGTCCTTATTACATGTCTCACACCTGTGCTGTTCTATGGAGAAGAAGATCCTCCCCCAACACAAAGAATCTGGCTAATAATTCTAGTAAGACACTCCACAAATATGTGGGCACAGAGACACGCACACATACGCAGGTGCATACACACTACATGTGCTCGGATTGTTCCATCAGAAGAAAACAAAAACCAATAAAGTCATAGCTTCTATTCTTAATACTTGTATTACAGAGGATTGACACCTGCTAGCTTTCCCTTCTAAAGAGTTCAGGGAATCTCAGCGCTGGCTGTCACCTACACGTGGGTGAGTGTTTTCTCGGCCACCAGAGCTGCAGCCTATCCTGGAAGGACTTCCCATCAATGTGGAAAGAAGCTGAAAGGAAACACATTGGGCCGGCGCCACGACTCAATAGGCTAATCCTACACCTAGCGGTGCCGGCACACCGGGTTCTAGTCCCAGTCGGGGTGCCGGATTCTTTCCTGGTTGCCCCTCTTCCAGGCCAGCTCTCTGCTGTGGCCAGGGAGTGCAGTGGAGGATGGCCCAGGTGCTTGGGCCCTGCACCGCATGGGAGACCAGGATAAGCACCTGGCTCCTGGCTTCAGATCAGCGCGGTGCAACGGCTGCAGTGCGCCAGCCGCGGCGGCCATTGGAGGGTGAACCAACGGCAAAAAGGAAGACCTTTCTCTCTGTCTCTCTCTCTCACTGTCCACTCTGCCTGTCAAAAAACAAAACAAAACAAAACAACAACAACAAAAAAACACATTGGTTACCTGGCTCTTAGGAGCCTCTGAGGAGAAAACTTGCTCTAAGCCGTGCCACAGTCTGTACTTCACTCCAGGAGGATTGAATTGTTTAATACACTGTTTTGCCTCCAGCACTCAAAACAGTTCCCCAGACACTCAGTGAAGGCACGTGAGGCAGAAGAACAGAGACAGGGGCTGGAGTTTGTGTCATGGTGGGTTAAGCTACTACTTGGGATGCCTGCATCCCATATCCGAATGCCGTTTTGAGTCCTGGCTCCTTTGCTTCCAGTCCAGCTTCCTGATAATGTGCCCGAGAAGGCAGCAGAGGATGGCCCAAGGACTTTGGTCCCTGGCACCCACATGGGAAGCCCTGATGGAGTTCCAGGATCCTGGCTTCAGCCTGGCCCAGCCCTGACCATTGTGGCCATTTGGGGAGTGAACAAGTGGATGGAAGATCTCTCTCTCTCTCTCTCTCTCTCTCTCTCTCTCTCCTTTCTCTGTCACTCATTCTTTGAAATACATAAATCTTTCTGAAAAATAACAGAAAATGAATACAGTACTAGGTGTCAGTGCAGGGGTTTGGGGCAAAACCAAGGAAACTCATGCACCTCCTCAGACGGGCAGAGTCTGGGCAGGTGCCTCCTCCCTCTCCTTCTGTCTGGGAGCTCACCTCAGTAGCGCCTGCGGCCACACCTCAAGGTGATGCCAGGCCTTGCCTCTGCTTCCCAGTCCACATTCCCCCTCTCTGTAGCTCTCTGTAGAGGAAAATAGGAGTGCGAGGCAGGGAATAGGGTGCTCCCGTAAAACTCGGACCTTAACATAAGCTGGGAGGGGCTGGTGGCAAACTCTTCCGCTAGTGCCCAGGTGGCTGAGCTTTGATCAACCCACGGACTCTGCTTTGATGAACAGGAGGGGCTGGGTCTGTAGCTAACTCTTGGGAAATTCAGAAACACTGAACCCAGGGCCGGAGCCGTGGTGTAGCAGGTGTAGCAGATGCCACCTACAGTGCTGGCATCCCACACGGGCACCGGTTTGAGTCCTGGCTGCTCCACCTCCTATCCAGCTCTCTGTTGTGGCCTGGGAAAGCAGTAGAAGATGGCCCAAGTCCTTGGGAACCTCATCCATGTGAGAGATCCAGAAGAAGCTCCTGGCTCCTGGCTTCGGATCGGCGCAGCTCCGGCTGTGGCCAATCGGGGAGTGAACCAGCGGATGGAAGACCTCTCTTTCTCTCTGCCTCTCCTTCTCTCTGTGTGTAACTCTGACTTTCAAAGTAAATAAATAAATCTTAAAAAAGAAAAAAAAAAAAAAAGAAACACTGAACCCCTCTTGCCTCTCTCTGAAATAGACCACACAGGGGTGGAGCCAGGTTGGTCCCACATCAGTGATGGTTGGCCAGAAAGTTCCAGGAGAAGGCAAGAAGCGTTTGGAATCTGCAGGCTCAGGCCTCAGGCCAGGCAACCTTACTGTCTGTGTAAAATGAGGATAATAAGAGCAATCCTATCCTACTTGTGGGAACCCAAAGAGATAACAAGCACCACACTGCAAGTATCATAAAACAGTGAATTATTACCTCTTGATCATTAACTGTTTCCAGTCAAGATGAACATGCCTAGGAATGTGTGTGTTCTCAGAGGCCCCAAGGTGTTCAGCCTTGTGGATGAGGGACACACGGGCAAGTATTTCTACGAGGGCTGGTGTTGTGGTGTAGCAGGTAAAGCTGCCACCTGTGGCGCCGGCATCCCATATGGGCACTGATTCATGTCCCAGCTGCTCCACTTCCGATCCAGCTCCCTGCTAACAGTCTGGGGAAAACAGAAGATGGCTCAAGTATTTTGGCCACTGCATCCAGGTGGGAGACCCAGCCTGGCCCAGCCCTGGTCATCACAGGGATCTGGGGAATGAACCAGCAGATGCAAAATCTCTCTTCTTCTCTCTCCCTTTGTCTGTGTAACTTAACTCTGACTTTCAAATGAATAATAAAGAAACTTTTTGTTTTTAAATGCATTTTTATCAGAGATTGGCTCAGGCTGCTCAGCAGAATGGTCCAGGAGCCTTAGACTTAAGCAGCAGATTGCACATCAAGGTCTTCCAGTTCTCTATACACTACTTTGCTGGGGTCAGACTTGGAAATGCATGCATTTACTTTTCACCATATGTATTTCCATGAACCTTTGATACACGGATTTCAAAAAAATGCTTGCACCAGGTCCAGTGTTGTGGCATAATGGGTTAAACCACCACCAGCAATGCCGGTACCCCATATGGGCTCCAGTTTGAATCCCGGTTGCTCCACTTCTGATCCAGCTCCCTGCTAATGCGCCTGGAAAAGCAGCGGAGAATGGCCCAAGTACTTGGGCCCTTGTACCCATATGGGAGACCGGGAAGAAGCTCTTAGCTCCTGGATTGGGCCTGGCCCAGCCTTGGCAGTTGTAGTTGGGAGTGAACAGCAGGTGGAAGATCCCTCTCTCTTTCTCCATGTCTTTCTGTGTAACTCTGCCTTTCAAATAAACAAAATAAATCTTTTTTAAAAAGTTTGCACCAAGGGCCGGCCCTGTGGCACAACGGGTTAAAGCCCTGGCCTGAAACCCAGGCATCCCCTATGGGCGCTGGTTCTAGTCCCAGCTGCTCCTCTTCCGATCCAGCTCTCTGCTGTGGCCTGGGAAAGCAGTAGAAGATGGTCCAAGTCTGTGGGCTCCTGCACCTGCGTGGGAGACCAGGAAGAAGCTCCTGGCTCCTGGCTTCGGATTGGCGCAGCTCTAGCCGTTGTGGCCATCTGGGGAATGAACCAGCAGATAGAAGACTTCTCTCTGTCTCTACCTTTCTCTGTAACTCTGTCTTTCAAATAAATAAAATAAATCTTTTTTTTTTAAGTTTGCACCAAAATGAACTTATCTTTTGATTCACTTTGCACAAGGCTTTTTTTTGGGGGGGTGGAGGAGGGGGAACCTGGGTGAAGACCAATGGGAGGTAAGCATTCATTCCTCACTCCCTGATGGTCACACAGGCTGGTTCTTTACCATTCTGAAGAGCACAGGCAGCCCTGGCAACTGAGACCAAGCAAGGCATTTGGGCCCAGGGAAGCCAGTCCGATATATGTTTTAGGGAATCCTGAAAGAAGGCAGGAATCTGCCCCTTAGAATAGCCTTAAAGCATAACGGGTGATCAATTTGCTTGAGCAAAATTCAGACATCTTTTATAAGGGGACTCATCATGCTGCTCTCCTGCTTCTCATTTTGCCTTTGTGTAAATCCAGGGTTTTTACTGCATCATTTTTGCTCCTTTAATGTAGTTGAGATGCCAGGCAGAGAGCAGAAAGCCTCGGGGGAGAGGGTAGTAAGGGAAATAGTGTGAGCTCCCAAGTCACAGCATAGCTGGCCGAAGGTAGGATTTAGCTAAATCAACTAACTCCTGCATATAAATTTTTTTTCCACTTTTTTATTTGAAAAGCAGAGGGGGGAGGGGAGGGGGGAAAGGGAGGGGGAATGGTGGGTAGATAGAGGGAGACAGAGCTTCCCTCTGCTGGTTCACTCCCAGTGGCCGCATGGCAGGGGCTGAACCAAGCTGAAGCCAGGAGCTGGAAAGTGTCAGTGCAGTGGATGAATCCAGAGACTCATTTTGTGTGTGCACGTGTCTCCTCAGCTAAATCCTGATTTCCTTGAGAATACAATTGTTGATTTGATCTTATAACCCTGACTGAGTCCTGGGCCTAGCGTCTAGTAAATGCTTACCACATATTTGCTGAATGAATGAATGAATGAATGGATCTTTCCGTATCTGACATTAGCTGTACCATCCGGAAGTTATGGAGTCATTTCTTTGCCTGTGGTTCTGCACTGTCTGCCTTCCACTTGAGCTCTGGTTGGGTGCTAGGGGAGTCAGCCAAGACTGACTCCTACAAACAATGGAAGCACTTGAGGCAGAGGTGTTGGGGAGCCCAGGTCCCCCTATTCTTTTTGCCAATGTGTTCATTTCTTCAGGATGGTATATGTCCATTCACAACCTCCTTTAAGAAATATGTCTAGGGCTGGCGTTGTGGTGCAGCAGGTTAAGCCGCATCTGTGACACCTGCGTCCTATATGAATGGTGGTTCGAGTCTCAGCTGCTTTGCCTCAAATCCAGCTCCCTGATAATGAACCTGGGAAAGCAGCAGAAGATGGTACAAGTGTTTGGGCCTGTGCCACCCATGTGGGAGACCCAGGTGGAGCTCTAGGCTCCTGGCTTTGCCCTCGTCCAATCCCAGCCATTGTGGTCATTTGGGAAGTGAATGCGTAGATAGATGATGTCTCTCTCTCTCTCTAACTCTGCCTTTCAAATAAATAAATAAATAAATCTTTTTTAAAAAGAAATATGCCTGCTCCTGAAAATATCATCTATTCTTAAATAGACATGGGTAAAAAGTATTTTATAAGTACTATATATATAATCTATATCTATTTTGGGGAAGGAGGGACTGAAGGGTAAGAACTCATCTAAAGATCCCACTTTGAAATGGGTCTTCCCCAAAAGTCTTTGAAGCTGGTCTTCCCTGAAGGTATGAAAGTAATTTTTCTCTGCAATTGAGGAGCTGGTTCACGTTCTCTGGATTCCTCCATTGCACTGACTGGGTTCCTAGGCTGAACTGCGTTAGCAGGGGCCCTGAGCAGATGGTGTCCCGCAGTGAGGGAGCACTGGCCCTCCAGCAATGATCCCACCATGACCCCCTGAAGACTGGGCTATCTGTTGCTTTAGGAGAACCCTAAAGAGTTATCCCTCTTCTTAACTGGGAGTGTTTTCTTCTGTTGGAGGGGTAAAGAGTAGAAAACTCATAGGCAGTTGGTTTAATGCATCTGATCTTCAGGTGAAAGTCATGTGTCACCCAACTGGAGCTCAAGCGGAGGGCAGACAGTGCAGAACCACAGGCAAAGAAATTACTCCATAACTTCCGGATGGTACAGCTAATGTCAGATACGGAAAGATCCATTCATTCATTCATTCATTCACTCAGCAAATATGTGGTAAGCATTTACTAGACGCTAGGCCCAGGACTAAGTCAGGGTTATAAGAGCAAATCAACAATTGTATTCTCAAGGAAATCGGGATTTAGCTGAGGAGACATGTGCACACACAAAATCATGGTGAAAGAAAGTCGGTCTATACGAGTGCCAGAAAGAAAATACTTCATTTGAAGACTTTTTAAGTTAAAATCAACAGATCCTCATGGGCAGTTGGAAACAGAAATGAAGGGGGGCAAAGAACCCAACAAGTCCAACATTTCCACTCTGCAGGACTGAATGAAAAGTGGTATGACTTAACTAGGAAGGAATACCAGAGAAGATTCAGGTTTTTTTTGTTTGTTTGTTTGTTTGTTTGTTTTTGTATGAAAGAAAAGACGTGTTGTTTTATTCAGGGAGCCCCAGGGAAGTTCAAGGTTGAAATGTCCATGGGTAATTGAAAATACATCTGGAACGCTAGAGAGATGTAAAAATATTAGGGACATTATACAGACAGATGGTGTGGAAGCCACGGAAAACTGTGGGGAAGGTATGGGGAGCAGTGATTAGAAGACTTCAGTCAATAATGTTGTGTTAGGGAGAATGGGAGTTCGGACAAAGGGACCCAGTGAGGAATGGGGCAAAAGGCAGAGTGTAAACAAACAAGAATTTGGAAAGAATTCCTCCCCTAAGAAGACTTCCACCGAACTTCCACCCGCCCATAAACTGCTGTCACCGAGGTCACACACAGCGAGGTCACACACAGCGTCAACCTGTCAAACCCAGAAGGCACTTTCCACCTGCCTGGCCTCTTTGTGGGCTCCACGCTACTAACGCCTCAGCGCCTCATGAACTGCTCGCCCCAACATGACTCCCAGAATGCCATCTTCCCGCCTCTTCCACGTCTCCCTTTTTTTTTTTTTTTTTTAAGTTGTGGCTTCTACTTTCTCCTCAAATATCAGCGATCCCAGAGTTCCAACCATGACTCCTGTTTCCACTCAAGATGCCCTTTCTTTCCCTGTGATTTTCCACAAACACTGCTTACCCACAGGTGAGACTCAAACTGCCCTCCCCAGCTCCAGCGTGCTGTGGACACATAGGAAGAAAGCAGCAGCAGCTGCTGAAACGGAGTTCCAGCTGGCATTGTCCAACCACACGCTCTCTCAGACAGCACCATCAGGATGCCCAGAGGTCTGCAGATTCCACATAAGCAGATCCTCCTGCACCTGATCCTTCTCTCTTAACTCCCATTTTTCTGGATCCTGCAGAAGATGGCACGTGTGAAGAGGAAGTTGCTCTGCTCTGTTTTAAAGCCTCTGAAGGCTACAGAACTATGCCTCCTAGGAGATGACTGGAACACAGCACTTTGGCCTAAGACACTTCCTTTCTGTGACAGGGACTTATTGGGAGAAGTACGGCCAGGACTATCTTGAGGATAAGAGAGTAGCTTGGGGATTTCTAAAAAGATAAGGCGCTTACCACGGAGGTAGCATTATTAGCATATGTAAAGCTTGATGCGCAAGGGCTGCCACAGTGGTGCTTTGTCGCAGGATGCAGGCACCTTCCTAGTGGGGCTTCCTAAGGCTTGTGTGTGCCGGTGAGCCGCACGGCGATGCAGCACACTGAACGTGCGGACGTTGGAGCTGCAATGGAACATGACATTTGAAATAGATAGCTGGCAGCTGAAGAGAAAGGCAGGCAGACCCGCTGGGCCACTAGCAATGCCACGCTGGAGGTAGATTAGGGGATCCCCCCCATCAGGAGGAGGGGAACAGTGGCTCCTAAGAGTGGGGGAGGGGAGCCTCGGACAAGAACAGATTTAGGCTTCCTTGTGCAGGACTGACTACAGAAGTGCTGTCACCTCTCCTGGTCTCATTATTTCCCCACATTCTTTCTTCATCAAAATTAGGCATTATTCCCACCGAGGGTCAGTTACTCGCCAAAGCTGATGCTTTAAATAAAAACTACTGATTTCTGTATCATTGTTGAGTATCTCCTTGCGTTCACTTGACTCAAGCACAACTGGGTTCCATTTTGTCTTTCCTGCCTAAATTTCCCTTAGGCATATCCCAAGAATGTGTGAAATGTCAACTCAGTTGGAATATTCTGGAAGTTACATTATCTATGATTGAGAAAAGCAGGACAGAGTAGAATTCTCTTCCTAAACTTAATGATGATAATACTATCACAATAGGAGCAATAATCTTCCACTAAGGAGATTTTTTTTTTTAAAGCAGCACTCTATTCTGAAATATTTAACTCGACTTCCTAAATTCCACATAGTCCATTAATTCACCCTTACAAGCAATCATTACCAAAACCAACAGGTTTGTAAAATCCACTGGATAGAGGTGTATGTGTGCATCAGGAGAGAGAAGGTTGGAGAAGGGTTGCTTTTTTTTAGAAAACAAGACAGGAAAAAATATGATATCCTTTCATTACATGAAATAAAACTGAGAGCAGATAAAATCAGTACAGTGGTGGAGCCCCTCCCCACACTGGAAGAGTTCTTGTCCTCCTATACTTTCCGACCACCAGCCTCTTTTCTCCCTTCTTCATCTAGCTCTCCTAAAAGATTGGGCAATAAAGGGTGCCTGAAGCAATCGCCACGCATCCCAGAATCCCCCCATGATTAGCTTCTTCCTCGAAGCTTTCCTTCCACCCTCCTGGGAGGCATCCTAAACGTAAGAAACTTTCAGAGTGGTGGACTTTGAAGTCTACACACACAAGACAAATGTGAGTGGAACTTCACCTCCAGGGCCATCACTTTCCTAGGCTCCTTCGAAGGCCCTGCACCTAAGTGATTTGGAATCATCTTTTCTTCAGGAGGTCTTCCAGGTTGACGAAACTTCAAGCTCCATAGAACCTGGATCCACCACTGCCTACACGTATATTTCATTCCAGCCAACTCCTTTCCCAGTAAGGCCCCAATATCCATTTTACCTGAAGAATGGATCCCACAGTTGCTCATTCAGACACAAGGAAGGAATACAGCAACCACACAATGAAGTTTCACTTGAAATGAACCCTGTTCTCTCCAGAAATGCTTTTATGACAGTCACATCCTTTGATTTGATGCTAAATTTTTCAAATATGTCCCTCTATACCAATACAAGTTTTAGTACTCAGGGCATTTGTTTGTGGGCTCTCAATGAAGATTAATCAGAGATAAGAATTTTAAGAAACAGTACTTCGGGGTTCTAGCTACTCGAAGATGAGAACTGCACACATTCTGTTCCCTGTCTAGGAAAGGGCTGGCAGGTGGTGAGAGGACAGGCACGGACGTAGGTGATCTGGAGGGAAGGGAATTAAACATCTACCAGGCACCTACTATGTGCCGAGAGCTATGTACAGGAGCATTTCACATCCATGTTACATGTAATCCTGGGGGATGATAATATCCCCATTCCAAATTCCCTAGCAGTTTGCTTAAAAGTTTAAATCAACGTGTAAAGAGCTAGTAAGGCCAGTCCTAGGGGGTTTGAGCTGGGACCTGGGGATTTATTCAAGTTGTGAATATAGAATACTCGAGTTCCCACAGCAGTCAGCCTTCTGGGGCACTGGTAATTTAACAGAAGTAGCAGTGAGATGAAGTACTCTCCAATTTTTAGCAAATCACCAGAGCACACGGCTGGGCAGGAGGAAGAACGCCCACTGACACTACTGAGCGACTTGTCAGTTCTGTCCTCGGCACACTGTTGTCTGAGATGGACAGTGTGAGCGGCCCTGCAACAGGAGTGTAAGCCTGCCTACTCCATTACTCATGCATGTTTAGTGCCATTGTGAAAACAGCAGTGGAAGTCCGTTTGAAGAGTTGTGTGGGTTTGAGAAAGTCAGTTCACCTCCTTCGGCTTCAATTTTCATGTATAAAATTAGGATGTTAAAACACACGATGATTGGCTTCCTTTCGATTCTTGATATTATATGATTTAGTCATTGAAAAACTAGCTTGATTTGATGTGGCTATAGGGTTATGGAAAACATGGTACAACAGAACTCAAGAAATTAAACCACAGTGCTCTCCAGCAGCACTTTCTGCAAGTGTGGAAATGCGCTTTGTGTGTATTTCCAACATGGTGGCCCCTAGCTACATGTGGCCATTGAGTACTTACAGTGGAGCTAATGTAACTGAACAGAATTACTAATTTTCTTTTAATTCATTGAAATTTAAATGGCTAAATGTGCATAGTGGTTATCATATTAGACAGGGAGAATATTAACTTTATTTAAGCCAGACTCCCTGTATAAAGGTAAAAGAATGAGGGAATAGCTTGAGCACTGTTTCAATTGAAGAATAAAAGACCAGTTGGGTTTAACTTAGGCAATTTACAAATAGAGTACAACCATAGCTCCAGACCTTCTGACAAGAAGGCTGGCCTCTTCATTTGGGCACAAAGGCAATCATAACAATAGTACCTTACAGGTAGATATAACTTTATGCTCTCCAAGGATCTTTTATGCCTATAGTTTAATTCTCAAAACAACTCTGATATAGAATACAAGCAATATTTTCTCAGTTTCCAGAAAAGGAAATTGAGATGAGGATGTTCACCCAGACTTCCACCAGAAACCAAGCAGCACTTGGAACCCGTTACTTTACACTTCATTTTCCCAGTACAACCTCTGATCTCTCTCCTTGCCTGCCTTCAGGATGGCGATTGTAACAAATTAGAAAATACTCCGAAATATAAGCATGGAGAAGATGAAGAAAAGCCAGGAAGGCAACAACCCACCAACGGGATAACCAAACCTTGAAAGAATCCAGGGGCCGGTGCTGTGGCGCAGTGGGTTAAAGCCCTGGCCTGAAGCGCCGGCATCCCATGTGGGCACCAGTTCTAATCCCGGCTGCTCCTCTTCTGATCCAGCTCTCTGCTATGTCCTGGGAAAGCAGTAGAAGATGGCCCAAGTCCTTGGGCCCCTGCACCCACGTGGGAGACCTGGAAGAAGCTCCTGGCTCCTGGTTTCAGATCAGTGCAGCTCCGGCCATTGTGGCCATTTGGGGAGTGAACCAGCGGATAGAAGACCTCTCTCTCTCTCTCTTTCTCTCTCTCTCTCTCTTTCAAATAAATAAACTAAATCTTAAAAAAAAAAAAAAAAAGAATCCAGAGTTGGTTGTGTCTCTCATGAGAAAAAAGGAGTGAAAAATGAAGTTCCCACTGTGTGCCAGATGTTGCACCGACCGCACCTGACAGAACAATCCTATGAGACAGCATTCTCGGGACGCTTTCATTCTTGAGAAAACGACTAGTTTGAGATCACACACATCTGACAATCACAAACCGGGATTTCATTCTACAGCTTCTGTCTATTTCCAAAGTCACACTCAAAGGAAGAGAAAGATTCCTCCCCACCCCCACCCCCGCCTTCACTCCCTTTCTGAGAGTGCTGAAAAGTGGCTAAGCCTGCAGGCCTTAGAGTCGCTCAGACTGAACTTGAACCTCAGCTCTGACACTATTTAAAGGATTTAACATTTCTGAGACTCAGTTTCCTCAACTGCGAAAGTGAGGACTCATTTTACCGACGTGACGGAGTAGGGGCAATTTAAATACGATACCTTGCAAGAACGCTCAGTCCAGCGCGGAGCCCAAGTACAGAGAGTGGTAGTTTGGAGCATTAGACGCATGAAGACGTCGCAGGCTCTGCAGACGATTCTAAAAGGGGAACTCCAAAACCTACTTGAGACGAGGTAGCATTCTTGCTGAAGCCCACCAAGTAGACAGTCCCTGAGGACACAGGACATGGACTTGGACACTGCGGTTAAGCTGGTTGGATGCTGCCAGTTTTAAAACAGCCATTGAGAGGGCCAGGGACTGGGTCTGAAGCAGTGAAATGATGCCTTCGCTCAGGAAAGCCCAGGAAACATGGAACTTTCTCCTGACTTCATCTCCGGTAAGACAGATGCCAAACCCAGCATGCACTTGACTTCCAATCCCATACACCCAAGTCCTGTCGGCTGCCTACCCGAATGCTATAGGGGCATGAACAAGGCTCCCTAGCGAGCACACTCAGCTCTTCATTCAACATATATTTATTCAATACCTGGTCAGTGCTAAGTCCAGTTTTAATACTCAAGAAACAGCCATGAACAAGACATACTCTTAGAGCCTACTTTGGGTGGAAAAGAACAGACACATATCAAATAGACAAGATCATTTCAGGTTATAAGAAGTGCTGTGAAGAATACAAAGCAGGATGACGTGGCAAAGAGCAGCTGTGGGGAAAGGCTACCACAATGGAAGGATTAGCAAAGAACCCTCTGAAGGGGTAACATTTAAGCTGAGACCAGCCAGGTAAAGATCTAAGGGCACAACGTTCTGGGAACAGGGTACAGCCAATGCAAAGGCCCTGAGGCAGAGATGTACTAGGTGCAGTTGAGAAAGTGAAAAAGTCAGGTGGCTAGCGCTGAACCAGAGGAGAGGGTTAAGAGATGAGGTCAGGGAAACGCATGGGCCAGGTCATGCAGGGCTTACACTAGGCCATGGTAAGTAAGGAGTTTGGGTTTTATGCTAAATGCAGTGGAAGGCCATTTGGGTAGTATTAAGCAGGGAAGCAATGAGATCTGATTTGCCTTTTAAAAAGATTATTCCTAATCCTGCCACCCCCTGTCCAAACTCGTAAGTGTAATGCGTGCACCCAGTTTCTCTTCAGAGCCATCAGCCTTTTGCCTGTTGCCTAGTTCTGTGTGAGTCTGTCTCTCCCTGCCCCCGTTCAATCTGCTGCCCAAATCCCACCGAGTCTGCCTCCACAGTGTTCATGAAGTTCAACCCCTCCTTCGTACTTCCGTTGCCCCTCTCACTTCTTACCGGAATTACTTCCGGGGCTCTCGGGCTGCTTTTCTCCGCTCTTGTCTGGCCCTTCCGCAACCCACCCCACATACCATGGCCAAAAGTAAAGCTCTGCTTATGTCTCTTTTCTGCTCAAGAACTTGTAATGGCTCCCCAGCATCCAAGAAACTCAAGGGCAATTCTCGAACCCAGTGTTTCTGCTCCTCCGCCATCTTGCTGAGCTGGTCTCTTCTCTGTGCCTGACTACGTTCTTTCCAAACTGGTCTACTTGGTGTCTCGGAACGCGGTTTGATTTGTATGCTATTTCCTGGGTCTGGGTCAGTGCTTCCCCCAGTTACATCTGCTGAGATCCTACACTACTCAGTATCTGCAGTGGAATGCTACCACCTCCACGACACTGTCTCTGCTCTTTGTGACTCCAACTGAGTCTCCCCCCATCTGGTCTGAATCTGCTTAGAGCATTTACTACATTTTTCTTCGTATTACTGTGATCTGTGTACATGTCTTACTACCCTTCCAAATTATTAGGTCTTTAAGGACAGGAACAGAATCTGAATCTTTTTCTTTTAATACCTGTTAGTACCCAGCAGAGAGCATAGCATGCAGAAGGTGCTTGACAAATATTTATTGAATGAATGAACGAACAAATCAACAAAAAGATCCTAAAACTCATCTTTAGGCTGCATCACTCAATGAAATAATTTTAGGAAATTATGAGTAGTCAGAAGAGGAAATAAGAAAGGTCTAGCCCTTTAATCTTGACAATGGCATTTAAGGCTCCAGGGAAATACAAATAAGCATGGAAATAGGTTTCTATTGTTTTACATGGAACCGATGTCAGGAAAAGTCACCTGGGAATTGCTGGAAATTATGCACTGTGTGAGCAGTGCCTGAGGACGTAGATTCCACGACTGTGGCTCTCTACTCTCCACAGTCCCTCAGTCCCCACGGTGGCTTTATGGGAAATAATATAAAACCATTTCCCTTCGCAATTAATTTTTGAGTTGAGCAGTTCCTCTTCAGAAACAAAGATAAAAGTTTCAGCTAATTCCCCAATTCTTCACTGTACTATATTAGCATTCCAGAAAGACTAAATTAGTGTGTTGGGGTTTACCTCAATCAATTGCATTGGTGAGTTCATTTATCTTAAGCGATGTTGCTTTGAAAGAAAGGTATTGAATGAACTTTCTCATGGAGCAAAGGCTTCTATTTAGGTGGAAGATGGGGAGAGCGCTTGCTTGGGAAGCAATAGGGCACTCCTCACTGGCTACCTCTGGCGTCACTGTCACGCACTGACCTTGGCTCCTCCATATTGCTAGTACACGGTTGCAAGCCATTTGTTATCTTTTTAGTCTGAGAACAATGAAGCTCCCATGAAGTAAGAGTATCTTCTTTTATTCCTTTCTCATTGCTAAAAAGTCTCCTCCTGGGAGATTTAGGAATCCACCAATCAGTGCTTCCGTGAAAGGGAGACACAGCCGGAAGTAAGTTGCTACTTCCCGAGCGGATCACTCATCTCGCCTTGGACTAATCCCCATGAATCCTGCCCAAGCCAATGCACCTTCTCGCCTACCGGTAAGCTGCACACCAGTGGTGGTTTGGGTAGTGCCGGTAGCTCCCTGCGTCACTTATGCTCTGGCTTTTTCCCTAGTAACTTTACAACAGTCACTTATTCTGAAATATGAAGTCCTCCTATCATGTTCTAGAAAAAGGGCGTGAAAGCCAGGCATTCAAACCGGTTTCTAAGTGTGCTTTTGTTGTGTGCATGTGACTTTATGACCAAGGGTTTAGGCAAGCAGCTTTCTACCCGCTTCTTAACATCTCTGTTTTCTCTGGGTCTTAGTTCCTGTCCCTTGGGAGCTATGACTGCTCCCTTGCACAAACAGTTCAGGAAAGACCCTTCTTTTCAAACACTATTTTTGTATCTGTTTCTAAGAGATGTCAATAAGAAGGCAGGGGTGAGAGCCTGTCCTTAGAAGGGAAGAAAGTATCCACTCTCTTGCCTGTGGTCTTCTCAGGGAGGTAGGAATGAAGTCCGATTTCTACTATGATATCTGCCTTCTAGGGGTCAGAAGCACTTTCTGGTAGGTCAGGGAAATGAGGCAAAAATACCGTCTCTTGATTTCAGCAGGGGAATTCACAACAGCTAAAGAGCCACAGTAGTACAGAAGGGATGTGAAAACATGGGTGCACACTCTGGTTCGGTGTTTAACAAATGGGGTTATCTTGGGCAAACCACTTCACCACTATAAGGTTCAGTTTGTCTAATAGTAAAACACAAACGAAAATACAGGGCAGACTCTGCTTGCTACGCTCACACCCCCGCATCGGAGTGCCTGGGTTTGAGTTTCCCACCCCGCTTCCAATCCGGCTTCCTGCTAACATGCAGTCTGCGAAGTCACAGGTGACACCTCAAAGTACTTACATCCCTGACACTCACAAGGAAGACCTGGACGGAGTTCAGGCTCCTGGCTTTGTGCTGGCCCAGCCCCAGCTATTGTAGGCATTTGGGGAGTGAACCAGTGAATGGAAGATCTGTCTTTACCTTGCAAATAAATAAAAATAAATTTACATTTTAAAAAATACATGATATGTGAAACATGGTTCATGAAGGTTTAACACAGGTTAAATGGGATGAGATATCAAAGCATAACTACTCTTATAGAAAAGAGAGGAATATGCAGGGTGGGTGGCTGACAGAATCTGGGGGATTGGTAACTGAATAACTAAAAAAGTTACATTTATTTATGTATTTATTTGAAAATGGGGGGGTATGAGAAAGAGGAAGAGAGAGGAGAGGGAGAGAGAGACAGAGAGAGAGAGAGATCTTCCACCTGCTGGTTCACTCCCCAGATGCTGGTAACAGCTATGGCTGGGCCAGGCCAAAACCTCATCTGCTGGCTCCCAGGATGCACAGGAGCAGGGAGCTGGATTGGAAGCAGAGGCAGGATTCCATCTCGGGCATCTCAGTAAGGCATAAGCTGCCTATCCCAAGAGGCCACTCAACCCACAGTGCCACAAGCCCCGTCCCTAAAGGATTTCTTACAACCTTACAGGATTGTCCTGTTCAATTTGAATAGCAATGATTTGGATAAACCTATAGAAAACATTTTTTTAAATCTCATTTGAGGATATTACAAAAGGGGGAAAGATGACAATCAAGGCCAAACAAATAAAAATAGGCAAAAAGAAACCACCGCTGAAAACCAAAAGTCCTCAAAGTATCAATTCTGACAAAATGAATTTCAAAAGTTGTGAAAGCAGAGACAACTTAAGCCCAACAAACAAATGACAAAAGTCCAGGTTGCTGACACAGCGGCACGTATTTAAGAAAAAGGAGAGAAGAAAGCGAAGAAGCAGGAATGGGAGAGGAGGAGTTTATACTTTGGGATGAAGTGCTGGAAGGATCAAATGCACTCTCAGACTGCACGGAAGAAGTGGTCATTCTCTACTCCACGTGGAGCCCAGTGGCCAGTCCTGAATTCCTATCTTCAGGAGGAATTCAGACAAACTGAAGTGATTGCAGCAGAGTGGCCAGGGCGAAAGATTTCTATACCATGTCCTTGTAGACTGCACAATGCCCACCAGGAGGAAGGTAGTGGGAGGGGCACCCTCACGCCTGTTTCCAAATATGAGAAGGGCCAGGTCCTGCTACGATGGGGAGGCTGGCCCTGTACGTCCCCACAGGAGGAAAGCGATGCTCATGAAAGGTGTGACAAGCTGCCTAATGGCCCTGTCCCCACTGCTGTCTCCAGAGAGTCCGTGCAGCTCCTTCGGGACCACCAGCATGGAGAGCTGAGGCAGGGACCGGAGGGATTCCAAGCCCTTCTACCTCTAGAAATCCACGACTGCCCTTGACCCAGTGTCACTCACAGCCTTCCTCTGAGGCATGCTCTTTGGGAGATCATCCCCAGGTAAATACTCTTTGTGGAATACAGGTTTTTATTTTATAGACTATCTGAGCTCTAGGAATGTGCTCATCCCAATCGGCAGCTTTGTTCCATGGAAAAACACTGGCTTTGGAGATTAATTTGGGTCAAACCCTGGCTCTGACATTTACCTGGTATTAGACTTCAGGCAAATGACTTTACTTCTCTGAGCCTCTCTATCTACTTGGCCACTGCCTGCGATGCCTGCATCCCATATAGGTGTCGATTCCAGTACCAGCTGCTCCATTTCTGATCCTGCTCCCTGCTAATGTGCCTGTGAAAGCAGCAGAGGATGGCCCAAGTCCTTGGGCCCCTGCACCCACGTGGGAGACCAGGAAGAAGCTCCTGGCTCCTGGTGTCAGATCAGTCCAGCTCCAGCTGTTGTAGCCATTTGGGGAGTGAACTAGTGGATGGAAGACCTCTCTCTCTCTCCCTCTCTCTCTCTAACTCTTTCAAATAAATAAATCTTAAAAAAAAAAAAAGCAGTGGCAACTGATGTGCAAAGAAATATGCTATCCTATATTAAACACTTAGCACAGTGACTGGCACCCAGTGAGTATGCAATACAATGTTAATTCCATTCTTCCCTTTCTAGAGGAATGCTGCATAATCTCCAGGGGAACAGAGAGGTCCTCGAGAATTGATAATTGGAACTAGCTCACAGACTCCCAGGATGGGAAATCAATGAGAAAATTCACACGCACCAGACCCCAAGAAGGATTATTTTACACACACACACACACACACACAAACACACCATGGGTATTATTCTTTCTCATCCATTTCCTGTGGCCATGCAAACATTCTGCACCTTTCCAAATCTGTTGCTCAGTATGTTGTAGTTCTGTCGCTCCCCCTCTTCGCGGAGGAGCGACACAGGACCCTGCCTAGGCTTCATATCCGAGTCACGGCACCATTATGTCGCTCCCCCTCTTCGTGGAGGAACGACACAGGACCCTGCGCTGTTCTTTCGTCTGCTCAGCCCTCCCCGGGTTTGCTGCTGGTTCTTCCCGGGTTGGCTACCGTCCTTCCACCTCCGTGGAAGGGCGGTTCCCCCTGCCACTTTCCCCACTTCCGCGGGGGAGCGGCACACCGCTGGCCGGCTCTCTCTCGGGGGCTGCACAGGTGTTCCTTCAGATAGATGTTCCCTGGTGCATGTTGTCTCTCTCCTCCTTTATAGTCCTCTTCCACCAATCCCAACTCTGCTACCCACACGCCGAGTACGCTGCTCTCCTCCAATCAGGAGCAGGTCCTACAGTTTATTGGTTGAACTGGAGGCAGCTGTGTAGAAGCTGTTTCCTCCTCTCCCAGCGCCATATTGTGGGAGAGCAGATGCATAGAATAAGTCTTAATTCCAGTAACAGTCTAGTCCGAGTTGCTCCCAGTTGCTCCCCACAAGTTCAAACCAAAATTCATTTATTGAGCACAGGCTGAATGTGTTAGGAGAGAGGGTACGCCTGCCATCACCAGCCCTCTATCTCCATCTCCCAAACCAATCACCTACCACAGAATGTCTTTATCAAGGGTGATACCCTTCAGATCTGACTTCTTTCCCCTACTGGTGTTCAGTTCAAGATGCTTTACTTTGTCACCGGAAGCATATAACAGAGTCGATGCCACAAGGGTGTATCAGTAAGGAGATTTCTTCTTGACCCAGCTGGCCCCAAACATAATCACCAGGGAGGCTTTTTGTAGGCAGATACTGTGATTGTAAGTGCAGATGTAAGTGCATGTTAGAGCGTATCCAATCCTTTATAAAATGCTAGCAAGCACGTTGTCTCACTGTTATTTTGTGTTAGTGAGTTACCCAGGTTAATTACATATTACACAAAATCCACTTCTTTATAGCTGCCTTACATTTTTTTAGCTGTTTAATGGTTTATCTCATCTTATCTTACAACAATATTAGAAATGCATTTGCTAGCTCTGTCCCTCTTTCCCTAGTCCAACTTCCAGACAGTGAGTTGCAGGTTGGTATCCCACCAGAGGGTGGCTCTGTCTGTTGGTATGGTCAGCTAACTAGTTAGTCCATGTTCCTTGAGGGCCCACTGTCTGCCCATCACTGTGCCTGTGATGATACCAACGAGAAGGACAAAAGCTAGACCTTCCAAGCATTCGTCTTCCAGGGCAGAAACATGGAACAGAAGCCCTTCTGGGCAGGGCGTTTCTTGAGTGATAACACTTGAACTGATTAGTCTGTGGTCTTCCGTCCCTCTTTAAATGGGCTAGGCTCACAACATGCTGAGCCAACACTGCTGGTGGTAAACCTACCCCAAGACCCCTGCCCACCAAGGGAGTTGCTTGGTTCATCATGTGTTCACGTGTTTGTTCCCAAACCTATTCAAACTCATTCTTCTTCTTCTTGGAATGACACGATTTCATCAAACTTACTTAAAGTAATGAAGTGTAAGTGCAAAAGAGATAAATTGCTTCTAGGAGATCTCAGTTAAATGTTTGGGAAAAGCCTTAAAACTAAGTTACCAAAAATGTGCTGTCAACTTCGGCATGGGGGAGCCAACCCTAAAACCTCATTAAATCCGGAAAAATCTGACTGCCTAACAAATGTCTTTTAGAACTTGCTCCATTTTAAAGCAACCAAGATTAAGCAACAGTTGAGAAAGCTTCGGAGGTGTGGCTTGTGTCAGAAAGAGGACCAGGGTTCTAAGGGGAGGCCCTCTGCTCCAGGGATGGGGCCTTGGCCCTCCATCAAAAACTTTAGGGATGTTTTAAGTTAAAATAAAGGCTTAAGAGGCCGGCGCCACGGCTCAATAGGCTAATCCTCCGCCTGCAGTGCCGGCACACGGGGTTCTAGTCCCAGTTGGGGCGCCGGATTCTGTCCCGGTTGCTCCTCTTCCAGTCCAGCTCTCTACTGTGGCCTGGGAGTGCAGTGGAGGACGGCCCAAGTGCCTGGGCCCTGCACCCACATGGGAAACTAGGAGAAGCACCTGGCTCCTGGCTTTGGATCAGCGCGGTGCGCCAGCCACAGCGCACCAGCCGAAGCAGCCATTGAGGGGTGAACCAATGGAAAAGGAAGACTCTTTCTCTCTGTCTCTCTCATTGTCCACTCTGCCTGTCAAAAAAATAAATAAATAAATAAAAAATAAAGGCTTAAGGACTGATTCCATCATGTTGCATGATTCCTCCTTTAATTTCCTTGTTCCACTAAATCACTATCAATGGAATGGGCTATAAGGGCTTCTACTATCGTTAGCATAATAATATAGTAAGAGCTACAGTAGAAGGTGCTAAGGCAGATGAGACAAGCTCCTACAAGGAAAGAGAGGGCTTAGGACAGCCTCCATGGGGGAGTACAAGTGGATGTTGAAGGACAGAGCAGGAGTTCCTAGAGTAATAGAGAAAGGTCGATCATTTTTCCAGGGAAAACAACAGTAGAGTTGCAACCCAGTCTTCTTGACTGTCAATCAACTCATCTGGAAGATGAGAATAATAGCAGTACCCACCTCATTGGGCTACCTTCAGGTGACATGAGATATCGCTAAATAATCATGCATTAATAAAAATGTATGCAAAGTTAGTTGAAGGCTGGGAGCAAGGGAGTCTCAATGCTGCAAATGATTCTGAACATGAGAAATGCTTCTTGCCTCTTTTAGAATCCACTACAAAGAATCCAAGAAGTACCAAATTCAAAAGGACAGGATGTGGGGTGTAAGCCCCTAGACCCTGGGAGCTATGTCAGCTCCCGAGGCTGGCATGCTGAGTGAGAAAGCAGGCCCTCTTACTTACCAGCATTCAACATCGCACATCAATCTGCATACCATCATCTCCACTGAACAGATACGGGAACTGGGTCACACAGAAGTGAAGCACGTCACTGAAGTTTGCAGAGATGACAAACAGGGATCAGAGACCAGAATTCAGGTCACCTGACTCCAAATTCTGTGTGCTTTCCTGTTTTCCTGGCTGCCTGTCACATGGGCTCTTCAGTTAAGCAAGCCCTCGGCTGTGGCGTCTTGTATTTATTCATTTGTTAAAACTTTTGGTAGGACAGG
Source organism: Oryctolagus cuniculus (assembly GCF_964237555.1). Lineage (NCBI taxonomy): Eukaryota > Metazoa > Chordata > Mammalia > Lagomorpha > Leporidae > Oryctolagus > Oryctolagus cuniculus. The sequence goes on from NC_091438.1 coordinate 49,667,353, forward strand.
AGGATGCTGCAACTAATAGCTAAAATGAGGGTTGGGGATTATCAGGGATTTCAATTATCCTGCCTATTTCTGACCTCCATTACCAAGGATAATCAGAAGCCAGCTCGAGCAATTTTCTGAAACTTTCATTAATTTTAAATAAATTTATACAATGTCATTTTTCCCCTTTACCCAAATTAAAATGTCCTTGTCTTTTCAGTTTCTCATTACAGGCAAATCCCTTGTATGTCTTTTAGCCTCTGTTGTTTTTCTCTGGATCCTTTGAATTTCTGCTTTGTTTTCTTTGAAATGAAAGGATCCAATGCCAAATTCTGAATTTAAGGTGAAGTCATAACATCAATGTATATCATTAAAATGTTTTATTGTAATTACAGAAATAATCAATGCCAAATTGTGCACACTATATTATTTTCCGCATTATTCTTTATCCCATTCTCAAAGTTAATGCAGCCTATTATATCTCATTCATTCTTCTGACTGCTGCTGCACAGTGAGCAGATGTCTCCATTGAGCAATCCACAATGAATCCTGGATCTTTCTCCTGAGCACTTACAAGTAGAGTAATTCAGAGCCCATCAGTGAGTATGAGCTGTTTCAATTGTTCCTTCCAGTGTACATTGGCTCGCACTTGTCTACGTAACGTAGCAAACGATCACAGATATTAAAGATGGAAAAGACCAGTTCATCTATCAAGCCTGCCCATTCTGCCACCACAAGCAAGAAAATGAAGTGATTCCATCACTCCACACTTTCTAAATGATGCTTATTAATAATAATCGCAATTACTGTTTATAGTACATGGTCTCTTTCATCCTAAAATTAGTTAATTTTTTAAAAAAAAAACATTATTTCTTTTCCAAAAAGGAACTGAGGCAGACACCAAAGCTGTCACGTCCCAAGCCGATCCAATGTAGTAAAGAATTCAATTCAGCTGAATCAACAAACATCTGAGAGCCCCAACCCCTTGCAAGGCAGGGGCCCTTCTGGGTACTCCGGAAAATGCATAGGTGAATAGAGCCTAAATCCCTTCCCTCTTGCTTCTTCCATTTTAAGGGATGTGGGACAATGAACACATATTTCTTATGGCCATTATGATCACTCTAAGAAAAGCAGAGGATGACAAGGACGCTTGTATGATCGCTCTAAGGAAAATAGGATGGCAGGACTCTAGTGATTCCCCTGGCTCTAGGAATAGAGAGAAAGAGACTCTGTGAGCAAAGGAACATTTGAACCAGGCCTTGAAGGAGGGATGAGCATAGTGCCTATCAACAGAGTTTGGGGAAAGAGGATTGAGCAAAGAAACAAAGCAAACCAAAACAAGTGCTCTTAGCTGGGGTTCTACCATACTGTGTAGACTTGCAAGTACTTTCTCACTCCAAGTAAATAAAGCGCATGTGCAGAAGATGTCCAGTTAGCCTCTTGAAGCAAGACTGGATGCAGAAACTCAATCTAATTAACACCCTGAAACTGCAACCAGAACACACAGACTACTAGTCATGAACATACTTACGGAGACAAGACAAAGTATTTAAAATCAGGAGTGTGCCACCCCTGTAACAAATGCAAAGAGCCTGGTATTGTATGTAAGGAAAATTCAGAATTTCCAACCACACAGCCTAAAATCTCTAATGAAAGAGTAGATCGAAAGTGACCCACCTGCCAGTACCTTAGTGCTGCCCAAGGACCAACCCCAGTGCACCATTTGGTCACTCCAGGGACATGGAGACTCTTGCTAGAGGGCTACGCAACTCAAATCCCCAACCCAGAAAGCACTGAACAAAGGGTTCGATTTTCTGACTCCTTCAAAATAGAAATCTATATAAGTGTGGATTAGGAGAAATGCCAATATGGCCTTATGATTAGTAAGAGGAGATATTTCTCCACTTCCTCCTAAGAACCTAACCTTTGAAAACACTACTCCCTGTGGACAGATTTCCTCAGTAGTTAGCTAGTTTATACCGTCCTTTATAAAACCACTGGTGTGAAGAAAAAGGAAAGTATAGACAGATTCCGGTCCCTGCACGTTCGTCCCTCAAGAACAAGTGCAGAATCATCTCCTACAGGAAGCCTTCCTCAGTGCCTCCACTGCCATTCTCTTCACTGCCAAATCACTCTGCTCTCTCTCGACTGCTTCCGTTCTTTGATCTGTGGCTGTATCTTTGTAATTAGCTCTGTGAGCATCTGTCACCCTCCACCTGGATGAAAGCCCCTTAAAGATAGGGATTCATGTCTCAATCATCTTACATTCCCCACAATGCCGAACTCAGTCTTCATCGTCTGACACACAATGCATCTTTTTTTTTCTAAGTGGCATCTTTTTTTCAAATTTTGTTTAAAGATTTCTTTTTTATTTGTTTGAAAGGCAGAATTACAGAGAGAGGAGGGGCAGGGAGAGAGATTTTCCATCTACTGGTTCACTCCCCAACTGGCTACAATGGCTGCTGCTGAGCCAGGCTGAACCCAGGAGCTTGGAGCTTCTTCCAGGTCTCCCTCCTGTATGCAAAAGCCCTAGCATGTAGGCCATCCTTGGGTGTTTTCCCAGGTGCATTAGCAGGGAGCTGGATTGGAAGTGGAGCAGCCAGGACTCAAACCATCACCCATATTGGATGCTGGCATGGCAGGAAGAGGCTTAACCTGCTATGCCACCATGCCAGCCCACCACACAATAGTTTGTTAAATCATTTCTTCAGGACCCCAACACCTTGCTTTGACATATTTCAGTTATTAAAGAGAATTTCATCAGCACCCTCTCCAAACGGTGTCCTTGTCCTTTTGATCGTGGCGCTAAGGTTCAGAAGCCAGATCCTCGCTGGTGTGTGCCTACTCCGTCACTCGGTCAGCAGCGCCTGTGGTAGAGCACTCAAGACGCACTGCCCTTAACAGGACCTGAATCTGGACTCAGACACTTGGCAACCACCCGACTCTGGGTGACCTTGGGCTGACCTAGGTGCAGAAGCCCTCAAGCTACGATCCTGCATGACCTTGAACAAGTGATGTTCTCCAGGCCTCAGTGTCCTCAGCCATAAGATGAAGATATTAATAGCGCCTATCTCAGTGTAAATAAGAAAAGGCACAAAAGAGTTTAACTCAGTGCGCGGCACATAGCAAATACACATTATTACTACTGTATTCTCATTCATAAAGTAGAAATAATACAAGACCTTCAGGATTATTATAAAGAATAAATTATATAACAAGTGAAATTTCAGGCAGGCCATTGCTCAGTCAAGGCTTCCTATGTGCTAGAATAGTTGAAGCAATTGAATATTGGAGCCCCCATTAAGTACCAGGTGAGATAGATGTAGATATAGATACAGATATAGATATATATATAGATATCAGTCACATTAAATGTGTGATTTCATCTAATTTAATTTTTATAACAAGTTCTTAAAATAATTCTTATCACTATTTTACAGATGAGTAAATTCAGTTTGAGAGAGAGAGAATAAACAACCATCTGAAGGCCACACAACTTAGTTCATGACAATTGTTCCAGATGAAGAAGAGAGATCCAGTATAGAGTAGGGAAATGGGCGACGCTAACACAACAAGAAAGCACAGGCAGAGGGGTTAGTATTTGAAGTTCTTCTCTTCTTGGTCTCGGATTCCAGAATTGCTTGCCTTTTAAACTAGCCTCAGGTGCTGGGGCAGGGGCGAGGGCCCTCACCCCTCTGCTCTCTAACCTGCGGCTGAGCTGGTGTCCCAGGCCCTCCGCAGCCCTCCCGCCCTGGGCATCGCCCCCCACTGCAGCCCCTCCCGCCCAGGCTCTCCGCTCCTTCAGCTAGCATCGCTAGCATCTCCCAGCCCAGAAAACCAGCGTTTGGAGCAATGAAATTATTATTTTTGTCTGAATCTTTTTCTAAGAAAAGGAAAAGAGCTGACATGGTGGGAAGCTTGCTTTTTATGCGTTGGCTGTTTAGCTGTTTGGCAGACTGACCTTACTAGAATGGATGTCTGGGTTTTAGCCTTGGGGTCTCTCTGGAGACCTGGAGAAGCAGGAGTCGGGGGTGCCGCTCCCTGAGGAGGAGCCCTCACTCTGCTCTCCTGGCTCCAGCCCTGCCCACCGCGCGCACCTCCCACCTCCCCATGCTGCTCATGCCCCGCCCTCCTCCCACTTCCGGGAGCCCTGTGGGCTCTCCCTGCAGGTGGGTGGCCCGGTGTCTCCTTGCTTGGGGGCCCCCAGACACAGACACAGCCCCGGGAGTCCCTCGGCCTGCAGCCTAAGGACAGCCACTGCTAAGGTCCCTCGGTTTTGGAGGCTGACGCCCAAAGTTGCCGGCTCTGCCACCCTCTCCTGCTGGGCGAAGCACAGTCTGCCGGTGCACACAGGACCCTCTGCTCCTGCCTGCCTCGGCCGCGGGCGCAGGGTCCTGTCTGCACAGATGCTCTGTAAGCCTGACACAGGACTGGGCAGCCGTATGTCTGTCCACAGCCGTCACCAAAGGCCCTGAGATTGAGGCGATGTCAGAAGGCCCTCTCCCCTGTTTTCTTCCAGGAGAGGCCGCGGGATAGAAGCTGGTGATCTAGGACCTACGCGTGGACAACTTTCTATGACTATTTTTTGCACTTGGCTGCCTTGGGTTGGTATGAGATGTTCTGTTTCAGTTCCTCGAACACTGTGCATCCCCAATCTGTATGCACGACTGAGGCTTTGTAAATTGTAGCTGTTTAAGCTGCCACCTGCAACATCGGAATCCTATAGGCATCCTATATGGGTGCTGGTTCCTGTCCCAGCTGCCGTATTTCCAATCCAGCTCCCTGCTAATATGCCTGGGAAAGCAGCGGGAGATGGGCCAACTCCTTGGGCCATGGCACCTGTCAGCACAGAACCACTTGAAGGTCCTGGCTCCTGGCTTCAGCCTAACCCAGTTGTGGCCCTTGTGGCCATTTAGGGAGTGAACCAGCAGATGGAAGATTTTCTCTCTCTCTCTCTCTCTGCCTCTCCTCTCTGTATAACTCTGGCTTTCAAATAAATAAATATAATTTTAAAAATAAATAAATAAAGGGGCATTTATGTGAATAAAGTTACTCGATGGGGAAAAATTTTTTAAATAAACCAGCTTCTGGCATCCATGCCAATATTAATTAATTCTTACTATTCACCTTCTCTTGCTTTTTTTTTTTTTTGTTTTGTTTTGTTTTTGACAGGCAGAGTGGACAGTGAGAGAGAGACAGAGAGAAAGGTCTTCCTTTGCCGTTGGTTCACCCTCCAATGGCTGCCGCGGCCGGCGCACCGCGCTGATCCGATGGCAGAAGCCAGGAGCCAGGTGCTTTTCCTGGTCTCCCATGGGGTGCAGGGCCCAAGCACCTGGGCCATCCTCCACTGCACTCCCTGGCCACAGCAGAGGGCTGGCCTGGAAGAGGGGCAACTGGGACAGAATCCGGCGCCCCGACCGGGACTAGAACCCCGTGTGCCGGCGCCGCTGGGCAGAGGATTAGCCTAGTGAGCCGCGGCGCCGGCCCACCTTCTCTTGCTATTTAATGAATGAATTTGATGTCACATCTAAGAGCTAATTCTAATATACTTCCTCTCCCAACTTCTTTCTTGGTTATAAAATTGTAATTTCTTCTCCTGGCCTTCTTATTCCTGTTATACTAATTGTCATGCAAAACATTTTAATTTTCAATAACTTGGTTATCCTTAATTTCTTTGATGTTTATAATGGACTTAGATATGTCAATTACCCTTGTTATCAGCTTCCATAGTTTCGATTAAAAGTCAATCTTGCTGAGGCCGGCAGTGGGGCATAGCAGGTTAAGCCTCCACCTGTGACTCCAGCATCCCATATGAGTGCTGGTTGAGTCCTGGCTGCTCTGCTTCTGATCCAGTTCCCTGCTATGGCCTGGGAAAGCAGTAGAAGAAAGCCCAAGTGCTTGAGAGCCAGCAACCATGTGGGAGACCCAGAAGAAGCTCCTGGCTCCTGGCTTCAGATTGGCCCAGCTCCAACCATTGCGGCCTTTTGGGGAGTAAACCAGCAGATGGAAGATTTTTTTTTCTCTCTCTCTCCTTCTCTGTCTCTCCTCCTCTCTCTGTAACTCTTTCAAATAAATAAAAATAAATATTTTTTAAAAAGTCAATTTTGTTCCATACCAAGCAACAACCCCCATGTTCCTACCCACTTCCATCTGCCACAGCTCATGGAGTAGGACTGAGTTTATGGCCCCTGCACTACTTCAACCATCTAAGGATCTACAAAGTATGGCAATGGGTTGGGTTAGTTATATTCTTTCATGGGATCTCAATTAGGGAGCACTAAGAGATTGAAGCAACTGTCAGAGAAAACTCACTGGAAAGATTATGAGGAAAGAGATCCAGAGGCGAGTCAGAGGGGAGAGTTTCACATATGCCGGTCTCAGCAAATCAAAGAAGCAACAACTAGGTGCAAGCCAAAAGCCGTGAGATTGACAGCAGTTACTCGGAATAAAGCTGGAAGACCAAGGCCACAAGGAGCCAAAGGAGCCCACGTAATGCAACACAGAGGGAGAGAAGCAGAACATGGGAGCTACGGGAGCCTAGGTGAGCGAGGCTGTCCCTGGAGCTGCCGCTCTGCCTGAATGGTTTCCCGTTCTGCCTTCAGGTTCCATCCGCAGACACCCTTCCAGCGACGGCCCTTTTCTTGAGGAAACTGGAGTGAGTCAGTTCTTTGCAATCAGAAGCTTTTTTTCCTAGAGGGTTCAGCACTTAAAACCTTTCTTAAAAAAAAAAAAAAAAATGAAACTTGAGTTGTATGGCCTGTTTCAGACGGCCACAGCTGCAGATTCCTGAAAGTCAGACATTTGCCTTCCTAGCCTTTGATTGCCCAGACTTCCTCCAAAGTATCTGTTTTCCCTGTTTCGGAGACAGCAAAAATGTTTCCTCTTTTGCTGCTACTTCAATATTGATAGATGGTTCTGCGAGAGGGCAGGCAGGCAAACATCATCAATACAGGGCAGGCGCTGGGGTGCAGCAGGGTAAGCCACTGCTTGTGGGACTCCCACATCTCATACCGGAGTGCCAAAGCTCCATTCTTTTTTTTTTCTTTTAAAGATTTATTTATTTATTTATTTGAAAGTCAGCTTACACAGAGAGAAGGAGAGGCAGAGAGAGAGGTCTTCCATCGAATGGTTCACTCCCCAATTGGCTGCAATGGCTGGAGCTGCGGGGGCCGATCCGAAGCCAGGAGCCAGGAGCTTCCTCTGGGTCTCCCACGTGGGTGCAGGGGCCCAAGCACTTGGGCCATCTTCTACTGATCTCCCAGGCCACAGCAGAGAACTACATCGGAAGTGGAGCAGCCGGGACTAGAGCTGGTGCCCATATGGGATGCCGACACTGCAGGCGACAGCTTTACCCACTATGCCACAATGCCAGCCCCTAAAGATCCATTGTTGCCTCTGCTTCTGATCCAGCTCCCTGGGAAGCAGCAGATGATGACCCATCTTCTTGGGTTGCTGCCACTCATATGGGAGACCTGGATGGAGTTCCTGGCTCCTGGCTTTGGCCTGCCTCAACTCTCACTATTGCAGGCATTTGGGGAGTGAACCAGTGGATGGAGGAACTCTCTCTTTTTCCCTCTCACCCCCTCCCCTTCAAATAAAAATACAAAAATAAATCTTGAAAAAAAACATAACCAACTAATTCATCACCTGTGACTCTTCAATATACAAAGTAAATTCTTGGTAAGGGAGTCACAAGGCCCAAAAATGGGCACATGAAAACCAGAAGCATCAGGGCATAAGAAAAGGGGGAATCTGGGAGAACACAGAATACTTTGCTATGAATGCGCAGTGTATTCTTTGCATGAATACCCTCTGAGCGATTCCCTTTTTAAAACCCAGGATGGAAGGTAGCATTATTACAGGTTTTTCTTGTCATTCCTTCTGTATTTAGTTAAACTTAACCAGTACGCTACATTCCAATGTGAACCACTGACTCACTCAACAGCACTTCTTGATTGCCTGCTCAGTGTTACCCTGCCCTAGGCTGAGGGGTGTGAAAACTAAAGGCAGACCTGATCTTTGAGGGTGCTGAACCCCTGAGTGGGTCACAGCCTGGGGGCGAGGGAGGGGAAGGCAGATGATTCCAGCACAGTGTGATAAGGTGACAGGGGGCACATAAGTGTATGCCAACCAGGGACGTGGTGGAGTGGGGACAGGGTGGTTTGCATCCAGGGGACTTCTAAAAGAAATGCCGAGGCTAAGTCTTGAAGGAGCAGCAGGATCTGTCTTGGAAAAGATGAGGCAGTCAGACACTCTGGAAGAGGGAGCATGGGGCCAGCGCTGTGATTTAGCAGGTGAGGCTGCTGCCTGAAGTGCTGGCATCCCATATGGGCGCCAGTTCAAGTCCTGGCTGCTCCACTTCCGATCCAGCTCTCTGCTATGGCCTGGGAAAGCAGAAAATGGCCCAAGTTCTTGGGCCCCTGCACCTGCGTGGGCGACCAGGAAGAAGCTCCTGGCTCCTGGCTGCTGACTTCAGATCAGCCCAGCTCCGGCCGCTGCGGCCCATTGGGGAGTGAACTAACAGATGGAAGACCTCTCTCTCTTCCTCGCTCTCTTTCTCTCTGCCTCTCTTTCTTTCTGTGTGTAACTCTTTAAAATTAATAAATAAATCTTAAAAAAAAAAAAAAAAAAAAAGGAGGAAGCAGCCTAGGCGCTGACACAGGAGTTAAAGTACTGAATTCCTTAGACTGGTTGCCTGAGACCCCCAGAGTGCCATGGTCCTCTCTATAGTAAACCACCGATGCGGCCATCCCCAGGGCCAGTCTGTCCTTGGGCCTCATTCAAAATGTCCTTTGTCCACAGACCCTCAGCAAAAGTTCTCTCCTCAAACAGATGCTAACTGTATAAGCTATGAGGCAAAAGAAAGTCCAGTAAGTCAGTATTAGACAGGCTGAAGCTACCCCAAGGCCCAGGAGTCACCCTTCTGCGCACCGATGGCTCGACTCCCTCCAAACGCTTTCAAAATGGTAGTTTTGAATTTGTGGATGTATTTTTCAGGAAAAGAGGTGATTATGTTTTTTTGTGTAATTACTACAGCTCTTTCAAGCTTTCGACTAAAGGTATTTTCAGTCTTTAAGTGAAGAACATAAAAATACTTTTGATAGCTACTTATGTCATTAAAAATTAGATTGGCGATAAGTTTAAAACAGGCTTTTCTGTTCCATGACAGTGCTTGGCATTCATCGGGAAGTAAACATGCTACACATTTCCATGGGGTATAATCTTAGGTTCTAAAATGCTTGCTGGTCTCACCAATCCTGTTTTCCCATCTTTAAAGTCAATAATACATTTCCCTCATGTATCCATTTTTTAAGTGTTATGAAATTAAGTAAGCTATTGAATGTTAGGAATTTTAAGCAACATCATAATTAAATATAAATGAGTATATGGTCTTCAAACTCCCCTCTCCCAATTAGAAATTAATTATTTCTTATATACTATTTTTTCCAGAGGGAAAAGATTTATCTATTTATTTATTTCATTAAGACCAATGAAAAGAGAGTCATTGGTTCACCATCCAATCAGCCTTGAACGGGTCTCCCTTGTTACAAGTGAGAGGACATTCCTAAAACATGGCAGAATTGCTTCTGGGCGTTCTAAAAATTGCATAGAAAGCTACAATATAACATTTAAAAATGATATCTTCTCAGAGGTTTAACGAGTTTTAAACAGATAGTGCTCAGCACCACTCATAGAAATAACACGATTAATGAAAACATCATTCACTCTCGGCCTCACCCAGACAGACTGCAGAGCCAGTTTACCACTCACATCCCAGCAACATATGTGACAAATCCACACACATAATTTATGTGCATATATGGAACCTACCGGCAAGTCTTCAACAATATCCTTCAGGAGTTGTAGATCATACAAACTGTCAATGATGCTGCCATCCCCCGCAGCACGGCGTGAAAACACGCAGCGCGGCTCATCAGCACTACTCTCGCTTAAACTGGTCTTTTGCATCCTCCAAACAACATGTGAGCAGGGTACAAAAAGAAACAGCACGGTCTCTAGGAGAGAGCGTGCGAGAACAGTGAAGCTAAGAGATGTGCCCAGTGCCCGTCCATTTTAAATGCATCCTTATTATACAGGAAGACGTGCATTCCAAACAGCCTATTCTTTTGAAAATGGTTCTTTAGTCTCTTGCACATGTGCCTGCATGCTGACTGGCAAATTCTCTTAAAACCCAAAAATTAAAATCCCACATTTTCCTATTGTGCCTTTCAGTTCAACGTGTTGACGCAGTTTGCATGCTGGAGATATAGAATGAATCCTATACATCCACACAACCCACAATATTTCCCCTTCCGTAACCATAGTTCTTGAATTGGGCTTTGTATACGGTGACCAGGGGACGAGACCCATGGAGTATCGGATTCACAGGATCAGAGACACACTGAAAAGCGGAACTGGAAGGAATCTTAAAGGTGACTGATACCAATTCCTCCTCCTCAAAGAGGTCAGCGGGAAGTGTTTTTGCAGGGTTTGAGATGCTGCCGGGGATGCCCGCATCTCATATCAGAGGGCCAGGGTTCGAGTCCCAGCTCTGCTTCTGATCCCAGCCTCCTGCCAATGTGCATCATGGGAGGCAGCGGTGACGGCTCAGGCACTGGGGTGTCTGCTACCCGTGCGGGAGACCTGCACTGAGTTGTGGGCTCTTGGCCTTGGCCTGTCCCAGTCCCAGCTGTCACAGGCATTTGAGGAGTGAAAACAGCAGACAGAAGACCACCCTGTCTGTCTCTGTCTTTCTCTCTGTCTCTCTGCCTTTCAAATAAAACAAAAAGAAATTTTAAAAATTAAGAGGTCAAAAGAAACTAGTAAAAAAAAAAAAAAAACAAAAACCAAGTCCAATGTACTTTGTAGAAGACATGTGCTTATTAAATTAAGATTAGAGGTCTTTCTTTTTTATCAACACTCTGAGTCTAAAAAAGGGGGCCAGAGGCTAGCATATGAGCACAGGTTCAAATCGCAGCTGCTCCGCTTCCTATCCAGCTCCCTGCTAATGCTTCTGGAAAAGCAACAGAGGATGATTCAAGTGCTTGGGCTCCTGCCACCAGCATGGGAGACCTGGTTGGAGTTCCAGGCTCCTGGCTCTGACCTGGCCTAGCCCTAGCTATTGCAGCCATTTGGGGAGTAACTCAGCAGATGAAAGATGTCTCTCTCTCTCTCTCTCTCTCTCTCTACCTCTCTCTGTGCATGTCTCCCCAACCATCTCACCTCTTATTTTCTTGTGAGCCCTTGGGTGAGTCACATAGCCTGACTCAAATACAACAGAAAGATAACAACATGACTTAATTCGCAGGACTGTTATAAGAGAGGGCTAAGCAGCTATTTGAGAGTGCATTAAAATGTGAGGGCTTACAAAGGATGGAGCAAATTTCCATTTTACATCTTAGACTTATGTCTCTTGGTGGGGGGCAGAATACCCACAAAATCTCCTTCAGTAAAACGCCTGGTGAACGTGTTGTTTGTAGCTCACCCGTGTGGAGGACGCCCTGCGTGCCGTGTGGGTTAGTTGGACTAAAGCCTCCAGCAGTTTTACTTAGACGCAGTACCCACCCTTTGCACCTTTGCAGTGTCCTCAGAGTCCTGCCGGTATTTCACTGCTGGCTACATCTTTCCTCCAACTGAATGCTGTTCTTTCACTCTCATCCCTCCTCACTCTGGATTCCTCTCCCAGCGCCAACTGAGACGGCCGCCCCCAGAGGCGGCTTCCCGGGAGTAACACGTTTGAGGGGTGGGGGAGTCTGCCGGAAGGGATCAAAGGCTTGCAAATGAAGTGCATCCCGCTTGGGAGGAGAAGGCCTGGGCCACAGGCGCCAAATGCAGCCCAAGCCAAGTTCCAGTGCAGCTTGTTTGCCACCATGTGGGCCGGGCCCATCACTGCGTAGCCAGGCTGAGTGCATGGGAATGACTCTGATTTTGCACGTCACACAGCTTACCCACCACACAACGCGTGTGGGTTCCCAAAGTATAGGTGCCACATCTATGATTTATGTGTGGGTGGGCATGTCTGTCTCCTTTTTAAATTATTAAATTAATCTTTGAAAAAAGATGGATTGACATCATTCCTCTCAGTGCTAAGGAAAGACACAATGTAGAGACCGGTGGCAAATGCATTAACACAAATGTGCCTCTACGGAAGTGAGTGGCATTTCAGACAAGGAAGACCGGAAACAAGGCAGAGAGGTGAGGGGTGAGAAAGACGGTCCTACCTCTGCTATCACCAAACCAGTAAAAGATGCTAATGACTCAACCAAAGAGGGATCTGTTGGAGAGGTTTTGAAAAAACTTCCCCTTACATAAATAGATGGGCGGCCTTGTTCTTTCGTTCTACTTATTGTACTTGGACTTGGAAGAGGACAGTGATACTGGTGGAGTTTCCAGCAGCTATGCACTTAGTATCAGCCAGAGGAACTCTGGAATGAGTAAAGTGAGAAAAGAGCCTCAGTAACCAGTCTCCTCCAGCGCCTATTAGAGTTTAACAGCGCGCAGAGGCTACAGCTAACGCGAATTACCCAGATAATGACTGCTCCATAGCCAGCTCACAACAAGTGTGAAGTTATTTAATAGTACAAGTGTAAAGGGTAAGCAGATGTTATTTGTGTGTCTGCTGTGCTGTGTGCTGAGCGGAGAGGAGAGTTCCCTGCTGTGTGTGCAATCGCTGGGTTGTATGTGAGCAGGACCACCACCAGTGGAACGGGGCTTGGCCGGGGCAGGGGACTCAGCCACAAGAGAAAGGGACAGTGACCTCCTGTGATTGACAGCTTGTACAACTCTATGCCCAGCACTGCGATATATGTTAGCAAGATAGCAACTGCTGATTTGTGGAACTCTGTGGCTCATGTTGACCATCCTCTCAAAACTGGAAGAGCCCTGTGGCCCCTGGGGCACATCTGCCTCGCTCTTCCCCACCCCTCCGGAGGGCTTCGACAATATGAGTTGGATGCACACATGGACACAAGAATGAATTCACGTTGTGACCCCTGCTGGTGCCATGCTGTGGCGTGAGCAGCGCAGAGGGTGCTGCTAGAACCCAGCACAGCTAGTGGGACCGCGGAACCGCCAAGGGTGGCTGTCTCTGCTGGCCAAGAGTGGGCGTGTGTAAGGGCGAGCACGGGGGTGAGGGGAGGGCACTCTGTGCCCCAGGGTATGGTCTAGATGCCACACTCCAGCTCCCTTGAACCCCTTCCGATCCTTACTCCTCTTTCTTGGGCCTTAGCACCCTCACCTATAGCATGATGGGTAACCTTTCTTCCCGCTGCGGTTCTGAAAATCTAACATTTTCGGCAGATTATCTGGACCCTGAAATCTTGCCAGGGCCAGATCGCGGGAAGATCTGCTGCCTACAAAGGAGAAAGCAGCTAAGCGTTAAGATATAAAGTACAGCCCTATTCTAAGAAAACATCAAATCTGGGCTTTGGGAGGGCCTTCTTTGCCAGAGTCAGGCCAATGAATTTCTTTCCTTGATCCTTTCCCACACCCTAACGTCAGGTTTCCAGGCCTCTGTGGGAAGAACATAAATGTGTTCACCCAGGGCTGGCCTTTTGCTTCAACCTCTCCTATCACAGGGAGCCAGGGAGTCCATCTGATAAACACTTGCAGTTACATTGAAAGGAGGCACAGCCTCCCAGACTTTTACAGAATTTTTTTTTCTTGGACAAGCAGCAGAGTCACAGAAAACCTAGAATTAGGAAAGAAAGCAAAATTCCCCCAAGAGAATTCAGAGAGAGACAGGTACAACTGAGAGGCGTGAAACAATCAGTGTGCAAGAACAGAAGAAAGGACATCTACAGTTCAAGAAAATAAGCAGGCAGTCCTTGCTTTGAAAAAGAAAATTGTTGGAGATGAATATTAAGTCCCATCTTAGCCTTCTATTCCCATCTCTCAAGATGTCACTTTAAAACGCAAAAGGTTTTATCCACAAAACCACCAGCGAGTAAACAGTCTTCACATTCTTACCCTCACACACACACATACCGTAAGATATTTACTCTCTGATAAACAGCAATTGTAAATAAATCTCTTTTAATCTCGCCAAGCCACAATAAGAATCTTTAGCCTCCAAGGTAGAGTTTACAGCTGTGTGTGGTTGCCCTGCCAGCACCACACAACACTAGGGCTGGGGCAAACTACTCTCCAGAAGGCACATTTTGCCTCCCAAGCATCTCACGATGACCTTCTTTTTACAAAAAGATGTACTAGGGAGGAGGAGAGGGGAAAACCCGACCCCTCCCACCCCATTCTCCGTCCAAATCGGCCAATAAATCTAACGAAAAGATACAAGAGAACAGGACAGAAGCCAACAGGTGGAAAAAGGCTTTTTGTTTCCTTAGAAATGCTCATCACTTGATCTGTGCTCCCGGCTCTCCTCGACTCAGGGCGTCTTTAATGCCGGTTTATTACCGCGAGGATGATGATCGAGAATAATGATCACACTTCTACTTGGTGATTCCACAGCCTCTCTAGCTTGAAGATTTCTCCACGCGTGTTAGCCACAGCGCTCAGCTCTGGTCGCTAGATCCCAGGGAGACGTGCAACGGCATCCCCAGTCAGCTCTCGGACGGTTTCCCGGACGGGGAAACTGAGGCAGGGGCACCCCACAACTCCGTGACAGTGCCTCCGAGCGCAGGAATCCCCGAGGCGGGGAAAGTTTCTGCCTCGTCTCGCGGCAGAGTTCTCTGGCTCTCCCTGCTCGCCGGCCATGCCGCTGCGCCCCCGCCGAGTCTGGGCTCGGGTGACAGGGCTCGGGCTGGAGCTGCCCTCGGCGGGGGGCGAGTCCACGCGCCCACAGACCCACGGGCACACTCGCTCGCACACACAAAGCTCGGCGCAGTCCCTGCGGCCGCTCGCTCGGCAGAGCCCCCGCAGCCCTGGCTCGGCCCGAGAATGCCCCGCTCGCCCGCGGCTCGCCGGGCCTCCAGCGAACCGCGGCTCTGCCCTTCTCTCCCTCTCTTCCACGCTGCTCGCTCGCGCGCGCGCTCTCTCTCTGTCTCTCCCTCCCACCCTCCACCCCCACACCCTCCTCCCACCCCTCTCCATCCACCCCTTCTCCCCCACCAACCCAGAGGCACACAATCGTGTTCCTGGGGTTCCCTCGAAAGAGGGGCCACCCCAGCCCCGAGCGCCTAGAAAGACTTCCAGGGCCAGCGCAGGAGCTGCAATCGCAGGACCCCAGCGCGCCTCCTGAGCAGCGCAGGAATGAGACCCCCACTTCCAGGCACCGGCGAACGAGCCTGCCGCCGAAGGAGGAATTGTTAGGGCGCTTACCTTTTTTATGAGGAGAAATTCTGGAGAATCATTTCAGAAACTGAGGGGGGAAAGTGAATGAAGACAAAAAAGACCCTTTTCCTGCAATCCCTGGCCTCCTGGTATCAAGACACCAGGACAACATCAAAGCAACTTAGGGGGAACACTTTAGGGGCCTATTGTCTGCTCTGGTCTGATCTGTTTTTCTTCTGCCTCCCCCTCTTGCTGCGGTGACACTTGGTACGGCCCAGGCATTCATGCCAAGTAGCTTTCACACATGGAAGCTTGTCTCAAGCAATTGCTGACAAGCCACAAACAAGACATTCTCCCTCCCTTCTCCGCGCCCCCCCCACTCCCCCCTCCACCTTTTCCTCCTCCTCTCTTGTCTCCCCTCCTCCTTTCTTCTGAATGCAAACTAAAACTCTCCAGTGACAGGCAGGCTTGCAGGCTTGGCCTAGCTGCGCAGGCAGGCACACACACACACACACACACACACTCACTCACTCACACGCCAGCAGCTCAGCTAGTTGCTGCTGCACTGGTGGAGTTCAGAGACAGGAAAAGCCCAGCCTGAGTTGGGGGCAGGGAGAGAAAGAGAGGGAGCATGAGAGAGCGGAGAGCTGTCCTAGTAAAATGGCAGCGGAGAGGTGAGCCCTTTGGAACACGGCACACACGTGTGCGCACGGACAGACAGACAGACAGACTCGCAGGCCGTCTGAGCACCAGCGAGAGTGAGACGGAGGACCCGACAAAGGGGAAAACCAGGTCCCATCAGCCTGAGACTGGTGGAGAGTGGAGGTCCGCGTGGTGGTGGGTGGACCCAGCACTGGGCTGCCCATGGGATGGTCAGCTGGATTGTCATCTCCTTCCTTGTTCCCTAAGGCTCTGGGCTTCCTTCACTGCATAATGAAGCATAGGCCAGGCTACTAGTTAAAATAAAGCCACGAAATGTGTAACTTAAACTCAACTGTAGGTTCAACTTGTACCCAGGATATTTTTAAGTGCAGCATTTTTTTTTTTAAACACAAACCCTAGAGAGCAGTAGCAAGGAGAATAGTAACAAGTAGTGTAAACTATGAGAGCTGTGAAGTGTGATGCTGAAGTTACTGATTGCCAGGCGGCAGGAATTTATGGAGGGGTGGGCATGCGAGTTACGGTGGGGGGGAGGGTGAGTCTGTGAGCTGTTCTCCAGGAATGGGAGGGGGGTGAGGTAGGATAATGAATATGGCAAGAAGCAAGCAGGAATTTGATTGGTGTGGAGTGAGGAGGGTGGGGGGTTGGAAAAGGTGGGAGAAAGAGAGAAAGAGAGAGGGGGAGAGAGAAGCAACACTGCATCAAAAGAAGAAGAAATATGGACGGCCAGGCGTGGAAACATGTGGAATAAGTGGAATAGCAGAGGAAGGCCCAGAATCTGTGCATAGCTGCAGATGGCATGAGCTCAGGAGGAAGAGATCAGGAGGAAGAATGACAGGGGGACTGCAAGACAGTCGGATCTTTGTCATGTGTGGTGTCAGAGCGAGCCAGGTCTCCTCTGCCTGGGCCCCGAGTTAGCCCTGTGCTCCAGGGTCTGAACAGAATCGCAGCTTCTGACTGGTTCTAAACCAGATTTGGCTTTTTGCGCGAAGCTTGCTTCTCCCCTGTTCCTCTACAAAACAAAAATGAGGTGAACACACTCATACCTTCCTAGGCATGCGGTAAAGAAAAAAAACTATGGTTCTTTTAATACTTCCTAATAGCCGACTGGCCTGCTGTTCCCGAAAACTCATCTCATCCTTGTTCCTGTTACTCCTGTCTCTTGGTTGACTTCCCCATTGTCACTGATCCCTAGATCAGTCTGTGCCCCATTGCCATGAACAGCGGTGGTGATGATGATGGTAATAATCGCTCAGTACCCAGTATTTATGTGCTTCTCCGCATTTGTTCCAAGCCTGAGATGATTTCTAGTAAGAACACCTTCATTTACAGATGATGAACAATGAGGCACAGAGAGGTAGAGTAACTGGTCTGGGGTCACCCAGCACAGCAGAGTGAAGCTGAAAGCAAGATGAGCTCTGTGTGGTCCTGCCCTGAGTAGCCCAGGTTCCCGCGGCTCCCCAGGCCCAGTGGACTGAGGCCACCGTTTCTGCCCCCCAGGGCTGGTTTGGATCCTGCCCCTCTGAGCCAGGGGAACTTCTGACCTCCCTTACCAGGCTCCTGACTCACCCTCCACTTCTAAGAGGTGGTGACTCACTGTGCACAATGAGGCCTCCTAGGCAAAAATTGCACAAGGGGTCACCTTAACCTTTCATGACGATCTGCAGATTGCCAGGCAATGGAGAAAGGCAGCCAGGGCCAGGGCAGCTTCCCTTCCTTAAATACAAATGTGTACGTTACCAATAACAAAAGGGTTGCAAGCATCCACACAATGTTGATGATAATGACCGTGACAGCAGCTAACATGTGGTAAGCACCTACATACCTAAAACAAGCCTGTAGGTATAAGCGATTATTGCTTCCATTGGATGAAGAAGTTAAAGCATAGAGGTTAGGGAAGGTGCCAATGTCACTCACCTTGGAAGTCGTGCCTGCGATATGGCCCCCGGGAATCTGCCTTTTTGGAGAGAGACTGTGATAGCCACTGCTAGGCTATCCTCTTTTTTTCCTTTTCTTTCTTTTTTTTTTTTTTTTTTGACAGGCAGAGTGGACAGTGAGAGAAAGAGACAGAGAGAAAGGTCTTCTTTTGCCATTGGTTCACCCTCCAATGGCTGCCGCGCTGCGGCCAGCACACTGCGCTAATCCGATGGCAGGAGCCAGGTGCTTCTCCTGGTCTCCCATGGGGTGCAGGGCCCAAGTACTTGGGCCATCCTCCACTGCACTCCCGGGCCACAGCAGAGAGCTGGCCTGGAAGAGGGGCAACCGGGACAGAATCCGGTGCCCCAACCGGGACTAGAACCCGGTGTGCCAGCGCCACAGCGCAGAGGATTAGCCTAGTGAGCCGCGGCGCTGGCCTAGGCTATCCTCTTAAGAAGAGTGGTTCCTGCTCAGTGAGAGGAAGCAGAGGGAAGCCATGATGGTCCTGTGTCTTCACACGTGTTGTTAAACCTCATGCCATCTCCCAGCCCGTGTCAGTGTCCCTGCCCAGCCCTAATCCCCCAGTTCTTCCACGGACCTCCACATGGCACACAGACAACGCAGAGCCCCCTGGTCAGAACACACCGGTGGGGACCCCAGCTCCCACTGCCAGTGCCTCCATCACCGGTGGCTTCCACCTGCTGACTCCACGGAGTCAAAGGAGAACCCAAGTGGGTGGGTGAACAAGGCCATTGCCTCGGTGCTTCTGTTTGTTTTACAAGACTTCTGAATGCTAACTATGGAGGTGTAGAGAATGTTCTAGATTTCTGGGCAGAAGTCTGGGATTCTGGTGCTGGTTCCTGCACTCACCAGGCGGTGAACCTGGGCCTGGCTCTCTGAGCCTTGTTTCCTCAGCTGTAAGATGAGCCCATGACCTTCCCCAGGCTAAAGCCCATTCCAGCTTGGAAACGCTATCATTCTAGTGGTTGTCTGGTTGATGAGAAGATTAGAAGCCCAGGGAGGGGGCTAGGGCTGGGGCTGGGGCTGGGACTGTGGTGTAGTGGGCCAAGCCTCCGCCTGCGATATTGGTATCCCATATGGACACCAGCTCATGTCCTGGCTGCTCCTCTTCCAATCCAGCTCAACTGCCTGGGCCTCTGCACCCACATGGGAGACCCAGAAGACTCCAGCCGTTGGGGCCATTTGGGGAGTGAACCAGCGGATGGAAGACAGACTCTGTCTGTCTCTCCTCTCTCTGTAACTCTGCCTCTCAAATAAATAAATAAATAAATCTTTAAAATAAGAAAGAAGAAGCCAAGGGAGCTGAGATGTGTGTTTGAGCCCAGGTGTGCTGGAGAAGGAAGAGGAGGAAAGCCCCTCGCTGACGGCCCTGTGTGTGAGACAGTGCACCTCTTCTGGCCTGATTTCTCCATTAGGGCTGTTTTCCGCTTCACTTTGTTCCACTGCGAGAGTTTCCATCAATTACAAAATCTCTCACATTGTTAACCTTTCAACACTGCAAACACCTCTAGAGGGGGTAAGGGAAAAGCAACCTTTCATACTTTAGTGTGAATTATTTCATTAGCCTATCCGGCCAACACATCGTTTATAGCAAATAGCTGTTTAGCCTAGAGGGTCCCAAGAAGAGAATGCGGGAGGCAGGTAGATGGTCAGAGTGTGGACGTCTCTGGTGTGAGGCAGGCCTGGCTTCGGGGGTTGCTCAGAGAAGTAGAAAGACGAATTACTCCAGGAGAGGAGACAAGCTATGAGGAGAGGCGAGGCGAAAGGCCAAAACTTCCACACTCAGGGAGAAGCCTAGAGTCAAAGCAAGAGGCAGGTCCTTGCTTCCTCTTCCTCCACACTCCCCTTCCTCCTTTCCCGGCATCCACACAGGCCCAGGGAAGCTTCCTGCGGGATTCGTTACGGGGTCGAAGCTCCATTCAACCTGGGGAAAATGCTTCGATTCCCAAACATGCAACTTACAAAATAACCTTAGCAAGACACAGGCCGCTCAGAATTCGTCTACCTACCTGTATATATTTAACCACGGAAAAAGAACGTGGGAGTCCAACGAGGCTTCTCTTCCCTCCACGTTTCTAGCAGGTGAATTGTTTGGCATAAAGGAGAGAATCAAGCAGAAAATCAAGAACCAGATTTCAAGTTTTACCAAGATAAAGCAGCAATTTAGATTAGGCAGGAAAGATTAGAACTCACCTAATCTGAGAATAGCTACCTCTTCTAATAATAAGTGAAATGAATTCTAGAAAAAGATAGCACTCAGGGTGCAGTTGCTGGGTTCTAGAACAAAAAGATACAGATCCCACCATCCGTGCACTTACGTGCTAATGAACTCAGTCCAATCTTCTAACCTTTCTGAGCTACAGTTTCCAATGAACTACCTTGGTAGCGAATCTCTTAAACAGTAAAAATGCCGTGCAAATTTTAGCTGGTAAGAGGTAATAAGAATAGCAGCACTAACTGTGTGCTGGGCATGCTCTGTACACATTATCTCATTTAATCCTTGCAGTTTACTATTTTAGGAGAGTTGTACTGCAACAACGCAGTATATTGTTGTGTGTGGCTGCTTGTGTCTACAGCCAGACAGGGCTTCGAGTTACAGGCTCTGTGATTTTGGAAGAGTAACTCAACCTTTCTGAGCTTCAGTTTCTTCATTTGTAAAATGAGGATATGAATCCCACCCCAGCATGTGAAAAGGAATCAACGAATGTGAGATGATATGTTTGTGCTCATTTCACAGATGGCTTAAGTTGCTTTGCCCAAGGTCATCACACATAAATATAAGGGGCTCAGATCTGCTTGACACAAAGCTGCAGCTTTTTGCTGCTGTTTTTTTTTTTTTTTTTTTTTTTTTTTTTTTTTAGATTTATTTATTTGAGAGGAGAGTTAAAGACCAAGAGAGGGAGAGAAAGAGAGAGCTTCCATCTGCTGGCTCACTGCCCAAATGGCCACAACAGCCAGAGCTGGGCCAATCCAAAGCCAGGAATCAGGAACTTCTTCCAGGTCTCCCACATGGTGCGGGGGCCCAAGCACCCATCCTCCGCTGCTTTCCCAGGCACATTAGCAGGGAGCTGGATCGGAAGTGGAGCACCAGGACTCAAACTGGCACCCATATGGGATGCCGGCGCCACAGGCAGAGGCTTAACCTACTATACCACAGCGCCGACCCCTTGCTTAATTTTTATATTGTCTATTTTGCCATGAATTTTTCCAGCTCACAGATAATTGAAGGGGCATACTAATTGCATCATTGTTTGTTTTGCTTTTATTAGTTTCCCACTTGAACTGTTAGTCTATAAACATAAACACTCAAGGAAAATATTTTCAATCCAGGGCATCTTCAAGAAGTGATGTTATTATTTTAAAACACTGTTTGAAAAGACCTCTCAAAGCAATCCACGGTGGAGCTCAGGAATCTCAGATGCATGGACACAGTGGATGTTCCGGGACTTAGAGATGTTTAGTTTAAATTGCATTGTCTTCTCTTCTCAGCTCAGCTTCAGACCAACTGCGGCCAAATCGCCAGGATGGAACGTGTAACTCTAAGCAACTCTAACAACTCCAAACCTTGAGAGATGGGTAGGAAATCGAGGGCCGAAATTTTTGCGGGCAAAAAGTGCTCAAGAGATCAGAACTAACTTAGACAATATGTATTAACAGGAGGCTCACCCACCTGAACTCCAAGGGGAGGTGACAGGTAAAAATAGACCATCATTATATCCTCTCCTTCAGAACAAATGAACACAGCCTCCTCATCCTTTTAAAATGACAATAAATCAGAAGAGAAGATTCCCACGTGGGTAGTCTGAGAGGACAATTGTGGAATTGGCCAAGATCTTAACATGCCATGCTTTTAAAGAACGCTTATTTTTTTTTTATTTTTCCTGTCAACTTTTTGAAAAAATTGCAATTATTGCAAAAAACTCCTCAAATGTTTTTGAAGGAGAAAAGTCTATGTGCAATGATACCACTGACATTTTAGAGGGACAAAAGAACCACTTTGTCCTGTTCCCCCTCCTTTCAAATCAGGATGTGGAAGGGAGCTTTAAAAAAACATGCAAAAATCTTTAGGAACTGATTGAGCCGAGGCAAGGAAGGCACAGACTGGAACACAGTGCATCGGCTGTGGGCTGTGTTCGCAACGCCCTTTGCCTGCCATTCGTTTCTATGTGAAGCCTGCAGCTCATCAGAGCAGGAAGAGGCCGCAGAGCCACCAGTGGGAGCAACTGGTTTTGGTAAACAATGAGCCAACTTCTTCCCAAGGGAGCAGAACAGAGGCGATGTAATCAACTATGGAGTTCACAGCAGTTCACAGAGGCAGCCAGGAGACACTACCTCTCCGGACTGACCTTGGCTGCTTCCAGGGGCGTTGACCTTGAGCTTCCGCTGGCCTTGGTTCATGGGTAGAGGGACTGGGGTCTGATCTGGGGCACTCGGCTGCTCTCAGGGCTGCTTAGACATCAGTGTAAGCAGCAGCTACCCAGGCTCCTAGCCACAACTAAGTAATTCTCTGCTCAAACCAGTCTTGAGCTCAGCTTGGGCTGATTCTGAGAGGTGCACGGATGCAAGAATTTCTTGCCAGCCAGGAACCAGAGTTCGAGGTGTTCTGCCCTACAGAGCTGGAAGGAGATAATTACTATGAAACAATTATAGTCGCCTTCATAGTACATCTGGACCTGATGTTGTTTGCCCTAAGAAAACCTAAAATGGAAATAATGCAATTATCTGAGCTAAAGACAATTTAATATAAAAAAAGCACTGAAGCCAAGAAAAGGAAATTCATCTTTTGTGCCATGTCTTTTGCCTAGCAATGGGAAGTGTGCCTTTCATAGAGATGAAAGACGCATGAAAGGCCAAATAGAAGGTGTTCTTAATTCAGTTCCGTAAATGTTTGCCGTTACCCGTTGTGTGGAAGACATGGTGCTAGCACTGAGGACGCCAACATGGTCAGACTTTACCCCTGTTTTAAAGAAGCATGCTGCCTGGACAGTGGGAGAGAGACCACATCACAGAGCTTTCCGAAATACCCGAAATCAGCAAGACCATGGGCGTTCTGAAGTGTCTGCCCACCACATGCTCTCCATTTTTGGAAAATAGCCCTGAACTGTGCACCCAGACAAGCGTCTGCCCTGACACCGTGCAACCAGTTCCCCAGGTCCGTCAGATTCTCTTACCCGGGAATTCCAAGTCAGATCTAATGAAATAGATCTGGGACGGCGCCGCGGCTCACTAGGCTAATCCTCCACCTAGCGGCGCCGGCACACCGGGTTCTAGTCCCGGTCAGGGCACCGGATTCTGTCCTGGTTGCCCCTCTTCCAGGCCAGCTCTCTGCTGTGGCCCGGGAGTGCAGTGGAGGATGGCCCAAGTGCTTGGGCCCTGCACCCCATGGGAGACCAGGATAAGTGCCTGGCTCCTGCCATTGGATCAGTGCGGTGCGCCGGCGCGGCGGCCATTGGAGGGGGAACCAACGGCAAAGGAAGACCTTTCTCTCTGTCTCTCTCTCACTGTCTACTCTGCCTGTAAAAAGAAAGAAAGAAAGAAATAGATCTATCCACCCAGGGAGATAAATGTGAACGCCCACCGGGCTGAGGGAGAGGGACGCTCTGCCAGAGGCCCCCTGGGTTTCGGTTCCTTAAGACATTCCTGATGGTGAGGAGCCCCGCCCTCCCCACCCCCTAGACCCCTAGTTCTAATGGCTTCCGTTCTTGCACCTGATAGAGTTGAGCCAGCACCGGGCTGGTTCTGGGCGCACACATGACAGACGGATGCACAGGAGTTTGAGGCCTCCTGGGCTGGTGGAGATGTGCAGGAACTAGGACTGAGAAGGCAGCGTCCTAGAGAGGGCTCCAGGAGGGGACAGCTCTCTACTCTTCAGGGGAATGGGAGGAAGGCTTCTGGGAGGAAGTGGCATTTGATCTAAACCTTGACAGCTGAGA
This sequence comes from Oryctolagus cuniculus, assembly GCF_964237555.1. Lineage (NCBI taxonomy): Eukaryota > Metazoa > Chordata > Mammalia > Lagomorpha > Leporidae > Oryctolagus > Oryctolagus cuniculus. The sequence continues at coordinate 49,691,091 of NC_091438.1, forward strand.
AGGATTTTAACAGCTTTGGTGGGATAATGCAGCTCAGGAGAAAGCAGCAAAGTTATATTAAGATGTTACCACTGGGGGCCGGTGCCGCGGCTCACTAATCCTCCGCCTTGCGGCGCTGGCACACCAGGTTCTAGTCCCGGTCGGGGCGCCAGATTCTGTCCCAGTTGCCCCTCTTCCAAGCCAGCTCTCTGCTGTGGCCCAGGAGTGCAGTGGAAGATGGCCCAAGTGCTTGGGCCCTGCACCCCATGGGAGACCAGGATAAGCACCTGGCTCCTGCCATTGGATCAGCGCGGTTGCGCCGGCCGCAGCGCGTCGGCCGCGGTGGCAATTGGAGGGTGAACCAATGGCAAAAGGAAGACCTTTCATTCTGTCTCTCTCTCACTGTCCACTCTGCCTTAAAAAAAAAAAAAAAAAAAAAAAAGAAGGAAAGAAATAAAGGTATAGTATTGAAATTAAAAAAAAAAAAAAAAGATGTTACGACTGGGCTAGTGCCGGCATCCCACATGGGCGCCAGTTCGAGTCCTGGCAGCTCCACTTCCAATCCAGCTCTCTGGTATGGCCTGGGAAAGCACTGGAAATTGGCCCAGACACTTGGGTCCCTGAACTTGCATGGGAAACCTGGAAGAAGCTCCTGGCTCCTGGCTTTAGATCAGCCTAGCTCTGGCCATTGCAACCATCTGGGAGTGAACCAGTGGATGGAAGACTTCTCTCTCTCTCTTTGCCTCTGGCTCTCTGTAATTCTGCCTTTCAAACAAATAAATGAATCTTAAAAAAAAAAAAAAGACGCTACTGCCACACTTCATTGCTCCTCTAAATTTCTTTTCCTTTTTTTTTTTTTTTTTAAAGATTTATTTATTTATTTGAAACGCAGAGTTGCAGAGGTAGAGGCAGAGAGAGGTCTTCCCACTGGTTAACTCCCCAAATGACTGCAATGGACAAAGCTGGGTTGATCTGAAGCCAGGAGCCAGGAGCTTCTTCCGGGTCTCCCACGTGGGTGCAGGTACCCAAGCACTTGAGCCATCTTCTGCAGCTTTCCCAGCCCATAGCAGAGAATTGGATCAGAAGTGGAGCAGCTGGGACTCGAACAGGAGCCCATATGGGATGCCAGCACTGCAGGAGGCAGCTTTACCCACTACGCCACAGTGCTGGCCCCACCCCTCTAATTTTGAACCAGGCTGCAGAATGGCAAGCCAGTTTGTGCCTGTGAATGGCAGGCCAAATCCAGCCTACCACTTGTTTTTGGACACTACAGCCTGCAAGATAAAAATGGTTTATACATTTTTAAATGATGGTTGGAAAAAATTAAAAGAATACTTCATGAATAATACTCAATTAAAATAATTTAAAAATTAAATGAATAATACTTTCATGAATCTGTAAATTGTATGAAATTCAAATTTCAGTCTATAAAGTTTTAGCAGAACATACTCTCATTCATTCACTTGTCTACATTTAAAAAAAGAAATTTATTTACTGATATGAAAGGCAGAGTTACAGAGAGGGGAGTCAGAGGCAGAGAGAGAGAGATTTTCCATCAGCTGGTTCACTCCCCAGATGGTAGCCCTGGCCAGAGCTGGGCTGATCTGAAGCCAGGAGCCAGGAGCTTCTTCCAGGTCTCCCATGTGGGTACAGGGGCCCAAGCGGTTCATCCTCTTCAGCCTTCCCAGAGACATTAGCAGAGAGCTGCATCAGAAGTGGAGCAGCCAGGACTGGAACCAGAGCCTGTGTGGGACGTTGGGGTCACAGGCAGCAGCTTTACCTGCTGCACCACAGTGCTGGCCCCATCCACAGTTGCTTTTGCTCTACAAAGACAGGGTTAGGTAGTTGCAGCAGGGATGTGTGGGCCACAAAGCCAAAAGGTTTTGATTTAATCTTCTGTAGAAAAAAGGTTGTTTACGGATGCTCACTATACTTCAGCGTTCTGAGGTTTCCTTTGAGTATCTGGAGTGTGAAGATGGAGCCTTCAGAGAGGGTATGTCAGAGACAAAAGGTTTTTTTCTTGAAGATTTATTTTATTTATTTGAAATACAGAGTTACAGAGAGAGGTAGAGACACACACAGAGAGAGGTCTTCCATTCGCTGGTTCACTCCCCAAATGGCTGCAATGGCCAGAGATGGGCCAATTTGAAGCCAAGAGCCAGGATCGTCTTCTGGGTCTCCATCACTTGGGCCATTTTCTACTGTTTTCCTAGGCCATAGCAGAGAACTGGATTAGAAGTGGAGTAGCCAGGATTTGAACCAGCGCTCATATGGGATACTGGCACTGCACCAGGGCTTTAACTCACTGCACCACAGCACAGGCCCTAGACAAAATGCTGTATCCATATGTAAGACTTTGTAGGGTTGCTTTGAGAATCATAAATAATTTTTGTCAAATGAACAAAGACATGTAAAATAGTGTATATGTAGGACCCCATAGATCCAAATACCAATGCAATAAACTATTGATAATGCTTCTTTCTTTTTCTTTTCTTTTTTTTTTTTTTTTTTGTTGTTGTTGTTGTTGTTGTTGACAGGCAGAGTGGACAATGAGAGAGAGAGACAGAGAGAAAGGTCTTCCTTTTTCCGTCGGTTCACCTCCCAATGGCCGCTGCGGCTGGCACACTGCGGCTGGCGCACCGCGCTGATCTGTAGCCAGGAGCCAGGTGCTTCCTCGTGGTCTCCCTTGCGGGTGCAGGGCCCAAGCACTTGGGCCAGCCTCCACTGCAATCCCGGGCCACAGCAGAGAGCTGGAATGGAAGAGGGGCAACCGGGACAGAATCCGGCGCCCCGACCGGGACTAGAACTCGGGGTGCCGGCGGATTAGCTTAGTGAGCCCCGGCGCCGGCCTGAGAATGCTTATTTCTGAGATGTGAGTTGTGCGGAATTTTGTTGATGAAGCAACAACAGTATGAATAATAACCATCTTCTACTGACTGCTAGTAGCTGCCAAGCACTGTGTGCAGCGCTTCATATGTGCATCGTCTTATTCAAATTTCCCAAGGACCAATGTGGGAGAATCATTATCGCCCTCATTAAATAAATGAGAAAGTTGAGGCACGGAAGAGTTAAGTGGCATGTCCAAGGTCACACAGTTAGTGTCTGCAAACACAGGCAGCCTGAACCTGTGCTTCCCTTTGTCGCAGCACGCCACACTTGGATTTCAGATGCTACACATTTCTTTTAGGAGGTTTGTTTTGTTTTTTTTTTTTTGTTTTGTTTTTTTAAGATCTATTTTATTTATTTGAAAGAGTTACAGAGAGAGGTAGAGACAGAAAGAGAGGTCTTCCACCCGCTGGTTCACTCCCCAGATGGCCGCAACGGCCGGAGCTGCGCCAGTCCAGAGCCAGGAGCCAGGAGCCTCTTCCGGGTCTCCCACATGGGTGCAGGGGCCCAAGGACTTGGGCCACTTTCTATTGCTATCCCAGAGAGCTGGATCAGAAGAGGAGCAGCTGGGACTAGAACCAGCGCCCATATGGGATGCTGGCGCTTCAGACCAGGGCATTAACCCACTGCGCCATAGAGCTGGCCCCTTAGGAGGTTTTTAACACTGGAACACCTTATTTTGTTAAAGGTTATTTATTTACTTACTTTTATTTGAAAGGCAGAAAGAGAGAGAGTCAGAGAGACACAGAGAGAGCTTCCATTCACTGGTTCCCTCCTGAAATGCCCACAATAGATAGAGCTGGGCCAGCCTGAAGCCAGAAGCCAGGAGCTCCACCTGAGTCTCCCATGTGGGTGGCAGGGCCCAAGCACTCAGGCCACCTTCCACTGCTTTCCCAGGCCATAGCAGGGAGCCAGATCTGAAGCAGAGCAGCCGGGATTTGAGCCATTTTCTACTACCTCCCAGAGTGTGCATCAGCAGGAAGCTGGATCAGAAGAGGAGCTATACTTGATCCAGGCACTCTGACATGGAATGCAGATGTCCTCTGAGGCAGCTTAACCTGCTGCACCACAGCATCTGCCCATCTGTCACTTTTGTAATCATGCTTTTTTTTTTTTTTTTTTTTTTTTTTTTTTTTTTGACAGGCAGAGTGGACAGTGAGAGAGACAGAGAGAAAGGTCTTCCTTTGCCGTTGGTTCACCCTCCAATGGCTGCCGCGGCCAGCACGCTGCGGCCGGCGCACCACGCTGATCCAAAGGCAGGAGCCAGGTGCTTCTCCTGGTCTCCCATGGGGTGCAGGGCCCAAGCACTGGGCCATCCTCCACTGCACTCCCTGGCCACAGCAGAGAGCTGGCCTGGAAGAGGGGCAACCGGGACAGAATCCGGTGCCCTGACCGGGACTAGAACTCGGTGTGCTGGCGCCGCAAGGCGGAGGATTAGCCTAGTGAGCCGCGGCGCCAGCCATAATCATGCTTTTAATAGCTAACAGATAAAGTACCCAGCACAGTTCCTGACACACATAGTGAAGATGGTGCTAATGAGAAAGAGGAGGAGAGGGAGGGGCCGGGTGATGACAACAGCTCTCATTGTTATGCTCTTTCTCTGATCCAGGATCTGGTACAATGTCCTGGGGAATTTGCATGCTAATTTATTCAGGGAGCATTTGACTAATTGTTGCTATTATAATTCCTAGTATCATCAGGTCTTTCCCGGAGCCCCAGTCCTAGGGCAGGGACTGTGTGGGTGTGAGATGGAGTTGGACATCCCAAGTCTCCAGTCTTAGGGTTAGGAAGAAGAAGTTCTGAATAATTTCACCCATTTGTGGCCATCTCAGGTGAGTGTAAATGGGTGGACCAGATGCCGAGAGGGGCAGGGTCCTGCACCTGCTCCAGAACTTATTAGCTCTGTGGCCCCGCTCTAGTCATCACAGCGTCACAGTTGGAGGTATTTATCCATTTTCCCAGTCCCACCTGTGTGGCAGGGCAGTAGGTATCTGGGGCCACTGGGAAGACCCTGCTGCCCCATGGCCAGGCCTCCCCTTGGCTGAGAGTCTCTCATGAAATATTCATCTATTTGGGTTCGAACTCTGCAGGGGCGAGGTGACATATTAAGCCACCGACACCATGGCAATTTAATTTCATGGAATCACAAGATGTTAGAGCTGGGAGTCACCTCAAGCCTAAAGCTTCATTATTCCTGCATCTAAACCCATCCTTCCCTTTTTCCATCTACAATGGGAGATGTGTGCCTGCTCCTGTGGAAGCCAGTCTTCCTCCCTGGGCTCTGGCTGCCCCCACCTCCTTCTCCGAGACCTCCCTCTCTTCCCCACACCATCACCTCCTCTCCGCTGAATTCTCTCCATCAGTATTTCTAAGCTCGAGTTCCTCTCACCGTAATGAAATCCCACAAAGGTCTTTTGGAGCCTCCAACTCCTGTGCAACTGCTACCTTGCTTCTCTCCTTCCCAGTCAAACCTCTTCCAAGAGTTTCCTGTCCACTTAGGGGGGCAGATAGGAGGGCTCTGGGGGAACTTGCACAGGCACAGCCTACGGGGGCTTGGGTGAGCCGAGGGAAGGGAGAGGAAGTGGCACAGGAAGTGGTTGAGTGATGGAAAAGAGGAACGAGATCGCTGTGGGCAAACTGCCTGCTCCGTAATCTTACCTGAAGTTGATACTAAGTCTTCACTCCAATGAATGAGTTGTATTGGGTTGGGGTCTCTGTTCTGCATGATCTAGCTAGGTGCTGGGGGAGGGGGATATAGTCCAGTACCTACCAACCACTGCCTTTCAACAGTTCCCAGCCTTCAGTGGATACTCAGGGGATCAACGCAGGGCAGGATTTGATCAAGGCTAAATGTTGGTGTAGGTTAGTGGTCCCCAGATCGCAAGCATTCGCATCATTAGGGACCTGTTCACAATGTAGATTCTCAGGCACTGGGACCTACTGAGTCAGAAACTCCAGGGGGCCCAGCCATCTGTGTTTTAAAATCCCCTCTGGATGATGCTGATGCATGCTAGAGTTTGAGAACCCATGGCCAAGGCAAGAGGAACCACTGGGGGCTGATTCACAGGGCATTTGACATTGAAACTTGATTCTGGTCGATGAGGTGGAGCAAAGGGCAGGGAGTGTGGTCCAGTGGGTAGACATGGGCGAATGTGGAGAGGCTGGGTTGGTGAACCAGGAGCAGTAGCCTGGCTGGCGTGGAGGTCCCTGCTGAGGGTGACGGGGACCAGAACGCCTTGAGTTCCAGCACCACCTGGCTAAACAGAACCCTTTTCCGGTTCTCACTGTAGAGGGGACCCCACTACCACATCTACAGTTTCTTTTGCTCCTTTACCTTCCCAGGGCCTCCCCCCACCCCCACAGGCCTCTTGTCTCCAGAGGTGAGCATCCCTCTCTCCTTTGATCTCTGCACCTCTGATCCAGGTCGGCTCTGTTTCCCTGCCTTCCCCATCAGCACGTCCCCCTCCCACCCCCTCACTACTGCTGCAGACGAGAAATTAGAAACCACTCCTTTGAAAAACTATTCCTAGAGAGGCGACAGGCATTGAACGAGTTCCTATTCAAAGTGTCAGGGGAGCTACACCTGCCTCTTCAGTTCTGACAGCGTATGCCAGGGATTCATTCAGCATGAATCAGAGGACGGTTTTGGGAGCCAGCTTTAGGCTGCGCCTCCACGGTGACGTTACACGGGGACCCTGCCGAAAGCTCAACGTGGCGCGCTCGGTGGGAAGTTCCTTCCAAAGCCGGCAGCAATCCTGTGAGCCCATGTAGCCTCGCTCCCCGGTGGGAAACTCTGTGAAGACAAAGCCTCCCAGCGCACCTTCAGGCTCTGATGCTCACGGCGCCTTGTCTCCAGAGAGGCAGCTCGCAGTGGCAGGGTGTGCGGCGGGTGACGAGTGCGCCGGAGAAGGGATTCTTTCTTACAGGTGTTCAGGAGACCAAAATTCTCTCCCCGAGCGCTTCTAGTCACTTGTCAGATGATCTGGTCTAATGTGTTCCGCTTCTTCTGGCTGCCCTCTCTCTAAAGTGGAGATAGTAAGACCCACTCACAGTCACCGAGTGGTGGAGTGCGGGATGAAGGCACCGCTTTGCCATTGCGTGCTGCTCTCCAGGTTGGTTCCCCACTTCCCCCGCCCTCTCCACACTCCGTGAGACCTGGCCCAAGGTTGTCAACCGGTTTTCCCAAAATATGATTTCAGTAAATGGCAGGAGAGCTCTTCAACGCTTCCCACCTCCACTTACCGCCCAACATTCCTTCACCCAGCAGTCACCAGGGGGTGTGAGCCACGAGACAGAGAGACAAGTGCCTGTGTGTGCTGGGTCCCTGGTCTTCCTCCAAGTCTTCCCAGGGAGCCTCCAGCAGGGACCGTGGTGCAGCAGGCCTGCAGACCTGGCAGGAATGAAGATGTCCCAGAGGTGCCGGCTTGGAGAGTGACAGCAGCCGAAGACCAACTTCCTTCCCTGCTGAGCCGGCAGACCTGTCTCCGCCCTGAGTATAGGGTTTCTGGCTGATTCTTACTGCAGTGTTCTTTTCTTTTGGTAACAACTTATCTATTTTTATTTGAAAGGCAGACACACACACACACACACACACACACACACACACAGAGGGAGATCTTTGATTGATTCCCCGAACGCCCACAGCTACCAGGGCTGGGCCAGGCAGAAGCCAGGAGCCAGGAAACCCCATCTGTGTTTCCAATGTGGACGAAAGAGACCCAGGGGCCTCAGCCATCGCCGGCGGATGCCTTTACTGGGGTGTACATCTGCAGGAAACTGGAATCGGAAGCAGAGCCAGAACTGGATCTCAGGTACCCTGATCATGGGTTGGGTGTGTCCCAAGCAACAGTGTCTTACCTTCTGCACTGAATGATCCACAGGGTGGGCGAGGGGTTCCAAATGGCATTCTGTTTTGGTTCTTGGAGATTTCAGTTTGAGCCTTGACATTTAAGGAGCTATCCCTGGCCACATCACTTCCCCAATCCAAGTGCCCAGGTGACACCTCACAGGCTTCCGACTCAGGTGTCCACGTGTCGCCCAGGCTCCCTCCGGTCCTAGCCTACGAGCAGTTGCCCAGTCTCTTCCCTCAGCCCAGACCTGCTCCCACCCCACCACCGAGTCCCACAGCTACCTCAACTCATTATCGCCTCACCTCCTTCCTGTCCCACTTCTCACTCTTAACAGCCCCGCAGGAAGCGGAGTTGAGAGCAGCAGAAACCTGGGAGTCACTCAGGTCCTCCCTCCCCCTCCTCCCCACATCTAATCAATTACATGTCTAGCAGTTGCCTACTCACAAAATATTTCTGGATTTTCTCTTTCTCTTTATTATCACCATTCGCACCCCCACTGCTTTAGTTATGGCCTCATTATTTTTCACTCTGGCTTTGGCTTCTACCTCTTCCTTCCCTGTGCCCTCCCAGTCTGTACTCTATACTGCAGAGGCAGCACAGTGTAGGGCTTAAGAGTTTGGCCCTTGAGCCAGAAAAATTGGGGCAGGTGCTGTGGCACAGAGGGTTAAAGCCGTGGCCTGCAGGGCTGGCATCCTACACGGGTGCAAGTTTGAGTCCCAGCTGCTACTCTTTCAATCCAGCTCTCTGTTATGGCCTGGGATAGCAATGGAAGATGGTCCAAGTTCTTGGGCCTGCACCCGCGTGGGAGACCTAGAGGAATCACCTGGCTCCTGGCTTTGGATCAGCGCAGCTCCTGCTGTTGAGACCATTTGTTAGTGAACCAGCGGATGGAAGACCTCCCTCTCTCTCTCTGCCTCTGCCTCTCTGTAACTCTACCTTTCAAATAAATAAATAAATCTTTAAAAAAGAAAAAGAAAACTCTTGTTTCTGCTCCATACGATTTGACTGATCTTGGGCAAGTTTATGCATCTCTTTGGAGACAATAAAGATTATTGTGAGGTTCAATGTTTTCACGTCACAGTCAGGGTGAGGGGAGGGTGAGTGCTTGGCACAGCAGTTAAGATCCCACTTGGGGGATCAGCGCTGTGGCTCAATGGGTTAAAGCCCCAGCCTGCAATGCCAGCATCCCATATGGGTGCCGGTTTGAGTCCTGGTTGCTCCACTTCCGGTCCAGCTCTCTGCTATGGCCTGGGAAAGCAATAGAAGATGGTCCAAGTCCTTGGGCCCCTGCACCCAGGTGGGAGACCCGGAAGAAGCTCTTGGCTGCTGGCTTCAGATCAGCCTAGCTCTGACCCCTGCAGCCAACTGGGGAGTGAACCAGCGGATGGAAGACCTCTCTCTCTCTCTGCCTCTCCTTCTCTCTCTGTTTAACTCTGACTTTCAAATAAATAAACAAATCTCAATGCTCATCCTGGCAGGTATCTGGGTTCCTGCCAACCACTTGAGAGACCAGGTTTGAGTTCCTCAGCTGCCAGCACTGGCCTGGCCCAATCGCGGTTATTGCCAGCATTTGGGAAGTGAATCAGCAAATCTCTGTCTGTCGCTGTCTCTGTGCCTTTCAAATTAAACAAATAAGTGAATAAATACATTTTACAAATACATATACCACAGCGTGCTTTAATACTGTAAGTAATGTACGTGTTTGCAATCATTATCTTTCCATAAGGCGGGTACGTCTGTCATTTCCCAGGGACCAGCTCACTGAACGCCCAGTCCTCTGAGCAAAGCCCAGATTCCATAGAATGTTCCCCAGGTGCCTTTTCCACCTGATCTCCACCTGTTTAACGACCTGATTTCCCCTCGCTCTCCATCTGCCTGCACACACTGCCCCACAGTGCACTTCCCCAAGAGCCTTTGCTCTTGCTGTCCCCCGTGCCTGCTGCACCCCGGCCCCCCTCGTCATCCACTGAGCCCCCTGCTCGTTACCAAGAGACACCCTTGCATGTGCCACTACTCTAAGGATCGATGTCATTCATCTTTCAGGCACTAATAGATACTTAGAAAAAAAAACGTTCAATGCATTGATGAATCAAAACAAAAGCCATGTTCACCCCTGCTTCTGTGAGGTTTCTTCCGTGTCTTCCTGCTTGGGACGCCATTCCCTGGCTTCATCTGTTGAGGTTACGCCCACCCAGCCTTCAAGTTGCACTGTCCTCAGACAGCTGCCCTGGATGGCTCAGCTGGGTAACTCCGATCCTGCTCCCCGCGAGCCGTCTCCTGGCCTCTTCAAGTGCGATCGTGCTTTGCCCAGCATTGGAGCTGTGCTCATGCAAAGTAACAGCAGCTCCGTGCCTGGAGGAGAGGGACACAACTTTCTGGGCTCCCTGTCCCTGTGGCCTTCCGTGCACTGGGTGCTCCGTGTCTATCAACCGATGAATCAGAAAAGGAACGTGTGCAGGGATGAACAAATGAAGTGATCGCTCCCTGGTCTTAACTTACTGGTGCACTTACCTGTTTTATGCACTTTGGGATTTAACCATCCGTGATCTTGGTTTATTGCCTAATGTATTCTCTCTGCAAGAGATTGTCAGCCTGAGAGCGAGGGCTGCCTTTTTCTTTTTCCCACAACCCCGATGACAGTGCTGTAAAAAATAGCAGACGTTTTATAAACACTTCTTGAAGGATTGAACCAGCCCTCTGCCTAGGAATGAAGTAACACACAGTGCAGAAGAGGAAATTGGCCTGGTGTATTACAACCAGTTCCACCCGGGCTATGTGCTTCTTCACGTCACTGTTCTCCTGCTCAGCTCTTGTTCAAGTCTGCGTCTCTAGCCTGCGGCTAAACATTACAACCAGCTCGGTTCCCACTACTCTCATTCTAGTCAATGCCAATAGCAATTGTCCCGGGGATCCCTCCTCGTGAACGCCTGCCATTGCCTGCTCCTGTTCCACCTCCATCTCAAGGAGGAAACCTTGACTCCTCCAGCAACCTGCAGACCTGGTGAGAGCAGAAGAGCTTCTTACAATGACAGCAAGAGCGACCCCAACACCAGCCAGCATTTAGTGAGCGCTTGCGACCCAGCAGCCGCGGAGCTAACTGCTTCAGAAGATTATTAAAAATATGTAATAATGCCTGATTGCATTTTATTGTGACAGAGCTGAGGACTTTGCTGGACTTTGTCAACTAACCCTTGAACAATAACGATAGCTAACAAATGTGCAGCCAGGCACTCTCTGTTTTATGCATTTTACATTCACCAGCTTGTTTTAGGCCTCACCACAACATGCCTTTTTATTTTAAATGAACTTGTTTATTATTTATTTTCATTTTATTTGAAAGGCACAGAGGGGCCAGCGCTGTGGTTTAGCAGGTTAAGCATCCGCTTGCGGCACCAGCATCCCATATGAGCGCTGATTTGAGTCCCAGCTGCTCCACTTCCAATCCAGCCCTCTGTATGGCCTGGGAAAGCAGTGGAAGATGGCCCAAGTCCTTGGGCCCCTGCACCCACCTGGGAGATCTGAAAGAAGCTCCTGGCTTCTGGCTTCAGATCAGCCCAGCTCCAGCCGTTGTGGCCATTTGGGGAGTGAACCAGCAAATGGAAGACCTCTCTCTCTTTGTCTCTCCCTCTCTCTGTCTGCAACTCTGCCTCTCAAGTAAATAAGTAAATATTAAAAAAAGAAAAGAAAAGAAAAGCAGAGACAGACAGAGATCTTCTATCTGTTGGTTCACTAGGCAAATATGCACAACAGCCAGGACTTGGCCAAGCTGAAGCCTCGAACCTGGAGCCTGTAACTCAATCCAGGTCTTCCCCTGTGACTGGCAGAGATCCAAATAATTGAACCATCTCCTGCTACCTCCCAGGGTGCACAGCAGCAGGAATCTAGAATCAGAAGCAGAGTTAGAACTTGAACCCAGGCACTCTGATATGGGATGTGGGTGTGTCCCATGCAGCGGTTTAACCACTGTGCCAAATGCCTGCCCCTCATCACACCTTTCTGAGGTAGATGTACTGTTACCATCCCATTCTACAGAATAGGAAACTGAGGTACAAGAAGACATAGAAAGACTCGCCAACCTGCCACACGGACAGTGATGGAAGTAGCTGAGACCAATAGGAGTCTGGTTCCAGTATCTAAGTTCTTCATAGTTTATTGCCTTTGGAGTAGTGATAATGTCATTCCCATTTTTAGATTTATTTATTCTTTCAGCAAATAAGCATGACCAGATGCACTAAGAGGCCCTAGGGATATTAAAGTGAATAAGGCAGGCAAAGTCCTTGTTCTTTTTTTTTTTTTTTTTTTTTTAGATTTATTTATTTATTTGAAAGGGAGAGTTTAGAGAGAGAGAGAGAGAGAGAGAGAGAGATTCTCCCTGCACCAGCTCATTCCCCAAATGGCCGCAAGGGCCAGAGTTGGGCCCTTCCGCAGCCAGGAGTTTCTTCTGGGTCTCCCACATGGGTGACAGGGGCCCGAGGACTTGGGCCGTCCTCTGGCCTCCCAGGCACACTTGCAGGGAGTTGGATCGGAAGTGGTGTCATCCGCAGTAGAGCATCAGGGACTTGAGCCTGCGCCCACATGGCACACCGGCTCGCAGGCAGCAGCCTCACCCGCTGCACCACAACACCAGCCCCGAAGTGCTTGTTCTGGGTGACAGTGAGCAGGATTGTTCCACCTGGAAGGAACAGCTCTGGGATCCTTGGGGTTCTCCAAGGCCAAGGCTCTCAAGCCTAGGTCTCATATGGCTACCTTGAGAGAGTCCCACAGACCAGCCCGGGGAGACCCTGGAGGACAGTGCCGGCCCCAGGGTGTGGCCCCTTCCCCCCTGCCCTACCGGCCGTCCTCTGTCTTCTCTCCTTTCCCTTACCACTTGCCTGTGCCCTCGGGTGCCCAGAGATGGAATTTAGCCTTGCTGAAGAGGCTCAGGGCCCGGCGCATGGCAGAGACTCTGGGCACTGATGGATTCCTTCTTACCCGATCCATACCCCTTTTGAACATCACGAGAAAACAAAAAATACTCCTCACATCTTCACTTTTCCCAACAATCCTCACACCCACCTCCCACCACACAAGGCCCTCACAGTCTTGGCCAGGGTGAGTTCTGTGCACCTGCAGCCCCTCAGGCCATAGCCCCGGCCCCCTCCCCAGCCCCATGCCCCTTTCCTGCCACTCCTCTGCAGTCTGGAGTCGTTGCTCAAACTCGTACCCCTCGGCTGCCTAGGTCCCCTCCAAGCTCCTATTATCACTCCTTGCTTGGGAAGTGCAAGGTTCAACCCCAGTTCAGAAAGGCCAGCCCCCGGCCAAGATCAGACCAGGCGGCCTGTTGGCGCTCCTGGGCAAGGCTTCTGCCGAAGACTGTGGGGCTCCATGGGCTGGCAGCCAGGCTGTCAGAGGCCTGGGCAGGAGCCAGCCTGGGCATGGGCTAGGCTCCTGGCAAGAGCCCAGCTGAGGGCCGAGACTGGGGACTTCATGGCCATGGGCGAGAGTCGCACGGCTGCTGTTGCGGGCAGGCTGCGGGCAGCTTTCATCCTCCCCGCAGTCCTGGGCCTGGCAGTGCAACAGCCCCTCGCCGTTTCCGTGGCTGCCTAGGGAAGCGGGGGCGAAGGGACAGGAGGCCTTGGCTGCCCTGTTCCCGGGGATGTGGCCCCTCCCACACAGGTGTGAGCTTTCGCTATGCTCAGGCCTCGGGAAGCTGTCGCACCCCTCTCCGGGGCCACAGTGCTGACTTCCTACTTCCTCTCGGCAGCCTACTTTCCAGGGATGCAGGGGAAAGCAATAAGCTCATTCCTAACCTCAACCCAGCTTCCCTCCAAGACCAGGGCTTGTGTGGCCTTGGGCAGTGATGCTGAGGAGTAGGGTGGGGGTTTTGGATTCTGTGATGACAGACACTAGGAAGAAGGAGAAGCCGCTCCACAACCACTTTCTTCATCTGGTCATCCTATGCGGGCGTCTCGAGCCCAGCCCGGAGGCTCCGAGGGGTCCTGCGGAATGCTGCTCAGGTCTGGCAGCCGGTAGGGTGGAGGAAAGAGGTATTCCTCCTGCTGCTCCTGCTCCCCAGGGCTGGAGCGCCGTCCCTCCGGTGGGAACGTGCATACAGTTCCAGGTTTGCATGGGTCTCAGGGTGGCTGAGCAGCTGCCCACAGTCTGCAGTGGTGGAGAAGCTGGGAGCAGAAAGCTGGAGCTGCCCGGTGCACGCGGAGCTGCAGGGCTGTCAGGTTTCATTTGCTCCCAGCCAGTTGCTGCAGCAGCGACTGAAATAGTAAGGTGCGCCCGGAGGATGTGGGTGAGGCGATGGCTTCCCTGGCCAAGCCCCTCCACCTTCATATGCAGATCCCACCAATCCTGGTAAGTCCAGGTCAGAACTCCTCCATGAGGCTTTTCCCAAGGACTCGGCCATCGCCAGCTTTCCCCTTAACCGTCTAGAGCCTACTCGCTAAGGAGCACCCCTGAGCACCTTGGCTTGATGTGTGTGATGGCCCACAACCGTTTCGCCCCCTGCGTGGTAGCTGAAGGGCAGAGATTTCATGAACCTCACCCCCGGGGCCTCGCAGGGCAACGGATGCATGACAGGCCTGCCAGTTGTCGTTGACTGAGTTCAATGGTATAAGAACGCTTAGCAGTAACAGTTCTACGGTTTTCCTTCTCTGCAGGTACCATAGGTTAAGCGCTGGGAATACAAGAGGAGACCTTGGGTGAAGGCTTTCTTTGGGGTTCTGGATTTTAGGGTTGGCTACCAGTGCCATGGTACGTTCCCACTTCTCTAAGTCTTCAAGTTACCTTCCGACACCTTCAAACAGAAGGCTTCAGTGCGCTGGGCCGGGCTTGCCCACTCATCATGTCTGCCACGGTCTGCTCTCACCCCTGTCTGGCACACCTCCTCCCTGAAGACTTCCTGGGCCAGATCCCCTGAATTCAGCCCCATACATAACAACCCAGCTAATTCCCATGGTTCTCTGTTCTTTCTCCTAGGCAAAAATAAAAGTAATACATTTTTCTTCCCCATACCTCCTAGCACTAGCGATGGATTTGTCCCACTCCATCCAAATTCTGCCCATTCCCTGAGATTGGCCAGGGGACTCAATGACAAAGTGGCCCATCAGAGGACAGAGAAGCCTGTGTCGCAGAGACTACCTCTTGCTACTATCTAGAGACAAAGGAACCGGTCTGTTGGGAAGTAAACCCACGACCTTCACCCCACTGGGAGAATGTTTTAGCTGACCCAGACCAGCCTATCATCCACTCCTGGTTTCCTAGACTACAGAAGGGGAGCACTAGACATGAATAGTGGGAGCCATGGGTAATTCAACTCAACCAAAAGCTAACAAGGGCACGTGGCATGCCAGGCCTTGAGCTGCAAAGCAGGGTGCTGAAAAGATCTTCATGTTTGGCATTAGAAATCCTGGGGCTGAATCACGGTTTTGCCATTTGCTGGCTCAGTGGTCTTAGGTGAGTCACTTGGCTCGCAGATGTCTCCATTTCCTTTTGACTAAAAATAGAGCAGTAATTCACTTTTCACTGTTTTTTTTTTTTTTTTTTTTTTTTTGAGGCTCAAATGAGATTCTATACATGAAAGCAGTTTTAAAGAGTTGAGTGTGAAATGTTATTTGTTTTCAGGTAAAGATGAGAAAGAATCGGTCTCCGCACTTCAGGCTCTTCACTTTTGGTGGGAGTGTGGGCTGGATTTCTGGAGAGAAAATTTCCTTTAGGAATAACTCAGGGCCCCAGCCCATGCATTAGGAGGGGACGTTCCTGCGGGAGGACGTCCCACATGGTTCCGTACAGTTTCTCAGCAAGGGAGGAGGTTGATGGTGTTCCCCCATGTGGACAGGTGATCCCTAACTGTGACGGGCAAGGGCTCCTAAGCCCGGAAAACGCCCGTACACATTAGGAAGATCTGACAGCTATCACCGGGTAGAGCCCCAAATAAGATGTACGTAGATATTCTGGAGCAAATTGTTTTGGACAAATTATTTAAAAGTCAGATTTGCTGGAGCTGGCATTGTGGCACAGTGCGTTACACTTGTGATTACATCACCCACATGCAAGTGCCTGTTGGAGTCCCTGCTGCTCGGTTTCCAATCCAGCTCCCTGCTAATGGGCCTGGGAAAGCAGTGGCAGGTGATGGCCCAAGCGCTTGGGCTTTTATCTCCGATGTGGGAGACCTGGATGGAGTTCCTGGCTCCTGACTTCAGCCTGGCTCAGCCCCAGCTATTGCAGACATTTGGGGAGTGAATTAGCCTTTGGAAGATTGTACTCTTTCTCTCCCTTTCTCTGTCTATCCCTCCATCTCCATCTCTACATTCTTTCAAATAAATTAATCTTTGAAGAACAGATTTGTCCATAATTGACACTTTCTTCCTATAAACCCCACTTGTTTTGAGAAGATGTGTACATTCTGATTGGGGGCCATTCAGACCTTGATGCCCATATTTGTCTAGTACTTAACGAAACACACGAGATGATTACTCAAATATGAAAACTCTATAAAGTGGTTAAAGTTTGGGGGGGGGGGCTGAAAAAAATCGAGGAACTGTAAACAAATCAAGATTGGGAAGATATTCACTCCAGGAGGAAAATCATTAAGCTGCGGATAGATGAGACATAGGGAATGAAAGACACAATTACGTCACTGCTCCTTTGACATTTATTATAATGTGGTCGGATATGTTCTGGCTCCTGGGATGTGGAGTGGACTCCTGGGACCTGTTGTTGTACCCATCCCCCCA
The DNA here is from genome assembly GCF_964237555.1 of Oryctolagus cuniculus. Taxonomy (NCBI): domain Eukaryota; kingdom Metazoa; phylum Chordata; class Mammalia; order Lagomorpha; family Leporidae; genus Oryctolagus; species Oryctolagus cuniculus. Next base: position 49,707,529 of record NC_091438.1, read on the forward strand.
CTGCTAAGGACTCATAGCTGCGTTCTTCTCTGAGGCCTGCAGTGAGGCCCAAGAGGTTATGCCCCCTCATCCCACCCCCACCACACACACACACACACACACACACACACACACACACACAGAGTCTGGGGGCAGCCACAGCCAGCAGCTGAGTGCTGGGGATAAGCACAGAAAGCTCTGTTCTCTTGGCTCAAGCGGGACAACTCTGGTTTCATTCTGGCTCCAGAGCTCCCCCTAGGATCAGTTTGGGCCTAGACACACAGCGAAGGTGATCTGGCCCCATCCTATTTCTCTACTGCTGGGCTTCATCAGGTAGTGCTGTCTCAGTAAGTCCCTCCAGGGTCTGCTTCTTCGAGCCCACCTTGCGATGCAGGGCTACACTGAAGAAGGCTGAGATCCCGTGCTGGGGGAGGGTACAGACACGCAGGGGTGCCCACAGCGACCGGAACGGAGACAGCCTGGGAAAGCGCGCAGTGCCCTGGGAGGAGGCGGGTGTCGGCCCGCTGCTCTGAGTAGGGAGTTTCTGAGCTGAGAACAGGCGTGGCTGGGAGCTGGCTAGGGGAAGACGAGGGGCAGCGGAGTTTCCGGCAAAGGGGGAAGCTCAGAAGGTCCTGCGCTGTGGAAGGGAGGCACTGGCAGGTAGACCCTCCAGTCGCACAGGGCTGGGAGACTGAAGCTGAGGCGGACAGGGGCAAGAAGAGAGACCTAGAGGTAAATGCAGCCCAGATTGGGAAGGGTCCAGTGAGCTATTAATACACTGTATTCCCCGGGCAAAAAGGGACAATGGAAGCAGGGATTTAACCACTGAAAGCAACAACCACAACAACCTTGGGCTGTGGCCCGGAGGAAGGACTTCCAAGGGCAAGGACACTCACGGTTGGAGTCTCCATTGCAGTGTAATGGCTCAGGATTAGCACACGGACATCACACACGTGGTGGTTCAGTCACAGCTCCAACACTAGCAGCATGGGCAAGTCATCCTCTGCATTCTAATTGCCTTAACCGTAAAATGGGGCTACTGGCAGTACTCCCGACACACAGCCAAACAGCTGTGAAGACTGACGGGGCGGCGCCGCGGCTCATTTTGTTAATCCTCCACCTGCGGCACCGGCACACCGGGTTCTAGTCCCAATTGGGGCGCCAAGTTCTAGTCCTGGTTGCTCCTCTTCCAGTCTAGCTCTTGGCTGTGGCCCAGGAGTGCAGTGGAGGATGGCCCAAGTGCTTGGGCCCCTGTATCCACATGGGAGACCAGGGAGAGGCACCTGGCTCCTGGCTTTGGATCAGCTCAGCTCTGGCAGTAGCGGCCATTTGGGGAGTGAACCAACGGAAAGAAGACATTTCTCTCTGTCTCTCTCTCTCACTAACTCTGCCTGTCAAAAAAAAAAAGACTGACGCATCTGATGTATGAAGAAGGCTTCATGGATTTATTTATTTTTCACAACACTTGGGACCCTGGAAGCTCCACCAAAATGATGCCATTTTCCATGTGGCCTTTTTTTTTTTCTTTAAGATTTGTTTATTTATTTGAGTGGCAGATTTATAGACAGAGAAAGGGATCCTCCATCTGTTGGTTTACTCCCCAAATGGCTGCAATGGCCGGAGCTGGATCTATCCGAAGCCAGGAGCCAGGAGCTTCCTCCAGGTCTCCCACACAGATGCAGGGGCCCAAGGACTTGGGCCATCTTCTCCACTGCTTTCCCAGTCCATTAGCAGGGAACTGGATCAGAAGTGGAACAGCCAGGACTCAAACTGATGGCCATATGGGATGTTGGTGACACAGTGCCAGCCCCCTATGTGGTCTTGATATGGGATAAGGCAAGTAGCTAGATTAGGGCCACAAGCTGGTAGCCACAGCTTCCCTGCCCCATGTAATACTATCTGCCCACCTGTCACTCAAATGACCCCTTCCCCAAGGATGTACTTCCCCTGATCTAGGGGTAGTACCATGTAACCCCTCCCCTTTCCAAGCTTCCCGTGGACTCAGAAAAGATAGGTTACTAAACTCAATCAATCTCTCTCTTCCCTTCACCCTCCCTCTCCCTCCTGTCTTTTCCCTTTCTGGCCACTCCCACTTCACTCCTGAGCATGGCCCCCCGGTGTGTGTGTCCTCCCCACCTTTGCATGAACTTTATCATTTTGTGAGTCATACATGTGCCTGACCTCAGAACGCGTCTCTAGGTGAGGGACAAGAGCCTGGAATAGGAATTTTTAGACTCCACCTGGCCCACGACAGCCTGAGCTTGGGCAACAGTAGTGGAAATGGAAAGACAGATATCTCTAAGGGTTTGCAGAAGTGGAATTAAAGGGACATGGAAAGTGGTCGGGTGGGGAAATGAAGGACAGAGAGGAGTCCAGGATTTGGGGCAGCAGGGAGATGGCAGCATCTTCCACGGAGACAGGACTTCAGCAGAAGGGAGCAGTGCAAGTGGAAGCCACAGCTTTGGGTTTACTGCTTTTGAAGAGCCCTTGGGATACTGAAAGCGATTGTCTGACAAGTAGGTGCATGTGTGAGCCTGAAGTTCAGCAGGGAGAGCTGAGGAGGACGTCAGGAAGCGGGGTGCAGGAGAGAGCCCAGGCAGTGCGTACCGGGAGCAGAGCAGAGAGCCGGGCACTGTGTGGGGACCCAGGCCGAAAGGTGGGAGGAGGTGGCTCCCGCGCTTCGGGAACCCGTGGTCTGATGGGGGAGGCAGGTAATTAAAGGGATCGTCAGAACACAGTGGAGATACTTCTAACTGAAGCTGCTGCGTGTGTTGCAGTAAGGACCTGAGGATGGGACAAGGACACTGCAGGTCAGAGCTGAGATTGGAGACAGACATCAGGGTGGGGATGGCGTGAGGCAGGAAAGGGTGGGACAGCTCGGAAAGACTTCAAAATACTCCTCACCCGGAGATAAAATGATTTACTGTAATAGCAGAGTGGTAGGAGGAATTCTAGTGCTCTGGGTCCCATATCTCTTGACTGTGCTACCACAGAACCCTCAGAGTTCTGAGGGGCCTCTGGGAGCAGATGCATCCCTTGGAGGGAGAGTTGAAACCCAGCAGACCCTCTACTAAGCCAGACTGGCCATCTTGTTTTGCAAATTGGGCCTATGGGCAAGCTTTCTTTAGGGAAAAAAAAATCCTATTGACTTAAGGTCAAAGTACAAAAAAATCTGAAGTTCAGAGAGGTTAAGTGACTTGCTTAAGACCACACAGCTGTTGAAGGACCGGGCTGGCCCTAGGACCTAGATTTCTGACTCTGAGGCAGTGCCCTATCTTGCCGTGTGTGAGACTTTGTACTTCTAATTTGCCTAGTCCATCTGCATTTGCGTCTTCAGGTGTTTCTGAACTCTAGCAAAAGAGATGTGTGTACTTCCAAATATCATGGGAACAGGCTCTAACAGAGCAGCAGTTACCATCGTGGACAGCACGTGGGGCTGCTGCAATGCCATCCTCCTCTCCTTATAAGGACTCTGCTGGTGGCAACAGCAGAACTTAACCCAGGAAGAAGCTCTCAGCCTTGCTGGGGCCCAAGCTTGCCCCTGTGTCCCCCTTGTCCCCTTGTCCCCTCTCCTTGCAAATACTGCAGCCTGGCTCTTGAAAGCTCTGCCTTGACCTATGCTAAAAGATCATTTTCAAAAAAAGGTGGAGTCATTACTTTCCAACAGATTTGCAACGAACACCAGCCAGAGAGTTCAGCTCAGTCAGTGAGAGAGCGAGGCAGATGTTACAACTGGCTCAAAAGAGAATCCAAATGAACAGGCATGCTTATAGATCAGGACTATTGAAACGAGTGTACAAAAAAGGCAAAACCAGCTGCTTCCACAGAGGGTGTGGGAGTCAGGAGAACCTCTACCAGAAGGGATAGTGTGGGGAGCAACCCGGACTAGACTAAGTTACTCGAATTAAGACTTATTCTATGCATCTGCTCTCCCACTGTGGGGAGCAACTCGGACTATACTGTTACTGGAATTAAGACTTATTCTATGCATCTGCTCTCCCACAATATGGCGCTGGGAGAGGAGAAAACAGCTTCTACCCAGCTGCCTCCAGTTCAACCAATAAACAGTAGGACTTGCTCCTGATTGGAGGAGAGCAGCGTACTCGGCGTGTGGGCAGCCGAGTTGGGATTGGCGGAGGAGGACTATAAAGGAGGAGAGAGACGGCATGCACCAGGAACATCTATGGGGAATATCTAGCTGAAGGAACACCTGTGCAGCCCCCGAGACGAGCCGGCCGGCGGTGTGCCGCTCCCCTGCGGAAGTGGGGAATGCGGCCAGGGGGAACTGCCCTTCCACGGAGGTGGAAGGGATAGTAGCCAACCCGGGAAGAACCAGCAGCAAACCCGGGGAGGGCCGAGCAGACAGAAAGAACAGCGCAGGGTCCTGTGTCGTTCCCCCACGAAGACGGGGAGCGACATAATGGTGCCGTGACTCGGATATGAAGCCTAGGCAGAGTCCTGTGTCGTTCCTCCACGAAGAGGGGGAGCGACAGGATAGAATTTGCATAACTACACCTGAGAATTATTTTGCAATGCTATCAGTAATGTACAATTTACAGAGTTGTAAAATAGTTCCCACAGAATCCAAATCAGATATTGCTGAGGGGTGTGCTATAGCTCACACATAGTCTTTCAAAGAGTTGCACATTTCCCCCCGTACCTATTAGAAAAGCAAGGGTATCTTTCACAAACAGAACTGGGGATCCCTGGTTCATTCCTCTGTTGTACAAACACATAAAAGCACACAAGGATATGCACGTGAGTGTGTGTTTGCATACAATTTAAAAAATAAAAGTGTCACAGCATAGTCCTTTACTACACACAGTGCACCCTGGTACTCTATTCCAGTCTTTTGTTCATGCTGAAACCCATACAAACTAATTCACAACTTCTTCTTTTATTTATTTATTTATTTATTTTTTGACAGGCAGAGTAGACAGCGCGCGCAAGAGAGAGACAGAGAGAAAGGTCTTCCTTCCATTGGTTCACTCCCCAAATGGCTGCTACAGCCGGTGCGCTGCGCCAATCCGAAGGCAGGAGCCAGGTGCCTCCTCCTGGTCTCCCATGGGGTGCAGGACCCAAGCACCTCGGCCATCCTCCACTGCACTCCCGGGCCACAGCAGAGAGCTGGACAGGAAGAGGAGCAACCTGGACAGAATCCGGCGCCCCAACTGGGACTAGAACCTAGAGTACTGGCATCGCAGGCAGAGGATTAGCCTAGTGAGCCGCGGCGCTGGCCAAATTCACAACTTCTTAATGGGTTGCTACCTATGAATGGATTAAGGATTCCAGTTTGAAAACGGGGGTGGGGGTTATATCAGTGCTCCTCAAACCAGCTGTTGTGAAGGACCCGTTTTTAAATATTTTACAATTTCTACTTCTTTATATATTGACTTTCATAAAACACAATAAAAATAAATCACCAGATAAGTAAAAAACATTCCCACAGACTTACATTTTAAAGCCCAAATTTTATTCCTAAATCCGGTGGCCATAACCTTGGATGTCCGGCAAGGTCAAATTCCTATTTCAAAGTCTGCAAACGCTCAGTCTCAGTCTCCATCCACACTGGAGCAGTGCTGGGTTCCACCGGTCCTCAGACCACACTTGGAGTAGCACTGCCCAGGTGACCGCTAATGGCCTCCTGGGGCCAGCAGTACAGGGACTTTCTGTTTTCTAGGACCTTGCACTGCCCCAGGCCACCTCTGGCAGTGGGGACTTACTGAGACACACCTATGGCATTAGGAGAAATCCATCTCGGGAGCAGCAGTGGTCACCCAGTGAGGGGAATGCCGTCTGGGCCCTGGAAGGTTCCGACCCAGAGCTGCTCCTTTGTCTCTGTAGTCAAGCTCACAAGCGTGGCTGGGCCAGGCTCTGTGGCTCCTCATGATTCTGACTTTTCTTTTTTTCAGTGGAGTCTGCCAGCTGAGAGAACCACATTGGCCTATTTATTTATTTATTTGAGAGAGACAGGCAGAGAGTATATGTGCTCCTACTCACTGGTTCTATTCCCAAATGCCCACAGTGCTCAGGGCTGGCTGGGGCTAAAGCTAGGAGCCAGGAAATCAGTCGGGGCCTCCCTGGTGAGTAGCAGGAACCCAGCTACCGGCGCCATCACGGCTGCCTCCCAGGATCTCCAGTAGCAGGAAGCTGGAGTCAGGAGTCGGACGCCTGAGCTGGGTGTCCAATCTTGGCATGGACGTAATGATTGGCACCTTACCGCTAGGCTAACTGCCCCCCACCCCCACCCCACCCTGTTCCCCTATTTAATGACCACTTCTGTTGGGGCTACTTGCCAGAATTCAGACTGGCTGTCTTACAGCAGGGTTGACCTCGTCCCAGTCAGAGCGCAGAAGCAAGCAAGCTCTGGAGGTGCAGAAATGACCACCCTCCTTCAAGGAACTGCCCAAGGCCTCTTTCGTCAGCACAGCAAGCCATGGGGAAGAGGAAGCCCACGGTCATTCAAGAAGACTTTCAGACAATGTTGGCCCATTCACAAAACATGTTTTAAAGCGTATTTGTGTTGTTTAGTTCTGAAAACCAGAGCGACAGCACTCTCCACGGCGTCACAGTAGCAGCTCTAACAGCTCTGATGGAACTGCCAACGTGGACTCTACCGACTGCACCACTGTCCCACCCTGGAACCACATTAGGGACGCCCGGAAGGCAGTCATCTCCAGCTGACGACTTTCACATTTCTCTGAAGCCAGGAGCCCCTTTGCTTTCATGAAGTATGCTTCTGAAGACATGTACAAGTCTTCAAACAAGTTTATTTGACACCCCTCCCCCCAGTAATGCAGAAAAGTCTAATTTCAAAAGAACAATGAGAAACTCAGTGGGACATCTAGCAACGAAGGGGTGTGGAGGTGCAGACAGTGAGCAGTGGACGATTTTCTCCTCAAAGCTAAGAGAGAGAGAAGCAATGCCCACCGCAAGTCAAACTCAAATCTGAGAAAATTACAACATGATGCATGTCTTGTACTTCATGGGTTGCCCATGAATAGTCACGGCTGTTTACAGCCAATCCTTGAATGCCGGAGTCTGTTCTTACACCTCTATCCCAAATCCTTTCATTTATTTCATTTCATACCAAAATGAACAGGCGTATTACTTGATGTGTAGATTTCCTAGGTTTGTCCCCATCTCTCATCTCTAAGATGCAATGTGTTTAAAGTGCTTATTACAATGTTGGCAGCACGGTAAGCACTCAATAAATGTTAACTCTGATGTGCATGTACATTAAACCCATACTATTGAGATTGCTTGAGTTATTTTTTGTGCATGTGGTTGTATTGATGCCTGCTTGGATGACAGCTATCTTCATTATTCGGTACAATTCCGCTTTCCTCTTGGGCTCGCAGAGGTGTTGCTTTCTGTGCTGGTCTCCTCCACGAGTTCTCAAGCTCAGAGAACGTCCTTTACGGTCTCACCAGTACCCTGCAGTTATTAGTACCAAAACCTCTCCATGCACGGTAAGCATCCAGCAAAGGCTGCCGCTGGCTCATTGATTTACTACCACCCTCCTCCATCCCATTATAAGCTCTCATCACTGCAAATATCAGAACCTCCTTATCTATGTCTCCCGCCATCCAGAACAGTCTTCCTCGATCTCCCTGCCTCATTGACTCACCATCTCATTTCACCCTTTCTTCCTTTCCCTGGACCTTCTAACTTCGTCTTTCTCCCCTATCATTTTTTAACCGAGCGCGCATGCGCACACGCACACACATTATTGAGTTTTGGAAAATATTTCCCATTTGCTCCTATACCTTAATTTGGCCCTATACCCATTTCTGTGCTGCCTACCAGTATAAATGAGACAACTGTTCAAAGAGAAACTTGTAGCAAATGGAAAAGCTCCATGCAGACTTTCATGGACATTGAACGCACACTTTAGATGAGGAGCTGAAGCTATAGGAAGAAGGTTCCCTAGCTCATCTTCTCTAGGAAGCTGTGCTTGAGTGAATGTTTTCACAGGAATTCTCTGAAGATGGAAGGGGGTTGCGGTGGGAGGAAGCCTTGGCTATCTGGATGAGAAAGATTCGGATGCTGAAGCAGATCTCTGGAGTTAATGAATTTCACAGTCCTTTGCCCTTACTTCGCTTCCGTCTCAGTCTAGAAACAGACACCTGGGATGAGCTTGTTAAATGGCAGGGCGTAAGCAAAGCATCACAAGAGGCCAAGCTGACTCCTTTGCAGACTGCTGGCCTTGTAACACGGAGCAAGTAGCTCGACGAGGGAAGGAGACTCAGCGCAGCACCAAGGTTCACCCACATTTATGCACCTGAGGCTTTTGTTTTTAAATCAAGTCTGTCCTAATTACAGGATTTCATTGTATTTTCATACATAACAATAATCCATTTTACCCTGTAAATGATTCATTTACAATTCAATTAAACAGCAAGGAGCAGAAAATGTTAAAATAAACATGTGTTTAAATAAGATACAATATGTGTAATTAGACAGAACGCATACCCGTATCTTAGTGTTTGATATTCATGATAATACAAAATAGGTCATTTGAGGCTGTGCCAGTTATCAGGGATTAGATGACCTTTAAGTTCCTGCCAAGCTGGAGAGCCTGTGATTTTGTGATCTGAATGAAAAATGAAAATTTTAGTGCATCATCCAAATGTTTACAAGAATCCAGCTGTTTGATGCCAGGTAGACAAAACACCCAGACGACTGACGGAGGCACTTCATTTTCCTCCAGATGTTTTCGTGTTGTGTTGATTTAGCTTGATGCGAAGCAAAGTTAAGTCACTTACTCAAGATTTGTGGCAAAATCTTTTAAATACACTGGCAATAAAATTGCTTAGAGGTTTGCCACTTTGCTGTCAGTAGCACAAATGTTAGGCTCCTGCCCTGTGATAACTTTTGAATCCACGACACAAACGTGGTCAGCTTGGTTCTGCCCATTCTCCGGCTCCGCGGCCCCCTCACTGTCTCCCCACCCCCAAATGTCTGTGTTAACCTGAGCTCTGACCCATGACAAAGTGGACTCCTCCATCACTTCGCTGTGCTTTGTGGCCTTTGTCTTTGAAGTGCTTCTGTCCGCAGCGCTCACTATGGCTCTGGGATGTCACTATCCAGGCCAAGGGCTGGCCGGAGCGGAGTTTCTGACCATCCGAAAAGTTGATTGCAGTTCGGGCCATCACAGCCACCATTCATCCTCCCATTATCATGGTCAATAACACAACGCATCTAGACTTGGCTGTGAGTCACAGGCCTGGCTGAAGTGACTGATGCTGACCAAAGTCCTACCCACACGCCCATAAATCTCAACATTGTCCCTGCGCTTGCAGCTGTAGCTACTATATGCAGAGCCTGTGCTGCTCGCCAATCAGCCTCTTTGACTCAGCTTCTTCCGGTTGCCTTGACTCCCAGAGCTGGATGGCTACCCATTCCAGACCCATCTGTTCCCTCTCATGCCCCAGATGTCTCCAGTTTGACCACTCAGTTTGAAACTGTGCTTTTAAGCGTCTTCCTCTGTGGTCCTTCCTGGCCACTCTTCCTCAGGACGGCCTCACTGCCTTTACCAGTGTATCCCTCCAGCTCTCTGCACAGGCCCTGTTGTTGCCACTCAAGCCCTGCCTGCATCTGGATGGTGCAGCCCAGGTGCCCAGGGGGCTGGTTCTAGACCGAATTCCCTATGTGATCTTGAGCAAGCTGCAGCTTCCACCCGGAGCCCCACTGTCCTAATCTCAACACGAGAGTGTTGGACTAAATTAGGTCTGAGGTTCCCTCTAGTTCTAAAATAGTATTATCTTTCTAATACAGTTATCTCGCCAATACAGCTGCTGTCTCTAATACAGCTGCTCATCATTCTATCTAGTTGTTATGTAGGGATATTTTGGGGGCGGGGGAATGTGACAAATATAGCTCTGGGACCGATATCTTGAAAATGTAGGAAATATTTCTGTGAGTTTTCTCATCTTTACGAGCCCTCTCTTTGTTCATTCACATGATGGTTCTGTCGTTGGCTCAGACTGCAGAATAGAGATGGCTGTGTGGCACACTGGATTAAGCTGCCACTTGGGACACCCACATCTCATATTGGAGTTCCGGGCACTGAGTTCCATCTTTGCTTCTGATCCAGCTTCCTGCTAATGCACCTGGGAGGCAGTAGACGACAGCCCAATACTTGGGGTCCTGACACCCACGTGAGAGACCCAGATGGAGTTTCTGGCTTCTGCCTGGTCCAGACCCAGATGGAGTTTCTGGCTTCTGCCTGGTCCAGTCCTGGCTGTTGCAGGCATTTGGGTAATGAACCAGCAGATGGAAGATCTCTCTCTGTCTCTCTTCCACCCCCATCACTCTGCTTTCCAAATAAATAAATAAAAACAACTTAAAATACCACAAAATTCTATGTATATGTGTATATATGTACATATACACAATGCACAGTATAAACAGAGAACGGCGCAGGTATGTGTGGCACCCTGAGGTTGTACAAGCAATGCTCCTCCTGGGCTGAGGGTGGAGGCGCTCGGGTGGAAAGAGGAGCTGCACACAGGAGCAGAAGGAAGTGAGAGCAGAATGGAGGAGGGACAGCCCTAAAGAGATCAAGGGAGGCCTCTGTGTCCATGTGGCTACAAGGGAGGAATGCTCACCTGGAGCATCCAGGCGACACTTTCTCTGGAACTTAGGGGCTTCACTCCAAGTGCACATAACATCCGAGGGAAGTAAATAAAAGGAATTGCGCTTATGGGGAGTGTTTGGGTGCTGCCTGTATGTAGCCTTCCAGACAAGCAATCTTCCGTGCTGCAGAGAGAGGGTCCTTTCCTGGTAAGCATGGTCTAAGAAGCTCATGTTCAGTGCTTTCCCCATCATGTCTATACAGGTGCCATGAGGATAAAAACCCTCCAGGGCAGGTTTCAAGAAGACACAGCGGGTGTTGGTCTATGGAGAGGGTGCTGACATGGAGAGGAGGTGAGAAGGGCACTTCCGTACCTTCTCCTTACACGAGTGAATCGGGGGGATCTTGCTGTCGTGATTATGGGTGCTTTTACAATTTGAAATGACCAGTTGACACAGGGATTGACTTCTCCACAATTTCCTCCTGTTGGTGAAAAAAAAAAAAATCACTTGAGACCATCCTTAGTTTGGGGTTTCCAAACTCCAGGATGGTTCTGAATAAAGAACTCTATTTCTTAGTTGAACCATAACAGAGCAAATATGCATCTTGTGCAAGGTGCCCGGGTAGGAGAATGGGGCACTCCTATCTGTCCTGAGCCAGCCCGAGAAGCCAGCTTGCTCTGGGGAGATCCACGATCACTGAGGAGCGGAGCATGACGGGGGAGGACTGAGCCTCTCTCCTGCTCATCTAAGAGCTCTTTCACCCTCGCACAAACTTTTTCTCTCTTTCCCCCTTTCTCATTCCCATTTCAACCACCTTCTCCCAAGAATGCATTGATTGAGGGTTTACTTTAAAAACCTATCAATATTCTATTCAAATTATTCTCTCCAGGACCCTAACCCAGGAAATCCTCTGACCCAACATTTCTGTGGTAAATGAAAGAAAGAGGGACCCTTAGGGTTGTTAGGAACAGAGATGTTAATTCTTAATGCAAAGGCAGGCACTAAGAGCCTTTTGGACTTGTGGGTAGAGTATATGGGGAGAATCAGTTTAAAGAACCAAATTGGATGCAGGTGCTGTGGCATAGTGGGTAAAGCTGCTGCCTGCAGTGCTGGAATCCCATATGGGTGCCAGTTCAAGTCCTTGCTACCCCACTTCTGATCCAGCTCCCTGCTTGTGCACCTGGGACAGAAGCAGAGGATGGTCCAAGTCCTTAGGCCCCTACCCCCACATGGAAGAGCTGAAAGAAGTTCCTGGCTCTTGGCTTTGGCCTGGCTCAGCTCTGGCCATTGTGGCCATTTGGGAGTGAACTAACAGATGGAAGAACGCTCGCTCTCTCTCTCTCTCTCTCTCTCTGCCTCTGCCTCTCTGTAACTCTGCCTTTCAAATAAATAAATAATTCTTTCCTTAAAAAAGGAAAAAAAATTGCAAGAGCCCGATGGACCTTTGAGACATCGTAGTTTCTTGGTAGTTAAGAAGATGGCACATGCAGAAGCAGGACAAGTCATGTGGAAAAGCGTTGAAAGATCAATAACGCATTATTTTGTTGTTGTTGTTATGGAGGTTTGTTCTACAATTTTACAGCTTACAAACTACAACCACCCTTATTATCTCGTATAACTTCCACAATCAACCAATACAACTAAGAAGTAGTTATTATTAACTCTATTTCACAGCTCATTCATTCGTTTGACATATTTTAAGAGATTTTTATGCACAAAGCACTATGGTAGAAACTCAAGATACTACGGGGACTGATGTTGCAGTGCAGCGGGTAAAGTCACAGCCTGCAGCCTGCAATGCCGGAATTCCATATGGGCACTGGTTCATGTCCCAGCTGCTCCATTTCCAGCCCAGTTCTCTGCTAATGGCCTGGAAAAGACAGCGGAGGATGGCCCAAGTATTTGTGCCCCTGCCACCATGTGGGAGACCTAGATGAATCTCGTGGATCCTGGCTTCAGCCTGACCCAGCCCTGGTCATTGTGGCCATCTCAGGAGTATTGCCAGCACATGGAAGATCTCTCTCTCTCTCTCTCTCTCTCTCTCTCTCTGACTTTCAAGTCAATAAATAAATGTTTAAAAAAGATACCACAGAGAGGAGAAATAAATGTTTTAAAAAAAAGATAGTACAGAAAAAGTGACTACATCAATAGTTAAAAAGTAATTTCAGGAGCTGGCACTGTGGTGTAGCAGGTAAAGCCACCGCCTGCAATGCCAGCATCCTATGTGGGTGCCAGTTCAAGTCCTGGCTGCTTCACTTCTGATCCAGCTCCCTGTTAATGCACCTGGGAAAGCAGCAGGAGATGGACCAAGTCCTTGGGCCCCTACACCCCTGTGGGAGATTCGGATGAAGCTCTGGTTCCTGGCTTTGGCCTGGCCCATCCCTGGCCATTAAAGACATTTTGGGAGTGAACCAGTTGATAGAAGATCTCTCTGTCTCTAACTCTCTAACTCTCTCTCTCTCTCTCTCTCTATATATATATGTCTATATATATATGCACATATATATGATTGTGCCTTTCAAATAAATAAATAAATATTTATTTAAAAAAAAGTAAAAAGTAATGGCAGTGAAGTAGGCTAGGTTATACTTGCGGGAAGTAATAATGCCTAGTCATGGCCAGCAGAAGAATCTAGTCTGTGCTGAGGAATTATTTCCAAAAGAAGTGACACGAAAGATGAGACCTGAATAGTGTGTAAGATTCAGCTAGGTGAGGGACAAAGGACAGAACACTATAGACATGGGTAGAATCTATAGAAGACCCAGAGATGTGAAGGTCAGAACAAAGCAAGTGAGCTACAATGTGGTGGTCACAGCTAGGTGAACCCCTTCAGGGAATGAATTGGAAAGAGCACTGGGTGCAGGCATGACCCATGCACCACCCCCACTTTCAGAACCCACGCGAACTCACTTGGCCTGAGCAGAGGACATGTCCCATGCCCCTGCTACTTCTGTTATTGACTGTAGTGGAAGAAGATATAGGGAGACTACAACACAGTGTCCAACTGGAACTGAAGCCAAAGTAGTCTACTTACTAAACCAACCTCTGAAACCACAGCCTCAGGCAAAACCTTTTACCATGAAAGTCATCCTTTAAAACTAATAGGAACAACTGATACATCAGATGTGCCAATATCAATGAAGGGACACAAGGAGCGTAAGACAAGGTGACATCAAGCCTCCAAAGGGGTACAATCACTCTTTTTCAACAGACTCCAAAGTAAAAGCTATTGAGGAAATGCCTGATAAAGAATTAAAAAGAACGGTAATAAGGAAACTCAATAAGATAAGAGTATACAGATAGATCCTACAGTGAAATTAGGAAGACAGTACATAATATAAGTGAGAAATTCAACAAAGAGACAGAGATCTTGAAAAAGGACCAAACTGGGAAAGCGAAGAACTCAGTAAAACAAATGAAAAATGTAGCTGCAAGCCTCCACAACAGACCAGATCACACGGAAGAAAGAATCATGACCTTGAAGACGGGTGTGAGGAATACCCCGGTCAGACAGGGGGATGGGGAGAAGAGAGCGGGGGCCGGGGCGGGGGGGGGGGGGAGAAAAGGAAAAATGAGTGAAAAAATGAGTGAAGACAACTTTGAGGCATTTAGGACACCACTAAATGAACAGGTTCAGATTCTGGGAGTTCTAGAAGGGGAAGAAAATGTTAAAGTCATAGAAAGTTATTAAATTAAATCATATCCCAAAACTTCCCTAATCTTGGAAAAGATGTTGACAGTTATAGCAGGCCCATAGCACCCAGACATGAACAGAAGAGACACTCACAGCAATATAGTACTGTCAAACTGTCAAAAGTACAACACACGTACTACGAGAATTAACGGTAAAACTACTACTCAAGGGGCTGGCACCATGGCGCAGTAGGTTAATCCTCTGCCTGTGGTGCTGCCATCCCATATGGGTGCTGGTTCTAGTCCCAGCTGCTCCTCTTCCCATCCAGCTCTCTGCTATGGCCTGGGAAAGCCGGAGAAGATGGCTCAAGTCCTTGGGTCCCTGCACCCATGTGGGAGACTGGGAAGAAGCTCCAGGCTCCTGGCTTCAGATCCGCGTAGCTCCGGCCATTGCAGCCATTTGGGGAGTGAACCAGTGGATGGAAGACCTCTCTCTCTGTCTCTCCCTCTCACTGTAACTGTGCCTCTCAAATAAATAAATAAAATATTAAAAAAACTAGCTACTCAAACAGTATTTTATACTTTGTGTTTCTGTGTGGGTGCAAACTGTTGAAATCTTTACTTAGTATATATCAAGTTGATCTTCTGTGTATAAAGATAATTGAAACTGAATCTTGGTGAAGAATGGGAAGGGAGAGGGAGTGGGAGATGAGATGGTTGTGGGTGGGAGGGAGGTTATGGGGGGAAGAGCCGCTATAATCCAAAAGTTGTACTTTTGAAATTTATATTTATTAAATAAACGTGTTTTTTTTTTTTTTTTAAAGTACAACACAAAGAGAGAATTTTAAAAGCTACAAGAAGAGGGGCTGGCACTGTGGCGCAGCACGTTAACGCCCTGGCCTGAAGCGCCGGCATCCCATATGGGTGCTGGTTCGAGACCCAGCTGTTCCACTTCCAATCCAGCTCTCTGCTGTGGCCTGGGAAAGCAGTGGAAGATGGTCCAAGTCCTTGGGCCCCTGCACCCTTGTGAGAGACCAGGAAGAAGCTCCTGGCACCTGGCTTTGGATCAGTGCAACTCTGGCCATTGTGGCCAACTGGGGAGTGAACCAGCAGATGGAAGACCTCTTTCTCTCTCTCTCTCTCTCTCTCTCTCTCTCTCTCTTTCTCTCTCTGCCTCTTTACTCTCTATGTAACTCTGACTTTCAAATAAATAAATAATTCTTTAAAAAAAACTACAAGAAAAAAGTGCTAGGTCACATTTAGGGAATCCCCATTAGAGTAGCAACAGATTTCTCAGCAGAAATCTTACAGACCAGGAGGCAACGAAATACATACATAAAAAACCTGCCAACCAAAAATATTATAACCAGCAAAGCCATCCTTCATAAATGAAGGAGAAATAAAGGCTTTGCAAGACAAGCAAAAATGGATGGAATTCGTCACAGCAGATAGACCAGCCTTACAAAATGTACTTAAGAGAGGCCTACATCCAGAAATAAAAGCAAGATAATTGCCATCATGAAAGTACAAAATCCACCAGGAGAGTAGATACACAAAAGGGAAACAGTAAGAAATCAAACCTTGTCAATGCAGTAAACCACCAGACCACAAAGATAAACAAAAGAGAAAGAGAAGACCAAATAATATCCAAAAAACAGAAAAAAAAATGTAACAATGGCAGGACTAAGTTTACTTATCAACCATAACCTTGAATATAAACAGATTATAGACTGGTTGAATGGATTTAAAAGAAAACAAAACAAGACAATATACTGCCTTTTTTTTTTTTTTTTTTTTGTAGGGAACTCAACTAGTAAATACATGCATGGACTGAAAATGAAAGGATGGAAAAAGATATTCCAGGCAAACGGGAACCAAAAGCAAGTAAGAGTAGCTATACTTTTATGTAACAAAATAGACTTTAAGACAAAAACTGTACAGAGGCAAAGAAAGTCACAATATAATGCTCAAAGGATCAATTCAAACAAGAAGCTATAACATCAAAAAGTTCATAGAGGTGCAAGCATTTGGCTTAGTGGTTAAGATACCTGTGTCCCACATCGGAGTGCCTGTGTTAGATTCTAAGCTCCAACTGCTGAATCTAGCTTTCTGCTGATGCAGATGCTGAGAGACAGCAGATGCAGCCTTAAGTAATTGGGTCCCTGCGCCCCTGTGAAAGACCTGGATTGAGTTCCTGGCTCCTGGCCCTGAGCCCTGCCCAGCCCCAGCTGTTGGAGCTACTTGGGGGAGTGAACCAGCAGATAGGAGCTCTCTCTCTCCTCTCTGTTTCTCTGCTTCTCAAAATTTGGGGGGTGTGGAAAAACAGAATTAAAAGATAAGTTTATTTGGGGGCCAACATTTTTTGAAGAATATGCATAGGAAGGGCCTTCAAGAAGTTCATGGGGTGGGGGGCATTTAGCCTAGCATTTAAAATGCCATTTACAGTATCACATGCTATGCCAGTGTACCTGCGTTTGATTCCTGGCTCTAGCTCCTCACTCCAGCTTACTGCTAATGCAAATTCTGGGAGGCGGTAATGATGGACAGAATAGTTGGGTTCACGCCATCAATGTGGGAGACTTGGATTGAGTTCCTGCCTCCTGGATTCAGTCCTGGCTCAAACTTGCTTATTGTGGGAATTTGGGGAGTGGAGTGGATCGGCAAATAGGAGCTCTCTGTCTCTGTGCCTCTCAGATAAAAAGATGACTTAAAAAAAAGTTCAGAAGGCCGGCTCCGTGGCTCACTTGGTTAATCCTCTGCCTGCAGCATCAGCATCCCATATGGGTGCTGGGTTCTAGTCCCGGTTGCTCCTCTTCCAGTCCAGCTCTCTGCTGGGGTCCGGGAAGGCAGTGGGGGACGGCCCAAGTGCTTGGGCCCCTGCACCTGCATGGGAGACCAGGAAGAAGCACCTGGCTCCTGGCTTCGGATCAGCATAACTCCGGCCATAGCGGCCATTTAGGGGGTGAACCAATGGAAGAAAGACATTTCTCTCTGTCTCTCTCTCTCTGTCTAACTCTATCTGTCAAATAAAAAAAAAAAAAAAAAAAACAGAGCCTGGGTTTGTCTAAGTGGTTAAGACCCTATACCTGGATGCTGACATCCTATATTAGAATGCCTGGGTTTGAGTCACGGCCTCACTTCTGCTAACTAATTAGCTTCTTGCTAGCGCATACCCTGGGATGCAGCCGGTGATGTCTCAAGTCCTTGAGTCCCCGTGGGGATCTCCCCTGTGGGAGATCTGGATTGAGTTCCAGGCTCCTGGCTTTGGTCGGCTCAGTCCCAGCTATTTCAGGCATTTGAGGAGTGAACCAGTGGATGGAAGATTCTCTCTCTGCTTTTTAAATAAACTGAAAATAAAATTTAAAAATTCATTTCTTTGCCCCCCCCCCAAAAAATTTCAAACAAAATGAACAAATTATGCATGGCTTAAAATTTTTAAGCCAAAATCAACATTTGTAAATTAAAATTTTTCACAAACTTTTTTTTTAACTTTTATTTAATGAATATAAATTTCCAAAGTACAGCTTATGGATTACAATGGCTTCCCCCCCATAATGTCCCTCCCACCCACAACCCTCCCCTTTCCCACTCCCTCTCCCCTTCCATTCACATCAAGATTCATTTTCGATTCTCTTTATATACAGATGATCAGTTTAGCATACATTAAGTAAAGATTTCAACAGTTTGCTCCCACACAGAAACATAAAGTGAAAAATACTGTTTGAGTACTAGTTATAGCATTAAATCTCAATGTACAGCACACTAAGGACAGAGATCCTACATGAGGAGTAAGTGCACAGTGACTCCTGTTGTTGACTTAACAAATTGACACTCTTGTTAATGGCCTCAGTAATCACCCTAGGCTCTTGTCATGAGCTGCCAAGGCTATGGAAGCCTTTTGAGTTCACCGACTCTGATCATATTTAGACAAGGTCGTAGTCAAAGTGGAAGTTCTCTCCTCCCTTCAGAGAAAGGTACCCCCTTCTTTGATGACCTGTTCTTTCCACTGGGATCTCACTTGTGGAGATCTTTCATTTAGTTTTTTTTTTTTTTTTTTTTTTTTGCTAGAGTGTCTTGGCTTTCCATGCCTGAAATACTCTCATGGGCTTTTCAGCCAGATCTGCATGCCTTAAGGGCTGATTCTGAGGCCAGAGTGCTGTTTAGGACATCTGCCATTCTATGGGTCTGCTGAAATTTTTCACAAACTTTTGAAGCATAGTTGTATATATACATTGTGCCAGATAATTATAGACTACTATGAACAACTATACATTGACAAAGTGGAAAACCTAGAAGAATTTCTGAATATATATAAATTTCTAAACTCTTACAAATTACCAACATTGAACCATGAAGACACAGAAGGCCTGAACAGGCCAAAAATGAGTAATGACATTGAATCAGTAATAGAAAGCCTCCCAATAAAAAAATTCTAGAATTGGATGTCTTCACTGCTGAATTATATCAAACTTTTAAGGAAGAATTAACAATAATTCTTCTCAAACTATTCTACAAGGCCATCATTATCCTGATACCAAAACCAGGTAAGTGTACAACAACAAAAAGAAAGAAAATTATAGCCTAATATCTCTAATAAATATAAATACAAAAATTCTCAACAAAATACTATCAAATCAAGCCCAACAGCACATCAGAAAGATTGAGCGGTATTTATTCCAGGGATGGTTCAGTATATACAAGTCAGTATATACAAGTATATACAAGTCAGTATATACAAGTCAGTATATACTACAATTCCTCCATAGAATGAAAGATAAAAATCATATGATCTCTCAGATGTCGAAAAAGCATTCAGTAAAATTCAGTGTTCATTCATGATTTTAAAAAACATCTCTGGTAAAACTTTATTTAGAAGACATATACTTGAGCATAAAAAGGCTATATATGACAATCCCCAGCCAACATCATATTGAATGAGGAAAAGTTCTCCAAGATCTGAAACTAGACAAGGAAGTTCATTCTCACCACTTCTATCTAAAATAAAATTTTATTTATTTATTTCCATTGTGTTTAAAAGATAGGAACACACAGACAGACAGACAGACAAAGAGGGAGAGGGAGGAGAGAACTTCCATCTACTGGTTCACTTCCCAGATGGTCTCCATAGACAGGGTTGGGCCAGGAATCCAAAACTCAGTCCAGGTCTCCTATGTAGCTCCCGGGGTTCAAGTACTGGAGCCTGCACTGCTGCCTCCCATGGTGCACATTAGCAGGAAGCTGGAATCAGAAGCAGATTTAGGCACATCAACTGCAACTTCATTTCTGCACACAGGCCTACCCCCTCACCACTTTTATTTAACATAGAACTGAACGTTTAGCCAAAGCAATTAGGCAAGAGAAATAAAGTGTACATAAAAAGGATGCAAGAAGTCAAATTATCCTTGTTTACAAATGATAGGAGTCTCTATATAGAAAAACTTAGACTCTGACCATAGACTATTAAAAACTGATAAATTCAGTACATTGCAGGCTACAAAATCAGCAGCAGGTTTATATACCAATAATGAACTTGCTGAGGAAGAAATCATAAAAACAATTCTATTCAAAATAGCTACAAAAAATTTTAAAAACCTTAGAATAAATTTAGTCAAAAATGAGAAAGACCTATACAATGAAAATGACATAGCTCTGAGGAAAGAAACTGAAGAGGACACATGAAAATGGTAAGACTTCCCATGTTGACCCACGTGCTCACACACACACACACACACACACACACACACACACAGACTTCCCATGTTTACACATTAGAAGAATTAATGTTGTTAAAACATCAATATTGGGCCAGCACTGTGGCGCAGTAGGTTAAAGCTCCGGTTTGCAGTGCCAGCACCCCATATGGGTGCCAGTTCAAGTCCCGGCTGCTCTGTTTCTAATCCCACTTCTTGCTAATGCACCAGGAAAGCAGCAGAGGTGGCCCAAGTCCCTAGGCCCCTGCACCCATGTGGGAGACCCAGAAGATGCTCCTGATTCCTGGCTTCAGATCAGCCCAGCTCTCGCTGTTGTCGCCATTTGGGGAGTAAACAAGCAGATGGAAGACTTTTCTCTCTCTCTGTAACTCTTTCAAATAAATAAAATAACTTTTTTAAAAAAGAAAGAATAAGGCCGGCGCCGGTTCTGTCCCGGTTGCCCCTCTTCCAGGCCAGCTCTCTGCTGTGGCCAGGGAGTGCAGTGGAGGATGGCCCAAGTGCTTGGGCCCTGCACCCCATGGGAGACCAGGAGAAGCACCTGGCTCCTGCCATCGGATCAGCGCAGCACGCCTGCCATAGCAGCCATTTGGGGAGTGAACCAATGGACAAGGAAGACCTTTCTCTCTGTCTGTCTCTCTGTCTCACTGTCTAACTCTGCCTGTCAAAAAAAAAAAAAAAAAAAAAAAAGAATAAGGAAATAGAAACCTTAACTACCTAATTTGATCAGTTCATGTTGTGTATGTGTGTTGAACTAGTACTTTGTACCCATAAAAATGTACAAGTGTTGTATTACAAGTGTCATATGCTAGAATGTAAAGAAAAACTATATTTTTCGTTTTTGTTTTTTAAACTTTATTTTTTTAATATTTATTTTATTTTATTTATTGGAAAGACAGAGTTACAGAAGGAGGTAGAGACAGAGAGAGATATCTTCCATTCATTGGTTCACTCCCCAGATGACCACAATGGCTGGAGCTGGGCTGGTTTGAAGCCAGGAGCCAGGAGCTTCTTCCAGGTCTCCCACACGGGTTCAGGGGCCTAAAGACTTGGGCCATCTTCTACTGCTATCCCAGGCCATAGGAGAGAGCTGGATTGAAAGAGGAGCAGCCAGGACTAGAACTGGTGCCCATATGGGATGCCTGCACTTCAGGCCAGGGAATTAACTCACTGTGCCACAGTGCTGGCCCCACAAAACTATATTAATTTTTAAAATTTCAAAAGAGATGAAGCTGGAAAACAAGGTAGGAGCCAGGTAGTGCAGGGCCTTAGCAGCCATGTTAAGAAAATTAATGGGGGCCCAGCATTGTAGTATAGCCGGAAAAGCTGATGCCCACACAGCTGGCATCCTATATGGGTGCTGGCTCGTGTCCTGGCTGCTCCACTTTTGATCCAGCTCCCTGCTAATGGCCTGGGAAAACCTAAGTGCTTGGGCCTCTACACCTGTATGGGAGACCTGGAAGAAGCTTCTGGCTCTTGGCTTTAGTCTGGCCCAGCTCTGGCCATTGAGACCATCTGGAGAGTGAACCACCAGATGGAAGCTCTCTCTCTCTCTCTCTCTCTCTCTCTCTCTCTTACTCTCTCTTGGTTACTCTTTCAAATAAAAGATCAATCAACCAATAAAAAGAAAGACGAATGAGAGGTAAACATGACGACGCTGGATTTTGTGACTTGGGTAACTGGCACGTGGATAGTCATGTGATTTTACTGCTGGAGCAAACCTGGGAGGAAGAGCAGGCTTTGAGGGCAAGATGATGAATCTGGTTTACGGCACATCACATTGGAGACATCATGTGTCACTGTCCAGAGAGCAGCTGGAGACACAGCTGTGGTCTCAGGAGAGGAGCCTGGACGGAGGACGGCAGTGCAGTGCTGTGCCCACAGGCATGCCTCACTAGCGACAAGCAAGTAGGCAAAGTTCCCCACTGACGTAGAAGGAGAAAGGGAAAACAAGACCCGGACGGAGCTTCAAGGACCTCCAAAGGGGAGAGGACAGAGGAGGAGAACTTGTCCAAGAGATGAAGCAGTACATTGTGGGGCTGGAACCAGGGCAGAGGGTTGGCCACCGCCTGTGACATGACACCGGTGTCCCATAGCAGAGTGCTGGTTCCAGTTCTCGCTGCTCTGCTTCTGAGCCAGCTCCCTGCTAACGCTCCTGGGAAAACAGTGGATGGTGGCTCAAGTCTTGGACCTTGCACCCATGTGGGAGACTTGGATGGAGTTCGGGCTCCTGGTTTTGGCCTGGCCCAGACTCAGCCACTGAGGCCATTTGGGGAGTGAGCCAATTGATGGAAGATCTCTCTTTCTCTCTGTCTGTCCCTTTCTCTC
Source organism: Oryctolagus cuniculus (assembly GCF_964237555.1). Lineage (NCBI taxonomy): Eukaryota > Metazoa > Chordata > Mammalia > Lagomorpha > Leporidae > Oryctolagus > Oryctolagus cuniculus. The sequence goes on from NC_091438.1 coordinate 49,729,758, forward strand.
TGTCATTCTGCCTTCCAAGTAAATAAAATGAATGTTAAAAAAAAAAAGCACAGTGTGCAATGGGCACAGTGGCCCAGCAGATTGGGCCACCACGTATGATGCCTGTGTCTCATATCAGATCACTGATTTTGAATCGCAGCCACTCAGGGCTTCTGATCCAGCTCCTTGCTAATGCACCTTGGAGGCAGCAGATAACAGCCCACGTACTAGGGTTCCTGCCCCTACACGAGAGACCTGGGTGGAGGTCCTGGCTCCTGCCTTCAGCCTGACTCAGCCCTGGCTGCTGTGTGCATTTAGGGAGTGAACCAGTGGATGGAAGACCTTTCTTCCTGTCTCTCTTTGTCACTCTGCCTTTCAAATAAATCTTAGAAGAAGAACAACAAGAAGAAACAGCAGCAGCACATTGCTCTGTTGAAAGAATGTGTTTTGGAATCAGATTTCACTGGTCACATGTCTTGGGGCTGGTTATGTCAGCTTGCTAAGCCTTGGTCTCTTCCTCTTTGATGGGTGGAATGGTGGTACCCACCTCGGAGGACAGTATCCAGAAAGTTTATCACCATCCTGCCACACAGCACGCCTCTGTCGTTATTGTTTCAGTTATTTTAATAATGGTGAAAATAATGATCAGTAGCAATTAGGAAAGTCCGAGGAATACCAGTGGAAAGCTGAGGGGAAAGTGTTGAAGCAAGAAAAAAGTGGTCAATAAAGTCCAAAGCTGCTGAGAGCTCGAAATAAAACAGCTGAAAGGGGTCTATTGGATTTAGCTGTCGTGGGACATTGATGACCTCTGCAAGATACGTTGCAGTAGCATGGCCTATGAGGGCAAAGACCTGCAGACAATAACTGGGGGAGGAACAGGTGATCGGAAGGGTTGGGTTGCTCAGCCAAGGTCACACAGCCGGCAGACCCCCTCGGCGGAGAGTGACCCAAACTCAGATCAGCAGACTCCAAATTTGGATTGCTTTCCATCTGCAGGACACAAAGACAGTAATTTAGCCAAGTAAATATAACTGCATGGCTTGTGCTGAGTTAACGAGGAGAGGAAGGAACAGAAAGAAAAAAGCAAGCAAGAAAGGAAGGAAGGAAGGGAGAATAGGGGGAGAGGAGTAGCTGGCATGGGACAGAGAGTGTCAGGAAGGCATTCCCGGAAGGAGAAGTCGGGTAGAAAATCACAAATATTTATTGGATGCCTAGCATGCCTCGAGCACGTGGCACTGTAGATGAAACAGGCATGACTTGAGTCTTGCTTCCTCCAGGACACACATCAGCATGAGAAACATATAAGTTCTGAACAGTTGATAGTAAAGGCCACAGCAGAGAAGCTGTCACAAAGCAATATAAACTTTATTGTCAAATGACTTGTGCATGCAAGGAATGGACAGACCTCTTCAGGATAGACTTCAAGGCTCAGCCAGTATTATGTAGATGATCTGGCTCTCCATCAGGGAGGTAGGAGTAGGTCCCCCAAAATTGTGTATGGGGGAGATGAACCTTTGTGGAGGAGGGTGCAGAACTGCTGGATGCTCCATCTGGACTATGGGATGAGAATGCTGCTCACCTGACTCAGGGTGTGCGTGTGTGTATGTGCGTGTGTGTGTGCATGCATGTGTGTGCATCAGAGTGAGATCAAAAGGTAGACAAAAGGGGCCAGCGCTGTGGCGCAGTGGGTAAAGTCACTGCCTGCAGTGCCGGCATCCCATATGAGCGCCAGTTCAAGTTCTGGCTGCTCCACTTCTGACCCAGTTCTCTGTTATGGCCTCGGGAAGTAGTGGAGGATGGCTCAAGTCCTTGGGCACCTGCACTTGCATGGGAGACCCAGAAGAAGCTCCTGGCTCCTGGCTTTGGATTGGCCCACCTCTGACCATTGCAGCCATCTGGGGAGTGAACCAGCAGATGGAAGACCTCTCTCTCTCTCTCTCTCTGCCTCTGCCTCTCTGTAACACTTGCTTTCAAATACATTAAATAAATCTTAAAAAAAAAAAAAGGTTGACGAAGACATAGAAAAACAGACACACAGAGACTTAGAGAAGGGTGGACAAAAAAACCAAGAACATGTGGCTTCCAGGGCTCATTAGATGAATGAACAGACAGGCCAGGACACAGGTGCACAGTGAGTGAGAGAGGCCGAGCCACCTATCAGGAGGTCTTTGAGTCATGTTAAGTCCTGTGTAGGTGCAGACAAGGTCACTTCACTTTTCCCGGCTTCCTTTTCCTTGCCAGATGGGGAAAGCTGCACCTACTTTCCCAGGCCGCTGGGAGGCCTGCAGGGGGTAATACACACGTGAAATACCTGGCACATAGGCTGGTCTAAAATCGATGCTCAGAAAACGTCAGTCGTCAATGACAGTTCAAGGTGCTTACAGACGGAGGCCTCTGCAGAAGACGTTTGAGATACTTGATAAATATTGGAATACAAAGCCTCCTAAGACACTGAGAAGGCGGAAAACAAATGCTATCATCCCCATTTTATGCATGGAGAACCTTGGCACTGAGCATCAAGGTTTTGCCAGAGGAATAAGCAAGTCTGTGGGCAGGCGCGGGGAGGGAGAGCGAAGCAAAGCCTCCGCGGAGATCCTGGACCCGCCCTCCAGGCAGCCCCGCAGCCAGCCAGCAGGTGGTAGGGTCAGGTTACACTGGCTCTCCCTGCGCAGCCTCTAAGCCCGACTGGGGCTGCCTGGCTGGCTGGCTGGCGAGTTTGCAAGGATGTAACGTAACCGTGGGCATTTTATTTCTCAAAAACTCAGGCAGCACTCAGGAGGGTGAGCTGTGATCAGACCCAGCATTGGTTCCTCCTGAGAGCTTTCTGCGAATCAGACTCTGTTTGGCAGCCTTTTCCCACCTCCTCGTGACAGCTTGATAATAGCCTGTCCTGGTGGAATTTTCTCCCCGAGGACATTCCTGCAACTGAGTTGCTTCGCCTTTCACAACACAAGCGGGCGGGCGGGCAGAGCCCAGAGACTCAGCTGCCTCCCGCTCTGCTTTCGTTAGCGCGCGCGTCGCTCTGTGGTTCTGATTTGCTGTTGTGGTCTCTACGTGTGATGTGATCGCTTGTGAAAGTGGGCTATTTATATGATTCTTCTCTTTACTTTGCCCTCATTACTCAGCGCTGGGGAAATAGTGGCAAGCCAGTGCCTGGCGCTAATGATTCCTGGGGCCCTGGTTGCTAGGTGCTGGGAGGAGACCCAGGCCCCCAGGAGGCTCTGGGCGTCCGCAGTGGGGCACCAGCGCCTCCTCCGCCCGTCCTTGCTTGGGTGCACACGCCAGGGAAGCCTAGTGTTGTTTTGACTGGCTTGAGCGTGTGTTCGTGTGTCAGAAATAAGTTCCTGGAGGAAGGCAGGACAATCAGGTTGAAGGGGAAGGCAGGCCCGTGTGTAAGACTGTGGGGCTTTGGAAAGACCAGCAAGGAGAAGAGGCCTGGAAGGGTGCCTGGTGGCCAAGGGTGGGAAAAATAGGAGCAAGGCAGCCCCAGGGATGGCTACAATGCTAGGATCTTAGGCTGGATTCCAAGCCATGCGGGCCTTGGTAAAGTCTCCATTGTGTAAGACAAGAATGTTTTTCTGTTAGATTATTAAGTTCCCCCAAAGTGGGCAACAGGAACCCTCCCTCTGCCTTGAGAAATCTATGCCTCACTCCTCATCAGGAAATTCTCCCCTTCCTTATCAAAGCAAGCTCATTTCCTCTGGGTCTGCCCTCCAAGGGGCCGGGAGAGCTGCATACAGGTTGTCTGCTTTTTTAAAGGAAGCTGCTTCTGCACGCATACAGGTGCTGCTTGGTCCTGTCTTCTCCATGACACCTGGTCTCAGGTCCTCTAGTGCCGTCAGCAGTCCTCCTAACCAACCGCTTCTGTCACCCTGTTGCCACAGCCACATGCATGCTGCTACGATGGATCACACCAATGCTGGTGCTGCCTGTCGGTCTCAGCTGCACCAGCTCGGGATTAGTCACAGCAGCTCTGGGAACAGCTCTCTGACCACGTCCCAGGGCTACGCATGCATCTCCTCACTGCATCTTCCAGCAACGCCGTGAGGCAGGGACTAATGTTATCCACACATTAAAGAAAAGGCAAACAAGGCACAGAGAGAGGGGCGGATGACTTGCCAAGGCCAGTGTGAAAGAGGTCCAGCCTGGATCTGGACCTGACAACCTGGCCACAGAACCTCGGATTCAGGGTGTGCTGGTCATGTCGCTTCCTCAGCAATCCCCTTTCAGATTCTTTTTTTTTTTAATTTGACAGGTAGAGTTATAGACAGTGAGAGAGAGAGACAGAGAGAAAGGTCTTCCTTCTGTTGGTTCACTCCCCAAATGGCCACTATGGCCAGCACTACGCCGATCTGAAGTCAGGAGCCAGGTGCTTCCTCCTGGTTTCCCACTCGGGTGCAGGGGCCCAAGCACCTGGGCCATCCTCCACCGCCCTCCTGGACCACAGCAGAGAGCTGGACTGGAAGAGGAGCAACCAGGACTAGAACCCAACGCCCATATGGGATGCCGGTGCCGCAGGCGGAGGATTAACCAAGTGAGCCACAGTGCCAGCCCCATGCAGATTCATTATGGACTAGAGATTTACTTACATTTCTCTTCTGCTATGTTATGTGGCATTGATGTTTTTACATCTCTGAATAAAGATTTTTATTCTGCCTGCCACTGGTTATTTCTTTCATATGTGCATTTTGTTCAACAAAATATTTCCTGATGGCCAGCTTGGCTCTAGATCAGCTGTCCTAACCCTGTTGGGGCCCAGGAGCCTCTTCCATAGCCCTGATGGCTTCTCTGGTCTGCCCTTCCTTACCTTATCCCCATAGAAATAAAGTTAAGGAGGATTTGCAGTGTTTGAAATTGAAGGCATCTCAGAAGTTATCTTCTAACCTACTCACTTTACCCGGGAGCACCTGAATCTACAGACCAACTGTGGCAGTCTTGTCCTAACACAACGTGTTTTCTTCCCTCTACTGCTTACTCTCTAACCTTAGGGCCAGGTACATAGTAGATAATAAGTGTTTTTTTTTTGGCCTTTTTAAAAAATTATTAATTTTTTGTTTATTTGAAAGGCAGCGAGAGATCTTCCTGTGCACTGATTTACTCCCCAGATACCCACAACGTCCAGAGCTGGGCCACGTACAGGCTGGGGAGCCTGGAATTCCCTCTGGGTCTCCTCCATGGATGGCACAGGCCCAAATTCTTGGACCATGACCTGCTGCTCCCTAGAGTGGGCATTAGCAGGAAGCTGGATTCAGAAGCAGAGCTGGGATTCAAACTCTGATACGTGATGCGGGCGTCCCCAGCCGTGTCTTAACTACTGTCAAATGCTCACTCACATTTGGTCTTTGTAGCAAGCTGTGGTTCACTCTTTTAGTCTATAAAATGGAAAGAGTATTAACATTCACCTCTTGGGTTCTAGGGCTGATTAAATGGGTTAATGTATTTAAAGACCTTACAATAGTGCTTGAACTAATAAATGTTTATTATTATTTAAAACTGTATTTCAGCATATTTCACTATTCATTTGTAAGCCAATATATAATTTTATTTTGCAAATCATTTTAACATTTTTTTTTTCAACAGGCAGAGTGGACAGTGAGAGATAGAGAGAAAAAGGTCTTCCTTTTCCGTTGGTTCACCTTCCAATGGCCGCTGCAGCCGGCACACCGCACTGATCCGAAGCCAGGAGCCAGGTGCCTCTCCTGGTCTCCCATGCGGGTGCAGGGCCCAAGGACTTGGGCCATTCTCCACTGCACTCCCAGGCCACGGCAGAGCGCTGGACTGGAAGAAGAGCAACCGGGACTAGAACCCGGGGTGCTGGCACCGCAGGCAGAGGATTAGCCTATTAAGCCACGGTGCTGGGGACAATTTTTTATTAACATGCAATATGGGTACATTTTTATAGGTATAGTGCAATATTGCAACACATACACGGTGTAAACCAACCAAACTCGGCAGCTAGCCTTTCCGGATCCTTATCTTTTCTTGGTGTTTAGAGCTTTGCAGCTCCTCTCTTCCAGCTCTTTATACAGAATAGAACACATTACTGTGAACTCCAGTCACCCCACCATGCTGTGGCACTCTGGAACTTGACACTTCTGACTCTGTTTTGGTGCCTGTTATACAAAATCCCTACCCCTTTTCCCGAGCCAATATTTCTTAATACTTGCTGTATTAAGACTTTTTTTCATCCTGAACAGGGACTAGGAAACTTAACTTCTTCAGTTGTTCTTATGCTGCTATTAATTAGCCAATAGAAGATATTAAGAGTGATTTAAAACTTTAAAAAGAGGGCTGGCATTGTGGCATAGCAGGTAAAGTCACTGCCTGCAATGCCGGCATCCCATATGGGCACCGGTTCTAGTCCCAGCTGCTCCACTTCCAATCCAGCTCTCTGCTGTGGTCTGGGAAAGCAGTAGAAGATGGCCCAAGTCCCTGGGCCCGTGAACCCATGTGGGAGACCTGGAAGAAGCTCCTGGCTCCTGGCGTTGGATCGGCGCAGCTCTGGCCGTTGCAGCCAATTGGATGGAAGACACCTCTCTCTCTCTCTCTGCCTCTCCTTCTCTCTGTGTGTAACTCTTTCAAATAAATAAATAAATCTTTAAAAAAATAAAGCTACAGTGCTGAATTTAAAAGTAAAACAAAACAAAACAAACAAAAAAACCCCACTGATTTCTCAGCCTCTCTTCCCCACTCAGGGACTTGAGCATAGTCAGACTGCGCACTTTACTTCCCTGGAGCACTGGGCCTTAACTGTTTCTCATTCCTAACTCTGCAACATGGTGAGAAGCTGGAGGGAATGCAGCCCAGTCCCATTCATTTTTCTATCATCAGCTCTAATCACTCAGTAGCTGGCATGCGGTATGTATTCCACACATATTTCTTGTTGAATGAGTGAATATAGCACCTGCATGTTCTGTTTGCTCCCTCCTAACTGCCCTTTTACTAGACTCCAACTCATTTCTAGTATAATATGCATATCCTCCCCCAAGACGTGCACAGGGACTCCAAAGTTTGTGAAAAATGCATATTATGAAAAAAAAACCATGGATTTCAAATTTTTTGTACCAAATTATATACATATATATATTAAAGATTTATTTATTTATTTGAAGGGCAGAGTTACAGAGAAAGAGGGAGAGACAGAAAGGGAGATCTTCCATCTGCTGGGTCACTCCCCACACAGTCATAAAGGCCAGAGCTGTGCCAGGCCAAAGCCAGGAGCCTCATCTCAGTTTCCCACATGGTTACAGAACCTGAGCACTTGGGCCATCTCAGCTGGTTTCCCAGGCACATTAGCAGGGAACTAGGTGGGAAGTGGAAAAGCCAGGGAATGAACCGGCACCCATATGGGATGTTGGTGTTACAGACAGTGTCTTAGCCTGCTACAGCACAACACAGGCCCCAGTTTTTTCCTCCTTTTCCATGAACTTTTGAAGTACCTGTGTGTGTGTGTGTGTGAGAGAGAGAGAGAGAGAGAGAGATTGATTTTCTGGACTGATTTTATCAAAAAGATTTATTTGAAAGGGAGAGATGGAGGAGAAAGGGAAACAGAGAGAGAGAGAGAGAGAATTATCCAACTGGTGGTTCATTCTCCAAATGTCCACGACAGTCCAGGTTGGGCTGGGCAGAAGCCAGGAGACAGGAACTCCATCTGGGTCTCCAATGTGAGCAGCAGAAACCCAAGCCCCTGGGTCATCCTCTGCTACCTCCCAGCTGGAAACCAGATTAGAAGCAGAGGTGGCCAGCTGGTGCCGTGGCTCACTAGGCTAATCCTCCACCTGCGGCGCCGGCACACCGGGTTCTAGTCCCGTTTGGGGTGCCGGATTCTGTCCCAGTTGCTCCTCTTCCAGGCCAGCTCTCTGCTGTGGCCAGGGAGTGCAGTGGAGGATGGCCCAAGTGCTTGGGCCCTGCACCCCATGGGAGACCACAAGGAAGCACCTGGCTCCTGGCTTCAAATTGGCGCAGTGCCGGCGGTAGCGGCCATTTGGGGAGTGAACCAACAAAAGAAAGACCTTTCTCTCTGTCTCTCTCTTTCACTGTCTAACTCTGCATGTCAAAATAAATAAATAAAAAATAAAAAGAAGCAGAGGTGGTCCTGATCCCAGGCCCTGGGTTACGGGATGTGGGAGTTCCCTGAGCCACAGTGCCTGCCCCTCTGGGCTGATTCTTAATTGCGATCTCCAATAAATTGCTGAGTTTATTTTTTTTAAAGATTGCAATCTCCAATAAATTGCTGAGTTTATTTTTTTAAATATTTTTATTTTATTTATTCGAAACACTTGAGAGAAGTAGAGAAGAGATAAAAGCCTTCCATTTGCTGGTTCACTCCCCAAATGGCCACAACTCTGGAACTGAGCTGATCTGAAGCCAGGAGCCAGGAGCTTCTTTGAGGTCTCCCATGTGGGTGCAGGGGCCCAAGGCCCCAGGCCATCCTCCGCTGTTTCCCAGGTGCATTAGCAGGGAGCTGGATTAGAAGTAGAGCAGTCAGGACTTGAACCAGCAGCACAGGCAGTGACTTTACCTGCTATGCCACAGCACTGGCCCCAATTGCCGAGTTTAAACCACAAGTTCCTGGCTTCCAGTTTTTTTTTTTTTTTTTGACAGGCAGAGTGGATAGTGAGAGAGAGAGATAGAGAGAAAGGTCTTCCTTTTGCCGTTGGTTCACCCTCCAATGGCTGCCACGGCCGGCGCGCTGCGGCCTGCGCACCACACTGATCCGAAGGCAGGAGCCAGGTGCTTCCCCCGGTCTCCCATGGGGTGCAGAGCCCAAGCACTTGGGCCATCCTCCACTGCCCTCCCGGGCCATAGCAGAGAGCTAGCCTGGAAGAGGGGCAACCGGTACAGGATCCGGCGCCCCGACCGGGACTAGAACCTGGTGAGCCGGTGCCGCAAGGTGGAGGATTAGCCTAGTGAGCCACGGCGCCGGCCTCCAGTTCTTAATACAGAAGATGAAACATTCCTGTGAACTGTAAGCTGTGTAAGGCTCCGGACCCGCTGGCACACAGAACTGTAAGAAGGATCATGGAAGTAAAAACCGGTCACACGTACCAGTACTACCGAGGGGAGAAGGCAGTTAGGAATGGACAGAGGATGCTCTTTCAGGAGCTGCAAAACCAGGGGGCCAGGACAGAGTGGTGTTGGGGACTGCCAGCTTTGTAGGTAGATGCCCCGGGCTCAAACGTGCACGCTGACTTCTCCATGCTTCTCCGGCTTTGCTGCAAGGGAGAGGGGGTGACAGCCGGTGCTCTCATGAGGCCCAGGAGAGACTATTCCTGGCGGTGCCCACTGGTCAGGCCTTGGGCAAATCTGGCCATGCAGGGCACGTTGACCCCGCACGGCCCCACTCCCACCTCAGCGCATGAACCGGTTCCTTGAGAATATCCTGGGATCACAGAGCACTGCGTCTCTGGAGGGAAACTAACACCTGCGGGGAAGTATCTGGTTCCTCCCCACCAGTTCTGAAAACTGGCACAGGGCGGCTCCTTGTCCAAAGGACTATGCCTACCTTCTGGTTTACCAGTCACCCCTAACAGGCATTTCTCCCTCCAGGCTCCCTGAACCGGTGGCAACTTCCCCTCTCCCCCCTCCCTCCAACACACACAGGATGCAGCCATCTGGAGAGAACCTGCCAGAAACAGCCAGGCAGGCCTCTCTCCCCTGGAAAGAGCCACAGAAGTCATTTTCCTTGTGACCAGCATCATCATGACAGGCTAACGGGGCACTTGTGCATTAAGGACCAATACGAGCCGCAAATCTAAGAAAAACAACTTAGAGGAAAAATATCATTCATTTTCACTGTACTCGCCTCTCTCCTAAGCTTTGCTGAAATTATACAACCAACCGAGCAGCAGGCACCCAGTTGAATACGGTTACCAGAAAAACTCGCTGCCGGTGCCCTGTGATTGGCTGAGCGTCTCTTGAGGGCCGGGAGCTTTTTAAGCAGCTGGTGCAAATGGATGCCTTTCTGAAATTAACCAGTTGATGAATGTCACAGGCATCAGGCTCCATTCCAGGGTTGGGCCAGGCTGCATTCAAACTGCATGTTTTCCTTGCAGCCTCCAGGCTCCAGGGCTAACGAGGAGGTGAGCGGAGGTGGGGAAGCCAGTTAAAAGGTAACTGTAGGAGGCTCAGCTCTTAGGGGCTGGGCCCTCCCTCCCTTGGGCTTCTTTGCCTGGCAGGAGGAGTACATATGGTTTATGCGTGTGCCACAAAGACCCAGGCTTTTGAGCAAACAGGCTTGACCCTGGCTCAGGTATGTATTAATTATGTGAACTTGGGCAACTTATCATCCACCCTGAGTTTCAGTTTTGTTTGCTATGACCTTCATGTGAATACCGGATGATACATAAAGTATGTTTCACACCACCAAGAGCATATGAGCCACTCAGTAAATAGTAAGCAGGTAACGGTTATCATTATTACCACTGTTATTGAAGGATCCAGGAACGCCGGCTGAATTCAGATATCACAGACAGAAAATGCTGTTATTAGAGACTTGTTTCTGGGGCTTCTTTCCTGGGTGGGCCCTCTTTTGAAAAAGAGATATGGATATTGCATATATCAAAGCGTCAGCAAGGTACATGAGGAACATATTTAACTTGTTTCTTCTTGATCTGAAAGAGGTGAAGGGTTAGAGGACTATCTTTGCTTTCATCACGATTTTGGCCAAGATTGGATCTATGCCCAGCAGCCACTGAGCCTGGCAACCTAAGCGTTTGGAATGGAATCTCCACTTGCAAATACCTTCCAGTCCTCAGAGCCAGGGCGGGGACACACCCCCCCCGCCCCTGCCCCAGGCTGGGGCGGATCCTAAAGCTGACACTTCCTGTGTGGCTTTGGTTGGCTCTCTCTGGACCTGAGTCTCTTCATCTGCAGAATGGGAGATTGCATTTTACTGATGATTCCCAAGTGGTAAAGAGGCAAACTGGCCTGTGACAAACACCAAGAGTGAGGAAGAGCAGGGGTTGGAATAACAGACAGTGAAGGCTGCTGGCGGCGGGGGTGGGGGACAGGGCAGGGTAGTCAATCTGTTTGTTCCTGCTCCTAAAGGACCAGCATTTTGGAGACTAGACCAAAAGCCTCCGAGGCTGCCTTGGGAACATCAGAGCCCACCCCAGGGTAGGCAAAACTGTATGTGTAACCTAAAGAGGCCAAGGTTTATGTCAGGCTAAACAGCTAGCCAGGGAATTAGATTTCAAAGCCCGTGAGTTTTGGCCCACTGCTCAGCCTCCTGCTCCACCTGTCTCCCTCGTTCTTTCTCCTAACACACGCCACTCCCCCTATGCTATTGACTGTTCATTAATAGCCAGCCCATCAAACGACACGCTGGTACCAACTTCCATTCACAGTCTAAAAATTTGTGTAATAATTTGGGGTTGTTAGCCTATCCCAAGGCCAGTTGTTGGGCCTGGCAAGGTGATATTTTAAGGATCTACTTACAATTCTGCCTGCAAGATTCCATTGCCTAGAAAATCCTTTATGAGACCAGTTAAGTAAACAAGCCGTGGCTGGCTCACCCAGGCTGAGTGTTAGGACTACTGATGGACACCAGCTGGTTGGGGCAGAAGACTGTGGCAAGTAGGTTCACCTGGGCGCCTCCCAGGCGCTGGGCCTTGCCATGGTGCAGTTACAATGCAGTCTGATCCCCTTCCAAGCCCAGTTCCTCCATGGACATGCTGTTTACATGTGGGACATTAGGAGCCAGTTACTCCTCTGGAGCGCCTTGTCCCTGAAAAATAGGCAGTGAGGATCAGTTAGGTCACCTTGCAGGGAAAAACCCACTGCAAACCACAGGGCTCTGGGGAGCACTGAGCTCCTCCGGGGCCGGGCAGAACCTCGGGGTGTGTTGTCTGTGATAGCTAATGCAGTGGTGCTCAACTACAGAGGAATCGTCCAGAGAGCTTTTAAAAGGCACACACAGCCGTGGGCTTCACTCCCAGATATTTTTAGGTAATTGGTTTGAGGCGGAGCCACAGCGTTGGTATTTTTAAAAGTTCCCAGGTGATTCTAACGTGCAGCCAGGGTCAGCCGTCCATCCGTTCTTTGCTGGAGGCTCAGTCCCCTTGGCCGAATGAATGATTCTAATTAGGACTTCCTCTGCCCTGTCCCTGGGAGGAGCGGGCCTTGGCCCGGATGAAAGGATGCTTCCTGTGTCGGGTTACACTCAGGTGCCCGGCTATTTCTAGAGCATCGGGACGGTCATGATCAGGAGATGCTCGCCATGACCAACACGCGGGTGGGCGGCGCCTCACAGGGCCGGGGCGGCCACCCAGCCAGGGTCTCTCAGCGGCCGCAGGTGGGGCAGCGGAAGGAAGCTGGGAGTCCCTGGCCTCTTCTCCTCCCAGCCAATGAGGTCAGGTCGGCCTTAGGCTGTGCAAAACGCTGGAGGTGGTTCGCGGAGGCACCTCAGTCACGGTTTTTAAATAGAACAACTCCACGTGAAATTCATTTCCTGGGTGAGCTGGTGGGGAGGCACGCGGGGGTTCACGCGGGGGCTCCAGCTCCAGCCTCAGATTTTTCGCCTTAGCTTCTGACCCTGCTTCCTATGGGGAGGAATCCTTCCGTGGGGTTCAACAGGCCTAAGTGTGTGTCATGTGCGGTGTGAGTGGCTTTCTCTCTCATTCCCCAACACACCGTGTTTCTTTGTATCCGATTTCCCACAGATGACGTGTCAGCAATTCTCTCTTCCTTTTTCTCTCCTCGCCCCGCCCCCAGGTCAGTTTGCGCTTTCTCCGGAAGCCCCACCGGAACTCCCAGAATCATCCACCTACCCTCTGCCGAGTAGCACCTGGAGAAGCAGGGCTGGCAGAGCCGGCGGGACCTCCAGAGCTGCTACCTAGTTTCCCAAAGACCCCAGGACACGTGATTTATCTTCTCCCTGCCTCAGTTTCCTCCTTTCTAAACTTAGGCGAATGATGCCTGTGGCGCAGGACTGGTGCGGAAGAAGAGGAGGTAAAATAAATCAAACGACACTGGCGAGGTATGCTGGGTGCGGCCTCTCAGCACCCTCTTCTGCCTCTAACAGACACTCGACGGACAGCTACTGATGACAGGGGAGGCGGGGTGTGGGAGAAGGAAGAAATCCTGGGGGTGCAAGCCCAGGTCAGTGGAAGGAACTCGCCTTCCTCTGCCTCCTGGTTGAAGTGAAAGCACACGTGCACCCCTCCTTTGGCTCTATTTGCTTGCTGTGTTTTTAAAGCTCTATATAGAGGCAGGTATTGTGTTGCACAGGTTAATAGGTGGCTTGGAGTGCCGGGGTTCAAGTCCCTGCTCTGCTTCGGTTCCAGCTTCCTGCTAATGTGCACCCTGGGAGGCAGCAGGTGATGGCTCAAGTGTTTGCGTCCCTTCCTATCCATGTGGGAGACCCAGATGGAGTTTCTGGATTCTGATTTTGGCCTAGCTGTTGTGGGTGTTTGGGGAGTGAACCTGTTGGTGGAAGATTCTTTCTCTCTCTTTCTCATGCTCTCTTGCTCTGGTTTTTAAATCAATTTTTAAAAAAGTGATGCTGATTGTATAAAAAATAAATAAGTAAAGCGATATATAGTGCTCTTTACGTACAATTGAATATGCAGCAAAGTATTGTAGCCAGAGCAGGTCATCTGAGTCCATTCCTTAAAGTAGCCTGGGAAAGTTGAGCTGTCCCAGAAGGGGCCTGGGCGTTCATCTAGGAGGGCTCACTAAGTGCCGGGCCCTTCAGCTGAGCCCACTGGCAGGGCAGAAGCACTCATCGCCAGAGTGTAGTCAAGGACATGGTTCAGAGAAGTTAGGAAACTGGACGGAACACACAAGATGAAACACAGCACAGTGGGATTCCTGGCTGTAAGAGCCACATACTACCCACCCCATCACACTGAATTTTGAATTGGAGGAACTGCAACGGAATTATGACCAGCTGGGTGGCCCGGGGAGCGGACCGTACTCTATCTGAGGCTCCAGAGTCCTGTACCTGAAGGGAGGGTCGCACCACGAGGCCTGGGCTTGGGGCTGAGCTGGTCATTGCTAGTCTCTGCAGCCCTCTAGTGGTGCTTTGTGGGACCGAGGAGCGTCTTACCTTTCTGTTGCCTGTATTCAGACAGGCCAGTCCCGGGACACGTGGGAACTAGGTACCCATTTGGCTTCATTGACTAAGAGGTAAAAGCAAATGAGACTCAGAGGAGTGTTGGAGATGGACAAGAACTGTCTGGTTCCCAGAAGGCATTATCATTTCGGAAACTTTAGGTCCTGTTTGTTCTATGCTGCACCTAGAACCCTTACTCATCTTTCAATGATAGAAGATGAAAACCATCCGAGTAGATTAAAATCCTAACCTTGAGTTCCTCCAGGGCATGTGCACACATGCGACTTTGTATCCCGTGGCCCTAATATTGCCTTGGTGGCGGCAGCAGTGCTAAGGGGGACACTGCGCTGGGAGGACCAACACAGGGGGGTCAAGCTCTGGCTCTCTCTCTTATATCACCTGTGTGTCTTTTCTCCTGCTTGAATCCCAAACTCATCTTTGATCAAATGAGGTGGTTGGTGGTGGAGCCCTGGTAAGTTTGCTATCTTATGCATGAGCATGGAGCTGCCGCTTTACAATGGCGGGTTTTTGCTATTCATGCAGTCGTCTTGCGGTCTTGGCAGGTTGAAATGCACCTCTCTCGGGCTGGGAAAGAGGGAGTTAGGTGAGGAGCTGCGAGGCACCGAAAGGAAAGCACACACGACCTCGTGAACCACTGCCAAGCCGACCCTTCCCTGGCATCCAGACTTAGTGTCTACCTACCTGTCTACTCTACTTGGAAATCTAACAGGTATTTCAAACCTGACATGGCCAAAGAGAGCCAATCCTCCCAAATATATTCCCCTCCCCAGCCTTTGCCACCTTAGCAAATGGTACCCCATCTACCTGGTCGCTGGGGGAGCCCTAGTTGATTGTCTGCTTTCACTCACATGCCCACATCTAGAGCTACCTACAAAACACATCTCGGATCTGGTGACTTCTCGGCCCCCACTCTCTGCTACAGTGCATCATCTGAGTTCCACTTAGGTAACAATCACGGCCTCTTCGCTGCTCCTGGGCTTCCGCTCTTCCCCCTGAAGCCCCTCCCCAAGAGTGGTCACTTAGAACAGCTGCCCCCCCTTACTTAAGCCCCTCTAGTGGTTTTGCCTTTGTGTGCATAATTGAATCAAATCAATGGTCAACAGGTGCTGTCCGGTCCAAGCCTGCCCCGCTCACTGCCGCCTCGCCCCTCCTTCACCCCTCAGGATTCGCACATTGCTGTGGTTACCGTGACGGGCTCCATCTCTGAAGAGACAAGTCTTCCTCCTCTTAGGATCTGTGCGATCTTTTCTGCCTGGCCCCGCCCCTAGACTCTGGCGCAGCTCCCTGTTTCTCATCCTCAATGCCACTTGCTCATCTCAAGTGTGACCTCCCCTGAAGGGCTGTCCCCGGCCGCCCTAACTGGAGCAGCACCCTCAGTCACATCCCCATATTCTATGTACTTGCTAGCTCTTGCATCTACGTGGTAGCAGTTTGTTTATTTGCTTAGGACTTTACCAGGACTCTCCATGCCAGACTCTAGTTTCCTTTAGAGCAGAGAATGTCTGACTACTCTTGTTCACCAGTGAGCCCCCAGAGCCCTGCACTGTGTCTGCCCATTGTAGGTGCTCAGAAGTATTTGACACTGGGCTGACCCGCTGCTGCTCATCACGTCTGCCTCGATAGCTCTTTACACACTGGAGCTCACCATTGCAGCACCAGCTTCTGTTATTCAGGAGCAAAAGGCGTTCTAACCACAGCGCCTTTGCTTCATCCTCTAGTCTTAATTGAACACAGTTCTTAATATCCACTTCTGGCTATCATGGTACTAGCAAGTGGGATATAAAGAGATAAAACACAAGGGTGGTCGTAGTGGTTAGGATTCTGCTGGAGACACCAGCGTCCTATATTGGCATGCTCAGGATCAAGTCCCAGCTCCACTTCCAATTCCAGCTAGGGCAACAGGTGATGCTTCAGTACTTGCATTCCTGTCACCCCCATAGGCTACCCAGATTGAGCTCCTGGCTCCTGGCTTCTGCTTGTCAGTGCCCCAGCTGTTACTGGCATTTGCGTAGTGAACTAGCAGATACAAAGCCGCTGTCTCTGTTTTCCCATGAGATTGCTTGTGTATTCAGAGGCTGGGCTCCATTCTATAGCTGAGCGTGCTGACTGGTTTTCAGTTGCCTTATCTGCTATTCTGAGCATCACTTAGTGTAAATAAAGCACCAGGTGGCAGCAGGGGAGTGTTGCTGTGCGTTTTTAGCACCGAGGCGCTTTCCCAGTGGATTAGCCGCTGTACAACAAGGACAATTAGGCACAGCCCCTGCACAGAGAGCTTGTGATCTAGAGATGGGTCAGTTGTCACTGTATAAAGGTCTGTATCGGCGTTCTCAGCACCAGGGGAGGATGTGCTGAATGCTCTTCTCTGCAAGGCTATAGGCAAGGAAGGCAGAATCCGAGCAGGCCAGGGTGGGCCTGTCATCAAATACTCTGTGGAGATTGCAATAGCAAATAAAAACATGAAGGAAATGCAGATGGCCGTACAAGCCGTGAGCAAGCCAAGGGATGGTGACACGTTTCGGTTACAGCCATCCTTGTCTCCATGGGTAGATCTCAGGACCCACGCCCATCTCAAAATCTGCTGATTCTCCAGCCCCTTATATAAAGTAATGTGACATGCATTTGCATATAATTTACCCTCATGCTCCCATCTCTGATTCCTTATAAAACCTAACACAATGTAAAGGCTATATAAATAGTTGTTATACTGTATCATTGAGGGAATAGTGACCAAAGCATTTGTACTTGTTCAGTATGGATACAGTTTTTTGTTTTGCAAATGTTTTCCATTCATGGTTGATTGAATCCAAGGCTGCAGCACCCACAGACACAGAGGGCCAACTGGATAAGTTTCCTTGCTATTTAGAGTTTGTTTCCTCGACTAGGTTGAAATCTATTGAAAACAGAGACATATTCTTTTCATCCTTGAAACAGAGAGCAAGAGGCTTAATCATGTTTGTTGAATAAGAAAAAATTTTAAAAATGAGAAGGAAAAACAATGAACATCATGATCTAGTAAGATATTTGGAGGATGCTTTGTATGAAATTAAAAAGAAGATTTATTTGACAGGCAGAGTGACATGGAGGAAGGGGTGGGGGCAGGGAATAGGAGAGGGAGAGAAAGAGAGAAGTGTCTTTCATCTACTGGGAAAAAAGAAGACCTAAATGAAAGATCTCTACGAGTGAGATCCCAGTGGAGAGAACAGGGCCATCAAAGAAGGAGGTACCTTTCTCTGAAGGGAGGAGAGAACTTCCACTTTGACTGTGACCCTGTCTGAATAAGATCGAAGTCGGTGAACTCAAAAGGCCTCCATAGCCTTGGCAACTCATGACTAGAGCCTAGGGAGATTACTGACGCCATAAACAAGAGTGTCAAATTGTTAAGTCAACAACAGGAGTCACTGTGTACTTACTACTCATGTGGGATCTGTCCTTAATGTGTTGTCCAATGTGAAGTAATGCTATAACTAGTACTGAAACAGTATTTTACACTTTGTGTTTCTGTGTGGGTGCAAACTGATGAAATCTTTACTTAATATACACTGAATTGATCTTCTGTATATAAAGAGAATAGAAAATGAATCTTGATGTGAATGG
The DNA here is from genome assembly GCF_964237555.1 of Oryctolagus cuniculus. Lineage (NCBI taxonomy): Eukaryota > Metazoa > Chordata > Mammalia > Lagomorpha > Leporidae > Oryctolagus > Oryctolagus cuniculus. The sequence goes on from NC_091438.1 coordinate 49,747,408, forward strand.
AATGGGAGAGGGAGGGGTGTGAGTAGGAGGGAAGTTATGGGTGGGGGAAGCCATTGTAATCCATAAACTGTACTTTGGAAATTTATATTTACTAAATAAGAGTTAAAAAAAGAATTGTGAACCATAAAAAATAAATAAATAAATTCCCAAATTCCACAACAATTAGAGCTGGGCCAGGCTGAAGTCAGGAGCCCAGAACCCCATCAGGGATTCCCACATGGGTGGCAGGGACCCAAGTACTTGAGCCATCACCTGCTGCCTCCCAGGGTGCACATTAGCAGGAAGCTGCATCAGAAGCAGAGGTAGGACTGAACCAGGTGTTCTGATATGGGGTGAGGGCGCCCCAATCCATCGTTTAATCTACTGGGCCACAACATGCACCCCAGAATGAAGTATTTGAGTTGCCTGCTTTCAGTCCCATGAAGTGGCCACATTCACCTTTTCAAAGACTGGCAAGAATGCTCTCATGCTGGACGTCAGTGGGATATTGGTCACTGGGAGTTTTCTAGATCAGGAAATTCAGTTGAATTGAGAGAAATTACTATCAGAGAGAACCACTGAGGCATATTCCCATTTAGCTGAATCAGTGTTGCCTAACTGTTTTTTTCTTTCTTTTTTTTTTTTTTGCTTACCTTTTTTTAAAAAAAGATCTATTTAGTTATTTGAAAGTCAGAGTTATTGGTGGGGGGGGGGTAGACAGAGAGGTCTTCCACCTGCTGGTTCACTCCCCACGTTTGCAACACCCAGTGCTGGGCCAAGCCGAAGCCAGGAGCTCCATCTGGGTCTCCCGCTTGGATGGCAGAGACCCAATACTTGGGCCATCTTATGCTGCTTTTCCCAGGCCATTAGCAGGGAGCTGGATCAGAAGTAGAGCAACTGGAACAGGAACTGGAGCCAGTATAGGATGGCAGCATCCTAGGCAGAAACTTTACCTACTACACCACTACGCTGGTCCTGACTAATATTTTTGTAGCTAAAGAGTGGACTGGAGATCAGGTTCTATAATCTTCAAAATTTTAGTGTCTTTCTAGCACCCAAATGGTGAAAGGCAAAGGCTGTACTTCTTAGGTCTTAGCAGTTGGACTCCTCTTGGGGTGAGGTTCCCTTCATTTCTTTTCCATGCCAGACTACCACCTCCCACCTCACTGCAGAGCGTTCTTAGAGCACGTTCTTCCTCCCTCCTCGAGTGAAGTGGTGATAGGTGGGAGCTTCTTTTCGTAGCCCCATTCCTCTTTTTTTTAAATTTTTAATTTATTATTTATTTGACAGAGTTATACACAGTGACAGGGAGAGAGAGAAAAGTCTTCCTTCTGCTGGTTCACTCCCCAAATGGCCGCCACGGCCGGCGCTGCACCGATCCGAAGCCAAGAGCCAGGTGCCTCCTCCTGGTCTCCCACGCGGGTGCAGGGCCCAAGCACTTGGGCCATCCTCCACTGCCTTCCCAGGCCACAGCAGAGAGCTGGACTGGAAGAGGAGCAACAGGGACAGAATCCGGTGCCCATATGGGATACCGGCACTGCAGGTGGAGGATTAGCCAAGTGAGCCACGGTGCCCGTCCCAGCCCCATTCCTCTTTCAAATCTATCCCATTTCTTTACTTCCCTTCATAGCAAATGCTTCAATCAACATGTTAATGAATCCTTCTCATTCTCTTTCCATTCTCTTACAAGCTTGCTCTTGGCTTTTGCTCCCAGTACTCTAAGAACAGTCTTGTCAAGATGGCCGGTGACTCTCACATGGCTAAATGCCACGGTCAACTCTCAATGTTATTTCTGTTGACTTCTCTGCAGCGTTTGACATCACTGATTGTTTCTTTTTCCTGGAAATACTTTCTGCACTGCTGCTTCTCGATTACTTTGGCTGGTTCACATTTTTCCTTAACTCTTAACTGTGAAGTGCTCCAAGGACCGGATTGTGAGCTGTTTCTCTTCCTTGGCAACTGGGACCGAGTCTCGTGGTTCTAAGATATCACCTAAGTTCTGTTGACTCCAGGTTTGTCTCTAGCCTTAGACCTTCCTCTTGAGCTGTGAGCTCATATGCTCAGCGTCGCCCGCTGGGTGTTTTACGGGCATCAGAGCTGTAACAAGACTAAGTTTCCAGTCTTGTCTGGGAAGTGCTGCAGGGTACTGGCCACACCCCCTTCAGGACTGAGGCACTCAACCCCTCGCCTGGAATTGCCCTCAGCTGAAGGGAGCCCTCTCTCTCGCTCAGGGTGACACCATCATTTCAGACAGCTCCAATCCAATGCCCAGACGATGTGGGAGGCCAGGTTCCATTGTTTCAGTTGAAACAAATCTGAAGAATCATTTGCACATCTACATGAAATTAAGGGAGGCCTCCATCAGGCGAGATCAGCAGGTGGCTTCCTTCTCTTCCCAACCCTACTTTTCTCCCCCCATTTACTGCTGGGTTCCAGAGAACAGGTTCTGGGAACACACTGATTTCTGCCTCAGAGTCTCTTGCCTGGGGAACCTGACTTAAGACGTTAAATATTGAGAATGGTCCTAAGAAGTAGACCCTAAAAAGGATTTTAGAAGTGGATCATCAGCCTATTGTGTGCAATGAAATCTGTACCACTGGTGGGTGGGCGGAGTGCTCATAGCAGTTGGTATTCTGTCATGCTAAAACTATTTCTTTTAGGGGCTGGTGCTGTGGTGCAGCAGGTTAAAGCCCTGGTCTGAAGCACCAGCATCCCATATGGGCACTGGTTTCTAATCCCGGCTGTTCACTTCCCATCCAGCCCTCTGCTATGGCCTGGGAAAACAGTAGAAGATGGCCCAAGTCCTTGGGCCCCTGCACCCACATGGGAGATCTGGAAGAAGCTCCTGGCTCCTGGCTTCAGATCGGCACAGCTCCGGCCATTGCAGCCATCTGGGGAGTGAACCATCAGATGGAAGACTTCTCTCTCTGTCTCAACCTCTCTCTGTAACTCTTTCAAATAAATAAAATGAATCTTAAAAAAAAGAAAACCTTTAAAAACTATTTCTTTTAGCTGAATTTCAGATTTAACTGTCTTATATTTAAAATTTATTTATTTATTTGTGAGGGAGGAAGAGAGAGTGAGGATGAACAAGAGTGAGCTCTCCTCTGCTGGCTCAATCCCCAAAATGCCCTAAAAGCCAGACACCGGACACTGAGAACTCATTCCCGGTCCCCCACATGGCTGGCAGGAACTCAACTCCACGTTAGCAGGAAGCAGGAGTCAGGAGCTGGAGCTGGGAATTGAATCCAGGTCCTCTGATGTAAGAGGCAGGCATCCTAACCTTCAGCTCGACCGCTAAAACAAGCACCCAGCCCTCTGTAGTGGTGTCATCATCAAGTGTTCTGTCAGTGGTTGAGAACTATGTTGGAATCTCCTCTATAGTTATAGATTTATATGTTTCTTCATTCAGTTCCATCTGTTTTTAATGCTCTGTTATGAAGTTCATTCACATTATTAAGTGCATCTGCCATTAGGCTTATTATATTTCCTTGAAGAATTTTACCCTTGGGGCCAGCACCATGGCTCACTTGGTTAATCCTCTGCCTACGGTGCTGGCGTCCCATATGGGTGCCGGTTCTAGGCCCAGCTGCCCCTCTTCCAGTCCAGCTCTCTGCTGTGGCCCGGGAAGGCAGTGGAGGATGGCCCAGGTGCTTGGGCCTTTGCACCCACATGGGAGACCAGGAGAAAGCACTTGGCTCCTGGCTTCAGATCGGCACAGCTCTGGCCGTAGCGGCCATTTTGGGGGGTGAACCAACGGAAGGAAGACCTTTCTCTCTCTCTCTCTCTCTATCTGTGAAATAAATTAAAAAACATTTAAAAAAAAGAATTTTATCCTTACAAAGACTCCTCTTGATTCCTGACTATGTGTCTTATTCTGGAGTATCCTTTGTTCCCCTCTGGCTAGTACAGTGATGTGAACTTTGGCCTTGGTCATCATATTTGTATGTTTCTTTCCCTTCTTTGTTCAGGGCCCCCTTAGATAACCCTTCTCTATGAAGCGTCTGAAAACAGAATTTGTTACTTCTTCTTGCATTCATACTGTGTGTGGAATCCATTGAACACAAACTGTTCGTTTTGTTTTAATGTCACTGAGCAGCATGGATTACATGTATTGGCTTTAATTATGGATTAGTTTCCCTTGGGTCAGACACACACCTACCATCCAACAAACATGGTGGAGGAGGAAGAGGAGGTGTCATGTGTTCTAACATAGTTGTTTAAGAGCCTAGAGATGTGGCCATTTCCTTAATAGAGAAGTCGAGAACAGCAGATCCACCCGTTGACCAAATACAAAGTGAACTTGAAATAAGATGCTCTCCCTTATGTTTGTAAGATTTATCTATATTCTTGCATGTGACTCTAGTTTGCTCACATTTTTTTAAAAATTGCATTGTACAAATAATCCATAGTTTATCCATTTTTCTGTAATTATCTGGAACCCTATTGCTTCTCAAATAGTCTTTAAAATACTTGCTTATATGTCATACAATAGACAGAATTGTGAGGTCATACTTCTAGGAACTCTTACTAAATCTTTTTAAAAATGAGGGAGGGAAAATGAGTAAGCACTGTGATTCACTCACCAAATGCCCACAATATCCAGGGCTGGGCTGGGCCAGAGCCAGGAGCCAGGAGCCAGGAACTCAATCCGGTCTCCCACACAGGTGGCAGGAACTCAGTCACTTCACCCGTCATTGCTGCCTGCCTACGTCTGCATTAACAGGAAGCAGCAATGAGGAGTTAGCAGCCAGGTGGGCATCAAATCCGGGTACTCTGCTGTGGGATGTGGATGTTGTAACTAGTATCTTAACCACTAGGCTAAACACCCACCACAGATTACTGAACCTTTGATTTTCTTTCTCTATTTCCATCATGATATCTCTTAAAATTACAAATGATGTTATTTGTTTAGAGAGAATTAATCATCCTTTATCAAAAGTACTTACTTGCTAGTTCAGAATAAAATGTTTTGTTCTGTGACATGAGGGAATTTGCATATTTTCTTTTCTGAGTGAGTGTTTTAAGGGAAATGAGAAAATATGTCTGCTAAGTACTTATGCACAAATATTTATAGCAGTTTTATTCCTAATAGCCCCTAACTGGAAATGACCCAAATTTCTATCAACAAAGTAAATGGATAAACATATTGTGGTATATTCACACAATGGAATACTAATCAGCATTTGAACTTGAATCTTGAAAACATTTGGTCCTACTTGGAAGGCCCGTGTTTACACGTCCATCTCTAAAAGGGTGTGAAGGCCAAGCAAGATGTAAAGAGGACTAGAGTCGGGGAAAGGAGTGCTTGTATTCAAATGGCAAGAACAGCCTCCTGGGGGAAAGAACTTAGAGATGAGATCTTGGGATGGAGTGTGAGCTACTCATAAGAACTGGGCTAAAGAAAAGCAGCTGCGAAGACCAGGGGCAGGGCCGGTCTTGCTCTGTTGGAGGGACCTCTTGTGGCTGAAACAGAACCAAGAGCAGAAAGTCGTGAGCCAGGTGGAGAGTGGCATGGCTAAGACTGGAGACTGGCAGGTAGCGGGATACACACAGCTCTACCACTGATGGTAGGGAGCATGATTCTAATAATGCATGATACTTTGCTATGTATCAACATTTGGAGGCTATATGATTAAAATGAAATGGATTACACACATTTCATATTTATATGTATAAATTACATATGTGCATGTGTATAAGTGTCCATGGCCCTACTGTTCCCGTAGACAGTCTCCCCATTCTCAGCTCTAGGCGACCACTATTCTACTTCTGTCACTCTAGACTGGAATGCACACCAGGAGAAGCTGGGGGAATATGGAGATAAACTTCTAGAGAAATATTGAGATAACCTTTGCAACTCAGAGGTGGCCCCAAATTTCCAACTTGGGCACTAAAATGAAAAATATCATAAATTTGGACTTTATCAAAATTCAAAACTTCTAAAATGTCAGGTCTTCACAAGACACTGTTAATAAATTGAAAAGGCAAACTATAGGTGGGAGGAAATATTGATAATATGTATTTCAGACAAAGATTTGAGTATAGAATATAGAAATGCAACTCAATAAATTTTAAAAAAGGCTTAATAAAAATGGACAAAATATTTGAACAAAACTTTCACAAAGAACATGAAAAGATGCTTTTTGTCTTGAGTTACTAAGACCACCATGAAATATTAATGTACACCTATTACAGTGGTTAAAATTAAAGAGATTAATATATATTATCAAGAATGTAGAGTGACTGGAATGCTCAGGGCTTGCTGTTGGTATAAAATAGGGCAGCTGCTCAATAACACAGGTTGACAGTTTTTGATCATGATAAACATACATTTACCACATACTAGAAGTATTCACTTCACTTTGTCTCCATTCTTGGTTTATGAGCTGTGCATCTTTTAGCAATCACTCTAAGGTTTACAGTATACATATTTCATTTATCACAATCTACCTTAAGATACTGTTATACTTTACAGATAATGCATGGAACTCACAACAGTATTTTTCCATCCCTTATGCTGCTGTCATCACAGACTTCTACAAATGCTATAGATGGCACAATACATTGTTGTTGGTTTTGCTTTAAAAATTATTACTTAGAGTGGACCTTGTGGTGTAGCATGTGTATTTCCCACTTGGCATGCCTGCATGCAAAGTGCTGGTTTGAGTCCTGCTAACATGCCTGGGAAAGCAGTAGATGATGGTCTAGGTACTTGGGTCGCTGCCACCCACATAGGAGACCTTGCTAACTTCAGCATGCCATAGCCCTGGCTATTGTAGCCTTTTGGGATGTGAACCAATGGATGAAAGATCTTTATCTCTCTCCCTCTTTCTGCCTCTCCACCTTCCAAATAAATAACATAAATAAATGTTTAAAAAACAAATAAAAGGTATATTACCTACTAGAGAGATCAAAACTTGAGAAAGAAAATATTTTTATATTTATTCATAAATATATAGCAATTTCCAACATTTTCATTATGTGCACAAATCTGAATTTTTACTACATGTCCTTTTGCTTAAAGAATTTTCTTTAACATTCTTTGTTCAGATTAGTGGTGGTGAGTGCTCCTCATTTTTTATCTGCTCACCTTTTTTATTAGTTACACATAATTGTAGGACAATATCACACTGTATATCTAGTAGGCTCTTAGCAAAGGCATTTAACAGACAAATGCATTAAACAGACTTTTTATAATTATTCATTATTCAGAAAAAGCAAATAGCTTTACAATTATTGCAAAGTAGGATATTATTTTGATAATTGCTTCTCATATTACTAATTAAGAAAATAACTAGGGGATGCCACATTAGGAGGATTGATGGGGCAGGAAAACTGGAAGGTGATTAACCCAAACTAACTGGTAGTTAGCTTATTGATCAGTAGTTAGCTTATTGATCACAGATTGGTAGACTGATAGGTGAAACCTAGAGAAGACAACCAGGCCTTAAGAAGTGTTAACCATTGGGCCGGCACTGTGGTGCAGCAGGTTAAAGCCCTGGCCTGAAGTGCCTGCATCCCACATGGGCACTGGTTCTAGTCCGGCTACTCCTCTTCCAATTCAGCTCTCTGCTGTGGCCTGGGAAAGCAGTAGAAGATGGCCTAAGTCCTTGGGCCCCTGTACCCACGTGGGAGACCCGGAAGAAGCTCCTGGCTCCTGGCTTTGGATCGGCAGAGCTCTGACCATTATGGCCATCTGAGGAGTGAACCAGTGGATGGAAGACTCTCTCTCTGTCTCCACATCTCTCTGTGGCTCTGTCTTTCAAATAAAATCTTTTTTTTTTTTTTTTTTTAAAAAGAATTGTTGACTGTTAAGAGGGTACAACTATGATATATTATGTCACTGGGCGGGGATAGATGTTTAAGAGTCGTGTTGGACACAGAAATGCTGGGAAGGAATCAGGAAAGAATTGGTCATTTGAACTGAGACCTTTCTGTGAATACTGGATCGGGGGCTTTTGTACGCATTCTCAGGTGATTCTTGTGAACTAGTTTTGTAGTAGAGAAAGGTGGTCACTTTAAAAGAACAGGCACAAGATGTTAAATAGTTATATATATATATATACATACTTATGTGCATACACATATGAATGTTTTATATATAATATATAATGATGTATATGCATAGTTTATATGTACAAAATAAACTTAAATGCACTTATTTTTCTACTGTATAAATATAGCAAAAAGTGTCATGATGAGAGCCCCAGATCTTAGAAAGTTAACTAACATTATTATAGAGAAAAATGGAAGATGGGGGAGATGGGAAGAGACTGGCAAAGGAATTTCCATTGAACAATTGAATGTAGTTCGGTTCAATAGTGAACGTTTTATTGAGGCTATACTATTGCATGCAGGAAGATCTGTCTTTGAGGAGTCTATAATCTCCTAAGGGAAACACCTAAGTGATAATTTCAATGAATATATATTCACCTCCATTCTTGAAAAATGTTTACACTGGATATAGATTTCTCGGTTGACAAGTTCCCCACAGAACTTTAAGGATATTATTTCATCATCTACTGACTTGCATAGTTTCTGACAGGTCTGTGATGATTCTTATCCTTGTTTCTCTGTATATAATGTCTTTTCCTGTGATCGTTTTCAATATTTGCTGTTTATCAAAACTGATTTTAGTTTTTAAAGATTTATTTATTTATTTGAAAGGTAGAGTTATGGAGAGGCAGAGGCACAGAGAGAGAGGTCTTCATTCACTGATTCACTCCCCAAATGGCCACAGTTGTTGGAGCTGGGCTGATCTGAAACCAGGAGGCAGGAGCTTCTTCTGGGTCTCCCATACCCACGGGTGCAGGGGCCCAAGCACTTGGGAAGTGGAGCAGCCGGGACTCAAACTGGTGCCCACATGGGATGCTGGCACTGCAGGCAGTGGCTTTACCCACTAGGCCACAGCACTGGCCCCCCAAACTGTTTTTTTTTTTTTTAAACAACATTTATATACCTTGGTGGTGGTAGTAGTGGTGATGGTGGTATGTGTGTGTACACGTGTATATATTCATCCTGCTTGGGGTTCATTTAGATTTCTAGATCTGTAATTTGTGATTTCATAAAATTTGGAAACTTTTTGGCCATTATGTTTTCATAGACATCAGTCACTCCTTTTTTTAAAGTTATTATTTAATGAATGCAGTCACTCCTTTTCTATGGGGTATGTGTCCCAAAATCCCCAGTAGATGCCTCAAATTGTATATGGTACTGAATCCTATATATGCTATATTTTTTCCTATTCATACATCCTATGATAAAGTTTCATTTATAAATTGGACATAAGAACGATAAATCACAATAACTGATACAATAAAAAATGATGATAATACAGTGTAGTAAGAGTTATGTGAATGTGGGCTCTCTAAAAATGTCTTATTGTTTGAATAGAAGATTTATTTTTTTTAAAAAATTTTTATTTATTTGAAAGAGTTACAGAGAGAGGGAGAGACAGAGAGAGGTCTTCTATCCACTGGTTCACTCCCCAGATGGCTGCAATGGCCGGAGCTGCGCCAATCTGAAGCCAGGAGCCAGGAGCTTCTTCCAGGTCTCCCACATGGGTGCAGGGGCCCAAGGACCTGGACCGTCTTTTACTGTTTTCCCAGGCCATAGCAGAAAGCTGGATCAGAAGAGGAGCAGCCAGGACTAGAACCAGCGCCCATATAGGATGCTGGTGCTGCAGGTCAGCACTTTAACCCGCTACACCAAGCGCTGGCCTGGAAGATTCATTCTCACTGCAGATCTTAGCAACCAAAGTATAAGTTTTTTTCTTTTATGTCAAGAACTTTCACCTTTTCATTTAAAGGAAACACTTGACAGCTTTTCTTTGATTTCTCTAAATTGCCAGCATCATTATTCTTGTGTGTTGGGACTGTTATTAAGTAAAATAAAGGTTACTTAAATACAAACACTGCAATGCTCTGACAGTCGATCTGGTAACTGATGAGGTGAAGATAGCAGAATTAGTATGGATGTGCTGAACAAAGGAACGGTTTATGTGTCTGGTGAGACACAGAATAGTATGAAATTTCATTACTCAGGATGGTGAGAAATCACAATTTAAAACTTATGGATTATTTATTTCTGATTTTTAAATTCAATATTTTCAGATAACCATTGACCCCAGGTGTATGATGCCATGGAAAACTATACTGCTGATAAGGGGACACCATTGTATGTTTTCTCTGTCCCCTCTCTCTTTTTCTTCTCTTCTTGGAATTCCAGTGACTTGTATGTTAAATCACTTGATGTTTTCCCACATATTAGCATAGCTTTATTTTTTTTTTCCTCCAGTCTTTGTGTCTCCTTTGTGCTTAATTCTGTGCATTCTGCGGTACGTTTTTAAGTTTGCTGATCGTTTCTTCTGCGGTTTTTAATTTACTATTAGTCTATACAGGGAAATTTTTACTGCAGCTATGGTATTTTTCACCTTTGGAGCAAGTTTCCTTTGGTTCCTTCTTATATCTCTCCTTGTGTTCATCATTATATTCATGTTTTATATTATTGAACATATGGAGCATTTTTCTTTTTTAAAAAATATTTTATTGGGGGGCTGGCGCTGTGGCACAGTGGGTTAATGCCCTGGCCTGAGGTGCCGGCATCCCATATAGGCACCAGTTCAAGACCCGGCTGTTCCACTTCTGATCCACCTCTCTGCTATGGCCTGGGAAAGCAGTAGAAGATGGCCCAAGACTTTGGGCCCCTGCATCCATGTGGGAGACCTGGAAGAAGCTCCTGGCTCCTGGCTTTGGATCAGCTCAGCTCTTGCCATTGTGGCCATTTGGGGAGTGAACCATCAGATGGAAGACCTCTCTCTCTCTCTCTCTCTCTCTCCCTCCCTCCCTCCCTCCCTCCCTCCCTCTCCTCTCTCTGTGTAACTCTGACTTTCAAATAAATAATAAAATCTTTAAAAAATATTTATTTATTTAAAAGGAAGCATGATGGGGGTAGGGGAAGAGAGAAATATCTTGCATTTACTAATTCACTCCCCAAATGCCTGCAACAGCTGGGGCTAGGCCAGTTTGAAGTCCAGAGCCCATAATTCCATCTGGGTTTCCCATGTGATTGACAGGGACCTCTAACAATCATCTGCTTCTTTCCCAGGTATATTAGCAGGAAACTGGCTCAGAAGTGGAGTAGCTGGGACTCCAAGTAGCACTCTGAAATAGGATGTGGGTGTCCCAAGAGACAGCTTAAGCTGCTCTTAATACACGATACCCACCCCAATTTTATAATAATATTTTTAATTTCCTGAATACATCATGCGTGTAATTCTTAGATCTGTTCATACTAATTGCTTTTTTGTTCTGAAATTCACCATCCTCCTTCTTATATGTAGCAAAATTTTAATTGAATGCTGGAAATTATGAGTTTGTACATTCTTGGATTATATATTTTATCATATTTCTTTACATGGTATTTGATTTTTGTTTTCTGTTCATCAATTTAGTTGCAGAAAAATTAGGTCCTTTCAAGCTTATGGTTAAGACCAGTATACAGGATGCTCTGTGGTTAATTTGGCCACACTTCCAGGGAGTGGTAATCTGTGCATCTCCACTGACTGCCCTGTGTGTTCAGTGATGTCTCTGCTCTGCAGATAGTGGAAAATAGAGTGATTTCTGGCATTGGAATTATTTACCTACAGCTCTTTAGACCTCTCTGGTAATTTATTCTTTCTCAGAAATTACTCTTTCCTAGCCTCATGGGGTTTCACCCTACACATGCATAGACTGGTTTTCACTCAGAGACTCAATGAGATGCTTATATAAAAGTTTATGGAACACTTTCTCTGCTTGTTTTCTTCCTATTGGATATCATTCCCCACCAAATTAAAATTTCTTGACCTCCTTATACTTCTGTGCCTCCTCTAACTAGTGAGATACCTGGACTTTGGATTCTCCTTGCAATGCACCTAGGAAATTTCCTTCTGGCAGAAACTCTTGGCGTGGAGGGGCCTGTCTTGCTTGTCCCTTTTTTCTTAAGGATCACAGTTCTGTACTGCCTCTTGTCTAGTGTTTAGAGATGGTTGTTTTCTGTGTTTTTATACTTTTTAAATTCATTTATATATTTATTTGAAAGGTGGAGTTACAGAGAGAGAAGGAAAGAGAGAGAGAGGAAGAAGAGGAAGAGAGATATCTTCCACCTGTTGGTTCACCTCCCAAATTGGCCGCAACCGCTACAGCTAGGCTGTGCTGAAGCCGGGAGCCAGAAGCTTCATCCAGGTCTCACACATGGGGTATAGAGGCCCAAGCACTTGGGCTATCTTCAGCTGCTTTCCCAGGTGTATTAGCAGGGAGCCGGATTGGGAGTGGAACAACTCGGACTCAAACTGGTGCCCCATATAGCATGCTGGTGTTACAAGTAGTGGCTTAACCCACTAGGCCACAACACCACCCTACTCCCTTTTCAGGTGTTTTTATACTTCTTAATGTATTTATGATTACAAGCCCCCCCTTTTTTTACCCTTTCCCATATAATTTTTAACTTTTATTTAATGAATATAAATTTCCAAAGTACAGCTTATGGATTTCAATGGCTTCCTCCCCTCCATAACGTCCCTCCCACCCGCAACCCTCCCCTTTCCCACTCCCTCTCCCCTTCCATTCACATCAAGATTCATTTTCAATTCTCTTTATATACAGAAGATCAGTTTAGCACACATTAAGTAAAGATTTCAACAGTTTGCTCCCACACAGAAACATAAAGTGAAAAATACTGTTTGAGTACTAGTTATAGCATTAAATCTCAATGTACAGCACACTAAGGACAGAGATCCTACATGAGGAGTAAGTGCACAGTGACTCCTGTTGTTGACTTAACAAATTGACACTCTTGTTTATGGCATCAATAATCACCCTAGGCTCTTGTCATGAGCTGCTAAGGCTATGGAAGCCCCCTGAGTTCACCGACTCTGATCATATTTAGACAAGGCCATGGTCAAAGTGGAAGTTCTCTCCTCCCTTCAGAGAAAGGTACCTCCTTTTTTGATGACCCGTTCTTTCCACTGGGATCTCACTCGTGGAGATCTTTCATTTCATTTTTTTTTTCCCCCAGAGTGTCTTGGCTTTCCATGCTTGAAATACTCTCGTGGGCTTTTCAGCCGGATCCACAGGCCTTAAGGGCTGATTCTGAGGCCAGAGTGCTGTTTAGGACATCTGCCATTCTATGGGTCTGCTGTGTATCTCACTTCCCATGTTGGATCATTCTCTCCCTTTTTTATTCTATCAGCTAGTATTTGCAGACACTATTCTTGTTTATGTGATCCCTTTGGTTCTTAGTCCTATCATTATGATCAATTGTGAACAGAAATTGATCACTGGGACTAGTGAGATGGCATTGGTACATGCCACCTTGATGGGATTGAATTGGAATCTCCTGGTATGTTTCTAACTCTACCGTTTGAGGTATGTCAGCTTGAGCATGTCCCAAATTGCACATCTCTTCCCTCTCTTATTCCCACTCTTATATTTAACAGCGATAACTTTTCAGTTAAGTTTCAGCACTTAAGAATAATTGTGTATTGATTACAGTATTCAACCAAAAGTATTAAGTAGAACAAACAAAAATAAATACTAAGAGGGATAACATATTAAGTTGTTCATCAACAGTCAGGACAGGGCTGATCAAGTCACCATTTCTCATAGTGTTCATTTCACTTTAACAGGTTTCCTTTTTGGTCAGTTAGTTGTCACCTATCAGGGAGAACATATGGTATTTGTCCCTTTTACAAGCCCTTTTAATCACACATAACTAGAAGAATTCTAGGAATATACAGTTTATTTTATTCTAACAGAAATGGAATATTAAATAAAGTGCTCATTTGGGTGGTGGGCAGAGGAGTGATGTGATGTCTGATTGATATTTTAAAAATATTATTTTAGCTATCTTATAGAAAATTAATTGGTATGACATAAGAGACGAATAAGAAAAACCTGAGGCTGGTGCTGTGGTTCAAGTCCTGGCTGCTCCACTTCTGATCCAGCTCCCTGCTAATGCTTCTGGAAAAGCAGTGGAAGATGGCCCAATGCCTTCAGCCCCTGCACTCACATGGGAGACCCGGAGGAAGCACCTGGCTCCTGGCTATGAATTGGCCCAGCTCCAGCTGTTGCGGCCATTTGGGGATTGAACCAGCAGATAGAAGAGCTCTCTCTCTCTTTGTCTCCACCTCTCTGTAACTTTGCCTTTAAATAAATAATTAGATTTTAAAAAAAAGAAAAACTAGTAGGAGAACATGTTAGGAGCCTCAGTATGAACTGTCAGTGGCTAGGCCCTGGTTAGTGGTAGGGTAGATGAGATTGTCTTTGGAAATACGAGAGTAAGTCATAGATTGAATGCTAAATGTGCTTTGAGAATTGGTGAAAAATGAATATGGCATGGGAATTAATAATTTCATTTTGGACACAGTAGATTTGGGATTCCTAATAGACATCTATCTAAGTGGAGATATCAAATAGGTTGTAAGTCTTAAGTTCAGGAGAGAGATAAATTTGAGAGTTGTAGACATATGGGTTTCAAAGGTATAGGAATGGGAAAAGCACTCCTAAAAGGGTGGTAGGTGGTTAAAGTACTACCAGTTAGCATTCCCTGTGGTGGGGCATGGGGTGGATTTCTTAGTTTTAATTGTAACTATCTAACCCTGGAAGGTGAAAGAATGTCCAGCAGCTATTTGGTTGATATACATGGAGTGTCCAGGGTAGACTGTCATTGGTGGACAGGAAGCAGATGCCCAAGAAGCTCAGGTGGCTGAGGAAATAGACCATCGATGTGTAGAGGGCAGGGCTAACCTCGTAGCCATTATTGTGAGCATGTTCCCCAGGACAGCTGTCCAGTAAATGACCGAGAAGAGCAGGAAGAACCATCTCTGCAGGTTGGGTGGTTGGAAACGTCAAGGAGGTGAGTTTGGTGGCATTTGTTCGTTCGTTTCAGATGGTGTCAGGATTCTCAACCATCAGAGAAAAGGCATCATCATGAAAAAGTACAGGGAGCACAACAAACGTGTTTGTAAACTTTCTGGGTTATGTCCGGTGATTTTGGTTGCAAAGCAGCCTGGACTATGAAGAGAAGCGTGCTGGGTGGCCCTTAGCAACACCACCGCTTCTGACAGGTCAGACCTTGCTGAAAAGCTACCACAAAGCATACCAAACACCGGGGTTAAAGGAAATGTTTGTTGTTGGGAGGGGGGAAACCCGACAGGCTGGAGGGAGAGGGTGAGGGAGCGAAAAGAGGGCTTGGAGAGAAAACGGGTCTTCTTATAGCTTTGCAGAGGTGAGGAAGTGGAAGCAGCGAGTCCCGTTAGAGGGGGGGTGGAGTTGCCGCTTATGGTTGGCCATTTTGTTGCCTGATTCCTAGTAAGCCAGGCTGGGTCCTGGAGAGGCTGAACTCAGTATACAATGTGGTGGCTGGGTCAGAGCCCAAGGTGGCGTCTGGGGCTTGAGATGGCGCCTCAGATAAGACGGCACCATTTGACTAACACCAGCTCAAGGTCAGGCACCTTCCATGTGGGCTTCCGTGGCTGTGAGAGAATAAGAACAAACACACTAGGTCACACCTGCATTAGTGTTAGTTAGAAAGAGCTTGTTTCCAAGTAGCGCTGCAAAACCTTCCTCTTAGCATTGTCTTCTCAAAATTTATTTATGTAAATATCATTTTATTGTTATTCATGGAATAGGTGTTTATGAATAAAAATGATGTAAAAGGGGCTGGGGTTGTGGTACTGCAGGATAAGCCTCCACTTGCAGTGCTGGCATCTCACATCAGAGTGTCAGTTTGAGTCTGCTATTCCGCTTCCATCCAGCTCCCTGCTAATGTGCCCGCGAAGGCAGCAGAAGATGACCCCCATACTTGGACCCCTGCTACCCACATGGGAAACCCAATTGGAGTTTCTGGCTCCTGGCTTCAGCCTGACCCAGCCCCAGCTGTTGCAGCCATTTGAGGAGTGAATCACTCTCTCACTGTCTCACTGCCTTTCAAATAAATAAATACATAATTATTTAAAAATGTTTAAAATTATGGTATTAAAGATGTTTAGCCCACATAGAATATACATTGCATTTTAGTGTATTCTTTATTTTTAAGATTTTATTTATTGAGAGGTAGAGTTACAGACAGAGAAAGGGAGAGACAGAGAGAGAGGTCTTCCATCGGCTTGTTTACTCCCCAAATGGCTGCAATAGCCAGAGCTGAGCTGATCTGAAGCCAGGAGCAGGGAGCTTCTGCTGGTTCTCCCACACAGGTGCAGGGACCCAAGCATTTGGGCCATCTTCTTCTGCTTTCCCAGGCTACAGCAGAGAGCTGGATCAGAAGAGGAGCAGCCAGGACACGAGCTGGCACCCCTAGGGGATGCCGGCGCCGTAGGCAGAGGCATAACCTACTATGCCACAACACCGGCCCCTAGTGTAATTTTTTCTTTTTTCTTCTCCCCTCACTGGCCCCCTCACCTGTACTCTTTGTGTCTCTTTCCATATATTTCTATTTGTATATCTTTTTTTTTTCCACAAAGGATCTTACTTTTTAGTCAGCGCTGTATTTTTTAAAACTAATATCATAGCACACACATTTTCCCAAAGTGTTCAATAGATTTGAATAAATACTTCCCAGTGGCTGTGCAGTATTGCATTATGTAGAAATACATATAAAATGCATTTTGGGGTAGGCGTTTGCTCTGGCTGGTAAGATATCAGTTGAGGCGCCCTTGTCCCACATCGCAGTGCCTGGGTTTGAGTCCTGGTTCCAGTTCCTGATTCCAGAGTCCGGATGGGAGAGGCCCTGGAGGTAGTGGGGATGGCTCACGTGGCTGGGTCCCTACCACCCACATGGGGACTGGGACTGAGTTCATGGCTGTGGCATCAGCTGTCGTAGGAATTTGGGGAGTGAATCAGCAGATTGGAGTTCTCTGTAGTTCTGTCACTCTCTGCTTCTGAATAAGTAAATAAATAAAAATTTAAAAAGATTCTAAAGTATATTTAATTCATCGTGTGTTGTTGAACATTGTGTTCAGCCGGCGCCGCGGCTCACTAGGCTAATCCTCCGCCTAGCGGCGCCGGCACACCAGGTTCTAGTCCCGGTCGGGGCGCCGGATTCTGTCCCGGTTGCCCCTCTTCCAGGCCAGCCCTCTGCTGTGGCCAGGGAGTGCAGTGGAGGATGGCCCAGGTCCTTGGGCCCTGCACCCCATGGGAGACCAGGAAAAGCACCTGGCTCCTGGCTCCTGCCATCGGATCAGCGTGGTGCGCCGGCCGCATCGCGCTGGCCATGGCGGCTATTGGAGGGTGAACCAACGGCAAAGGAAGATCTTTCTCTCTGTCTCTCTCTCTCTCACTGTCCACTCTGCCTGTCAAAAAAAAAAAAAAAAGAACATTGTGTTCATAATGTTTGAATCATAGAAGTATTGTGAGGAAAATCTTTCACGTAGTTATATATGACCCTTTGCTAATTTTTTTAAGACAAATGATCAGGCTTTGGGTTTTCTTTCTTTTTCTTTTTAAAAGATTTATTTATTCATTTGAAAGTCAGAGTTACACAGAGAGAGAAGGATAGGCAGAGAGAGAGAGAGAGGTCTTCCATCTTCCATCTGCTGGTGCACTCCCCAGTTGGCCGGCAGGAGCTGTGCCAATCCGAAGCCAGGAACCAGGAGCTTCTTCCTGGTCTCCCACATGGATGCAGGGGCCCAAGGACTTGGGCCATCTTCTATTGCTTTCCCAGGCCACAACTGGATGGGAAGTGGAACAGCCAGGACTTGAACCAGCGCCCATATGGGATGCCGACACTTCAGGTGGCAGCTTTACCCACTGTGCCACAGCAGCAGCCCCTGGCTTTGGGTTTTCTAGCAGATCTCTTGAGAATGGCTTTTTGAGGAAATGTTTTTCTTTTGTATAGACATTATTCTTCTCAATAAAACTATTTTTCTTTTCAGAGTAATTCAGATTTCTGAGGTATCTCCATACTGTCTTCCACAGTGGCTGCACCAGTTTACATTCCCACCAACAGTGGATTAGGGTACCTTTTTCCCCATATCCTGGCCAGCATTTGTTGTATGTTGATTTCTGTAGGAAAACTATTCTAACTGGGTGAGGTGAAACCTTATTGTGGGGTCCAGCACTGTGGCTCACTTGGTTAATCTTCCACCTGCAGCGCCGGCATCCCATATGGGCGCCAGGTTCTAGTTCGGTTTCTCCTCTTCTAGTCCAGCTCTCTACTGTGGCCCAGGAGGGCAATGGAGGATGGCCCAAGTGCTTGGGCCCCTGAACCTGCATGGGAGACCAGGAAGAAACACCTGGATCCTGGCTTCGGATTGGCACAGCACCGGCTGTAGCGGCCATTTGGGGAGTGAACCAATGGAAGGAAGACCTTTCTCTCTGTCTCTGTCTCTCACTGTCTATAACTCTACCTGTCAAATAAATTAAAAAAGAAACCTTATTGTGGTTTTATTTGCATTTCCCTGATGGCTAGTGATCCTGAGCATTTTTCATGTGTTTGTTGACCATTTGAATTTGCTCTTTTGAAAAATTCATGTTCAAGTCTTTGCCCATTTCTTAACTGGATTATTTTTGTTGTTGTTGAGTTTTTTGAGCTCTTTACAGATGCTGGATATTAATCCTTTATCAGGTGCATAGTTTTCACTCCCATTCTGTTACTTCTTTACTTTGCTGAATGTTTCTTTTGCAGTGCAGAAGCTTCTCAGATTAATGTAATCCCATTTGTCAATTTTGGCTTTGATTGCCTGTGCTTCTGGTGCCCTTTCCAAGAAATTTTTGCCTATACCAGTGATGCCAATGTCTTGCAGGGTTTCCCCAATGTTATATAGTAATTTGATGGTTTTGGGTAGTAGATTTAGGTCTTTGAGCCCTATTGAGTGGATTTTTGTGTAAAGTGTAAGGTAGGGGTCTTGCTTCATACTTCTGCATGAGGAGTTCCATTTTCCCAGAACCATTTGTTGAAGAGACTGTCCTTGCTTCTGGAATTGATTTTAGATCCTTTGTCAAAGATAAGTTGGTTGTAGATGTGTGGATTGATTTCTGGAGTTTCTATTCTGTTCCATTGGTCTGCACATCTGTTTTTGTGCCAGTACTGGGCTGTTTTGATTATAACTGCCCTGTAGTATGTCTTGAGATATGGTATATGATGCCTCCGGCTTTGTTTTTGTTGTATTAGATTATTTTAGCTGTTCGAGATCTCCTGTGTTTCCATATGAATTTTTGCATTATTTTTTTCTAGATCTGAGAAAAATGTCCCTGGTATTTTATTTGGTATCACATTGAATCTGTAAATTGCTTTTGGTGGTATGGACATTGATGATATTGATTATTCCAATCCATGAACATAGAATACTTTTTTTTTTTTGGTATCTTCTTTCTTTAATGTATTATAATTTTCATCATGCAGATCTTTGACATCTTTGGTTAAATTTATTCCAAGGTATTTGATTGTTTTTGTGGCTATTGTGAATGGGATTAATCTTAGAAGTTCTTTCTCAGCCATGGCATTATCTGTGTATACAAAGGCTATTGATATTTGTGTGTTAATTTGATATCCTGCTGCTTTACCAAACTCTTTTATGAGTTCCAGTAGCCTTTTAATGTAATCTTTTGCTTCCTCTATATAAAGAATCATGTCATCTGCAACTAGGGATAGTTTGACTTCTTCCTTCCCAATTTGTGTCCCTTTGATTTCTTTTTCTTTGTCATAGATTGCCTTGATTGTCTTGAGAGATGTTCCTTCCATACCCAATTTGCTTAAAGTTTTCATCATGAAAGGCTGGTTTTGTTTTTTTTTTTTTGATCAAATGCTTTCTCTGCATCTACTGAGATAATCATATGGTTTCTGTTCTTCAGTTTGCTAATGTGATGTATCAGATTTATTGACTTGTGGATTTGAGTCATTCCTGCATACCAGGGATAAATCCAAGTTGGTCTGGGTGAATGATTTTTCTCATGTGCTGTTGGATTCAGTTGGGAGGATTCCCTTCTTTTCAATTGTTTTGAATAGCTTGAGAAGAATTGGAATTAGATCTTCTTTAAATGTCTGGTAGAATTTGATAGTGAAGCTGTCCTGTCCTGTGCTTTTCTTTTGGTGAGCGTCTTTATTACTGATTCAATTTCCATTTTGTTTATTGAGCTGTTTAAGTTTTCTGTGTCTTCGTGGCTCTGTTTTGGTAGGTTGTGTGTATCTAGCAATCTATCCATTTCTTCTTGTTTCCCTATTTGTTGGAATATGGCTCTTTGTAGTAATTCCTAATGATTCTTTTTATTTCATAGTAAGGGTTTTATAAGAGTGAGGCAGGTGGGTCAGATTTGGAAGGGGTGAATGTGGATGATAGAAGCAGAGGTTGGAAGGAGGGATATTGAAGAGAAAGGAAGAGGAAATTGAGTCAAGATGGAAGCAGACCCTAGAAATTACAACAGGCAAGGAAACAGATATGGCCCTAGAGTCACCAGGGAGAAGACAGCCCTGATGACATCTTTGCTTTGGGGCTCAGAACTTCCAGAACTGGAAGATACTAAGTTTATGTTGCTGTAAATCACTAAGTTGGTGATAGTTTGTTTCAGTGTATCTGGTAAACAAATGCAGTTACTATCACACAGACTGCCTGGCTAGTTATATTTCACCCAGCATCTCCACCTTGAGTTTATTGAATTCTCTTGCAATTTACCAGGATGTAGCTCTGAAATTTGTGATTAATTGCTGCCCAGAGGTTCATGGGTGCCAGCATAGGGGAGTGTATTAGCATGTTTTATAACTAAATCCTACTTTCGGGCTGTTCAAAATGATGTTTCATGTAAATACGTTGTTTGCTGTGTTTCAGAGCCGAGGGACATCATGGTACACTCAGTTGATAAGGACTTATCTGGAAGGCTGTGTCCAGTCTCTGGATGAAGAGGAGGTTAAAGCTATCCTGACATCTGATTTCATGAAGAGTGCTACTGCAGAAAAGACCCTGAAGGCTGGAGCTTAGGGGATCAGGAAATAGTCCCCCAAAATGACTGGACTGTGGCCAAGGATTCCTGGCAGGGACTTGAATCTCATTATTTTTCTATATGAAGAGCAGCAGGGTATCCAGATTTATTTGTGTAAGGCCTGACATCTCTTTCAAAAGCAGGAGTAGTGAACCTGTTTGGTGGATCTGTGGTGGCTGGACCATAGCTGATTGCAGAGCCACAGGCAGGGGAATACAGGAGCATGTGAGTAGGTAGGTAAGTGTGTATTTGTGGTGATGAGTGTATTTGTGGGGTGTTCTTTAGCTTCTATGTCTGGGAACCCTTGTCTATAGGTGAGGGGCTAAGGTCTGAGGTTGAATGGTAGACAAATAGCCTTCAGGTTATGTCAGTCATAAACCATCGATGGCAGGAGTAAAAGGGAGTTAAGGAGGATTTAGCATAAGTATTGCCGTAGCATAAGGGTCCTCAGTATCCCCAGGACACTGCTGAACATCCTCAAGGCTGTGTAGCTTCTGAGATCAGAAGGGCGCTTAGGCTGAGCCTTGAGGGCACCAGCTTATGGGCAACTGCATTGTTTTCCCTGAAGGTCTCTGCCAGGCTGCGGGCTCTGGTGCTGCAACTCCAGATGGCTCTGTCAGGCTCCCACAGCACGTTCCTGCAAGACCAGGTGAGGTGGCCAGGGATCTGCCTCTGGGGTGTAATACTGGGCTGTGGGAACTGCGTGGGGAATCAAGCCCCTGGGTTCTCCTGTACTGAGAACCTCCGAGAGCATTTTCCCACCCTTTCTAGATCATCATGGGCCCTAACGGTCTTCTTGGAAGTCAGGCTTGGGGATGGACGTGAGCAGAGCCGGCTGTGGGGCGTGTGCAAGGAGATTAAGGACCACGCTGTGAGGACATCTGCAGGAGACTGTTCTGGGGTTGCCAGTCTCTGCTGGATCGGGATCTTTCCTGACGACCCGATGAAGTCCAGGGACAGAAAAACGAACTTTCCAGCCATCACAGCACTCTGCACGTGATTTTCAAAGAAGGTCAAAGCTAAGAAACCCTTCAAGTGTTCACTGTGGCCAGTGGACTCTGAGGTTCAAACTTCCTCTTTTACAACTAGAGAGTGGGTAGGCCTAGGCCATATTTGGAGGGGCTGGCCCAAATGTGAAAATAGTGACTTTGGAGTTTGGAGAGGGCCCCTGAAGCTATCGTTTATAAGGTGTCTGTGTGTGTGTGGGGGGGGTCATTTTTTGAGCATCCTGAAATCCATGGGTGGATCTGAATCTGATGACCCAGTTTGGACAACCTTGGAGTAAGGAGGGAATGCCATCAACTGATACAGGGAGTGATTGAGGAGGAACAGGTGTCGGAATGGAGAGGATGGGTTTTCAGAATTGAAGGTGTTGCATAATATCCATGAGGAAATGTCCAGTCGTCACTGACAAATACAGGACAGGCGCTCAGGGGGAAGGCTAGCGATAAATTTAAGAGTCATTGGTATAAAGGTGGGAGTTTCAGTCATCCGAGAAAGTGGTTAGAATGTGAAGCGGAAGCTGAGAACGGAGCCCCTACACATTTGAAATATAGAAAACCTCATCAGAGAAGGACCCAAGTCAGGCTCCCAGCTGCTCACTCCAGTCTCCACAGTAGGCTGCAGGCTTTGAAATCCCCAAGGCTTAGGTACTGATATTTCAGTAAATTCACATCTGAAGTGTTTTTTTTTTTTTTTTTTTTTTTTTTTTTTTTTTTTTGACAGGCAGAGTGGACACAGAGAGAAAGTCTTCCTTTTTTCCGTTGGTTCACCCTCCAATGGCCACTGCGGCCAGTGCATTGCGCTGATCCGAAGCCAGGAGCCAGGTGCTTCTCCTGGTCTCCCATGTGGGTGCAGGGCCCAAGCACTTGGGCCATCCTCCACTGCCTTCCTGGGCCACAGCAGAGAGCTGGACTGGAAGAGGAGCAACTGGGACAGAACCGACGCCCCAACCAGGACTAGA
Organism: Oryctolagus cuniculus; assembly: GCF_964237555.1. Taxonomy (NCBI): domain Eukaryota; kingdom Metazoa; phylum Chordata; class Mammalia; order Lagomorpha; family Leporidae; genus Oryctolagus; species Oryctolagus cuniculus. Next base: position 49,770,304 of record NC_091438.1, read on the forward strand.
ACCCGGGGTGCTGGCACCACAGGCGGAGGATTAGCCTAGTGAGCCACGGCGCCGGCCAGACATCTGAAGTTGATGAGAAATCTCTGTGTAATTGTGGCAGATCCTCTGCAATGAGGATGCTGCTGTTTTGGTCCTTATCTCTGCAGATGAACTGCAAGTTCTTCCTACCTCAGACGCTGGTATTTTACTTTATCTTAGGATATAGGAAATCCCAAGTTACTATCCCAACTTGATCTAAGTGTATTTGTAGAAAGAAAAGAAATCCCTTATGAAAGGACATTTCAGACAGTTACTAAGAGAGATGCTTGCCTTGTTTTTTAAAATTAATTAATTAGTTAATTAATTTGAAAGGCAGAGTTACAGAGAGGCAGAGGCAGAGAAAGAGAGAAGTTGGGAGGAGGAAGGGAGGGAGAGAGGTCTTCCATCCACTGGTTCACTCACCAAATGGCTTCAATGCCTGGAGCTGGGCTCATCCAAAGCCAGGAGTCAGGAGCTTCCTCTGGGCCTCCCACATGGGTGCCAGGGTCTAAGAGCTTAGGCCATCTTCTACTGCTTTCCCAAACCATAGTAGAGAGCTGGATCAGAAGTACATCAGCCAGGACTCGAACCAGTGCCCATATGGGATGCCAGCACAGCAGATGGCAGCTTTACCCACTATGCCACAGTGCCGGGCCCACCTCGTTCTTACATAACTGAATTAACATTCAGTGGTCAAAGATGGTTGGCTTTTGGAATTAATCACACTGCTTATTTCAAATGCCTTTATTTGTGTTTTTTACTTATGTAAAGGTAGACCCTGAAAAATAATAATAGGCCTAGCAATGATGGAAGTAAACCCTTATATAGAACTCACTGTTCTGAATAGCAATATGAATTCAGTTAGCCTTCACATCAATAATAGAAAATAAATAAATCATGACCCTCATTTACAGATGAGAAAAATGACACACAGAGAAATGGAAGAAGGCACCCATGTTCACTTGGCTAGTGTTAGGGCAGGGAAATAAACCTCACTCGTCAGGCTCCAGCATCTGTGCTGTCAATGGATCCTCTGTTAGACTTGTCACCTCTAGATCAAGTTCATTACAAACCCCCAAATCCATGAGAAAATAAAACCTAGACCATTGCTTTGAAAACATACATTTTCAAGTGCCTGAATTCAGCTGAGTTCTTCCAAATTGTGCTGTAAGCATGGATGCATGTTAGACAGTATCAACAATATACTAGTGGAGCACTTGCAAGGTGCTAGGATGTTCTAGTTCCTTCACATGTATTAACTTGTTAATCCTGTGACAATCTCAAGGTTGATTATTATTATCCTGAATTTGTGGGTGTGGAATTCAAAGTATAACAATGTTATTAATAATAATAATACCTTATATTGTTCGATTATAAAATGCTGTGCTTTAAAAGTACTTTGAAATATTCAAATATTCAAATCAATTATATAATAAGGCATGCTTTCTTATCACTTACTCTAAGCACTCAGCATACACAGTTAATAGGCAGATATAGCTTTCATTAAAAACTCCAAGTCTTGGGGCCAGAACTGTGCTGTAGAGGGTAAAGCCACTGCCTGTGACTCCTGCATCCCTACGGGCACCAGTTCGAGTCCTGGCGGCTCCATTTCTGATCTAGCTCCCAGCTAATGTGCCTGGGAAAGCAGCAGAAGATGGTCCTGGTCCTTAGGCCCCTGCACCCATGTGGGAGACCCAAAGGAAGTTCTTGCCTTTGGCCTGGCCCCGCCCTGGCCATTGTGGCCATTTGTGGAGTGAACCAGCAGACGGAAGATCTCTGTCTCTGTCTGTCTCTCTCTCTCTATTTATAACTCTGACTTTAAATAAATTTCAAAAAAAAAAAAAAATCTCCAAGTCTCAGAACCTTGAGAATCTAATTCACAATTTAATAGAAACTTGATTCTGAAGTGAGAATTAAATAATTCTTAAAAATAAATTTAAATGGCAAGTATACAGTAAGTCTAGAGGCCTTAAGGAAGAAATTAATAATTTGTCAAAATATGAACTATCTGGTGAGTAACCTTGAGGGGTTACTCCACTTATTGATGTCAGTATGTTCAGGTTCCCAGTCACAGCTTATTTTATTTGTAAATCCACAAGTTTTCTCAACTTATCCATTGCATGATTACATTATTTGGAAAATCAGCAAATTATTATTGAATTGTAATGACTTCCTCATCCTCATATTTGACTGAGGCAAGTATGTGTTGGAATAGAAGCTTTTTTATTGTTGCTTTTTTTTTGCTATTCAATTTCTTATTAATTTGAGCAAGCATTTTATTCGTTTTAGGGAGTCATGAGCTCCTCATTACTAAGTTGATAAAGTAGACGCTGTTCTACCACATCTGGTGAGATCACTCCTAACAGTTCCTACCAACCGTGAGTTTTTGTTGTCATACTTAGATGCTCATGTAATATAAATATAGTGTTATTTATAATACCGTAAGAGTCTGAAAAATTCATTTCTTCTGAGTAGATCAGGCCAATCAGTTATTCATGATGAGCAGCCAGAGGGCTCCTGACACTGGTTTCAAATCATCTTATGAACTGGTATTTTTAGGATTAGGAATTCTCTGATAAACCCATACATCTGTAAGAAGCACAGGGATTTTCTTGAGCTGTGGTCATCCTAACCACCTGTGAACAGACCTGGCTCTCCATCTCGGTGCCCTGGAGATCTCTTCTGTGCTCTGATATGGCACATTGCTACAATGGATCACTCTCCTTAATGTGGGTATCAAATCAGACTCTGGATGGTTGGCTGTTGAAATTCTCTAGTACAACCTGGGTTGGCTACTTGCCTTATCACCATTTCTTGATTCCCCTCCTAACTTAGGCAAACTTGCTCCCTACCAGCCTGTGGCTGACAGTGGTTACTGAGCCAAAGTCAGTCTGCCCTGTGAGCTGTGGTCTCCAGCTCTAGTGACCTACAGAGTCAAGCCTCTCTCTGGAGATCTGTGTACAAACATCGGCCCCTAGACAGCCACACTAGAAAGTGCTGCAACTATGTCTAGGAGAAGACAGTCTGAGTGTTTATTTGTTCATTCATTCAACAGCATGCACTGAACACCTGTTTTATGTCAGGCCCACTTTAACCACTGGAGTAGTAAAATGAGAGAATTCCTGGCCTCTGGAAACTCACAGATGTAATGTTGATTATGCCGCTGTGTGGTTCTGTATCCCACGACGCTAGTGTCTGTGTTTCTGGACTCTGCTCCTTACTGTTTGTTGAAGGCTGGTCTGAGCACCCTTCATGTTGTTCCCATGCTGTGCATGCTACAGCCCTCTCTTTGAGGCTCATTGAACCAATAGCATATTTTGGTGCCGTGTCTGGATTTCTGGACACTAACCACAGCCCACGTGTTTACTTAGACTCTGCCCATGGATGTGCTCCTCCGTTTGGACAAGAGTACTTTGATACAAACTTTGTTCCTGGGCTTCTTATCACACCTTCTCTTTCCTTTTGCCTTGCCAACCTAAACTGACCTGTGCATGTCATCAGAGCTATGGTTCTAACAATACAGCACCTGCTCGGTGTCAACCCACGCTCTGACTGCAACTGCTTTCCTGAAAGCTGTGCCTTCTGTCTTCCCTATAGCTTCCTGTAGTCCACAGTTCCCCTGGTATTCTGCTTGCCATTACCCACCACCTGGTACTAATACCAGTTCCCTCTGGCGTATAAGGAAAGAAAAAGAGAAAACCAGCAACTCTTCGGGGCATCTTGTGCCTTCAGGACAGAGGGAAGGCAGTAGGCTTGGATAATCTTGAAATGTCTCACTGCAACAAAACTAGGACAAGAGCATCTGACAGTTTCAGATTTAGATGTCAAAAATATAGACACCATTAATAATTTATGTTATTTCTGCTCACTAAGGAACTGTAGTGCTTTTTAGGAGACCTTAGAAATGACATAATGGAGGCATGTAAATTGTATGAAGTCTGGGCACAGCCAAAAGGAATTGAAAATAGAAATGTGGTGAGATTTGACTTCTGTAGCTAGCTATTTTTTAAATGTCTGAACCTAGCAAAAAAGATATCTTTTACTAATTCATAGAATTACCAGTAGATTTTGTGAGGGAACATACCTTTCCCCTGCCCCCCAAACAAAAGCACCAAGGCAACTGCTTGATATGTTCCCAGTTAATGTCAAAGTAAACCTTGTGTTATTCAAAACATGTGTTACAGGCAGTTCCCAACTCACAAATGGGTTTTGTTTACAAAACCTCATTTATAAAATCTGTAAAATATTAAAAAAGAAACCCTCAGAATGGAGTATAGCCCTAACTGTAAGAGCTAAAACTTTACAACTCTTAGAAAAAAAAGCATAGAAATAAATCTTAATGACTTTGGGTTAAGCAGTAGTTTTTTAGGTGTGATACCAAAAGAATTTACAGTAAAAGAACAAATAGATAAATTGGACTTCATAAAATTAAAATATTTTATGCTTTGGGGCCAGTGCTCTGGCCTATTGGACAAAGTCACGTCCCATATAGGCACTGGTTTATGTCCCAGCTGCTCCACTTCCAATCTAGCTCCCTGATAATAGAAGAGAAGCGGAAGATGACCCAAGTGCTTGAGCCCCTGCACTCATCTGGGAGACCTGAAAGAGGCTCCTGGCTTCAGCCTGACCCAGTCCTGGCTGTGGCAGTCATTTGGGGGAGTGAATCAGCAGATGGAGGACCTCGCTCGCTCTCTCCTTCTGTCTCTCTGTAATTCTGCCTGTCAAATAAATAAAATAAATCTTTAAAAAACAACTTTTATGCTTCAAGGGACACCATCAAGAAAGCAAATAGACAAATCACAGAAAGAGAAGAAATATTTGTCAACACATATCTGATAAGGAACTTGTATCTAGAATATATAAAGAAAAATTTCTGGTATACATGTCTCCAATGAAGATATACGAATAGCCAATAAGTATATAAAGAGATGTTAAACATCTTTACCCTCAGATAAACAAAAAAAAAAAAACTACAATGAAATGTCACTTTACACCTGGTAAGATAGCCATGGTATAATCAAAAAGAGAAGTAGTAAGTATTGGTGAGGACAGGGAGGAGTTGGAACACTTGTATATTACTGGTGGGATTGGAAAATAGTGTAGCTGCTTTGGAAAAATAGCTTGGCAATTCTTCAAAAGAATACAATCCAGAAATTTCACTCCTGGGTATATAATGTCCCCCATAGAAATGAAAATATATCTCCAAACATTTTTTTAAATAAAGATTTATTTATTTATTTATTTGAAAGTGAGAGAGGAGAGAGAGAGGGAGAATGAACAAACAAGCTTCCTTCCATTGGTCCACTCCCCAAATGGCCACAATGACTGGGGCTGGGCCAGGCCAAAGCCAGGAGCCAGGAACCTCTTCTGGGTCTCCCATGTGGGTGCAGGGGCCCAAGCACTTGGGCCATCTTCCACTGCTTTCCCAGGTGCATTAGCAGGGAGCTGGATTGCAAGTAGAGTAGTCAGGACTGGAACCAACACCCATATGGGATGCTGATACTGCAGGTGACAGCCTAACTCACTATGCCTTAGAAGCATTATTCTTGCTAATGTCAAAGTGGAAACATCCAGATGCCCATTAATAGCCTAATGGATAAACAAAATGTGGTAACCTATGCAAGGGAATATTACTTGGCAATAAAAAGGAATGAAATAATGATATGTGCCACAGTGTGGACTTTGAGCACATCATGCTATGTGATAGGCAGACACAAAAGGCCTTTGTTGTATGATTGCATTGACATGACGTCTAGAATAGCTGTTGCCTAGGGCTGAAGGTGGGAATGGGAATTGATAGTAAATGGAAATCAGGTGTTGATATGATGAAAATGTTGGTAAAATTGGATTCTAGTAATGTTTGCACAGCTCTGCAAATTTACTAAAAAGCATTGACCTGTATTAGTTCATAAGGGTAAATTTTATAGCCAGAGTTGTTTCAGTGAAACCATTAAAAAGTCACATCCTTTTCTTCTAAATTTTATAAACAAATTCTCTAAAAAATCTAACTCTTTGAAATATAAATTTTGGCCATGTCTTAAAAATATGCATGTATTCAATCATACAGTTTTTTTCCCTAAAGATTTATTTATTTGAAAGGCAGAGTGACAGAGCCGGGGAGGGGGGGAGAGATCTTGCATCTGCTGGTTCACTTCTCAAAGGCCACAACAGTCAGGGCTGGGCCAGGCTGAAGCCAGTTTCAAACTATGTGAAGGAAACATTGATAGGCTTAAAGGTAATACAGAAAACTCAAAATTTACATGAAGGTTTGAGCAAATCGCTAGCTCTTCTGATATTTATATCCCACCGTACCTAATAACTGTGGAATAAACACTCTGAGTGCACATGAAACTAAGAACTTCCAGGGCCGGCACTGTGGCGAAGTGGGCTAAGCCTCTTTCTGTGGTGCTGGCATCCCTTATGGGTGCCGTTCCTGTCCTGACTGCTCCTCTTCTGATCCAGCTCTCTGCTACGGCCTGGGAAAGCAGTGGAAAATGGTGCAAATGCTTGGGCTCCTATACCCACGTGGGAGACTGGAAGAAGCTCCTGGCTCCCAGCTCCTCTTCAGATCAGCCCAGGTCTGGCCATTTAGGGAGAGAACCAGCAGATGGAAGACCTTTCTGTCTGTAACTCTACCTCTCAAATTAACAAAACAAAACAAAACAACAACTAAGAACTTTCCATTGTATCAAAAAAATTAAAGCCCAAAAAAATGAGTGGAAAAATATTTTCCAAGAAGAAACTTTCGATTTCCTTGGCCAGTTTTTTATTTCACTGGTTTCTGCCAAAATAGACCATATATTGGGTCATAAAACCAGTCTTAATAAATTTAAAATTATTGTAACCACATAAAGTACATTTATGACCACAGTAGAATTAATCTAGAAATGAATAACAAAAGTATAAGTAGAAAAATCACAAAATATTAGGAAATTAATATGCTTCTATAAACCCAGAGATCAAAAAATGAATAATAAATTTTAAATATTTTGTACAGAATGCTATACAAATGGTTATACAAGTAAAATATATAAAAATTGTGGTGCTAAAACATTGTGTTTAAAATATTTCTTGGAAAAACATTGAAAGTTTTAAATGCCTATTCAGTAGTCCCCCTTTACCTGCAGTTTCATTTTATGCAGTTTCAATTACTTATGGTCAAGCTTACCTGAAAATACTAGATGGAAAATTTCAGATTGAAACAGCTTATATGTTTTAAATTATACACCATTTTGAGTAGCATCTTGAAATTTCACAGCATCTCACTTGGTCCCATCCAGGACATGAATCATCCCTGTGTCTAGGGTATCCATACTGTATGCACTACCCACCTGTTAGTCACTTAGTAGTTGTCTCAGTTTAGCTTGACTGTTTCTATATTGTACTGCTTGTGTTCAAGTAAGCATTATTGGACTTAACAATGCCCCCAAAGTGCAAGGGTGGTGACACTGGAGACGGGGATATGCCAAAGAGAAGCTGGCATAAGTAAAAGGTGAGAATACAAGGTATTTTGAGAAGGAGTAAGAGACCACATTCACATAATGTTTATCATAGTATATTGTTCTGTTCTGCTATTATTTATTTTTCCCATCTTCCTGTGTTAGTTTATAAATTAAATTCTATTGTGTAAATGGATATATAGGAAAAACCTAATATATACAGTTTGGTACTATCTGCAGTTCAGATACACACTTGGAGGTCTTGAAACATCCCTAGTGGATAAGGGATAAGGGATGTACTGCATCTTGTTTGAAGTATCAAAATTTTGTAAAATTCTTACCCAGCTGGGGTTACTCAGCAGTCTTTAATTGGCCATTCCAACCTTCTATCAGATTATTTAACTGTGGTTAATAAGGCACATGATAAGAACTTTGGCTGCAAAGGATTGTAATCCAGGTCCTTTGCGTTTTGACCCTGCCTGGTAACTGAATGCCAATCTGATTGTCAAGTTTTTTTTCCTTCAATATTGTACTTAAAACCCCTAGTGCCACAAGGTTCTTTGGGTTCTTTCTCTCTTGGAAGCACCCCTCTCCATGCTGCTCTGGTGGAGGTCTTTGACTCTAATAAATCTTTTTAAAACTCAAAAAAAAAAAGAACTTTGGCTGCAATAATTTTTCAATGCAATGAGATCCTGGTCCACTAAACTGTGTCATGTGTGATAATATCATGACAACTAAAGCATTCCACAAGTTCATGCAAGGGTACTGATGGAAGTAAAATGTCTATTTCACTATGAAAATCTCTGCCCTTTCTATGATGGAAGTGGTCTAATATAATCAATCTTCCACTGGTGAGAACAGGGTCATATGAGGGACTGTAGGTTGGTTTCCACTATTGGCAAATTGTGCATTCAACCTTGGTGGTAGTCAGCCTTGATGAAGGGAAGCCAAAGCATGAGCCTGTGCATCCTATCTCTCTTTGTCATCATGACTGCATCTATTGAGCAAGCACTGTGTGGGTTAGGAAAAATTGATTTCTACAAAGCATGCTATATTTTCCATTTGATTATTGAGAGAACGGTGCTCTATAATTGCACTTTTATGAGTTTTCCCGTGAGAGGCATAAGTCATCATAATCAGTACTCATTCCGAGAGGTTCTTTCACCTCTCTCTCTCTCTTGAGATCCTCCTGCTGGGAACATTCCATCCTTATTCTCTGACCATCAATACAAATCATTGGTTACTCCCTGTGAAGTGCATCAATTCATATTTCTGATAACTGCTCTTTCTAGGGAGGAGAAATCACCATTACTGCTTAAATTCTGCCTAATGGGAAGATTTGTTTCCCATCATCCTTCAAGGCCACTCCTAAGTGTGATCACAATGCCATATCGTTCATCCTGGCTAGTATCAGAGTATCCTGTGGAACTATCTGTAAACCAGTTCCCAAATTATTTTCTTCCATAAGCTGCCTTTAGAGAACTCCCTGTAAGGCCATTGGTGAATATTGGATGAAGTGCCAGTGCAGAAGAGTACGTAAAGAATGTGGAAATCTTTTTTTCTTTAAAAATTTTATATTTTATTTAAAAGAGAAATATATATGTATGTGTATGTGTGTGTATATATATATATGTATATATATATAGATGGAGAGAGAGAGAGATCTTCTATTTGCTGATTTACTTCCCAAATGCTTACAGCAGCCAGGACAAAAACCAGGAACCTGGAACTCCATCCAGGTCTCCCATGCTGGTGGCAAAGATTCAAGTGCTTGAACCATCACCTGCTACCTCCCAGGATTGCATTAGTAGGAAGCTGTATGGGAAGTGGAATAGCCACTCTGATGTAGGTCCTTGATATAGGATGAGGGCATTCCATGTGCTGAAAACTGCTGTACCAAATGCCTGCCTCAGGAGTGAGGAAATCTGAACCAGTTGCTCATGTGGCTAATTTATGAATTTAGGTATATTTTGTTTGTTTTTTAATTTATTTTTTAAGGAATACAAATTTCAGAAGTACAACTTTAGGGATTTAGTTATTCTACTCACCATACCTACCCTCCCACCCACACTCCCAACCCACCTCCTCTCCCTTCTCCCTTGCCAGTTCCATTCTCCATTAAGATTCATTTTCAATTAACTTTTTACACAGAAGACCAACTCTGTACTAAGTAAAGATTTCAACAACTTGCATATACACAGACACATACATACACACACAAACTGTTTCAGAACAAGTTTTTCAGTTAACTCTCATAACTCATTGAGGACAGAGGTCCTTCATGGGGAGTTAGTGCACAGTGACTCCTGTTGTTAATTTAGCAATTAACACTCTTATGTATGACATCAGTGACCACCTGAGGCTCTTGACATGAGCTACCTAGGCTATGGAAGTTTTTTGAGTCCATAAACTCTAGCAGTATTTAGACAAAGTCATAAGCAAAGTGGAAGTTCTCTCTTCCATTTAGAGAAAAGTACATCTTTCTTTGATGGCCACTTCTTTCCACTGGGATCTCACTCAGAGATCTTTCATGTAGAACATTTTTTGCCAGAGTGTCTTGGCTTTCCTTGCCTGAAATGCTCTCACTGGCTTTTCAGCCAGATCAGGAAGCCTTAAGGGCTGATTCTGAGGTCAGAGTGTTACTTAAAGCAATTGTTATTCTATGAGTGTGCTGTGTGGACTGCTTTCCATGTTGGAACATTCTTTCCTTTTTAATCCTATCTATTATTATTACCAGGCACATATATTTATATGATCACTTTAACACTTAATCCTATCTATATGTTCACTTTAACACTTAATATGATCACTTTAGCAATTAAGATGGCATTTTTACCACCAAGCTTAATGAGATTTGGAATCCCATGGAAAATTTTTAACTGTACCCTTAGAAGTAAGTCTGTAGGAACATATGCAGAACTATACAGCTTTACAGTTGCAAACTTCTTCCTCCCTTTCTTATTCCCACTCTTATTTTTTACTGAGATCTATTTTTCAATTGACTTTATACACATATGATTAATTCTATTATAGTAAAGAGTTTAACAAATAGTATGAAGGAAAAAAAAGAATGAAGAAAGAACAACAACAGCAACAAAAAACCCAAACTGTTCCTCAACAGTCAAGACAAGGGCAGCTTAAGTCATTCCTTCTCAAAGTGTCAATTTTACTTCTATGGATTTCATTTTAGGTGCTCTGTTAGTTCTCACAGATCAGGGAGAACATATGGTATTTGTCCCTTTGGGACTGGCTTATTTCACTAAGTATAATGTTTTCCAGATTCATCCATTTTATTGTAAATTACTGGATTTCTTTCTTTTTTCTTTTTTTTTTTTTTACTACTGTGTGGTATTCCATGGTGAACATATCCCATAATCCCATAATTTCTTTTTCCAGTCTTCTGTTGATGGGCATTTAGGTTGATTCCAGGTTTTAGCTATTGTGAATTGGGTTGCAATAAATATGGAGGTGCAAATAACTCTTTTGTTTGTTGATTTCATTTCCCTTGGGTAAATTCCCAGGAGTGGGATGGCTGGGTTGTATGGTAGGGCTATATTCAGATTTTTGAGAAATCTCATAATGTCTTCCATAATGGCTTTACCAGTTTACATTGCCACGAACAGTGGATTAGAGTACCTTTTGCCCACATCCTTGCCAGCATTTGTTGTTTGTTGATTTCTGAATGAAAGTCATTCTAACTGGGGTGAGATGAAACCTCATTGTGGTTTTGATTTGTATTTTCCTGACATCTAGTGATCCTGAGCATTTTGTTCATGTGTCTGTTGGCCATTTGGATTTCTTCTTTTGAAAAATGTCTGTTTAAGTCCTTGGCCCATCTCTTATGTGGGTTGTTTGTTTTGTTGTTGTGGAGTTTTTTTTTTATCTCTTTGTAGGTTCTGGTTATTAATTTTTTATAGGTTGCATAGTTTGCAAATAATTTCTCCCATTCTGTCGGTTGCCTCTTAACTTTTCTATTTCTTTTATTTAAAAAATGATTTATTTATTTATTTGAAAGTCAGAGTTACACAGATACACAGAGAGAAGAGAGGCAGAGAGAGAGAGAGAGGTCTTCCATCTGATGGTTCACTCCCCAGTTGGCCACAATGGCCAGAGCTGCGCCAATCTGAAGCCAGGAGCCAGGAGCTTCTTCCAGTCTTCCACATGAGTTCAGAGGCCCAAGGACTTGGGCCATCTTTTACTGCTTTCACAGGCCATAGCAGAGAGTTGGATCGGAAGAGGAGCAGCGGGACTAGAACCAACACCCATATGGGATGCCAGTGCTTCAGGCAAGGGCATTAACCTGCTGCACCACAGTGCTGGCCTCTCCTGACTATTTATTTTGCCATACAGAAACTTTTAAATTTGAAGTAATCCTAGTTTTTAATTTTGGCTTTGATTGCCTGTGCCTTTGGGTCTTTTCAAGGAATTCTTTGCCTTTGCCAGTGTCTTACAGAGTTTCCCCAATGTTCTCAAATAATTTGATGATATCATGGTGTAGATTAGATCTTTAATCCATCCATGTTGAATGGATTTTTGTGTATGGTATAATGTAGGGGTCTTGCTTCATCATTCTGTATGTGGAAATACAGTTTTCCCAGCACCGTTTGTTGAAGAGACTGTCCTTGCTCCAGGGATTGGTTTTAGCTCCTTGATTAAAGTTTTGTAATTCTCACTGTAGAGATCTTTGATATCCTTGGTTAAGTGTATTCCAAGGTTATTGATTTTTTTGTAGCTATTGTGAATGGGACTGATCTTAGAAATTGTTTCTCAGCTGTGGCTGTGTCTGTGTATACAAAGGCTGTTGATTTCTGTGTATTGACTTTATATCCTGCTACTTTACCAAACTCTTCTATGAGTTCCAATCTCTTAGTGCAGTCTTTTGGATCCCCTATATATAGAATCATGTCATCTGCAAATAGGGATAGTTTTACTTCCTCCTTTCTAATTTGTATTCCTTTGATTTATTTTTCTTGCCTAATGGCTCTGGCTAAAACTTCCAGTACTATATTGAATAGCAATGGTGAAAGTGGGCATCCTTGTTTAGTACCAGATCTCAGTGGGAATGCTTTCAACTTTTCCCCATTCAATAGGAGGCTGGCCATGGGTTTGTCATAAATTGCCTTGATTGTGTTGAGGAATGTTCCTTCTAAACCTAAGTGGCTTAGAATTTTCATCATGGAAAGGTGTTGTATTTTATCAAATGCTTTCTCTGCATCTATTGATATAATCATATGGTTTTTGGCCTTCAGTTTGTTAATGTGATGTATCACATTGATTAATTTGTGAATGTTGAACCATCCCAGCATACCAGGGATAAATTTCACTAGGTCTGGGTGGATGATCTTTCTGATGTGTTGTTGGATTCGATTGACTAGAATTTTGTTGAGGATATTTGCATCTATATTCATCAGGGAAATTGATCTGTAATTCTCTTTCTCTGTTGCATCTTTTTCAGGTTTAGGAATTAAGGTGAAGCTGGCTTCATAGAAAGAATTTAGGAGAATTCCTTTCCTTTCAATTGTTTTTAATAACTTCAGAAGAATTGGAGTTAGTTCTTTAAAAATCTGGTAGTATTCAACAGTGAATCCATCTGGCCCTGGGCTTTTCTTTGTTGGGAGGGCTTTTATTACTGATTCAGTTTCCTTCTTGGTTATGGGTCTGTTTAGGTTTTTTATGTCTTCATGGCTCCATTTAGGTAGTTTGTTTGTGTCTGGGAATCTATCCCTTTCTTCTAGGTTTTCCATTTTGTTGGCATACAGCTCTTTGTAGTAATTTCCAATGACTGTTTTTATTTCTGTGGTGTCTGTTGTTACATTTCTTTTTTTCAGCTCTAATTTTATTGATTTGGGTTTTCTATCTCCTTTTTTTTGTTAGTTGGGCAATGGTGTGTCAATTTTGCTTTTTTTTTTTCAGAAAATGAGTTCTTCATTTTGCTGATCTTTTCTATTTCTTTTTTTGTCTCAATTTTTTTAATTTCTTCTCTAATTTTAGTTATTTCTTTCTCATACTAGTTTTGGGTTTGGTCTGCTGCTGTTTTTTTATATCCTTGAGATGCATTGATAGCTCAATTATTTGGTGTCTTTCAAATTCTTGATGTAGGCATCCATTGCTATAAACTTTCCTTTTAACACCACTTTTGCTTTATACCAAAAGTTTTGATATATTGTGTTGTCATCTTCATTTCCAGATTTTTTTATTTCTCTTTTGATTTCTTCTATGACCCACTGTTCATTCAGGAACATATGGTTCAGTCTCCATGTGTTTGTATATGTTCTAGAGATTCCTGAGTTGTTGATTTCCAGCTTCACTCCATTATGGTCTGAGAAGATGCATGATATGATTTTGATTTTTTTTGAATTTGCTGAGACTTGCTTTATGGCCTAGTATGTGGCCTATATAGGAGAAATTCCCATGAACTGGTGAGAAGAATGTGTATTCTGCAACTGTAGAATGGAGACTTCTGTAGATATCTATTAGGTCCATTTGGTCTATAGTGTCGATTAAGTCTGCTGTTTCCTTGCTGATTTTCTGTCTGGTTGATCTTTCCATTGCTGAAAGTGGGAGTACTGAACTCCTCCATTACTATTGTATTTGAGTCTATGTCTCCCTTTAGGTCCCTTAACATTTCTTATAAATAGCCAGGTGCCCTGTAATTAGGTTCATAAACATTTATGATGGTTACATCTTTATTTTGAATTGATCCCTTAATCATTACATAATGCCCTTCTTTGTCTTTTAATCATTTTTGTGTTAAAGTCTATTTTGTCTGATATTAGGATGGCCACACCAGCTGTTTTTTGGTTTCTGTTAGCATGTCCAGGTTTGGCATAGTAAATGTCTTTTTTTTTTTTTAAATCAGAAGAGAAGTTTATTCTGCTCAGCTGAGCTCCTCTCCTCGAAGGAGACCAGTACCTGAGCACGTCCCAGTGGATATATATTCATCCACTATGTCCCAAGGACCACACAAAGAATCTGTGTAGTCCTTAGTGTAAGCTCTGATTCCCCAGCGATGTCCTTCACCAGGTAACCAGGAAGCCCTGAGTGTGTAGTCTCCCACAGTGACTGCCCAAAGTCCCAGCCACAGCACGAGTCCTCCCACACAGCATCAGTTTTTTTCACAGTCCTGGAACACAAGCCTCCCACATCCATGAGCTCCCAGCACCCTGTTAGTTCTCCCCACCAAAATCAGGAGTCTCCACTTGGCTGGTTGCCAGGTGTGGACATGAGCTGGCACAGCTGTTACACATGTCCAAAATGATGCTGTTCTATCGACTTGTTACAGGACACTGTTGTGATCAGGGAGAGAGAAACGTGTCCCTCCTTTTTTTATTCACTAGTTTGGCAGGTACATCATCTCTCAAGGGCTCCAAGCTGGGTTCCCTCTAGGTTCTTCCTGCAGCTTTATTGGTCTGGTCTCACCTCACTTTCCAATGCTGGTGCATAGGCTCTTGGCTGCTGGAGTCCTGAGTTGTGGGCATCCATACATTCCACATAGATTCACCATGTCCCTCTAATTTGCCCAGAGTTTCCTTTGCTGTTTTCTCTCTAACTCTTCCCTGAGACTGCACTCTCTCCACTTTTTAAAAGCTATCTTCTAGACTAGAGCAGTAAGCTCCCTCCCTACTCTGCCATCTTGGAACTCCCTTTAGGCATAGTTTGAGCCTATTGTACATACCACTTCACTTGATTTTGTTGTGCTGCTTCACTCAGCCCTATCTGTGGTTGGTGGGTCAGAGAACATGTAATTCATATGTACACCTCAGATAATTTTGTCACTTTGTATCCCATGGCCAGGTGTTTAGTATCTTTGATGCCCCAATAGCAGCCATGAGCTGTTTCACAAAAGAAGTGTATTTGCAGAAAAGGACATGACTTTGCTCTAAATTCTAGAAGTGTATTTGCTTTAAACTCTACAACTCCCTCCTGGGCTCTGGGAAGCTTTGTATGGCATTCCACATGCCAGAGACCCTACAAACATCGTTGGATCTGTGAGTTCAAGGGACCTGAGGTGAGAACTTACTCTGGGGGTAACTTCTTCTTGGAACGACTGAAGCAATGATTGTAGTCATCAGACTTAAGAGCTTTTCACATTATATAGAACAGATACTACTTTAGTGGGGCATCCATTTCAGTCATGCACCTCATAATGATGTTTTGCACATATAATAGTATGTACCATGTAGTGTAGATGAATAGGAGGCTATACCACTAGGTTTGTATAAGTACAATCTATAATGTTTGCACAGTGATGAAATCACCTAATGAAGTATTCCTCAGGACATATCCCCATTATTTAGTCAGACACGACCGTATTTCAGATCTACAGACACCATGATCATTTAGCCACTGCCAAGGATCTCTGCAGATTAAAATGTTCTGGTTACTGCTCAGCCACATGGCCTCTACCGCTTCAGAATCCCATCATCCCCACAGCACTCAGGGGGCCCACTTCAGTGATGGCCTCTCTAGTGCCACCCCCAGTCTGCAGAGGATAGCTACTGCAAACCTTACAAGGAGACTGCTGCTCCCTTGACCAGTGCATTTGAAGCCTTGGTATAGGGTACATGCTCTGGTCCCTCCTTGAGTACTTTGTTCGTGGGACTAGGGTAAGGGTGGGGTCATATAAAATATCTCCAATCCGATGTTCTTATTTCCTGAAACCTTTGGATCTCACTCTTTGCCTTAGACCAAGGATGCTCTGGTGTCTGAATTTTATTGAATGTAAGTCACCACTGATTCTAGATTTCAGTCAACCAATGAAAGAAACTGTTAAATTGAACTCAACAATTGTAGTAAGTGCACCCACTGAATATATTGATGACTCAGCAATATGTTCTGTTTTCTTTGATCTAGCACCCTTATGACCTGTTGTCATACATATGCTTAAGGCTTCTATCAGTGAAAAATAGTAAAATGTTGATTTTTTTTGTGTGAGCCTTATTATCTTCAGGGCTATTCCTTGTGCCATTACCCTTGGGTAGTCTGGGATTAGATCCCTACCAGGAGTCTGGTAGCAATGAGGGATGATGGATGAGGATCTTAAAGAAGGGCAGGCAGTACAGTGCAGCAGTTTAAGCTGCTGCTTCAGAGCCCTTCATCCCATATCAGAGTGCCTAGCTCAGGTCCTGGCTATGCTGCACTTCCAATCCTGCTTCCTAAAAATGCACCTGAGAGGCAATGGATGATATTCCAAGTGTTTGGGTTCCTGGCCCCCATGTGGGAGACCCAGATGGAGTTCCTGGCTCCTGGATTTGGCCCAGCCCAGTCCCAGTTGTTGTGGGTCCTTGGGGAACGAATCAATGGAAAGAAGATCTCTTTGCCTTTGTCCTTCTCTCTCTGTCACTTTGCCTTTCAAATAAAATATTTTTTTTAAAAAAGCATAAGCATTACTTATAATTGCCTCAATGAGGTCATTGTAGTTTTTTCAACTTGGAGAAAGATGATGTCCTCAGATAGGAGAGGATTGTCTGCTTATGAGGGCAAGGAAGCTTAGGGAGACTAAGGCTTCAAGATTATAACATCTGTCCAATTTTAATTAGGGTTCCTTTCATTTTCCAGTCAATTGACACTTCAGAGACCTGGAGAAACTGTGGATTTACAATTTACTTGGTAATTCTGAAATCCACAGAATCAGATTTTTATTATGATACTAAGCTTTATCAGTTTCAAGAGATAAAAGATTTTTTGATTTTTGGCTTTGACTTGAGGGAAAAATTTAATGCTGAGCCTGTCATTTTCTTCCTGTAAATTTCTCATCGTCATCAGTAAGTAATCATGTAGTCTTTGTTCCCACCGTCCAAGTCTATTGCAGCAGTGCCTGGGTCTTCCAAAGCTTGGGTTGCAGTGGACATTTTATTTCAGATAATGAGTGCTGATAATTTTAAGTATCTGTTTTGTTAGTGCACACCACTAACTCTAGGATTTCCATTGCCCATTTGCTGCGATGTCATCAATACATTCCAACTGTCTCAGGTCACACAGCCAATCCCACCTTTGAAAATCTGTTTCCTAGAACCACTCCTGTTAAAAGTGCTACAACAATGAATGTCCAGAGAGGACATACAAAAACTACTCCAGATATTTCAACCAATGGGGATTTAGCACAGGAAATGTAATATTGTTGGGAGGACTAGAAGAGAGAAAAGGTAGAGATCATATTACCCTCTATATGGAAGTGTCTAACTTCTCTATAGGAAGACATTCATCCCTTACTTTTGCGACCTTTCAGGGACAGCAGTGGAAGGGGACCACAGACAATAGCAGTCGCCACCCTTGAGGTCTGTCCTTGTACCTGCAGTACCACTGCTGCTAAGAAATCAGAAAATGACAATTTCATCTCTTCCTCCTCCTCCTCTGCTACCTTCTCCCCCTCCACCTCTCTTATCTCCCACCTACCTAAAATGCAACTCTTATTTATTCCATTCTCTTTCTGCCCTCAACCATATGATACCTATTGGCAGAATCTGAGCTGGAAAACTTCTGGAAAGGGAGTTTGGGAAATAATGATTCTAGGCTTTCTACTCTTGTGTTGTGGGCAGAATGCAGGATATGGACGGTATTGAAAATCAACCCAAAAGAGCTGACACGTCTTGATTTGGCAAAATGAGAAAAGGGTACTTGGAAAGATCAATCTGAGGAATGGGTTATAAAGTAACTGAAAAATGTAGACATAGTCTTCCCAAAACTATGTACAAATCCCTTGGATGTTTTTTCAGCTTGTTATATATCTCAATTCAAGGGCTATTGTCCTAGGCACTGATGGTGTCAGACAATGTGCACTCTAGCCAGCTTCCTCAGGGCACCCTTGACCTCCTTGTTCCTCAGGCTGTAGATGATGGGGTTCAACATGGGGGTCACAACACAGAAGAGCACAGAGACCAAGATGTCCATGTCCAGGGAGTAGCCTTCACTGGGTTTGTCATAGTTGAAGTTGGCTGTTCCAAAGAAGACCACCACCACAGTGAGGTGGGATGCACAGGTCGAGAAGGCCTTGCTCCTGCCCTGAGCAGAGGGAATCTGAAGGATGGCAGAGACGATGCGTATGTAGGACACCGCCGTGAAGAGGCAGGGGCTCAGGCCGATGGTGGCGCTGGCCACGTGCAGCACAGACTCATTGACAGAGGTGTCTGAGCAGGAGAGCTTCAGGAGCAGGGGGATGTCACAGAGGAAGTGGCTGATGTGGTTGGGCCCACACAGAGTGAGTGAGGCTGTCAGCACGGTGTGCGTCACAGAGTTCACCAGCCCACACATCCAGGATGCAGTCACCAAGCAAACACAGACCTTCGCATTCATGAGAACTGGGTATTGGAGAGGGCGGCAAATGGCCACGTAGCGGTCATAAGCCATAGCAGCCAACAAGACACATTCGGTGCCAGCACATGTCACGAGGAAGAACATCTGGGAAAGGCAGCCCTCATAGGAGATGGTCTTCTTTTCCCGGAAGAAGTTCACGAGCATGACTGGAACAGTGGTAGAAGTGTAGCAGATGTCCAAGAAGCTCAAGTTGCTGAGGAAATAATACATTGGAGTATGGAGAGCAGGACTGAGCCTGGTGGCCATTATTAGGAGCACGTTCCCCAGGAGCGTTGTCAGGTAAATGACCAGGAAGACCAGGAAGAGCAGGCCCTGTAGATCAGAGTGGTTGGAAAATCCCAAGAAGATGAACTCGGTGACAGATGTTTGGTTGTTCATCTCAAATGGTGTCACAGCTATGAAACAAAAAACAAAAAACAAAAACAAAAACAAAACAAAGAAAAAACCATGTTGTGAATGCATTGAAAGCACTCCAAATGGGCCAAGTCAGATACTGTGTACAAAGTGGCCTGAACTATGGAGAGAGGGGAGTAGGAGTGTCTTCAATCGTAACTACTCACAGTTTTGCTTGGCTGCTCGTTGGTAAGAATAAACGAAAACCTGGTCAAAACCTACAACAAGCTACTAATTCCCATCTTAGAGTAAGCTCGTTGCTCACTGGCTCTGCAGTATATTCTGCTAACGTTAAACTTCACTGTTTAATTGTTTTTGGTAAATATCTAACTTTATAGTAACATTTTCATTGTGAAAAATTAAGAAAACGCAGATAGATGGAGAATAGAATTATGCATAGAACCTATGCCATCTTCCAGTGTATTCTATCCTAGCTTTGCTTCACCCTGTGAATCTGGAACTCTGTTTATAGGTTTGTAATATATAAGAAAAAATTTCCATGATATCATTGTATTCTATAGTACCAAATAAATTTATTGTCTCCATTTCGATTGAATATTTAGATGGCTTCCATTCTTGTTACTATTATAACACTAGAATGAAAATTTTTATATATAAGTATCTATGAATATATCTGTTTATTCAAAAATTTAGAATTTTGTTTATTTGCATTTTATTTGAAATACAGAAAGAAAGGGTGAGATACGAGAGAGACACAAGGAGATCTTTCACCTACAGGTTCACTTCCCAAATGCCCACAACAGCCAAGCTTGTGCCAGGCTGGAACCAGAAACTCAGTTAAGGTCTTCCTCATGAGTGGCAGGTACTCAACTACTTGAGTTATCACCTGCCGCCTCCCAGGGTGCACATTTGCAGGAATCTGGGATTGGAGTTGGAGCTGGGACTTGAGCCAGGCACTCCAATGTGGGATATACCAAATGCCCATCTCCAGAATAAAATTCTAAGTCAGCCCATTTTAAAATAAATGGATACCATTTTTTAATAGGAATTTTTATGTTGTGGGGATTTATAAGATATAAGATCTATTTTAAGCAATACTTATATGTTTTTTATCAGTAAGATAAATTTTAGTAGTCTTAAGATTTGACTTCAAAAAGAAAAAGATTTGTTACTGAAAAGGGAATTGATATAATTACCAATTTTCTATAAGTTATCTAATCTCTGATCCATTTTTCTGAACTGCAATTTCTGTTTCTTTTCAATCTTGGAGGCAAGATAAGTTAGCAGAAACAATGGGCTCTTGAGCTAGGTCTGTGTGGATTGAAATCCTACAATCGCTATTTACTATATGTGGTTGATCTCTGTTCCTTACCTTGCACATAGTATTGTGATATTAGTGGTATGTATCTTACAGTTGTTGGAAGAAGAAACATGAGATAATGTAAGTTACGTGGTTAGCTCATTACCTATGCTCAGTGCTCCTTATCAGATTGGAAAGTCCCCTTTTATCCCAATGTTACTAATAGTTGTCTTTTTTTTTAAATCATGAATAGATATTGAACTTTGTCATGATTTTTCTGCATCCATTGAGATGATATTATTCCTTTTTTAGTTTATTAATATGAGATTATATTGAATAACTTTTTGAATTTTGAACAAACCTTACTGTTCTTAGATCAATTTCAATTGATTGTGATGTTATTCTCTTTATATATTTCTTGATTCATTTTGCTAACATTTTTGTTGAGGAGTTTTTAGATCTATTTTCTTGAGGGATGATATTGGCTTATGACTTTCTTTTCTTGTGATATCTTTGTCTACTTTCATTCTCAGTGTGACGCTGGCCCTACAAAATCTGTTGGGAGGTTTCTCTTAGGTTTTCTAGGAGATTTCTAAGTATAGAATTGTTATTATTTCTTTCTTGAATGGTAAAAAAATCAACAATGAATACTTATGAGCTTGGGCTTTTCTTTTATGGAAGGGTTTAAACTAGAAATATATTTTTTCTTTTTTTGCCAGTCATGTGTTATTGGGTGCTAACGCACAGTTAGGATATGAAAGGATTCAACAATGATGGGGTTCCTCACATGTGGGTGTGTGACCAAGGAGGTCATGATCGGCAAGACAGAACGCACCCTCCATTCCAGCCACTCCACTGTGGGGCTTGTGTGGCCACTCATATGTGAGTTCCTTGTTAAGAAAGACAGAAGCTGAAAAATCATGTTAGCTACAGGAACTGTATACTCCCTCTCTTCACAGTGATGTAGTAGTTGTAATAATAGTAGTAGCCACATAAACCTTCTTTAGGAGTGAAATCCTGCATCCATATTCAGCCTGCAGCTCCTGAGTTTTACATCTATGAGTTTTTTTCTCCTTGACTTGTACCATCTTGCTGTCTACAAATTCATATATCTGTGTGTGTGTTGTGTGTGTGTGTGTGCGTCCATGCATGTGTGTTTAAATCTCCACATTGTTCCATCTTGAGTAGTTTTGGTACCTTTGATGTCTTTCAAGTACATTTCATCTATGTAGTTGAATTTATGAGCATAGAATTGCTTGTGGTATTCCATAATTATCCTTTTAATATAGGATAGGTATTGATCGCTCTTATTCTTAATATTTATAATTTGTATCTTCTTGCTTTTTTCCTTAGTGAGTCTGACTAAAAGTTTATCAGTTTTATTGATCTTTTCAAAGAACAAGATTATTTTCATTGACTTTTCTCTATCTTTTTCAATTTCATTGATTTCTACTCTAATCTTTATTATTTCTTTGCTTTTGTTTGCTTTGGGTTTAATATTCTGTTAGTTTAAAGTGAAAGTTTAGGTTACTAAATTTAGATATGTCTCTTCTAATATAGACATTAAATGTTAACAAATTTGTTTACAGACTGCTAATGCAAGTTTTGGATTATTATGTTTTTATTTTCATTCAGTTCAAAATATTTAAAAATTTCCTTTGAGACTTTCTCTTTGCCCCATGTGTTATTTTAATTTTTAAAGAATTAATTTAAGAGGGAGAGGGAGAATTAATTAAAGAGGAACGACAGAGAGTTCCTATCTGCTGATTCTCTCACCAAATGCCTGTGATGGCCAAGGGGCCAAATCCAGAAGCCAGGCACTCACTTCAGGTCTCCCGCATGGGTGGCCAGAACTCAATTACTTGAGTCATCACAGCTGCCTTCCAGGGTCAAAATTAGGAGACAGAGCCAAAACTTGATCGCCATTGTGGGTCACAAGGTTCCAAAAGGCATTTGATAGCCCTGAGTTATTTTAAAACATTGTTTAATATGCAAATATTAGGGATTTTCCAGGTATCTTTCTATTACTGTGATTTTGTTATGACTGAAGAATAAGCTTTGTATGATACTCATTATACATGAGAAGGTAGTGCTGACATTTCCAACTGTACTTGTGCATCCATTTATTTCTCCTTTCAAATCTGGCAGTTTTGACCTTGTGTAAGTTTAAGCTCTTTCTCAATTGGATACACATAAAGGATTGTTGTCTTCCTGGAGCACTGATTTCTTTATCATTGTGTAATGTTTCTGTTAATCCGTGAAAGTCTTCCTTCTTCTGAAGTCTATTTTCTCTGAAATTAATGTAGCTATCCCCTATTTACTCAGTGTTTATGTAGTATATCTTTAATACTCTTCTACTTTTAACCCTTACATCTCCTTATATTTATTTATTTTTAAAGATTTTATTTTATTTGTTTGAGAGGTAGAGTTACAGACAGTAAGAGGGAGAGACAGAGAGGTCTTCCATCCACTGGTTCAATCCCCAAATGGCTGCAGTGGCTGGTGCTGGGCAGATCCAAAGCCAGGAGCCAGGAGCTTTTGGGTCTCCCATGTGGGTGCAGGGGCCAAACACTTGGGCCATCTTCCACTGCATTCCCAGTCCACAGCAGAGAGCTGGATCCGAAGAGGAGCATCTGGGACTACAGCCAGCACCTCTGTGGGGAGCTGGCACCCATATGGGATGCTTGTGCTTCAGACGGAGGATTAATCTACTGCACCACAGTGCCAGCCCCCATCTCCTTGTATTTAAAGTGGAATTCTTTTAGATGCTATGTGGTTGGAAGCTGCATTTTAAAACACAATCTGGAGGCTCTACAGAAGAACTCTTTTCTACCTCTTTCTAGCTTCTTGTCATTCCAGGTGACACTTGTGATACTGCCTAGCTTGCACCTGCCTCACCTTTGCCTCCATGTTTACCTGATCTCTTCCCTGTATGCACCCTTGTGTGTCCTCTCCTTTTAAGGACACCACTCGGGGCTGGCGCTGTGTTGTAGTGGGTAAAGCCACTGCCTGCAGTGCCGGCATCCCATTTGGGCACCAGTTTGAGTCCTGGCTGCTCCGCTTCCAATCCAGCTCTCTACTATGGCCTGGGAAAGCAGTAGAAGATGGCCCAAGTCCTTGGGCCTCTGCACCTGTGTGGGAGACCCAGAAGAGGCTCCTGGCTTCAATTCGGTGCAGTTCCAGCCATTACCACCAATTGGGGAGTGAAACAGCTGATGGAAGACTAACACTCACTCTCTCTCTCTCTCTCTCTCTCTTTCTCTCTCCTTCCTTCTCTCCTTCTCTCTCTGTGTAACTCTGACTTTCAAATAAATACATAGAATCTTAAAAAAAAAATAAAGGACACCACTCAATGAGTTTAGTGCACACCCTAATCCAGCATGGTCTCATGTTAACTTAAAAAATTAGAACTTCAAGGACTGTATTTCCAAGGAAGAATACAAACTCAGGTTCTGATTAGGCATGGATGTTGAGAATACTATTCACCCCAAAGCATTTATATTTTAACATCCTTCATGCCTTTGTATAGATCTAAGTTTCTGTCCTATCTCATAGTCCTTGTACCTGAAGAGTTTTTACATTTCCTGTAGAGTATTCTGCTGGCAGTACAGTTTTTGTTTAAGAAAAATACTTATTTCTCTTAATATTTAAGAGATATAATTTGTATTAACAGTTTTTGTTTTCATTTAGCACTTTAGACATTTCACACAATTATCTTTTTGCTTCTGTAGTTTTAGATGAAAAGTCTGCCGTTATTCTTAGTTGTGGTGCTCTGTCATTTTTTTTTTTTTTTCAGCTGCTTTCAAGATTTTCATTTTGTCTGTACAAAAACTTGAATATGTGCTTTGGGTTCTTTTTTAAATTATTATCAATCCTCCTTGGTGTTCCCTGAATTTCTGGATCTGTCATTATAGTGGCTTCTTGCTCAGTTAAAAAGAAAAGACATGGGTCTTCATAGCTGTCTGTTTCTTCCCAGATTTTTGTTTAGTGTTTGCTTTGTAACCTCAATTCTCTAATTTGAGAAAAGTCATTAATTTTCTGTTTTTAAATTGCTGTAATGATGGAAGCAGCATGTTTTCTAGATCTGAGACATCCAAGCTGAAACCAGAAGTCTATTTAATCACTTTTAGAAAATTTTTTAGAATTTCTAATTAAACATGCAGTTATTCCACAATTCCATTCCTAAACATGTTCTCAAAATGCCTCACTCTTCAGAAAATATTTGTATGAGAATTAATAATGGCTCAAACAGTATGCCTATCCACAGAACAATGGATTACACATTATGGTTTGTCATATAGTGGTTTAATGCACAATTATTTTAAAAGAACACAAGTTACTGATACATGCAATAACACTGAAAAATCTCAAAATAATTTGTTGAGTGAAAGAAGCCAGATGTAAAAGAATATATTTTATATGAACCTCATTCTTTAAATAAAGTTTAAGAATAGGCAAAACCACACTATAGTGATCAGGTAATAATAGTGGTTACTTCTGGTAGTTGGGGATGGAATTAGTTGGAAAAGAGTATAATGTAATTTTGTGGGGTGACAGAAATATTCTATATCTTGATTTTGGTAATTTATGTAGATATAAAACTTTATCAGTCTGTACACTTAAGATTTGTATATTTTATTGAATGTGAATTATAATTGTTTTAAAAAATGAATTACAATGAAGTTTTAAAAAGATTTTTTAAAAATAATAAGAGTAGGATACATATTTTCAATTCAATTTTCATCTCCAAATTAGTCAGAACCAGACCTAAGTATCTTTTGAATCATTAAGACTTAAATAGTTTTTCCCATTATTGCATTTCTCTGCTGCTTCTCTACCACA
This sequence comes from Oryctolagus cuniculus, assembly GCF_964237555.1. Lineage (NCBI taxonomy): Eukaryota > Metazoa > Chordata > Mammalia > Lagomorpha > Leporidae > Oryctolagus > Oryctolagus cuniculus. Next base: position 49,795,570 of record NC_091438.1, read on the forward strand.
ATTATAGTTCAGTTCATAGCACATTATACAAATAATTATCAAATGATTTCCTGACAATGATTTATTTAGAGGAGTACATGTGATAGGTGGTCACATGATATGTGGACCACAGATACAAAGCCATCACAATGGATGCATAAGCATACTTCAAGAAGTACATGATGTATAAATTTAATTAAAAGTGTATCTTAATGAAGAATGGGACTGGGAATGGGAGAGAGAGGAGGAAAGGGGGAGGGAGTAGGGGTGGGGTGGCAGGTAAGGTAGGAAGAATTGCTGTATTCCTAAATATGTGCTCATGAAATTTATACTCATTAAATAAAAGGTTTATAAAAAAGTACATGGAAAATGGAATTAAAAGATGAAATTATTTTGATGCCATACAATTTTTGAGATCCATGCATTTTTTTATAGTATACATTTTCTATGAAACTTTTGGAGACCCCTTGTATGCATGAATTTCAAAAGTTCTTTTGTGATAAACTTATCTTTAATTTTGTTTTCCATAAGCCTTTTGAAGTACTCTTATAGGTGTTTTCCTCTCTGTATATTTCACTGGGAGGAGGACCATGTCTAAGAAAGCTATCTCATAGGTAATGAGGTGGCAAACTGGCATGCCAGACAACATTGTTGGTAAAAATACCAAGTAAAATACCATTGATGTCCAGCCATAGTCAAGAAAAGTCAGAAGACTTGTGTTGTCCTGACCTTATAGGAGAAAGGACCCTGAAGTCTCTAGGCCACTGGTGATCTTCTCAGAGACCTGCATCACTGTTAGAAGAAGCAAGACAGCCAGATTCTGAGTCTTGGAGGTCCCTAGTCTCACAAGCACATCTCCTGTTCCCAGAAATTCCTGCTAGGTTGCAAGGAGCTAGTGGGACAATTCTAGATAGTTGCTGCCAAACTCTAAAAAATTAATTGTGAGAACTCTAAAAAAATTAATTGTGAGGAGCTTGATGATTTTCCTCTTTATGCTGAAGCTCATTAGATGCCCAGGGGCGGGGGCGGTGGGAGGCAGGGAATTGGCTGCCTTTGGGGCATAGGACTAGGTTTTGTGAAGCTGAGTCAGGCCTGCCTATGTGGGCAAGTCCTTGGAGACAAAAAGAACTGAGTGATCTTGCAATAAGGACCTCAGAACATGCACTCCCCCTCTGCATGGGCCAGAGAGAGCCAAGATGTCTCCTAGAAGCCAGGCTTAAGTATGAAAATGGCCATGGATGATCACAGAGGATCAAAAATGGGAACCACAGACTCCATTCTACACAAGGGCAGACTGGAATCAGGGCACTTCTGAGGGGAATTGCCTGTTTTAGAAAATCATGAGAACTGAGCAACTGAAAATAACCATAGATAGCAAACGTACATACACCAATGCACAGGAGCTGCATACAGTGTTGGGTGGTGGGACATACAGTTGTGAAGCCACCCTCAGAGTCCCTTAGAGTTCACGTGCCTCCAGTTGTAGCACTTTTGCTTAGCCCAAGAGAGTAATCAGAGTGCTACAGCCAGATACCAGTGACATGGTGGGTAACAGAGGATGAGGGCTTTGGAGAAAATTGCTAAAGCAGTAGTCCATGGAGAAGGAGCTGAATTTGGAGCACTTTAAAGTTGGTGAGGAAAGTCCAAGTGGATGCTCATTAATTATAATCATTAATTAAAATACAAAATGCATGTGGTATCCTAGATTTAGGAGGAGATAGCTGGTTAAATTTGAGTAATGTTGAATGCTAGGTGCCTGTGAGACATCTGTTTAAAAATCCCAAACAGGCAGTTGAAAGTACAAGATTTATCCTTGGGACACTGGATAGAACTGGATACAGGTTTGGGAATAATTGTCTTGAATGCAACCTTTGCAGCTACAGACATAAGTGAAATCTAGCAAGAACAGATTGAGGGGGAAAGGCTAAGGTGGGACCCTCACAATCCTTTTTTATGGAAAAGCTTGCATGTATAGAGAAAGTATTTAAAAATAATCACCATCCTAACCAGAGCTGTAGGCACTACTTTCCCTAAGCAATTTCCCCAAATAATAAGCATTTCTCTTATTAGTGTTGTTTACCATAAATCAATATTGGATGTGAGCTAAGAATCTACATGTACTCTTCTTTTATAAGTGTGCTTTTTTTTTCCTGTTTTCTCTATCAGCTGCATAGATGAACTTCAAGTCATTCAAAACTCAGTGACATGTACTTTCTTTTAACTCCCCATATCAAAAAGGTAGAAATGACAACTTCTTTTATAGGTAGATGTGCAAATATATTTATAGAAAGAAATGAAATTCCTCATCAAAGGCAGCACCAGGAGAGTTTACTCTGGGGGAACTTAGGCGTAATCCACAGATATCTAAATTGGAAAACTGAGTGTAAATGTTCAGAAATTTAAAAAGCTATGGTTTTGGAAGTTGTACACACTATCTATTGTAAAGATCTTGAATGTGACTTTTAATTACTTCAGTTCCTGAAGCCCATAATTATGGGGCATTACACAGAAACCTCTCTGTACGTGTCTATATGTCTATACTTATTTGTCATTTTTCCCTTGGTCTGACTAGCTAATCTCACTTCTTGTGGGTCTAGGGGATGAAATGGAATAAGCAACAAGATCCATCCCATTTTTCTTCTCCTTGATGCTCATTCTCTGGAGACAGGGCAACTATGTTGCATCGCTGTCATCATCATCATCACCATCACCATCTTCAAAATCCATCAGCAGTCACTACTAATGACACTTTGTATGATGCAATATAGACATGCCCCTTGAAATTTACATGCTGCTGCATAAATATAGGCTGTTTCAATAATAAGCCCTCTGCTATGTAACAATGATCTAATTTTCCACAATCACAGGAGGATACATTTTATAGGAAAAATAGTGTGGGGATGACTGTTCTAAGGCCAGTTCTGTACACAGAAGTGTCTGGCTTTTAAAAACTTGTTTAGAACCATTTAAAAGAGGTAAGTTTTTTCCTTAAGAAGTAAATTGACTCGGGGCCAGTGCTGTGGCTCACTTTGCCGGCATCCCATATGGGCGCCGGATTGTAGTCCCGGTTGCTCCTCTTTCTGTCCAGCTCTCTGCTGTGGCCCGGGAGTACAGTGGAGGATGGCCCAAGTGCTTGGGCCCTGCACCTGCATGGGAGACCAGGAGGAAGCACCTGGCTCCTGGCTTCGGATCAGCGCAGCGAACCAGCTGTAGCGGTCATTTGGGGAGAGAACCAATGGAAAAAGGAAGACCTTTCTCTCTGTCTCTCTCTCTCACTGTCTATAACTCTACCTGTCAAATACAAATAATAATAATAAAAAAAGAAAATATCCTGCTTTTTTTTAAAAAAAGAAAAATAAATTGACTCAGTATAACCAATCTAATGAAAACTCTTTGTTTGAAAAGACATTTTAGCATACCTAAGTTCAGTTAAGAAATACAAACTGAGTAATGTATGGAAATGGATAATAACGGCTGACATTTATTAAATGCCCATTATGCACTGATGTTTTATTGTGTTACATCTAAGCTTTTTACGTGTAATGACTTTTGGTTCTTACAACAACCTGTAGAACAATCTGCTTTCCCCAGAATTGTAAGAATTCATGACACACAATTAATAGAGCAACAGAGCATTTATTAAAAATTCCAAATCTCAAGGCTTTGAGAAGCTCAGATTACTTAAATTTCAATAGAAAGTTGGTACTGAAGTTGAACATAAATAATTTTAAAATTTGCACATAAACTGGAAAATAGAGAAGCCTAAAGGTCTGAAAAGAGGAATGTTCTTGTTCTTGTTCTTTTTTTTTTTTTTTGCTTTGACTGAGAAAAAAAAAATGCTTTGCTGACTAAACTGAAGGAGTTTATTTCCTCAAAGGAAACAGAATGGGCATAAACTAAAGCCAGGGAAACTGGTATAATTTTGAAAACCCTTCTAGTACATCAGGGAAACATCTATTCAAATTTGATTTCGATAGCATGAAGCAATGATTAAAATTTTTAAATCTAATTTTCTTTCTTTCTTTCTTTCTTTCTTTCTTTCTTTCTTTTTTTTTTTTTTTTGTTTTGACAGGCAGAGTGGACAGTGAGAGAGAGAGACAGAGAGAAAGGTCTTCCTTTTTCCATTGATTCACCCCCCAGTGGCCGCTGCACTGCAGCCGGCGCACCGCACTGATCCGAAGCCAGGAGCCAGGTGCTTCTCCTGGTCTCCCGTGCAGGTGCAGGGCCAAAGTACTTGGGCCATCCTCTACTGCACTCCCTGGCCACAGCAGAGAGCTGGACTGGAAGAGGGGCAACCGGGACAGAATCCGGCACCCCGACCGGGACTAGAAGCTGGAGTGCTGGCGCCGCAGGCGGAGGATTAGCCTATTGAGCCGTGGCGCCAGCCTAAATCTAATTTTCATGTTGCCCAGTAAATTCCTGATCTACTCAAACATTCGCATGTTTTTTGCTGAAACACACAAGCATACACAATTGCATATTCCCAATCCCAACACACAGGGCAATTTATTTAAAAGAAAATCTGTTATTTCAGGTGCTTGTGGCAGAATTCATTTGTTTCTATGGCATATGTGAACTATTTTCACCTGGCCCACATTTTTATGTGTTTATTTCCTGATAGCATGGGTGGTGCCTAGGATCAAATGGAGTACTCAGAAGTGCTTCATGTCTACCCTTCATATCCATGTAAGTCACCTGCATTTCCAGTGAGCTGCTGGGGCGGGGGGCATTGCTTCTGGTGCAGGGACCTTGCCTTGGTGGTGAGTTCAGGCTGTTCCCACCTAACAGGCAGAGCTGCATTTACACCTAACTAGCAGGTTAAAAGTCTTAACTAATTCACCAAGAAAATCTGCCCATTCTGTTTCAGAAATTCACTCCAGCATTTTGTATTTGTCCAATATGTCTCACCTATGCTTTTAGTGGGAAGACTAAAGGGAGACAAATTATACATCTGATACATGGAGCCTGCCAACTACACAATTCTTCAAATGATGAAACTCATTTGTTTTTCAACATTTCCAACAACCTTTTCTTGGTAGTGGCTCATGTTCAATTTAAACCCGTTCAGTTCCCCCATAGCTTCTAATTCAGCACTATGCTAGATACTCCGAAGGAGCTCAAAGGGGAGTCAGACCTGTTTCTGGTCTTCAATAAACTCACAGTCTAAATGGAAGATGAACTACAGTATGAGGGAGAATGCTTGTAACATTCAGTCTACTTTCTAAAATATTATTTCTTCAGTCAGACGACTTGAACACCTCTAGAATTAGGACACTTGTTACTTTCTCAATGCCCCTCATTCCATCTTGACTACACCTGAGATTACAGTCTGAGTCTTTCAGTTCTATGTTAAAAACCAGCCCAGACCCTCCTGCATGTGTGCACTCAATAAATGATTGATGAGTGAAGAAGTGCCATCAAGAATGTCCACGAGAGTAGAGATAAGAATATAGTGTTTCCTTAAAGATACATCATGGTGGTGGGCCCTACAAGGTTTAAATAGACACAGATGCAGGGATGGGCATTTGGGTAGAGAGAGCAGGGGAGCCAAGGCAGGAGGCTGGGTGCCCCAAGTTGGCTTTTTCTGTTTGAATTGCTCCAAGTGTTGTCCCAATAACATTTGTCCCAAATCTCTCATTCCTTTAAAAATAGAAAGAGTAGTAGGCATTTGGCCTTGTGGTTAAAACACTGGTTAATTTGTCCATGTCTAGTACCAAAGTGCCTAGGCTTAATACCCACCTCTAGCTCCTGATTCCAGCTTTCTGCTGATGCAAACCCTGGGGAGGCAGTGGCAATGGCTCAAGTAATTGGGTTCCTTCTAACTATATGGGAGATCTGGATTGGATTCCTGGCTTCTGACTTCAGCTTTATCCAGTCCTGGTCATATGAATACTTTGAAAAGTGAAGCATCAGATAGAGTTTCTCTCTCTCTCTCTCTCTCTCTCTCTCTCTCATTCTCTCTCTTTTTCCCTATCCCTTTCCCTATCTCTTTCCCTTTCTGTGTTAGTCAATAAGTAAATCTACAAATTCGCCCCTGTTAGAGCATGATTTAGGTGTCTCTTTCATTATTTCCAAAGCAAAGATCTAGATCCAGACAAGTTGACCTCTGAGGCCCCTTCATCTCAACATCCTGTGATGATAAGATGACTTTGTCTTGCCTATTCAGCATTGAGCACTTTCCTGGAAAATGTGTGATTATTAGTCAAGCCAACCTCCAAGAGGACACTATGTCTTCCCAGCCTCTTGTACACGTTAACAACACCATCGCTGTGCCTTCATTTAACACTTGTTGAGTACATGCTGTATGCCAGGCAGTCTTCATGATTACTTCATTCATTCTCAAAGCAGCTTACAAATGCAGTCCTTGTCATTAGCCCATTTTTGCAGATGAAAGAACTGAGTCTTCAAGGGGTTACCCTGGTAGTCTGAATCCAGAGTCTCTGCAAAGCTTCTTTTTCATACTAATGTATGAATATTCAAGTACCTGCTTGCTTCATTCCAAGTATTTCTCGGTAATCCACTCAGCATATTGAGCTGTCACCCTTTACCTCTCTAACTTAATTGAGTATCCAGGCCTGGTGTTCATTCTTTCTTTGTTTTTTAACCTTGCAACTTCTTGTTTGACTAGTGAATTGGATAGATAAGCAAGTATTTTATCATTTATAGGGAATATTAAGATTCCAGTACAGGAGATATTTAAACAAAAGCTGGATTGCTACATCTCCTGCAAAGATGATTGATTCAAGTCTCAAGTAGAAAACGAGTGGACTCTTGTAATTCCTTTCAAACCTGGGATTCCATTATTCTATCAGTGTGGAAGCATGTCATTTCTAAGGCCATGATTTCATTTTCCATGTGCTCTGATCAGACTCAATATAACAATTCACTACCTAGTATTCACCTACCTTAACGAGATTACCTTGTAGTATTTATGAACACCATGACTGAGAGTGGACTTTAGTTTCAATATTATGTAACATAATATAAGAGTATTCAAACACTTAGTGGTAAAAGGAATTAAAAGTTTATTTTGTTGCCAAAAAGTTAAAATCCATACTTGGACCCCTGCCACCCATGTGGGAAATTTGAATGGAGTTCCAGCCTTCTGGGTTCAACCTGGTCCTGCTGTGGCCATTGTGACCATTCAGGGAGTGAACCAGCAGATAGAAGGTTCTCTCTCTCTCTCTCTCTCTCTCTCTGTTTCTCACCACTTCTTTGAAACTCTGCCGTTCAAATAAAATAAATCTTTTTTTTAAAGCTACATTATTGACTATTTACTCTCTACTAATTGAATTAGCCCAGGCAACCCCAGCTTGACAACATGTATTATTTGGAGTGGATTTCTCAGTATCAGATCCATCTGAAATATGACATAGGTCAGCATTCCATAACCCATGTGTTCAGTCACAAGTTAGGCAGTGGGTGGCTCTCTAGAGATTCCACAGGGAATTGCACCCCTTCCTCAGCCTATGCCATGGACAGCTTGGAGCCGCTGTCAAATGCTGAGTCCCCTCCCACAAATGTGACAGAGTGGAGAAGGACTGGTGACCTCTCCCTGAGAGGGCGCCATGGGCCCTTGCCTCTGGCATCATGGAGCCTGATAGCCACCAGCAGCTAATCTCCCTGCCTACGGAGGTGAACAGGAAGCCAAAGCCTGGGCCACAAACACTGCTCACTAGCAGCCCAGGGTTGAAGTCAATGGAACAGGAAAGAGAAAAAATTCAGTGTTTTATTCAGGCTTACAGAGACAGAAAATCTTGAAAAAGGACATCTTAGCCAAATTCTGGGGGACATTTAAAAAAAAAGATGTATTTATTTGAAAGGCAAAGAGAGAGAGAGAGAGAGAGAGAGAATGAGAATCTTCCATCTACTTGTTAACTCCCCTAAAGGCTACAGAAACCAGGGCTGGGTCAGTCTGAAGCCAGGAGCCAAGAATTCCATCCAGGTCTCCCCCAGTGGTGGCAGGGGCCCAAATCATCTACTGCTTTTCCAGGGACATTAGCAGTGAGCTGGAAACACAGGTGATGCTGGTGTTGCAAAAAGCAGCTTCCCTGCTGTACCACAAGCTCCAGCCCCTCTGGGGGACATTTCTGTTCAGCAGTTCTGTTGCAAACATCTTACGACCTGAGAAAAGTAACAACTTGTGGGAGCAAAAGTGGCACTCCAGCCCCTTGGCCTGTGGGGGACTGAGTTTTGTCCTTTCTCATAGAAGCATGGTTCCAATGGAAACCCTGTGGCATTGGCTCCGTGCCCAACCAGGGAACAGCAGCTTGGCTTCTTTCTTTCCAAATCAGTAAATCATTTCAAAAGACAAATGCCTGAGAATGGACTGTTTAGGAATAGCCCCAAATATATGATATTTCCAAGGAAGGGATTTTGGGGGGAAGTAAATCATTCCTATGCTTCAGGGCAGTTAATAAGTTGCTTGCAACACACCTCTCAAGCATCAATATTTTGTGTTGCACAGATGAGAACCTCTAGTTAGCAAATAAATATTTTAACGCATATGTTTGGTGCAAATTTAATTACATTTTATTGAAACAAGTATATTGTTGGTACCCTATGTCATATTGTCATGCATCAAAGGAGAAATGTGTCCTCATACTTTCTCCCTGAAAATTATTTTTTCCTATCTTACTTGTCAGAATCAGAAGACCAAAAGTTTGCTTTATGTATTATTTACCATGAATAAATTTGCCACGTACATCATCTCACTTAAATAATGCAGGCATCCCTCAGCTTTTGTAGTAGATAATCTCTGAAGCAAAATTTACTCAGATTCTATGTATACTTTTACAGAAATTCACACACACAAACACACAGAAGATATTTTAAAAGTTATTACATGATTTTCATCAAATTGATAATGAAAATACGTATGATTTTTTAGAATATCTTCTTAGGGGGTAGGTAGATATTGACACTGGACAGATTTTTCAGTTGTGGTGGTAAACAAATAAGCTACTTACCACTGACTCCCACTGAAAGCCCTTGGACTTCTGGACTTGGGGGTGGAGCTTGCTGCTCTCCACACTAGCACTTCAGCCAGAAAGAACGCTCCATGGTGGAACTAGTTGTTGACCTCCATGTATTATAAGGGGCACCTGCCATTCCAGGGGCCGCAGAGAATGCAGTTATGGCATGAGGCAGAGCAAAAACCCTCTTTGATCTCTCCACACTTCACTTTCCTAGGGTGGCCATTTATAAATGCCTGTGGACCGACCTTTTGGGAGTATCCATGTACTCTCTCTAGGCTGCTGTTCTGGGACTCCTCGGAGAGCAAACACAACTCATGGGCAACAGCCTGAGTAGAAACTGGAAATGATGAGCAATTAATTCTCTCTTGGATTCATTAGGGTCGTGACACTTGTCTTTTCCCAGCATTCAATGGGGAGATCAGCTTCCTAACCTTTGGAGCCATTTGTGAGTAAAGTGTACTGAGTTTGTTTTTAAAGATTTATTTATTTTGAAAGTCAGAGTTACAGAGAGGGACATGCATACATACACACACAGAAAGAGAATTTTTCATCTCTGGTTCACTCCCCAAATGACTGCAACAGCCAGCACTGGGCCAGGCCAAAGTCAGGAGCCAGGAGCTTCAGTTGGGTCTCACACATGGGTGGCAGTGGCCCAAACACTTGGACCATCCTCTGCTGCCTTCCCAGGCACATTATTAGGGAGCTGGACCAGATGTAGAGCAGCCAGGACTCAAATCAGCACCCATATAAGATGCCAGCATTGCAGGAGGAGGCTTCACCTGCTATGCCACAACATGAGGCCCAGTTTTAAGGCTTTTCGAAAGTTTTATTTAATATATACAAATTTTGTGTATTTCTTATATACAGATTCAGGAACATAGTGATTCTAATACCCTACCCTCCCTCCCACCCATGTTCCCACCCTTTTTTCTCCTCCCTTACCTATTCCCATTCTTAATTTTTCAAATATTTATTTTTAGTTAACTTTATACTAATAAGATTAAGCCTACACTAAATAAAGAGTTCAACAAATAGTATGAAGAAAAAAAAAACACTGTTCCTCAACTGTTGAAACATCTGTAAACAATCATTGAATCTCAAAATGTCAATTTCACTCCAAAGATTACTTTTTAGGTACTCTACTAGTTACTGCAGATCAGGGGAAAATATGGTATTTGTTTACTTGGAACTGGCTTATTTCACTAAGTATAATGGTTTTCAGTTGCATAAAACAGGATTTCATTTTTTACTGCTGTATAGTATTCCATAGTATATACATACCATAATTTTTTTTATCTAGTCTTCAATTGATGGACATCTGAGTTGATTCCATATCTTAGCTATTGTGAATTGAGCTGCAATAAACATGTGGGTACAGATAACTCTTTCATTTGCTGATTTCATTTTGTTTGGGTAAATTCCCAGAAGTGCAGTGGCTGGGTCTGTTTTCAGATTTCTGAGGTATCTCCATACTGTCTTCCACAGCGGTTGACCTGTTTACATTCCCACCAACAGTGGATTAAGGTATCTTTTGCCTCACATCCTCACAGTGTTTGTTGATTTCTGTATGAGAGCCATTCTAACTGGGAAGAAGTGAAACCTCATTGTATTTTTGATTTGCATTTCCTTGATGGCTAGGGATCTTGAGCACTTTTTATGTGTCTATTGGTTATTTGAATTTCCTCTTTTGAAAAATGTCTATTCAAGTCTTTTGCACTATTTCTTTTTTCTTTAAGATTTTATTTATTTATTGGAGAGGTACAGTTACAGAGAGAGGGAGAGATGGAGAGAAAGGTCTTCCATCTACTGGTTCACTCCCCAAATGGCCACATGGTTGGAGCTGAGCTGATCTGAAGCCAAGAGCCAGGAGCTTCTTCCAGTTTCCCATGTGGGTACATGGGCCCAGCCACTTAGGGCATCTTCTACTGCTTTCCCAGGCTAAAGAGCTCAATCTGAAGAAGAGCAGCCAGGACTAGAACTGGTGCCCATATGGGATTCTGGCGTTGCAGGAAGAGGCTTAGCTTACTATGCCACAGCGTCAGCCCATGCCCATTTCTTAACTGGATTGTTTGTTTTGTTGCTGTTGAGTTTCTTGAGCTCTTTATAGATTCTGGATATTAATCCTTTATCAGTTGCATAGTTTGCAAATATTTTCTCCCATTCTGTCAGTTGCTTCTTCATTTTTCAGTGTGTTTCTTTTGCAGTGCAGAAGCTTCTCTGTCTGATGCAATCACATTTGTCAGTTTTGGCTTTGCCTATGCTTTCATGGTCTTTTCCAAGAAGTCTTTTCCTATGCCAATGTATTGCAGGGTTTCCCCAATGTTCTCTAGTAATTTGATGGTATTAGTCCATAGATTTAGAACTTCAATCTATTTTGAGTGGATTTGTGTATAAGGTCAAGGTAAGGGTCTTATTTCAGACTTCTGTACACAGAGATCTAATTTTCTCAGCACCATATGTTGAAGAGACTGCTCTGCTCCAGGGATTGATTTTAGCTCCTTTGTCAAGGATAAGTTAGTTGTAGAGAGAGTGAGTTGATTTCTGGAGTTTCTATTCTGTTCCATTGGTCTACAATCTATTTTTTGTGCCAGTACCAGGCTTTTTTGATGATAACTGCCCTATAGTATATCTCTTTTTTTTAAACAGGTAGAGTGGACAGTGAGAGAGAGAGACAGAGAGAAAGATCCTCCTTTTCCGTTGGTTCACCCCCCAGTGGCCACTGCGGTCAGTGTGCTGCAGCTGGCGCATTGTGCTTATCCAAAGCCAGGAGCCAGGTGCTTCTCCTGGTCTTCCATGTGGATGCAGGGCCCAAGCACTTGGGCCATCCTTCACTGCCTTCCCAGGCCACAGCAGATAGCTGGACTGGAAGAGGAACAACCAGGACAGAATCTGGCGCCCTGACTGGGATTAGAACCCGGGGTGCTGGCGCCGCAAGCAGAGGATTAACCTATTGAGCCGCCATGCCAGGCCAATGTAGTATATCTTGAAATCTGGTATTGTGATGCCTCTGGCTTTGTTTTGTTATATAGGATTGCTTTAGCTATTTGAGGTCTCCTGTGTTTCCATATGAATTTTAGCACCATTTTTTTCTAGATCTGAGAAGAATGTCATTGGTATTTTGATTGGGATTGTATTGAATCTGTAAATTGCTTTCGGTAGTATGAACATGTTGATGATATTGATTCTTCCAATCCATGAACATGGAAGATTTTTTCATTTTATTTTGTTTTATTCTTTAATGTTTTGTAATTTTCATTGTAGAGATCCTTGACATCCTTAGTTAAATTTATTCCAAGATGTTATTTTTCGGCAGCTATTGTGAATGGGATTGATCTTAGAGGTTCTTTCTCAGCCATGGCATTGTCTGTGTATATAAAGGCTATTGATATTTGTGTATTAATTTTATTTCCTGCTACTTTACCAAACTCTTCTATGAGTTTCAGTAGTTACTTAGTGGAGTCTTTTTGCTTCCTCTGTATATAGAATCATGTCATCTGCAAATAGGGATAGTTTGACTTCCCTCTTCCCAATTTGTATCCATTTGATTTCTTTTTCTTTTTTTAAAGATTTATTTTATTTATTTGAAAGGCAGAGTTACAGAGAGTGTGACCTTCCATCCACTGGTTCACTCCCCAAATGTCTATGACAGCCGGAGCTGAACCAATTCAAGCCAGGAGCTTCTTCCAGGTCTCCCACATGGGTGCAGGGGTCCAAACACTTAGGCCATCTTCTACTGCTTTCCCAGGCCAGAGAGCTGGATTGAAACTGAGCAACTAGAACTGGAACTGTAGCTCATACGGGATGCCACTGCTGCAGACTGGGGCTTTAACTTGCTGTGCCACAGCGCTGTACCCTTATTTCTTTTTGTTGCCTAATGGTTCTGGCTAAAACTTCCAGGACTATACTGAATAGCAATGGTGAGCGTGCGCATACATTTCTGGTTCTGGATCTTAGTGGGAATGCTTCCAATTTTTCCCCATTCCATAAGATGCTGGCTGTGAGTTTATCGTAAATTGCCTTGATTGTGTTGAGGAATGTTCCTTCTATACCCAATTTGCTTAGAGTTTTCAACATGAAAGGATTTTGCATTTTATCAAATGCTTTCTATGCATCTATTGAGATAATCATATGGTTTTTATTCTTCAGTTTGTTAATGTGATGCCTCACATTTTTTTTTTTTTTGATTTATGAATGTTGAACCATCCTGGCATACCAGGGATAAATTCTACATGGTTCAGGTGAATGATCTTTCTGATGTATTGTTGGATTCAATTAACTAGTAGTTTGTTGAGGATTTTTGAATCTATGTTCATCAGGGAAATTGGTTGATAGTTCTCTTTCTCTTATATCTTTTTTCTGGTTAGGATTAAAGTAATGATGGCCTGAAATAAAGGGATTTGGAGTATTCCTTCACTTTCAGTTGTTTTGAATAGCTTGAGAGGAGTTGGAATTAGTTCTTCTTTTAATGCCCAGTAGAATTCAGCAGTGAAGTCATCCAGTCCTGGGCTTTTCTTTGCTTGGAGTATCTTTATACTGATTCACTCTCCATATTGGTTATTGGTCTTTTTACATTTCTATGTCTTCAATGTTAATAGATTGTATGTGTCTAGGAATCTATCCATTTCTTCTACAGTTTCCGATTTGTTGGCATACAGCCCTTTGTAGTAATTTCTGATGACTCTTTTTATTTCTGTAGTATCTGCTATTACATTGCCTTTTTCATCTCTGATTTTATTGATTTGGGTATTCTCCATCTTTTTTTTTGTTAGTTGGCCCAATGGTGTATCAACTTTGTTTTTTTCAAAACCAGCTCTTCACTTATTTTTTGTATTTTTATTTAAATTTTATTTCTTCTCTAATTTTTTCTTTTCAACTTTTATTTAATAAATACAAATTTACAAAGGACAACTTTTGGATTATAGCAGCTTTCCCCCCCATAACCTCCCTCCTACCTACAACCATCCAAACTACCACTCCTTCTCCCATCACATTCTTCATCATGATTCACTTACAATTATCTTTATATACAGAAGATCAATTTAGTATATATGAAGTAAAGATTTAGGCTGGCACCGCAGCTCACTAGGCTAATTCTCCACCTGCGGCGCCGGCACCCCAGGTTCTAGTCCCGGTTGGGGCGCCGGATTCTGTCCAGGTTGCTCCTCTTCCAGTCCAGCTCTCTGCTGTGGCCTGGGAAGACAGTGGAGGATGGCCCAAGTGCTTGGGCTCTGCACCCCCATGGGAGGCCAGGAGGAAATACCTGGCTCCTGGATTCAGATCAGTGCAGCGCACCAACCGTAGTGGCCATTTGAGGGGTGAACCAACGGAAAAGGAAGATCTTTCTCTCTCTCTCTCTCTCTCTCTCTGTCTGTCTAACTCTGCCTGTCAAAAAAGAGATTTCAACAGTTCACACCCACACAGAAACACAAAGTATACAGTACTGTTTGAGTACAGTTATACCATAGTACAACACCTTAAGGACAGAGATCCTACATGGGGAGTAATTGCACAGTGACTCCTGTTGTTGATTTAACAATTGACACTCTTATTTATGATGTCAGTAATCACCCTAGGTTCTTGTCATGAGTTGCCAAGGCTATGGAATCCTCTTGAGTTCGCTGACCGATCTTATTTAGACAAAGTGGAAGTTCTCTGCTCCCTTCAGAGAAAGGTACCTCCTTCTTTGATGGCCTGTTCTTTCCACTGGGATCTCACTCACAGAGATCTTTCATTTAGGTCTTTTTTTGCCACAGTGACTTGGATTTCCATGCCTTAAATAATCTCATGGGCTTTTTAGCCACATCCAAATGCCATATGGGCTGATTCTGAGGCAGAGTGCTGTTTAGGACATCTGCCATTCTATGAGTCTGCTGTGTATCCACTTCCCATGTTGGATTGTTTTCTCCTTTTTAAATCTATCAGTTAGTATTAGCAGACACTAGTCTTGTTTATGTGATCCCTTTGACAATTGATCTTATCATGATGATCAATTATGAACTGAAACTGATCACTTTGACTAGTGAGATGGCATTGGTACATGTCACCTTGATGGGACTGAATTGGAATCCCTTGGCATGTTTCTAACTGTACCATTAGGGGTAAGTCTGATTGAGCATGTGCCATACTGTACCTCTCCTCCTTCTCTTATTCCCACTCTTATATTTAACAGGGATCACTTTTCAGTTAAATTTCAACACCTAAGAATAATTGTGTGTTAATTAAAGAGTTCAATCAATGGTATGAAGTGGAACAAAAAATACTAAAAATAATAAAGTATTAAGTTGTTCCTCGACAGTCAGAGCAAGGGCTGATCAAGTCACTGTTTCTCATAGTGTCCATTTCATTTCAACAGATTTCCTTTTAGGTATTCAGTTAGTTGTCACCAATCAGGGAGAAAATATGATATTTGTCCCTTTGGGACTGGCTTACTTCACTCAGCATAATGTTTTCCAGATTCCTCCATTTTGTTGCAAATGACCGGATTTCATTGTTTTTGACTGCTGTATAGTATTCTATAGAGTACATATCCCATAATTTCTTTATCCAGTCTTCTGTTGATGGGCATTTAGGTTGATTCCATGTCTTAGCTATTGTGAATTGAGCTGCAATAAACATTGAGGCATAGACAGCTCTTTTATTTACCAATTCAATTTACTTTGTAAATTCCAAGTAGTGGGATGGCTGGGTTGTATGGTAGAGTTATATTCAGGTTTCTGAGGAATCTCCAGACTGACTTCCATAGTGGCTTTACCAGTTTGCATTCCCACCAACAGTGGGTTAGTGTCCCTTTTTCCCCACATCCTCGCCAGCATCTATTGTTGGTAGATTTCTGAATGTGAGCCATTCTAACTGGGGTGAGGTGAAACCTCATTGTGGTTTTGATTTGCATTTCCCTGATTGCTAGTGATCTTGAACATTTTTTCATGTGTCTGTTGGCCTTTTGGATTTCCTCTTTTGAAAAATGTCTATTGAGATCCTTGTCCCATCTCTTAAGTGGGTTGTTTGTTTTGATGTTGTAGAATTTCTTGATCTCTTTGTAGATTCTGCTTATCAACCCTTTATCTGTTTCATAGTTTGCAAATATTTTTCCCATTCTATTGGTTGCCTCTTCACTTTCCTGACTGTTTCTTTTGCCATGCAGAAACTTCTCAAATAGATGTAATCCCAAATGTTAATTTTGGCTTTGACTGCCTGTGCCTTTGGGGTCTTTTCCAGGAATTCTTAGCCTGTGCCTACATCTTGCAGGGTTTCTCCGATGTTCTCTAATAATTTGATGGTGTCGGGTCGTAGATTTAGATCATTAATCCATGTTGAGTGTATTATTTGTGTAAGGTGTAAAGTAGGGGTCTTGTTTCATGCTTCTGCACGTGGAAATCCAATTTTCCCAGCACCATTTGTTAAATAGACTGTCCCTGCTCCAGGAATTGGTTTTAGATCCTTGATAAAATATAAGTTGGTTGTAGATGTTTGGATTGATTTCTGGTGTTTCTATTCTGTTCCATTGGTCTATCCATCTGTTTCTGTACCAGTACCATGCTGTTTTGATTACAACTGCCCTGTAGTATGTCCTGAAGTCTGGTATTGTGATGCCTCCGGCTTTGTTTTTGTTGTACAAGATTGCTTTAGCTATTCGAGGTCTCTTGTGCCTCCATATGAATTTCAGCATCATTTTTTCTAGATCTGCGAAGAATGTCTTTGGTATCTTGATTGGGATTGCATTGAATCTATAAATTGCTTTTGGGAGAATGGACATTTTGATGATGTTGATTCTTCCAATCCATGAGCATGGAAGATTTTTCCATTTTTTGGTATCCTCTTCTATTTCTTTCTTTAAGGTTTTGTAATTTTCATCGTAGAGATCTTTAACGTCCTTAGTTAAGTTGATTCCAAGGTATTTGATTGTTTTTGTAGCTATTGTGAATGGGATTGATCTTAGCAGTTCTTTCTCAGCCAAGGAATTGCCTGTGTTTACAAAGGCTGTTGATTTTTGTGCATTGATTTTATATCCTGAATAGCTATGGTGAGGGTGGACATCCATGTCTGGTACCAGATCTCAGTGAAAATGCTTCCAATTTTTCCCCATTCAATAGGAAGCTGGCCATGGGTTTGTCATAAATTCCTTTTTTTGTATTGAGGAATGTTCCTTCCATACCCAGTTTGCTTAGAGTTTTCATCATGAAAGGGTGTTGTATTTTATCAAATGCTTTCTATGCATCTATTGAGATAATCATATGGTTTTTCTTCTGCAGTCTGTTAATGTGGTGTATCACATTGATTGTTTTGTGAACATTGAACCATCCCTGCATACCAGGGATAAATCCCACTTGGTCTGGGTGGATGATCTTTCTGATGTGTTGTTGCATTCTATTGGCCAGAATTTTATTGAGGATTTTTGCTTCTTTGTTCATCAGGGATATTGGTCTGTAATTTTCTTTCAATGCTGCATCTTTCTCTGGTTAGGGATTAAGGTGATACTGGCTTCATAGAAATAATTTGAGAGGGTTCCATCTTTTTCGATTGTTCTGAATAGTTTGAAAAGAATTGGAGTAAGTTCTTCTTTAAATGTCTGGTAGAATTCAGCAATGAATCCATCTGGTCCTGGGCTTTTCTTTGTTGGGAGGGCCTTTATTACTGATTCAATTTCTGCCTCAGTTATGGGTCTGTTTAGGTTTTCTTTGTCTTCATGGTTCAATTTAGGTAGGTTGTATGTGTCCAGGAATCTATCCGTTTCTGATAGATTTCCCTGTTAGGTGGCATACAATTCTTTGTAGTAATTTCTGATGACTCTTTATTTCTGTGGTGTCTGTTGTTACATTCCCCTTTTCATCTCTGATTTTATCGATTTGGGTCTTTCTCTTCTTTTTTTAGTTAGTTGGGCCAATGGTGTGTCAATTTGTTAATTTTATAAAAAAAAAGAATCTTCATTTTGCTGATCTTATGTAATATTTTTTTGGATTCAATTCTGTTGATTTAATCTCAAATTATTTCTCTTCTCCTACTTGTTTTACGTCTGGTTTGCTGCAGTTTTTCTAGACCCTTGAGATGCATTGAGAGCTCATTTATTTGGTGCCTTTCCAATTTCTTGATGTAGGCTCCTATTGCTATAAACTTTCCTCTTAACACTGCTTTTGCTGAATCCCATAAGTTTTGATACATTGTGTTGTTAACCTGATTTACTTCCAGAAAGTTTTTGATTTCTCTCTTGATTTCTTCTTCTTTTTTTTTTTTTTTAAACTTTTATTTAATGCATATAATTTTCCAAAGTACGACTTATGGATTACAATGGCTTCCCCCCCATACCGTCCCTCCCACCCACAACCCTCCCCTTTCCCACTCCCTCTCCCCTTCCATTCACATCATGATTCATTTTCGATTATCTTAATATACAGAAGATCAGCTTAGTATACATTAAGTATGGATTTCAACAGTTTGCTCCCACACAGAAACATAAAGTGAAAAATAATAGATGATTTTTTTAAATGATGATGAAATCAGAGCAGACCTATTGTCATGTTTAATCCCAGTGAGAGTCAAGTTGGGAATTGATAATTTCTTTTTTTTTTTTTCTTTTTTTTTTTTTTTTTTTACAGAGGATCAGTTTAGTATGCATTAAGTAAGGATTTCAACAGTTTGCACCCCCATAGAAACACAAAGTGAAATATATTGTTTGAGTACTCGTTATAGCATTAAATCTCAATGTACAGCACATTAAGGATAGAGATCCTACATGAGGAGTAAGTGCACAGTGACTCCTGTTGTTGACTTTACCAATTGACACTCCTGTCTATGGCATCAGTAATCTCCCTATGCTCCAGTCATGAGTTTCCAAGGCTATGGAAGCCCTCTGAGTTCTCCGACTCTTATCTTGTTTAGACAAGGTCATAGTCAAAGTGGAGGTTCTCTCCTCCCTTCAGAGAAAGGTACCTCCTTCTTTGATGACCTGTTCTTTCCACTGGGATCTCACTCGCAGAGATCTTTTGCCAGAGTGTCTTGGCTTTCCATGCCTGAAATACTCTCATGAGCTTTTCAGCCAGCTCCGAATGCCTTTAGGGCTGAGATTTCTCTCTTGATTTCTTCTATGACCCACTGTTCATTCAGGAGCATGTTGTTTAGTATCCATGTGTTTGCATATGCTTTTGGGATTCCTGAGTTGCTCATTTCCAGCTTCATTCCATGGTAGTCTGAGAAGATGCTTGATATGACTTCAGTTCTTTTGAATTTCCTGAGACTTGCTTTATGACCTAGTATGTGGTCAGTCCTAGAGTAGGTTCCATGTACTGCTGAGAAGAATGTGTATTCTTTAAGTGTAGGATGAAAAGTTCTGTAGATATCTGTTACATCCATTTGGTCTATATTGTTGATTATGTCTGCTGTTTCCTTGTTGATCTTCTGTCTGGTTGATCTGTCTATTGTTGAAAGTGGAGTGTTGAAGTCCCCCAGTACTATTGTATTGGAGTCTAAGTCTCCCTTTAAGTTCCTTAACACATCTTTTAAATAAACCGGTGCCCTGTAATTAGGCACATATACGTTTATAATAGTTACATCTTCCCATTGAATTGATCCCTTAATCATTATATAGTGCCCCTCTTTGTCTCTCTTAACAGTTTTTGTGTTAAAGTTTATTTTGTCTGATATTAGGATGGCTATGCCAGCTCTTTTTCGGTTTCTGTTGGCATGGAATATCTTTTTCCAGCCTTTCTCTTTCAGTCTGCATGCATCTGTTGGAAAGATGTGTTTCTTCTAGCAGCAAATAGATGGGTTTTGTTTTTTAATCCATTCATCCAGTCTGTGTCTTTTAACTGGAGAGTTGAGACCATTTACATTAAATGTGACTATTGATAAGTAGTGACTTTTTCAAAGTAGTGCCATTTTCAAAGATATATATATATATAATATATGCTTTGAACTTCCTGTGATCTTTTACTGGGAGATTTTCTTCCTTTACCTTCTTTTGTATTGATGGCCGTGTTTCTGCGTGTAACACATCTTTCTTTTTTTTTTTTTTTTTTTTTTGACAGGCAGAGTGGACAGTGAGAGAGCGAGAGAGACAGAGAGAAAGGTCTTCCTTTTGCCATTAGTTCACCCTCCAATGGCCGCCGCGGCCAGCGCGCTGCGGCTGGCATACCGCGCTGATCCAATGGCAGGAGCCAGGTACTTATCCTGATCTCCCATGGGGTGCACATCTTTAAGCATCTTTTGCAGACTGCTCAAGTGGTAACAAATTCTTTCAATTTCTGCTTGCTATGAAAGGTCTTTATTTCACTTTCATTCACAAATGAGAACTTTGCAGGGTATAATATTCTGGGATGGCAGTTTTTCTCTCTTAGTACCTGGGCTATGTCTCGCCATTCCCTCCTAGCCTGTAGGGTTTCTGCTGAGAAGTCTGCTGTGAGTCTAATTGGAGATCCTCTGAGAGTAATCTGATGTTTCTCTCTTGCACATTTTAGAATCTTTTCTTTATGTTTCACTGTGGTGAGTTTGATTACAATGTGTCATGGTGAGGATGTCTTTTGGTCATGTTTACTGGGGGTTCTGTGTGCTTCCTGTACTTGGATGTTTCTTTCTTTCTCCAAACCTGGGAAGTTTTCTGCTAGTATCTCACTAATCCTTTCTCTCTCTCCATGCCTTCAGGAACTCCTAGAACCTGAATGTTGGGTTTTTAAATAGTATCCTGTAGATTCCCAAGAATGTTTTTTAGATTGCTAATTTCCTCTTCTTTTCTTTGGTTTGATTGTATACTTTCCTGTGCTCTCTCTTCTAAGTCTGATATTCTCTCTTTTACCTCAATGATTCTGTTTTTAAGGCTCTCAAATATGTTTTTCATTTTTTTATTGAATTCTTCATTTCATTTTGATTTCTCTTCTATATCTCAGTTTCATGTTCTACTAAATTCCTCATTTAATTTTGATTCCTACTTAAGATTTCATTTTCACAAGGGAGATTTTCTGTCCTATCCTGTATGGATTTCTGTAGTTCTTGCATTGTTTTTGATAATTTCTTAATGTTCTTATCCTAAATTTTTTGAATTCCGTTTCTTGCATTTCTTCTATCTCATTATCTTCATAATCTTGTATTGGAGTGTCATGTTCATTTGGGAGCATCATGATGTCTTCCTTGTTCTTGTTTCCTCAGTTTTTCTGTTTGTTGTTTGGCATTGTGGAAACATTCTTTGGTTTCTTCTTTTTTTAGATGACACACCCAGGTTTGGCATGGTTAATCTCTCCATCTTTTCTTTAAATTCAGAATAGCAGTTATTCTGCTCAGCTGAGCTCTTCTCCTTGATGGCAATCAGTGCCTGAGCGCTAGCCCCAGTGGGTATAGTATTGGTCTGCTCTGTCCCTAGGACCACACAAAGGATCTGTGCAGTCCTCAGTGTAAGCTCAGATTCCCCTGCAATGTCTCTCACTGGGTAGCCAAGGCTACCAAGCTTGTGGCGTCTCCCACCAAGACTACTCTCATCTCAGCCACACTGTGAGTTCTCCCACACACCCTCAGTTGTTTTTTTTCTTTTCACAGTCCCAGTTCATAAGCTCCACACATTCACCAGGTCTTAGTCTCCTGTTATTACTCCTAGCCAGAGTCAAGTTTTTCTGTTTGGTTGAGGGCAGGAACGGCTCCGAGCTGACGCAGCTGTTATGGATGTCCAAAATGGCTCCTGCTCTGTTGTCTCACTCACCTTTGAAAGGTGAGTGTAGAGAGAGACTCGTGTCCGTACTGTCCCTTTTGTTTTTTTCTCTCCTCTGGTTAGGCTGGTGTACTTTCCTCCATGGGGCTTCAAGCCTCGTTCCCTCCAGGCTCTTCCTGCCGCTTTTCTGCCAGTGCTCGGGCTACTGCGGTTTTGCCTCACCTCCAATTCTAGCTCTGGTGTGGGGGAGAAGATTCTCCATAGCTGGGCTCCTGAGCCATGGGTGCCCGTGCCCTCCATGTAGATCCACTGTGTCCCTCTATTTCCAGAAGGTTCCCTCTGAAGTTTTTTCCCTAACTCTCCCCTGAGACTTCACTATCTCCACTTTTATTAAACTGTCTTTTCCTGGACTATCAGTGAGCTCCCTCTTTATTCTACCATCTTGGAGCCACTCCCATTTCTTCTCTAATTTTTATTATTTCTTTCCTCCTACTAATTTTGAGTTCAGTTTGTTGCCATTTTTCTAGGTCCTTGATATGCATTTATTTGGTACATTTCCAACTTCTTGAGGTATGCACCATTTTCTATAAACTTTCCTCTTTTTTAAATTTTGTTTAAGGAATACAACTTCAAGCATTTAAAATATACAGATTTGGGAACATGATGTTTCTTCCCCCCACCTCCTCCCACCCATACTCTGGCCTTTCTTTCTCCTCCCTCTTCATTTTCCATTCTTTTTTTTTTTTAACAGAGATCAATTTTCAGTTAACTTTTATACTCATCAGATTAACTCTACACTCAGTAGAGAGTTTACTGATTAGTATCAATAAAAAATGAAGAAAAAACCCAACCGACCAAGCAAGTAAACAAACAAACAAAATATTGTTCCTCCACAGTCAAGGCAAAGGTTGTTCTAAATCATGGCATCTCAAAGTGTCAATTGTTTCACTCCCATAGATTGCATTTTAGGTACTCTATTAGTTACCACAGATCAGAGAGACCATAAGGTATTTGTCTATTTGTGACTGGCTTATTTCCCTAAGAATAACAGTTTCCAGTTGCATCCATTTTCTTGTAAATTGCAGGATTTCATTTTTACTGCTGAATAGTATTCCACAGTGTGTATATACCATAATTTCTTTATCTAGTCTTCAATTGATGGACATCTGCATTGATTCCATATCTTAGTAATTGTAAATTGAGTTGCAATGAACATGGGGGTACAGATAACTCTTTCATATGCTGATTTCATTTCCTTTGGAAAAATTCCCAGGAGTGGGATGGCTGGGTTATATGGTAGATATATATTCAGATTTCCAAGGTACCTCCATACTGTCTTCCACAAAGGCTGTACCAGTTTACAAACCCACCAACAGTGGATTAAGGTATCCTCCCCACATCCTCACTAGCATTTGTTGTTTGTTGATTTTGTATGAGGACCATTTTAGCGGGGGTAAGGTGAAACCTCATTGTGATTCTGTTTTGCATTTCCCCAATGGCTAGTGATCCTGAACATTTTTTCATGTGTCTATTGGCCATTTGAATTTCCTGTCTGTTCAAGTCCTTTGCCCATTTCTTAAATAGGCTGTTTGTTCTGTGGTTGTTTAGTTTCTAGAGTTCTTTATAGATTCTGAAAGTTAATCCTTTATCAATTTCATAGGTTGCAAGTATTTTCTCCCATTTTGTCAGTGGCCTTTTCACATTGCTGAGTATTTCTTTTGCAGTGCAGAAACTTCTCAGTTTGATGTAATCCCATTTGTCAATTTTGGCTTTGATTGCCTGTACTTCTGGGGTCTTTTCCAAGAAGTCTTTCCCTATGCTAATGTCTTGCAGGGTTTCCCC
This sequence comes from Oryctolagus cuniculus, assembly GCF_964237555.1. Taxonomy (NCBI): domain Eukaryota; kingdom Metazoa; phylum Chordata; class Mammalia; order Lagomorpha; family Leporidae; genus Oryctolagus; species Oryctolagus cuniculus. Next base: position 49,818,994 of record NC_091438.1, read on the forward strand.
AATGTTCTCTAATAATTTGATGGTATCATGTCATAGACTTAGGTTTCTGATCCATTTTGAGTAGATTTTGTGTAAGCTGTAAGGTAGGGATGTTATTTCATGCTTCTGCATGCAGAGATCCAGTTTTCCCAGCACCATTTGTTAAAGAGACTGTCTTGGCTCCAGGGGTTGATTTTTGCTCCTTTGTCAAAAGTAAGTTTGTTGTAGATGTATGGATTGACTTCTGGACTTTCTATTCTATTCCATTAGTCTGAAATCTGTTTTTGTGCCAGTTCCAGGCTGTTTTGATTGTAACTGCCCTGTATAATGTCTTGATGTCTGGTATTGTTATACCTCCAACTTTGTTTTTATTGTTTAAGATTGCATTAGATATTTGGCATCTTTTGTGTTTCCATATGAATTTTAGCATCATTTTTCTATATCTGAGAAGAATGTTGTTGGTATTTTGATTGGGATTGAATTGAATCTATAAATTGCTTTCAGTAGTATGAAAGATGTTGATTCCACCAATCCATGAACATGGAAGATTTTTCCACTTTTTAATGTTGTCTTCTATTCTTTCTTTAATGTTTTATACTTTTCATCATAGAGATCTTTGACTTCCTTGGTTAAGTTTATTCCCAGATATTTAAATTTTATTGTAGCTATTGTGAATGGGATTGATCTTAGAAGTTCTTTCTCGGCTATGGCATTGTCTGTGTATACAAAAGCTATTGAATTTTGTGTGTTGATTTTATATCCTGCTGCTTTACCACTCTTTATGAGTTCCAATTGTCTCTTTTTGGAGCATTTTGGGTTCCCTACAAATAGAATCATGTCATCAGCAAATAGGAATTGTTTGACTTCTTCCTTCCCTATTTGTATCCCTTTGATTTCTTTTTCTTGCCTGATGACTCTGGCTAAAACTTCCAGGACTATATTAAATATCAATGGTGAGAGTGGGTATCCTTGTCTGGTTCCAGATCTTAATGGGAATGTCTCTAGTTTTTCCCATTCATGAGGATGCTAGCTATGGGATTTTATAAATTGCTTTCATTATGTTGAGACATATTCCTTCTATACAAAGTTTGATTAAGGTTTTCATCATAAAAGGATGTTGAATTTTGTCAAATGCTTTCTTTTCATCTATTGAGAAAATCTAATTGTTTTTGGTCTTCAGTTTGTTAATGTGGTTTATCACATTTATTGATTTTTGGATTTTGAACCATCCCTGCATACCAAGGATAAATCCCACTTGGTCTAAGTAAATGATCTTTTTGATGTGTTGTTGGATTCTGTTGGCTAGTATTTTGTTGAGGATCTTTGCATCTATGTTCATCAGGGGAATTCATCTATAGTTCTCTTTCTCTGTCACATCTTTTTCTGGCCTAGGAATTAAGGTGATGCAGGCTTAATAGAAGGAGTTTGAGAGGATTCCCTCCATTTCAATCATTTTGAATAGCTTGAAAAGAATTGGGATTAGTTCTTCTTTAAATGTCTGGTAGAATTCAGCAATGAAGCTGTTGGGACCAGGACTTTTCTTTGTTGGAAGGGTCTTTATTACTGATTCAATCTCCATCTTGTTTATTGGTCTCTTTAGGTGTTCTGTGTCTTCATGATTCAATTTAAGTAGGTTATATGTGTCTAGGAATCTTTCTCTATCTTCTAGGTTTCCTGATTTGTTGGCATACAGTTCTTTGTAGTAATTCCTAATGTTTCTTTTTATTGCTATGGTGTCTGTTGTTATGTTTCCTTTTCCATCTTGATTTTGATGATTTGGGTCTTCTCCCTCTTTTTTTGGTTAGTTGGGCCAATGGCGTGTCTATTTTATTTATTTTTTCAAAAAACCAGCTCTCTTTTCATTGATCTTTTGTATTTTTATTTCAATTTTATTTATTTCTTTATTAATTTTAATTGGCCTTTCCTCATACTAAATTGGGGTTTAGTTTGTTGTTTTTCTAGATCCTTGAGATGCATTGACAGCTCATTATTTGGTGGCTTTCCAGTTTCTTGATGTAGGAACTAAATGCTATAAATTTCCCTCTTAAACTCTACTTTTGCCTTTTCCTGTAAGTTTTGATATGTTGTATTATTGTATTTATCATTTCCAGAAATTTTTTTGACAGGCAGAGTTAGACAGTGAGAGAGAGAGAGAGAGAGACAGAAAGAAAGGTCTTCCTTCTGTTGGTTCACCCCCCAATAGCCACTACAGCTGGTGCACTGCACCAATCCGAAGCCAGGAGCCAGGTGCTTCCTCCTGGTCTCCCATGCGGGTGCAGGGCCCAAGTACTTGGGCCACCCTCCACTGCCTTCCTGGGCCACATCAGAGAGCTGGACTGGGAGAGGAACAACTGGGACAGAACTGGCGCCCCAACTGGGACTAGAACCCGGAGTGCTGATGCCGCAGGTGTAGGATTAGCCTAGTGATCCGCAGCACTGGCCTCCAGAAATATTTTTTAAAGACTTATTATATGTATTTGAAGGAGTTACAGAGAGAAGTAGAGACAAACACAGAGAAAGAAGTCTTCCATTCACTGGTTCACTACCCAATTGGCCACAATGGCCAGAGCTGAGCTGATCTGAAGCTAAGAGCCTGGAGATTCTTCTGGGTCTCCCACAAGGGTGCAGGGCCCCAAGGACTTAGGCCATCCTCTACTGCTTTCCCAGATGCATTAGCAGGGAGTTGATGGGAAGTAGAGATTCTGAAACTCAAACCGGTGCCCATATGGGATGCCAGCCCTGCAGGCTGGGGCTTTAACCTGATGCGCCACAGGGCTGACTCCTCCAGAAATTTTTTTTTTAATTTCTCTTGATTTTTTCTATATCCCACTGTTCATTCAGGAGCATGTTGTTCAGTCTCCATATATTTTCATGTGGTCTAGAGTTTATTGAGTTGTTAGTTTCCAGCTTCATTCCATTGTGGTCAGAGAAAATGCATGGTATGATTTTGATTTTTTTGAATTTTCTGAGACTTGCTTTATGGCCTGGCATATGGTCTATCCTAGAGAAAGTTCCATGCACTGATGAGAAGAATGTGTATTCTGGAACTGTGGGATGAAAAGTTCTGTAGATATCTATTAGGTCCATTTGGTCCATAGTGTTGATTAGCTTTGTTGTTTCTTTGTTGATTTTCTGTTTAGTTGATCTGTCCATTGATGAAAGTGCAGTACTGAAGTCCCCCAATACTATTGAATTGCAGTCTATTTTTCCCTTTAGATCGATTAGAATTTCTTTTCATTGAGGAGTGTGAATCTTTTCCTGTGATAAAAATCCCTGGATCATATGTGTGCTTAATAGCCACTGGCTGTAGCCCTACTCATTTCACAATCATGCGTACACCCCACTGATTTCTAGGCATGTGCAAGAGTCTCTGCATCTCGTACTAATGTTGGAAATACTCCTTCTCCCCACCCATTGCTGAGTGCATGCACCTGAGCTGCGGCAGGTGGCTCTGCTGACAAGATGGCGTCTGTCTCACCAGTTGCTGGGTGGGCACACAAGAACTGTTGTAGCAGCTACCTACTTATTTCCAAAATGCCACCCGCCTTCTCTTAGATGGTTGCCAGGCACCATTGTGGGGGTGATGGGGAGAGAGAAATCTGCCCCCCCCCCATTTTTTTCTCTGAGTGAGTGGGCACTCTGCTCACATCAAAGCTCTGGACTGGACTCAAAGACAGTATAGTCCACTAGGCTCTCACTCCAGCTGTATCACCCGTGGCACAGGCCACTGCAATCTGATCTCACCTTGCTCTCCAAAGCTGGCGCTTTCTCTGGCTCAAGGCTGCCAGGATTGTGTCTTATGTCCTTGCTCTTTGCTACATGTCTACACAGACCCATGGCATCTATCCTCCTGCAGAATCCCCACTGCAGTTTTCCTTCCACCTCTCCCTTGAGAATGCACTTTATCCTTTTTTTTTTAACTATTTTCCCTACCCTGGAGCAATCTGCTGTATCCCTACTCTACCATCTTGGAATCCTCAGTTTTTATTTTTGAAGTTATGGTTGCCTGAAGCCTTGAGACTGGCCTCCCTTTCCCATTAGGGAGAGATGGACTAAGGGTGCATGAGTACTTATATGGTTGAATTTCACACAGCATGAGGAGTTTCCCTTCACTTGTGGACTCTGCAAGTTGGATGCACTGCCAGTGGACCTGTACCTGGAACCCCAGCACTAACAGCATAGCTTCCACTTTCACTTGCAGCCACTCCTGGTTAGTGCTGCTCACCCAGAGGAGGTGCTTCCTTCTTTCCCCACCAGTACCCTTTGTCCTTCATCCCTTCTGGATTCTAGTCCTGTCATTGCTCATCACCTCATGATGACACTGCTAACTGTACAGTTAAAAGGAAAAAAAGCAAAGCCGTTGAACAGCTCTATAGGGCACAGATGGAGAGAAGGCTGTAAAATCTTGCAGTATTTTACTCTATCAAAATTAAGATAGAAACATTAGAGAGTTTCAATGGTTAAATTTTTAAAGCTCATAGTCTACATAAGCAACATAGGCTTTTCTGTATATGAAAGAGAAGCACAGAAATCATGCTTATTAAAGAACTCAGGATCATTATCCCTCATGGAAATCTGGATGAAAATCCCATTTAATATAGCACCACATACATACTAGGATAGCCACGACAAAAAGGACAGGCAGTAGTAAGTATTGGTGAGAATATGGAGAAATTAGAAACCATATTCGGTGCTCTTAGAAATGTAAAATGGTGCTACCATTTTGAAAACAGTCTGCTGGTTCTTCAAGCAAATTTTTCCATGTGATCCAACACTGCCACTCCTAGCTATGAACCCAAGATAAGCAAAATGTCATCCATCACTAATTAGTACAAGGATGTTCATAGAAACATTAATAATTGTAGTAAAAAGTAAAAATGACCAAAATGTCATTGGTGATAATTAGGTCATATAATGTAAAAAAGGAAATTATTCAGCAGTAAGAAGGAATGATGGACTGGTATTTGCTGTAATATGGATGAATCTTGCAACATTGTATGAAGTGAAAGAAAGCAAACACAAGAGGCACATATTGTATTATTTCATTTCTATGAACTATTCAGAGAAAGGATAGCTATAGACAGAAATCAGACACAAGTTTTTCTCTAGTATATGAGAAGCACATAAATGGTGCTTTTTTTTTTTTTTTTTTGACAGGCAGAGTGGACAGTGAGAGAGAGAGACAGAGAGAAAGGTCTTCCTTGTCCGTTGGTTCATCCCCCAGTGGTCACTGCGGCCAAGCACTGTGCCGATCTGAAGCCAGGAGCCAGGTACTTATCCTGGTCTCGCATGGGGTGCAGGGCCCAAGGACTTGGGCCATCCTCCACTGCACTCCCAGGCCACATCAGAGAGCTGGCCTGGAAGAGGGGCAACCGGGACAGAATACGGCGCTCTGACCGGGACTAGAACCCAGGGTGCCAGCACCGCAGGCAGAGGATTAGCCTAGTGAGCCGCAGCACCGGCCATATGAGAAGCACATAAATGGTGCTTATTTTTGACCTGGCAGTCATTAACCAGGAAATGCAGTTCAATGTTGCATTTCATGCCTCACATTACATATGCTGTGATAGAGTGGTTGTCTATAGCTGAAAAGTGGAGGGAGTTTGGATGAGACAGCTACAGCTACACAGTTTTTATGGTATGAGGTTCAAAAATGTTCTGAATTATCAGGACTGGGGAACTCTGGGCATGTGAAATCACAATGTGTGAAATGCTCAGCATAGGCGTAATCTTGGTCCTGGTGGGATGGGGCACAACACTTTTCAAGAGATGCTATAATTGCAGCTGGGATATTCTTGCTTTCCTCAAATTAAGGAATTTTCCAAAATGAAAAATCTGTTTCTGGCCATCAAGGAGAGAGGCGCCTTTCTCTGAAGGGAAGAAGGAACCTCCACTGTGATACGGCCTTGACTAAACAAGTTCAGAGTCGGTGAACTCAAGGGGCTTCCATAGCCTAGACAGCTCATAGCAAGAGTCTCGGGTGATTGCTGACGTCATAAATAAGAATGCCAATTGTTAAATCAACAGTGGGAGTCACCGGGTACATGCTCCCCACGTAGGATCTCTGCCCTTAATGTGTTTAACTATGAAACTTAAAAACAACACTACTAGTCGAACAATACCCTATACCTGGTTTGGTTGTGTGAGTGCAGCCTGTTGAAATCCTTACTTAGTATATACTAAGTTGATCTTCAGTATATGAAGGTAATTGAAAATGAAACGTGATGTAGGGTGGGATGGGAGAGGGAGGGGGAGAGGGGAGAGCCACGGGAAGGAGGGAGGTTGGGGGGGGGAGCCACAACAATACAAAAGTTGCATTTTATGGTCTACTTAAAACTATTGGTTGAACTCTGTAATCAATACACAATTACTCTTAAGTGTTTAATTAATGCTATAACTAGTACTCAAATAGTATTTTACACTTTGTGTTTCTGTGTGGGAGCAAAATGTGGAAATCTTTACTTAATATATGCTAAATTGATCTTCTGTATATAAAAAATAATTGAAAATTAATCTTGATGTGAAGGGAAGGGGAGAGGGAGTGGGAGAGGGGAGCATTGTGGGTGGGAGGGAAGTTATTGGTGGGGGAGCTAATGTAATCCATAAGCTGTACTTTGGAAATTTATGTTCATTAAATTAAAAAAAAATCTATCTGTTTCTGATCTCAACAAATTATCCAATTAGCTTCCTCAGGGCACCCTTGACCTCCTTGTTCCTCAGGCTGTAGATGATGGGGTTCAACATGGGGGTCACAACACAGAAGAGCACAGAGACCAGGATGTCCATGTCCAGGGAGGAGCCATCGCGGGGCCTGTCATAGTTGAAGTTGGCTGTTCCAAAGAAGACCACCACCACAGTGAGGTGGGATGCACAGGTCGAGAAGGCCTTGCTCCTGCCCTGAGCAGAGGGAATCTGAAGGATGGCAGAGACGATGCGTATGTAGGACACGGCCGTGAAGAGGCAGGGGCTCAGGCCGATGGTGGCGCTGGCCACGTGCAGCACAGACTCATTGACAGAGGTGTCTGAGCAGGAGAGCTTCAGGAGCAGGGGGATGTCACAGAGGAAGTGGCTGATGTGGTTGGGCCCACACAGAGTGAGCAAGGCTGTCAGCACAGTGTGCGTCACAGAGTTCACCAGCCCACACATCCAGGATGCAGTCACCAAGCAAACACAGACCTTCGCATTCATGAGAACTGGGTATTGGAGAGGGCAGCAAATGGCCACGTAGCGGTCATAAGCCATAGCAGCCAACAAGACACCTTCGGTGCCAGCACATGTCACGAGGAAGAACATCTGGGAAAGGCAGCCCTCGTAGGAGATGGTCTTCTTTTCCCGGAAGAAGTTCACGAGCATGACTGGAACAGTGGTAGAAGTGTAGCAGATGTCCAAGAAGCTCAAGTTGCTGAGGAAATAATACATTGGAGTATGGAGAGCAGGACTGAGCCTGGTGGCCATTATTAGGAGCACGTTCCCCAGGAGCGTTGTCAGGTAAATGACCAGGAAGACCAGGAAGAGCAGGCCCTGTAGATCAGAGTGGTTGGAAAATCCCAAGAAGATGAACTCGGTGACAGATGTTTGGTTGTTCATCTCAAATGGTGTCACAGCTATGAAACAAAAAACAAAAAGGAAACTGTAATGAGAACATACTGAGGACATCCCCGGATGAGGTGATAAATCAGTGTGAAATAATATTGGACAGAAAATAGCCTTGGCAGCAGTGACCTGCAGGGCTGACTTCAAGGAGATCATGACTCCTCACTTAACAGGCCTAGCCAGCTCAGGCCCTGCCAACTCCCTCAAGTTTGCATAGCTGCTGATGTGTGAGAATAAACAGACTTGCTTAAAGCCAACAATGAGCCACTAACCCTTGCACTGGTGCAAGTTCATTTTTCACTATCTCAGTAATAGTTTCCACTATTCATCTTCCCCTCCCATTTTGGGTATCTAAATTTTTTATCGCAAAACAATAAAAAAGTGTAAAAGACAACAAAGAACTAAATATCTGCAGAATTAGAGCCAGTGCTACCTTTTAGTTTATTCATTATAAGTTTCTTATTTTATATAAATCTTGATATCCATTTATATCTGTAAAGTAGCAGAAGCACTATTTTACAAATTGAAAAGGAAGATGCTAAATTTTTAAAAATATTTTATTTATTTGAGAGGTACAGTTACAGACAGAGAGAAGGAGCGACAGAGAGAAAGGTCTTCTATCTGCTGGCTCACTCCCTAAATGATCGCAATGGCTGGAGCTTGGTCAGTCCAAAGCCAGGAGCCAAGAGCTGCTTCTGGGTCTCCCACCTAGATAGCAGAGGCCCAAGCACTTGGACTACCTTGTACTATTTTCCCAGGCCTTAGCAGAGAGCTGGATCAGAAGAGGAGTAGCCGGGACACAAACCAGCACTCATATGGGATGCTGGCACCACCTACTACACCACAGCACTGGCCCCAAGAAGAGGCTAAGTTATCTTTATTCAGACATAACATAATCCCATGTCTAGAAAACACCAGATTATCTGAAAAAGTTATTAAAGCTAATAAAAAATTCAGCAAAATTGCACAAAAATCAATTGTTTCTATGCACTAGCAATGATGACCCCAAACGTTAAGAAATAAATTCCATTTATAATACCTTAAAGAATTAAGCGTTTAAAATTAATCTTACTAAGGCAGTGAAAGACAAATGCACTGAAAACTACAGAACATGACTGAAAGAAATGAAAGAAAACCTAAATAAATGGAAAAATATCCTGTGTTCTTTGTGAGAAATACCAACATTGGTAGGATATCAATACCAAGAAAAAGCAGCTACAGATTCAGTTCAATCCCTAATATCTCCAGCAGCATTTTCACAAAACAATGGAAAAGCCAATCCTCAAATCCATACGGAATTCCAAGGTATCCCAATGAGTCAAAACAGTCTTCAAAAAGAATAGAGTTGGAGTACTAACCCTTCCTGACTTTGAAAGTTACTATATAGCATTGGTATTTAAAGGAGCACTCCAGTGCTAGGAATAGGCATTTGATGCAGTTGTTAAGTTACTGCTTGGGATGCCCACATCCCATGGTGGAGTGCTTGCCTCTGTTTTCCAACCAGCTTTCTGCTGATGTGTACTCTGGGAGGTAGTGAGTGATGGCTCAAGTAGTTGGGCTTCTGCCTCCCACTGGGATACCTAGATAGTGTTCCCAGCTCCTGGCTTCAGCCACTGTGGACATTTAGGGGATTGAATCAGCAGATGGGAGCTTACTTGCACTTGTTTGCTCCCTCCCCTCCCCTCCTGTACTAACGATTAACACTATCTCTGCCTCCTATTTTTCCTATTTTTGAGCACATCCTAATTGCCAGGCAATCTCTATGGATTAACCCATTAATTCTCAAAGCAGTGTGTAAGTAAGTACCTTGACCAGTCCTGTTTTGCCAGTAAGGAAGCTGAGGCTTCCAGGCTTATTCTGGCTGTCTGAATTCAGAGCCTCCTCCCTCTCCATTACAATGTGTGAGTGCTCACCTCTACTTATTTGCTTCATTCCAAGTATTTCTTGGTAACTTATTTGGCCAAATTGTCAAATTCACCTTGAAATAAAATCTCCTTAACCTTGGGCATAATGGGCCTGATATACACTCTTCCTTGATGGCTTTGCAACTTCTGTTTCACTAACTGAATTTAAGCTGGATAAACAAGAGTTTTGCAGTCATGTGCCACATATGTTTTGGTCTATAGCAGGCCTCATATACTGCAAAAGTCCATGATATTATAACAGAGCTGAAAAATTCCTATCACCCAGTGACATCGAAGTCATGGTAATCTCATAGCCCAGTGCATTCTCACGTGCTTCTGGGGATGCTGCTGTACCTACTGTATTGCCAACTGTGGAAATGTGTAGCATTACAATCACATAATACATAAAACTGGATAATGAACAGCTGTGATACAGGTTTGAGTATTTATTATTTTTAATCATTTTTGTGCTCTCCTGCTTTTCAAAAAGTTGCTGTAAAGCATTTGCTGTTTATGCAAAGAGGTGATGCATCTTGTGTTTACTGCATCTCTTGATTGCATCAAGAAGCCACACCGAGAGATTGACCTAAACCATCTAGGTTTATGGAAGGACACACTATGATGCCTCCATGAAAAAGTTACCTAATGCCTAATGAGGTACTTCTCAGTGTGTAGCCCCATCGTTAAGCAGCCCGCGAGATCCTGTCACTGGAGATCCTCAAGCAAGGTTAGGTCTCTGACCCAAATCTCATGTGACTATCATTTGAATTGATGCTTAGAGTTTCTTTCAGCCCTAGGATTCTGTTGTTCTGTCAAAGTCATTACACAGGAGAAAACAGCATTATTAAGACCGTGGAAGTGTCTTGTAAACATGGTATAAGACTGAAAAGTTTCTTTGGTGACATATTTTGTCAGAGCTAGAGAGCTATGTTCCATATTTTACTTGTTAACCTTTTACAGTTTAGTAAAATTTTTATTTTGAAATGCTTGCAGAATCATAGGAAGTTACAAAGAAATGTACAAGGAGTTCTCATTATTCTTAAATATTTTATGAGATTTTAAACTTAAAAATAGCACATGCTCACTGAAAAATTTAAGTGAGTCAAAGGCATATCAAATGAGAATGAAGTATCTTCACCTTCATACCACAGTTCAGCCCAACACCACTGGCACTGCGTGATAGGAATTTTTCAACTCCGTTATAATCTCAGTTACATATGCGGCCTGCTGTAGACCAAAACATTTTGTATTGCTTGACTGCAAAATGCTTGCTTATCCAGCTTAAATTCAGTCAGTGAAACAAGAAGTTGCAAGGCTATCAACAAAGGAACAGTTTGGTGTGTGTCCTTATTTGCAATTTATTTATATGCATTTATGATTGACAAATAAAAGGCAGCTTAAAAACATCCCAAGTCTTTCCATCGCTTCAAAGACCTCTCCAGAAGTCCTGTGGTTTTTGATAATAGTAGCCAAAGTATAACACTTGGCTGTTTATTGAGTACTGTAATCATGATATCCCAGACACTATGCAAGGTGTTTGAGCATAGACTATCATGAACCTGTTACAGTTTATACAGTTTATTGGGATTTGCAAACAAGGAAACTGATACTCAAGGTTGCACAACTACTATTACCAGTTGCTGGAATTTAATCGAGGATATTGACTTGAAGGCCACAGCCTTTCTGTGTCAGTTTCCTGCAAAGAACAATCTGTGGATAATAAACAGATGAAAAGAAATGGCCAAGAAGGGAAAATATCTAATTTTTAAACAATTTTGAAATTCAGTCAACTCAGCATAAAGAATTCGCCAAAGCCAAAAATGTTACTGGTAACATCAGTCCAGCCAGTTTCATGGATTTATAATTTTAAAGCACAGTTAAATGATTGACCATTTGACTTTTCCACCCATTGTCCCTACCTGTGAGCAGCACCCACAGCAAAACATCTAGCATTTGTCAGGCACAGATTCTCAACATCTATCTCTGCCTCAAACATGACCATGTTTGAGAAGTGAGGGGGTCTGTAGGGACTTCACAGAGAATTGCACGCCTTCCCCAGCCTATGCCATGGGCAGCTTGGAGCTGCTGTCAAACACTGGTCCCCCTCTCAGAACACACATGTCAGAGTGGAGAAGGACTGGCCTCCCATGACCCCTCCATGAGAGGGTGCCTCAGGTCATGACGCTGGCATCACGGAGCCCGATAGCCCACGGGCAGCCCATCTCCCTGCCCATGGAGGTGAACAGGAAACCAAAGCTTGGACCACATACACTGCTCACTAGCAGTACGGGTTGAAGTAATAGAACAGGAAATACACAAAATACAGTGCTTCATTCTGAACCGCAGAGAAGGGACATCTCGGCTAACCTCTGGGGACATTTCTGTTCAGCAGTTTAGATGCAAACACCTTACAGACCTGAGAAGAGTAAGAGTGAGTAAGGGCGCGAGTGGGGCGCCCTGGCTCTTGGCCTGTGGGGCACTCGGTGTATATATACCTCCCTCATAGTAGAGTGGTTCCAAAGGAAACTGTGCCAGCATTGGCTCAGTTCCCAACCTGGGAACGGCAGCTCTACTTCTGTCTTTAGTATTAGTAAATCATCTCAAAAGGAGAATGAGAATGAAATGATTTAGGAATAACCTCAAATCTGCACCACTTCTTTTTAAAAATATTTATTTGTATTTATTGGAAAGACAGAGTGACAGGAGAGGGACCCGCCATCTGCTGATTCACTCCCCCAATGTCTGCAACAGCGGGGGCAACACCAGGCAAAAGCCAGGAACCTGGAACTCAATCTGGATCTGCCACGTGGGTGTCAGGGACTCAAGTAATTGAGACATTACCTGCTGCCTCCCCAGTTGTGTTAGTGAGAAGCGGGATCAGAAGCAGAGGGGCCAGGACCCAAATTGGCAATCCTATGTGGGAGGTGGGCTGCAAATGGCAGCTTACCCTGCAGTACCACAACACTCTTGCGCCTCTGTGGTATTTCTTTAAAAAGGGACCAGAGGAAGTCAGTCATTTACAAGCTTCAAAGCTTTGTTAGGGTTGACACGTTGCTTGCAACAGACTTATAAAGATGAGAACTTCTAGCTGGGTGAACATAAAAGTTTCCAAATACAAGTGTTTTGCAAATTTAATTACCTTTTATTTAAGCAATTTTTTGTGTGTGCCCCTACTGTCATTCTATAAAGTTTAAAGAAGAAATGTGATTATATGTATTCCCTTTGAAAATTATTGCTGCTGTCCTGCTTGTCCAAATTAGGAATAATACTTGTAGTGCATACTATTTATCTTGAACATATTCTCCCCTCCTGTTATCTCACTTCAAGAATTCAGGCACCCTAGGCCGGCGCCGTGGCTCAATAGGCTAATCCTCCACCTTGCGGCGCCGGCACACTGGGTTCTAGTCCCGGTTGGGGCGCCGGATTCTGTCCCGGTTGCCCCTCTTCCAGGCCAGCTCTCTGCTATGGCCAGGGAGTGCAGTGGAGGATGGCCCAGGTGCTTGGGCCCTGCACCCCATGGGAGACCAGGAGAAGCACCTGGCTCCTGGCTCCTGCCATCGGATCAGCGCGGTGCGCCGGCTGCAGCGGCGGCCATTGGAGGGTGAACCAACGGCAAAGGAAGACCTTTCTCTCTCTGTCTCTCTCTCTCACTGTCCACTCTGCCTGTCAAAAATAAAAAAAAATAAATAAATAAAAATTTAAGAATTCAGGCACCCTTCAGGCTTTCAAGAAGATAATCTGTAAGGCCATTTCCATTCTGGCTTTATGATTACTATTTTAGGAATTGATATGCATAAAATTGCAATGAAAGTCTAAGTCATGAAAATGGTAAAGAAAAATTTAACCATGTTTTTTTAAGTACACTTTTAATGGGTAGGTATATCCTGTTACTGGGCAGAGATTTTCTCAGTTGTGAGGGTAAACGAGCTACTTACCATACACTCCCACTGAAAGCCTTGGACTTCTGGCTTTGGGGGCGGAGCTTGCTGCGCTCCATACTAGCAGCTGAGCTATGGTGAAACTGGCTGCTGAGCTCCATGTGTCGTGTGGGGGACCTGCCTTCCCCATGACTGTGCGTAGAGCACAGTCATGGCCTAATGCAGGAGGCAGAAATCCTCTTTGATCTCTCCACACCTCACTTTCCTAGGATGGCCATTTACAAATGCCTGTGGACCAACCTTTTGGGAGTATCTATGTACTCTCCCTCTAGGCTGCTGTTCTGGGACTCCCCAGACTCAAACACAACTCACAGGCAACAGCCTGAATAGAAACTGGAAATAATGAGCAATTAATTCTCTCTTGGATTCATTAGGGTTGTCACACTCCTATTTTCCCAGCATGCACTGAGGGGGTCAACTTCCTGCCTCTTTTGGGACATTCATGAGTAAAGTTCATTACTGGATTTGTTGTTAAGAATTGTGGCTAGAGCCTGAAAGCTTTCTCTCTCCTCACCATCAAGGAGGGGAGGGGTCTGTTCAAATGTAGGCTTCTTTAATTGGAGTCCAAAACATATGAGGGCATTTTCCCCATTTGTTCTGCTCACCGTGGCTGTGGGCCATGGACCTAGACTCTTTATGCAGTTTGTGTCTGGAACCACAGAACTGACAGCGAATCTGCTATCATAGCTTTAAGCCCCTGCTGGTTAGTGCTGCTGGCCTGGACGTAATGCCCTTCCTTCCTCAGTAGCACTCCCTGTGCTTTCATGCCCCCTGATTTCTGGTTCTGAAGTGCTCTTGACCTGGTGATGCCACTGCTTACTGTAGAGTTCGAAGGAGGAAAAGGACAGAGCCATCAGATAGCTCTGTGGCAGACAGATGGAAAGAAGGCTATAAGTTTGAAAACCTTGCAGTATTATACTGTGCTAAAATTAAGATTAAAAACTTAAGTCTTGAAACTTCAAAAATCATTTTTGCAGGATGAAGATTTACATATGTGAAGGAGAAGCACAGAAATGTTGCTTATTAAAGACCTTAGGGGCTGGCGCTGTGGCTCACTTGGTTAATCCTCCGCCTGCGGCGCCGGCGTCCCATATGGGCACCAGGTTCTAGTCCTGGTTGCTCCTCTTCCAGTCCAGCTCTCTGCTGTGGCCTGGGAAGGCAGTGGAGGATGGCCGAAGTGTTTGGGCTCCTGCACCCCATGGGAGACCAGGAAGAAGAACCTGGCTCCTGGCTTCGGATCGGCACAGTGCTGGCCGTAGCAGCTATTTGGGGAGTGAACCAATGGAAGGAAGACCTTTCTCTCTGTCTCTCTCTCTCACTGTCTACAACTCTACCTGTCAAATAAAAAAATAAAGACCTTAGGAGAATACAAATCAAAAACAATAAGATACACTTTACATTCTAGGATGACTTCATCCAAAAGTGGATAACAAGCATTAGTGAGGATGTGGAGAAATTAGTGAGGAGTGCATGAGGAAACCCCATGCACTGCCGGATGTAATGTAAAATTGTGCACTTGGAAACAATATGGCACTTCTTCAAAAGACCAAGCACAGAGTTACCATATGATCCAACCATTCCATTCCTATGTAAACACCCAAGAGAAGAAAATACAACTTCACCAAAAAGCATGTACAGATATTATTAGCAACGTTATTTATAATAGCTAACAGTGGCAATAACTCATATGTTTATTAGCTGTGAAGAGACAATATGTGATACACTCATATAAGGGATTATTATTTATCATAAAAGGTGTAAAATACTGATACATGCTAAATATGTGTAAAGCAGGGAAACTTCATGGGGAAAAGCAAGACAGAACAGAAAAGACCACAAATTATCTATTTCCACTGATGTTAAATGCCTAAGATTGACAAATTCTGAGGTAGAAAATAGATTAATAATTGCTTAGAGGGGCTGGCACTGTGGTGCAGTGAGTTAAAGCCCTGGCCTAAAGTGCTGGCATCCCATATGAGTGCTGGTTCAAGACCTGGCTACTCCACTTCCGACCCAGCTCTCTGCTATGGCCTGGGATAGCAGTAGAAGATGGCCCAAGTCCTTGGGCCCCTGCACCCACGTGGGAGACCCAGAGGAAGCTCCTGGATCCTGGCTGCAGATTGGTACAGCTCCGGCTGTTGTGGCCATCTGGGGAGTGAACCAACAGATGGAAGACCTCTCTCTCTCTCTGTGTGTCTACCTCTTTTTGTAACTCTGTCTTTCAAAGAAATAAAATAAATCTTTAAAAAAATAGTTGCCTAGAGTTGAAGACATTCATAAGAATGATAAGTGATTGCTCGGTGGACGTGTGGCTTCATGTTTGGGTGATGAAAATGTTCTAAATAATTGGCTCAGTGAAAAGAACACAATGCATGTGAGATTCCGATATGTGAAATGCTCAGCACAGGCATTGATCAGACTGGGACCACACTTGTCAAAAGATACTAGACAGAGAGTGAGCTCTGTTATAACTGCAGCTGTAATGTTCTTGTTTTTCTCAAATTAAGGAATTTTCCAGAACACTAAACATTATCCAGTTGCTGACCTCACTAGAGAACCCTGTTTTCCAGTAAGCTTCCTCAGGGCACCCTTGACCTCCTTGTTCCTCAGGCTGTAGATGATGGGGTTCAACATGGGGGTCACAACACAGAAGAGCACAGAGACCAGGATGTCCATGTCCAGCGAGGAGCCATCGCGGGGCCTGTCATAGTTGAAGTTGGCTGTTCCAAAGAAGACCACCACCACAGTGAGGTGGGATGCACAGGTCGAGAAGGCCTTGCTCCTGCCCTGAGCAGAGGGAATCTGAAGGATGGCAGAGACGATGCGTATGTAGGACACGGCCGTGAAGAGGCAGGGGCTCAGGCCGATGGTGGCGCTGGCCACGTGCAGCACAGACTCATTGACAGAGGTGTCTGAGCAGGAGAGCCTCAGGAGCAAGGGGATGTCACAGAGGAAGTGGCTGATGTGGTTGGGCCCACACAGAGTGAGGCTGTCAGCACGGTGTGCGTCACAGAGTTCACCAGCCCACACATCCAGGATGCAGTCACCAAGCAAACACAGACCTTCGCACTCATGAGAACTGGGTATTGGAGAGGGCGGCAAATGGCCACGTAGCGGTCATAAGCCATAGCAGCCAACAAGACACCTTCGGTGCCAGCACATGTCACGAGGAAGAACATCTGGGAAAGGCAGCCCTCGTAGGAGATGGTCTTCTTTTCCCGGAAGAAGTTCACGAGCATGACTGGAACAGTGGTAGAAGTGTAGCAGATGTCCAAGAAGCTCAGCTGAGGAAATAATACATTGGAGTATGGAGAGCAGGACTGAGCCTAGTCGAATTTCCCAGAAAAGTTATCAGATAAATGACCAAGAATACCAGGAAGAATGGCCTTTGTAATACAATGGTTGGGAAAGCTACGTAAATTAATTTAGTGGTGACCACAATTTGACTTTTCATTTCCTTGAATTCTTTCCAACTATAATGAAAGTTGAGAAATAAATAAAAGAAATAGATAAGTGGACAAACCTGGGAATAAGTGACTAACTCTCGCCCATGCTTTGTTTATTGGATTAGGAGACAAATCTTCTAGGTATTTACTCTTTTACCTCTATCTTCTGATGAAGAGGCAGGACTATTCATGAGCTAGAAGGAGAATTCTGGGAATAAGGTGAGGTTTTCCTGGAATAGCACTGTCCCCTCTTTTCTTTCCCAATAAGGCTCTTTCCAGTCTGTCATGGTGATGTTGAAGGTGGGTCACAGCTGATACTGCAATGCTAATGTTATAATAAGCCGAGAGTTAATTAAGGTAACAGTGTGGCTGACAATATGGCTGCCTTTTCTGGGATACTTGCCCAACCTGTAGATTCTGAGTTATTAATGATATGGAAAGTCCTTGAGACTTTGTGGGACATCAGGGTTCTGCTCACATTTAGCTGTCTGCCTACTCTAACATTCCCCCTGAAGGAATCTGGACACTTAAATCTTATAAGAGGAAGCAGAATGAGGGAGAGCCTTCTGTAACTTCTTTAGGCTGAGATGGAATGTAGGTCCTTCCTTTCCAAGGAGTCAAGATTGCCTTGCCTTGGCTCAACAGAGCCAAGAGTCCCTTTCTGCTCAGATGAGCGTTGGATTTTAATGAATGATAGGAGTCCTGTATCTAAGTCCCACAGGCAGATAGATACTGCCATCAGGCTATTTATTGATAGTCATTGTGTGGTATCCCCTCAGGGTCATCGTATTGGCGTGGATCTGTTGAAGCTTCTGTTATACTTGTGTAGCCACTCAGCCTCCTTGTAAATGGCTTGAATATTTACTTCAGCTTGACCTGAGGTATTAACCCAAGTGCAACAGGATGAGTTGATAACTGCATAAACTCCTTCTTGCTTGGCTAATAAAAAGTTTAGAGTTCTCTAATTATTCCATATTGGCTAGGGAATCCAAGAGATCTGAATTTTATCAGGGCCATTGGCCATGTTATATGCAATGACCTCAGCAATTTTGTTAGCAAGTTTCAGATGTGTTTGTGATATGTAAAGCCTTCCCATGGGTTGAAGCTGCAGTAGTTTCAGTAGCCTTAGCCATCATGAATCCAGACTCTTCTCTGGGGAGAGGGAGTCTTGGTGTCATTGAAAAGTGTGATTTCTCTTGGAAAAAGTTACCCCAGTGTGTAAGCACCCATAAAGTGGACATTGTCTATACACTGGTAAGCAAGAATCAATTCAGAGAAGAGCATTGTTAATGTAGAAGCCCTTTTGCAGAGGGTTTATACAGAGCCAAGGGTGGCCTGAGGGAGTACAGAGAGCAGTTGGTGAGACTTGTCATAGTTAGCTAAGCTTCTAGAGGGAATGGAGTGCAGTTGCATTCATGGGCCCCAATTCTGTAAGGGGGTACTTACATGTCTGTCTGGTGGTCTTCAAGATATAGGTGGCTTTTCCTGAAAAGGATGTCTTCCTTTCTATCTTCTGCAGTAGTTTTCTAGTTTCTCTCTGTTGTGGCTTCTTTTGGGGTCCTTTGACAAGTCTGGAAATGCATGAGTCAAATTGGGTTGACAATTAGAGAGTGGGTTATTATACTGCTTCAATAAGAAACTTGAGAAGTCTTCCATGTAGGGGATTGGTATTTGTAGAGAGGCCTGTTAAGGCCTGGAAAGAGCCTATTTTTGCTGTATGGGTCTCATTTTAGCAAGGAGGGCATCCAAGATCATTACATGGGAGACTGGTGGTAGATTTATGGAAAGATTCTCTTTCTGGAGTGTTAAGTCTAAAACATAACCAGGAGCTTGCAAAGGTTGGGCTTCCTAAATCTTAATTTAAATCAGGGTTTCATTTAAGGTCTTTGTTGTTTTATGTGAGCTGAGAGTGTATTCCAATAAGATATCTACCCTGGATTGGATTTTTGGGTCTAGCACGGTTTATCCAGAAGCTGGTGAGGTTCTCCCTGTGTGCTATAGTACAGAAGACATTGACTGAAAGATTAAATCTCTATTAGTCTCCTTGTGCATAAATCAGGATCCCAAAATGTAGACTGTAAAGAGGAGCCCCATGGTGAGTTTTTCTTTACAGTAAGCTGTTTAAGAAATATAAGAATGAATATAACCCTACCATTCAACCCAGCCATCCCACTCCTTGGAATTTACCCAAAGGAAATGAAATTTGCAAACAAACAAGCTGTCTGCACATTAATGTTTATTGCAGCTCAATTCACAATAGCTAAGACCTGGAACCAACCCAAATGCCCATCAACAGTAGACTGGATAAAAAAATTATGGGACATGTACTCTATAGAATACTATACAGCAGTCAAAAACAATGAAACCCAGTCATTTGCAACAAGATGGAGGAATTTGGAAAACATCATGCTGAGTGAATTAAGCCAGTCCCAAAGGGACAAATATCATATGTTCTCCCTGATTGGCGACAACTAACTGAGCACCAAAGGGGAAACCTGTTGAAGTGAAATGGACACTATGAGAAACAGTGACTTGATCAGCTCTTGTCCTGACGGTTGATGTACAATGTAATACTTTATCCATTTTAGTATTTTTTTTGTTCTAGTACCATTGGTTGAACTCTGTAATTAACACACAATTATTCATAGGTGTTTAAATTTTAACTGAAAAGTGATCCCTGTTAGGAACTTGGAAAATATTATGTTGAGTAAAATAAGTCAATCCAAAGGGACAAATACCACATGTTCTCCCTTATAGGTGACAACTAACTGAGCACCAAAAAGGAAACCTGTTAAAGTGAAATATGAACACTATGAGAAACGGTGACTTGATCAGCCCTCGCCCTGACTGTTGATGAACAACTTAATATGTTATCCCTCTTAGTATTTTTTTGTTTGTTTGTTCTACTTAATATTTTTGGTTGAATACTGTAATCAATACACAATTATTCTTAAGTGCTGAAACTTAACTGAAAAGTGATCACTGTTAAATATAAGAGTGGGAATAAGAGAGGGAAGAGATGTGCAATTTGGGACATGCTCAAGATGACTTACCTCAAATGGTAGAGTTAAAAACATACCAGGGGATTCCAATTCAATCCCATCAAGGTGGCATGTACCAATGCCATCTCACTAGTCCCAGTGATAATTTCTGTTCACAATTGATCATAATGATAGGACTAAGAACCAAAGGGATCACATAAACAAGAAAAGTGTCTGCAAATACTAGCTGATAGAATGAAAAAGGGAGAGAATGATCCAACATGGGAAGTGAGATACACAGCAGACCCATAGAATGGCAGATGTCCTAAACAGCACTCTGGCCTCAGAATCAGCCCTTAAGGCGTTTGGATGTGGCTGAAAAGCCCATGAGAGTATTTCAGGCATGGAAAACCAAGACACTCTGGCAAAAAAAAAAAAAAAAAAAAAAAAACTAAATGAAAGATCTCCACGAGTGAGATCCCAGTGGAAAGAACGGGTCATCAAAGAAGGAGGTACCTTTCTCTGAAGGGAGGAGAGAACTTCCACTTTGACCATGGCCTTGTCTAAATATGATCAGAGTCGGTGAACTCAGGGGGCTTCCATAGCCTTGGCAGCTCATGACAAGAGCCTAGGGTGATTACTGAGGCCATAAACAAGAGTGTCAATTTGTTAAGTCAACAACAGGAGTCACTGTGCACTTACTCCTCATGTAGGATCTCTGTCCTTAATGTGCTGTACATTGAGATTTAATGCTATAACTAGTACTCAAACAGTATTTTTCACTTTATGTTTCTCTGTGGGAGCAAACTGTTGAAATCTTTACTTAATGTATGCTAAACTGATCTTCTGTATATAAAGAGAAACAAAAATGAATCTTGATGTGAATGGAAGGGGAGAAGGAGTGGGAAAGGGGAGGGTTGCAGGTGGGAGGGACGTTATGGGGGGGGGAAGCCATTGAAATCCATAAGCTGTACTTTGGAAATTTATATTCATTAAATAAAAGTTAAAAAAAAAGAAATATAAGAAGGGGAAGTAAGCAGGAACGGGTATAGCTTTAAAAAATTAAGTTAGGAGGGGCTTTCCTCTGGGAAAACAAATCAACACTAGGGCAAGAATTATGAGGGTTCCTACTAAGAGACAAACACCTAGAATGGGAGAAGCAGTGATGCCGAAGGTGATGCTTAGTCAATCTGTTGTATTAACATCTAGATTACAAATAGGCTAAATAAACAGCAGGGTGCAATAGCAATGTGACAGGGAGGCTAAATAAATGAGAGCTAAAGCACCACTTATATCAAGGAGTTGTTACTTATCTCGAATCTTCTAGAACAGAACCTTTAGTCCTTCCAGTGGAGTTGCAGTGTGTGCAGGAGCTAAAGTCTCCCTGAAGTCCAGTGGCCTTTCCTCAGGTAGGTCATGGGACCGAGCTTAACCCTGGAAAGGTGTACCCAGCCAGGGACTCCTTGGAGCTCAACTACTTCCATCTTTGTCGCTCCCCCTCTTCGTGGAGGAACGACACAGGACCCTGCGCTGTTCTTTTGTCTGCTCGGCCCTCCCCGGGTTTGCTGCTGGTTCTTCCCGGGTTGGCTACCATCCCTTCCACCTCCGTGGAAGGGCGGTTCCCCCTGCCACTTTCCCCACTTCCGCGGGGGAGCGGCACACCGCCGGCCGGCTCTCTCGGGGGCTGCACAGGTGTTCCTTCAGATAGATGTTCCCCTTAGATGTTCCTGGTACATGTTGTCTCTCTCCTCCTTTATAGTCCTCTTCCTCCAATCCCAACTCTGCTACCCACATGCCAAGTACGCTGCTCTCCTCCAATCAGGAGCAGGTTCTACAGTTTATTGGTTGAACTGGAGGCAGCTGTGTAGAAGCTGCTTCTCCCTTCTCAGCGCCATATTGTGGGAGAGCAAATGCATAGAATAAGTCTTAATTCCAGTAACTTAGTCTAGTCCGGGTTGCTCCCCACAATCTTGTGTTCAGTTAGTCAAAAAGTGAGCCTTCCTTCCAGGTGTTAAGCAAAAGTCTCAGACACTGCTTGAGGCAGGAACTCGTGGGTATGTATTGGGATGATAAGATCTAATTTCCATAATCAGGTAGGCTTTCTGGACCTGCCCTCAATTAATAATACACTGGAGACAGTTATGGGTCTCAGAACCAGATAGAAAGTCCAAGGTGAGGGAAGGTTTTTCATAGGTCACCTCATCAGGCCCGAGTTGTAATTTGTCCTTTGGGGTGATTTTTGTTCTAAGGAGAGTTATAAGTAATAGTATTAACCAAGTTTCTGAGGTCTCTTGGCAAAGTTTAGCTAGCGTCATCTTACAATTGATTTGCCCTTTCAAACTTTCCTGAACACTGAGGTATCCAAGCAGATGGAAGGGGATAAGTGATTCCCACCGCAAGGGCAACCTGTTGCCTGTACTTCACTGTAAAGCATGGCCCATTATTACTTTATAAGGAAGTAGGAAGTCTAATATGAGGAATGATTTTCTTTAGAAGGGCTTTTGTTAGTTCCTGTGTCAGCTCAGTTCCAGTATAGAAGGCTGTTATCCACCCATTAAATGTATCTATAAAAACTAGGAAGCACTTAAACCCATGTGAACAGTGTATTTGAGTAAGTCAGTTTGCTAGTCTTCCACTGGATGTGTTCCTCATCTCTGAATTTGTTGATTTGTTGGAGTAAGGCAGGGGTCTAAGGTCTGCCTCCAAGTTTCTTTTTTCTTTTTGTTACAGAGGCCACATGCCCTGACTTGTCTGATAGCATATTTTAGGCCCTTTCCTTTATTTTTTACATCATTATTTTAACTTATTTAATTCTTATGATAATCTTTAAAAATTTTTAAGGTATACAAATTTAATGTATTTCTAATGTATGTATTTCTAATGTAGATTCAGGAGCATAGTGACATTTCTCACCCTACCCTCCCTTCCACTCATGCTTCCACCCTTCTTCCTCCTCCCTCTCCTATCTCCATTCTTTTTTTTTTTCTTTTTAAAAATTTTATTTATTGTTTTATTTGCATGTATTTTTTAAAATTTATTTGAAAGACAGAGTTACAGAGAGAGGTAGAAACAGAGAGAGAGGTCTTCTATCCGCTGATTCACTCCCCAGATGGCAATGGCTGGAGCTGCGCCAATCTGGAGCCAGGATCCAGGAGCTTCCTCCGGGTCTCCACGTGGGTGCAGGGGCCCAAGGACTTGGGCCATTTTCCACTGCTTTCTCAGGCCATAGCAGAGAGTTGGATTGGAAGAGGAACAGCCAGAACTAGAACCAGCACCCATATGGGTGCTGGCACTTCAGGCCAGGGCTTTAACCCACTGTGCCACAGTGCCAGCCCCTGCATGTATTTTGTAAATGCAACTTTAGGAACATATTAATTCCTCCCATAGTACCCACTGCCTCCTCTTCCCTCTCCTGTTCCCAGACTTGTTTTTTACAAACATCTATTTTCGTTTAACTTTATACACAGAAGATTAAGTCTATTCTAAGTAAAGAGTTCAAAGAAAAAGAAGGACAAAAAGACAAAAAAAATTAACGAAGAAAAACTGTTCCTCAGTAGTTTCCACAATGGCTGTTCAAAGTCATTGCATCTCGAAGGTGATTTTGCCTTTTTTTCTTTAGGAACTTAATTATCTCCAAAGAGATAATAAAAGATGATACATCTTAGACTTAATTTTCACTTACAGGACATTAGAGTATCCTCCATTTAATACATTAAAATGAAGTAATTATTTGAGAATAAGTTCTACTTTTAAGTCTCATAATACAGCTCTTTGAGGAAAGATGTCCTGCATAGAAAGTTAGTGCACAGTGATTCCTGTTGTTAATTTAACAATCAACACTCTTATGTATGACATCAGTGATCACCCATTGCTCTTGAAATGAGCTGCCTAGGCTAGGGAAGCCTTTTAGATCCACAAACTCCATCAGTATTTTGACAAGGCCATAAGCAAAGTGGAAGTTTGCTCCTCCCCCCTCCTTTGATGTCCACTTCTTTCCACTGGGGTCTCACCCACAGAGGTCCTTTATATAGGACAGTTTTTTGCACAGTGTCTTAGCTTTCTATGCCTGAAATGCTCTCCTGGACCTTTCAGTCAGACCAGAATGCCTTAAGGGCTGATGCTGAGGTCAGAGTGTTACTTAAGATGATTGTCATTCTGTGAGTCTGCTGTATGAACTGCTTCCCATGTTGGAGCTTTCAGTCCTTTCTAATTCTATCCATTATTATTACTGAATATTTGGTTCTATTTATATGATCACTTTAATACTTGATCCTATCTATATGATCACTTTAACAATTAATCCTATCCACATGATCTCCATAATACTGAAAATGCTATTTTTACTACCTAGCTTAATGGGATTTAGGGTCCCATGGCAGGTTTCCAAACTGTACCCTTAGAAGTAAATCCGTAGAAATGTATGCAGAACTCTACAGCTTTATGGTTACAAACTTTATACATTTCACAGTTACAACTTTAGGTTCATGGTAATTCTTCCTTCCATGCCTGCCCTCCCCCCCCCCCACACTCTCACCCCCTTTCTCTTACATATCTTATTCACATTCTTTTTACTAAGATCTATTTTTACTTAACTTCATATACATATGGTTAACTATATGTTAGGAGTTCATTGATTAGTATGAAAGAAAAAAAGAAAAGTAAAATAAGATAAAAGAAAAGAAAAAAAAACCTGTTCATTAACAGTCAAGAGCTGTTCAAAGTCATTGCTTCTCAAAGTGACAATTTCACTTCTACAGGTTCTCTTTTAGATGCTCTATTAGTTATCACAGATCCTCATTCTTAATTTTTACAAAGGTCTATTGCCAGTTTACTTTGTAATCATAAGATTAAACCTACACTAAGTAAAGAGTTCAACAAATAGTACGAATGAAAAAAGCATTGTTACTCAACAGGCAAGACAGCTAAAAACAATCATTGAGTCTCAAAATGTAAATTTCACTCATATAAATTACTCTATTAGTTACCACAGATCAGAGAAAATGTATGGTATTTGTCTTTTTGTGACTGGCTTATTTCACTAAGTATAATGGTTTCCAGTTGCATCCATTTTGTTGCATAAGACAGGATTGCATTTTTTAAACACTTGGTAGTATTCCATAATGTATATATCCCATAATTTCTTTATTCAGTTTTCAGTTGATGGACTTGGTTGATTCCATATCTTTGCTATTGTGAATTGAGCTGCAATGAACATGGGGGTACAGATCACTCTTTCATATGCTGATCTCATTTCATTTGGGTAAATTCCCAGGAGTGGAATAGTTGGTTCATATGGTAGGTCTATTCATATTTCTGAGTTATTTCCATTCTGTCTTCAACAGTGGTTGCACAAGTGTACATTCCCACCAACCATGGATAAGGATATTTTTCCCCCACATCCTCACCAGCATTTTTGTTTGTTTACTTCAGTATGAAAGCCATTCTAACTGGGTGAAGTGAAACCTCATTGTGTTTTTGATTTGCATTTCCCTGATGACTAGTGATCCTGAGCATTTTTTCATGTGTCTATTGGCCATTTCAATTTCCTCTTTTGCAAAATGCCTGTTTAAGTCCTTTACCCGTTTCTAATCTGGGTTGTTTGTTTCCTTGTTGTTGATTTTCTTAAGCTGTTTATAGATTCTTGATATTAATCCTTTATCAGTTGCATAGTTTGCAAATATATTCTCCCATTCTGTCAGTTGCCTCTTTACTTTGCTGAGTGTTTCCTTTGCAGTGCAGAAGTCTCTCAGCTGGATGCAATCCCATTTGTCAATTTTGACTTTGATTGCCTGTGCTTCTGAGGTCTTTTCCAAGAAGTCTTTGCCTATGACAATGTCTTGCAGAATTTCCCTAAAGTTTTCTAGTAATTTGATGGTATCTGGTCGTAGATTTAGGTCTTTGATCCACTTTGAGTGGGTTTTTGTGTAAGGTATAAGGTAGTGGTCTTGTTTCATACTTCTGCATGTGGAGATTCAGTTTTCCCAGTATCATTTGTTGAAGAGACTGCTCTGCTCCAGGGATTGATTTTAGATCCTTTGTCAAGGATTAGTTGGTTGCAGATGTGTGGGTTTCTTTCTGAAGTTTCTATTCTGTTCCATTGTTCTGCACATCTATTTTTGTGCCATTGCCAAGCTGTTTTGATTATAACTGCCTTACAGTTGTGTCTTGAAATCTTGCTTTGTTTTTGTTGTTTAGTATTTCTTTAGCTATTCAGAGTCCCTTTATTTACATATGAATTTTAGCATTGATTTTTCTAGATCTGAAAAGAATGTCATTGGTATTTTGATTGGGATTGTATTGAATCTGTAAATTGCTTTCAATAGTATGGGCATTTTGATGATATTAATTCTTCCAATGCACAGACATGGAAGACTTTTCCATATTTTTGGTGTCTTCTATTTATTCTTTAATGTTTTTTAATTTTCATCATAGAGATATTTGATTTCTTCAGTTAGATTTATTCCAAAGTATTTAATTTGTTTTGTAGCTATGGTGAATTATATTGATCTTAGACATTCTTTCTTGCACTTGTTATTGTCTGTGTATACAAGGGCTATTGATTGATTTTTGTGTGTTGATTTATATATTGCTACTTTACCAAACTTTTTATAAGTTCCAATAGTCTTAGTGGAGTCTTTGCTTCTCCTATATATAGAATCATGTCATCTGCAAACAGAGATTATTTGACATCCTCCTTTTCAATTTGTATCCTTTTGATTTATTTTTCTGGCCTAATGGCTCTGGCTCAAACTTCCAGGACTATATTAAATTGCAATGGTGAGAGTGGGCATCATTGCCTGGTTCCAGATCTTAGTGTAATGCTTCTAACTATTCCCCATTCAATAAGATGCTAGCTGTGTGTTTTTCATAAATTGCCTTGATTGTGTTGAGGAATGTTCCTTCTGTACACAATTTGATTAAGGTTTCCATCAGGAAACTATGTGTAATTTGTCAAATGCTTTCTCTGCATCTATTGAGATAATCTTACTTTTTCTTCAGTTTCTTTATGCGATGTATCACATTTATTGGTTTGTGAATGTTGAGCCATCTCCGCATACCAAGGATAAACCCCATTTGGTCCAGGTGAACGATCTTTCTGATGTGTTATTGGATTCAGTTGGTTAATATTTTGTTGAGAATTTTTGGATCTATGTTCATCAGGGATATTGATCTATAGTTCTCTTTCTCTGTTGTACCTTTTTCTTGCTTAGGAATCAAGGTGATGCAGCCTTCATAAAAGGAGTTTGGGCCGGCGCCACGGCTCACTAGGCTAATCCTCCGCCTAGTGGCGCCGGCACACCAGGTTCTAGTCCCGGTTGGGGCGCCGAATTCTGTCCCGGTTGCCCCTCTTCCAGGCCAGCTCTCTGCTGTGGCCAGGGAGTGCAGTGGAGGATGGCCCAGGTGCTTGGGCCCTGCACCCCATGGGAGACCAGGAAAAGCACCTGGCTCCTGGCTCCTGCCATCGGATCAGCGCGGTGCGCCGGCCGCAGCGCGCTGGCCACGGCGGCCATTGGAGGGTGAACCAACGGCAAAGGAAGACCTTTCTCCCTGTCTCTCTCTCTCACTGTCCACTCTGCCTGTCAAAAAAATAAATAAATAAAAATTAAAAAAAAAAAGGAGTTTGGGAGGTTTCCATCCTTTTCAATTGTTTTGAATCACTTAAGAAGAATTGGAATTAGTTATTCTTTAAATGTCTGGTTGAATTCAGCTCTGAAGCCATTTGCTCCTGGGCTTTTCTTTGTTGGGATGGTTTTTATTAGTGGTTCAATTTCTGTCTTGGTTGTTGGTCTGTTTAGATTTTCTATGTCTTCATGACTTCATGTTGGTAGATTGTATGTGTCTAGGAATCTGTCCATTTCTTCTATGTTTCTCAGTTTGTTGACATACAGATCTTTGCTTAATTCCTGATGATTCTTTTTATTGCCGTGGTATCTGCTGTTACATTTACTTTTCATCTCTGATTTTATTGATATGGGTCTTCTCTCTCCTTGTTTTGGTTAGTTGTGCCTATGGTGTATTAATTTGGTTAATTTTTTTTCTCAAAAAACCAGCTTTCATTTCACTTATCTTTTGTATTTTTGTTTCAATTTTGTTTTGTTTCTTCACTAATTTTAATTTTATTTGTTTCCTCCTAATAATTTTGGATATAGTTTGTTGTTGTTTTTCTTTTTAAAGATTTGTTTATTTGAAAGGCAAAGTTACACACACACACACTCAGAGAGAGAGAGAGAGAGAGAGAGTCTTCCATCTGCTGTTACACTCCCCAAATGGCTGCAACATCTGGAGCTAGGCTGATCTGATCTGAAGCGAGGAGCCAGGAGCTTATCTTGGTTTCCCGCATGGGTGCAGGGGCCCAAGGACTTGGACCATCATCTACTGCTTTCCCAAGCCATAGCAGAGAGCTGAATTGGAAGTGGAGTAGCTGGGACTCAAACCAGTACCCAAATATGTTGCCACCACAGCAGGCAGTGGCTTTACCCAGTACACCAAAGCACAGGCCCCTGTTGTTTTTTTAGGTCCTTGAGATGGTTCACTGATAGCTCATTTATTTGGTACCTTTCCAATTTCTTCATGTAGGCACCAATTGCTATAAACTTACTGCCTATCACTGCTTTTGCTATACCCCATAAGTTTTGATATAATGTATTGTCTTCATTCGTTTCCAGAAATGTTTTGATTTCTCTTTTGATTTCTTCTGTGACCTACTGTTCATTCAGGAGCATGTTGTTCAGCATCCACGTGTTTGCATTTTATGGAGAATTTTGAGGTATTGACTTCCAGCTTTATTCCATCATAGTCTGAGAAGATGTATGGTATGATTTCAATTTTTTTGAATTTTCTGACTTGCTTTATGGCCTAGTATGTGGTCTACCCTAGAGAAAATTCCATAAACTGATGAGAAGAATGCCACTGTGAGGTGAAGGGTTCCGTAGATATCCATTAGGTCCATTTGGTCTATAGTATTGATTAGCTCTGTTGTTTCCTTGCTAATTTTCTGTCTGGTTGATCTGTCCATTGCTGAAAGTGGGGTATTGAATTCCCCCTATTATTACTGCATTGGAGTCTGTGTCTCTCTTTAGATCCATTAACATTTCTTTTAAATGGGGAGGTGTCCAGTGATTAGGTGCATACACATTTATTATAGTCATATCTTCCTGTTGAATTGATTCCTTCATCATTACATAGTGCCCTTCTTTGTCTCTCATAACAGTTGTTGTGTGAAATTATATTTTGTCTGATAATAGGATAGCTACACCAGCTCTTCTTTGATATCTGTTAGCATGGAATATCATTTTCCATTCTTTCACTTTCAGTCTGCATGTATCTTTGTTGGTGAGATGTGTTTCTTATAGGCAACAAATAGATGGGTTTTGTTTTTGAATCCATTCAGCCAGTCTGAATCTTTTAACTTGAGAGTCGAGGCTATTTGCCTTCAAGGTGACTATTGATAAGTAATGACTTGGCCCTGCCATTTTTCCATAAATACTACCATTGTTTACTTTGGATTTCTTTTGTACTTCTATTGGGGAATTTTCTGCCTTCTCATTCTTTCATCATGATGGCTATCTTTCTGTGTTTTTAGCATCTTTTGTAAGGTTGGAATAGTGTTGACAAATTCTTTCAATTTCTATCTTTATTTCACCTTCATTCATAAATGCAAGCTTTGAGGGTACAGTATTCTGAGTTGACAGTTTTTTTTCTTTTAAGACTTGGACTATATCTCACCATTCTCTTCTAGCCTGTAGGGTTTCTGATGAGAAGTCAGCTGTAAGACTAATTGGAGATCCTCTGAAATTAATCTGACATTTCTCTTACACATTTTAGAACCTTTTCTTTACATTTTACTGTGGGGAGTTTGATACAATGTGTTGTGGTAAAGATCTTTTCTGGTCATGTCTGTTAGGAGTTCTATGTGCTTTCTCTAGTTGGACATCTGTTTCTTTCTCCAAACTGGGGAAGTTAATTATTTCAGTAAATAGACTTTCTTGTCTATTCTCTCTTTCCATACCTTCAGGAACTCCTAAAACCCATATGCTGGGTCATTTGATGGTATCCCATAAATCTCCAGCACTGGTTTTAAGTTTTCCATTTTCTTCTTGTTGTTTTTGGTCTTACTGTAGTATTTTCAAAGATTTATATTCTAATTCGGTTATTGTTTCTTCTGCCTTACCAAGTCTGCTGTTAAGACTCTCCACTGCATTTTTTATTTGATTTATTAATTTCATTATTTCAAATATTTCATTTTGACTTCTCTTCAAAATCTCGATTTCACAGGAAAAATTTTCACTCATGTCACATACAGTTTCCTTTAGTTCGTAGATTTGCTTCTGATTGCTTTTGAGTATTCCTATTATTTATTTTTTGAATTATATTTCTGAAATTTCATTGATCTCTTCATCTTAACATTCTAATATTAAAATGCTGTTGTGTCCTTTGGGGGGTCATGATGTCTTCCTTATTGTTGTTTCTTGAATTTCTGCTTTTATTTTTAAGCATTTGTGGAGTTAATTGTTGTTTTTTCACTCTGATGTTTTTTATCTTTGAGCTGTGTCTCTGTAGCTTAGTAGAATATTTGTGCTTTCAATAAATAACAAGAGGTATGTGGGGGTATGTTCAGTGAGCTCTAGTCAGTGCTGCAGGGTAGAGTGAGTATCCAGGGTAGCACCCAAGTTGGAGGTGGTGGCTCTCCTCATGAACAGAAAGGGAAGATGGTCATGTCTGTTGGTGTGATCACTCCATCACCTCCTCTTCTTCAAGCTGAGCAAGGCCCAGGTGTTAGACCCCAGTGCGTTCAATACACATCCGTGCACATGATCTGCGCAGTCCTCCCTTTGAGCGTGGTTCCAGCTGCTGTGCGCTTTCCTGGCAACCAAGGTGTTCCAAGAGTATGGCTCTGCACCCAGAGCTTGCCCAGAACCCAGCTATACCCTGTCCCCTCTCATGCAGTCAGTGTTTTCACAGTTGCAGCACCCAGGTCTCCCATGGTCAAGGGGTGCAAGAGAGTCTACTCTCTTCCACTAGCCTGTCCTATCCACAGATACTGAGGAGTTCCCAGAGCCACTGCCCTGTGTTTCACCTGGTCAGATGGAGTTCAGTTCCCCCAGCTAGACTCAGACTCAGTGGGGAACAGAGATTATTCCCCC
This sequence comes from Oryctolagus cuniculus, assembly GCF_964237555.1. Taxonomy (NCBI): domain Eukaryota; kingdom Metazoa; phylum Chordata; class Mammalia; order Lagomorpha; family Leporidae; genus Oryctolagus; species Oryctolagus cuniculus. The sequence continues at coordinate 49,849,979 of NC_091438.1, forward strand.
TGGTAAAATCCCTGTGTCAGACACGTGCACTATACCCACTGGCCACAGCCCTACCCCTCTCATAATTGCACTGGGCAGGTACAAGAGACCCTACGGCCTGTACTTTCCTTTGGTGGGCTGGCTCTCCCTCCCTGCCTCTTGCTGGGTGGGCTAAGTGGAGCTGGTGTTTTTGCCCTGATAACTAGGTGGGGGCAGACCCCACAAGTTGTTTCAAACTGCTATGGTTTCCCCTGCTGATAGTCCCCTTTAGCTGCTGTATGTACATGGAAGAGCCGGAGCAGCTGCTCCTGTTTGTGTCCAAAATAGCTTCCACCTTTTCACAGCTAGCCACAGGGCACTGGTATGGAGCGAAAAGAAGTGCAGAGAGAGAGACATGCTGCTTCCCTCTCCTCCCCACTCCCAGTCAGCAGTTGCCCAGCTTCCTTGAGGGTCAGGGCTGGACTCAAACAAGGTGCAGTCTACTAGACTCTCCTTCCAGCTATATCAACAGTAGTGAGGGCCAGTGAAATCTGACCTCCCCTTGCCAGCCAGTGCGAGCTGATGAGTTCTTTGTTGTGTTCGTTCTCTGTGCTCTATGCTCATTGCTGCATGTCTGTGCCTTCCCCTTAGCTCTAGGCCATTTCCACTGCTTTCATAAGACCTCCCAGTGCAGTTTCCCCTGCAATTTTTCCCTGAGAGTGTACCTTCTCCACTTTTTTTCCTGCTAAGTTCACAGAGCCTAGAGCAGACCTCCCTGTCACTATTTCACCATCTTTCTTCCCCCTCCTCCAACTCTGTTTTTAAAATTTTTCTAATTTCTTCATCTTTTTTTTTTTTGGTCTGAATAAAAAAGTTCAAGTGATTTGTCTTCTGGCTCAAATATCCTTTTTTTCTGACTCACCAAGTCTGTTATTACAGCTTTCAGCTGCATTTTTTTTATTTGACCTATTGAATTCTTCATTTCTAATTTTTCATTTTGATTTCTCTTTAAAATTTCAATTTCATGGGAAAATTTTTCATTCATGTCATATATGGATTTTTTTATTCATGAATATGCTTCTCATTTCTTCTGAATAATCCTATGATTAATCTTGTGAATTCCATTTCAAGCATTTCATCAATCTCTTCATCTTCACATTCTAATATTGAAATATTGTTGTGTTCCTTTGGAGAGGATCATATTGTCTTCTTTACTCTTGTTGCTTATATATCTTCATTTATTTTTAGGCATCTGTGGAGATAGTTGTTGGTTTTTCCCTCTGGTGGCTTTTATCTTTGAACTATGCATCTGTGGCTTAGTATAGTGTCTACTCTTTCAGTGAATATCCAGAGATGTGTGCTGGGTGTGGCTAGGGAACTTTAGTCAGTGCTCCAGGGTGGGGTGAGTATCCAGGGTGACACCCAAGTTGGGGGTGGTAGATATTCTGTTGTTAAAAGAAAGGGTGGGAGCATAGTCACCTCTGTTGGCATAACCACTCCCTCTCCTCCTGTCTTCCAAGGTTATCAATGCCTGGGTGTTAGCCCTCAGTGAATACAATACTGTGCAGTCCTCAGTGTGAGCATGGACCTTGCTACAGTGACTCACCCCAGGCAATCAGGGAGCTCTGGGCATGTGAAGCCACACACAGTGATTGCCCAGAGACCCAGCTACATTCCCACAGTCTCATCACACAGGGCTCCCACAGTCATGGGGTGCAGAGGATCCTCTCTGCCCCACTAGACTGTTCCATCCATGGAGAGGCTGAAACGTTTCCAGAGCCAACTGCCTGCAAGTACTCTGCCTAGGCAGTTTGAGCCCTGGAGCCTGTGAATGTTAATCGGCTGGGGGCATCTCACAGTTCTACACGAGTGCCCAACCAGGCTCAGTCAGCGGGAAATGTGGATATTTCCCTCTGTTAAAATCCCTGGATCATACACACGCACAATAGCTGCCGGCCACAGCCCCACTTATTTCACAATCACGCCTTCACCTCACTGTTTGCCAGATGGGTACATATAAGAGTCTCTGCAGCTGGTACTGATATTGGAATGGCTCCTTCTCCCTGCGCATTGCTGGGTGTGTGCACCCAACTTGCTGCAGGTGCCTCTGCTGAGAAGATGATGTCTTATCTCTGCCAGTTGTTGGGCATGTGCACAAGAGCTGCTGCACCTGTTACCTACTTATATCCAAAATGGCACCCACCTTCTCTCAGCTGGTTGCCAGACACTGTTGTAGGGGGATGTGGAGAGCGAAACGTGCCCATTTAGTTCCGCTGTGGTTAACAGGCACCCTGTTCCCTTCAGGGCTACAGGCTGGACTCAAAGATAGTGAAGTCTTCCTAGTCTTTCCCTGCAGCTGTATCACCAGTGGCATGGGCTGCTGCAGTCTGATCTCACCTTGCTCTCCAAAGCTGCACTTTCTCCAGCTCTAGGCTGCTGGGGTCGTGTGTTGTGTCCATGCTCGTTGCCACATGTCTGCACCTTCCACACAGATCTGCAGCATCTCTCCTCCCTCAGGATCTCCACTACAGTTTCCTCTCCCAATGTCCCCTGAGAATACACTTTTTTTAAAAAAATATTTTCCCCTATCCTGAAACAATCCACCCTTTCCTTATTCCACCATCTTGGAATCTCCAAGCCTTTTCTTTAGAAACCTTGGTTGTAAAAGAGGTCAAGGCCCCCCACCTTGTAGGGTGAAACATGAATCCCTTGACAACTTTCCATAGGCAGTCCTGGAGGAGTGATGTCTGATCATTTAATCACCATCTCCCATACTTTAATAGAAATCCTCTTGTTCTGGCTCATAATTGTTTCTTTGTAGTGTAGTGTGATGTGGTATCTGATTAGAAATATCTAACTAAGGCAGAAATGCCCTCGGAAGGGGAATTTTTAAGGCTACCTTTTTTGCCACCCTGTTGACAAAATTTTTTACTTTGATGATGTATAAATCTCCTTTTTGGTGTGCCTGGCAATGGACCACAGAAATATCTATGGGTACCTAGATAACTTGCAAGATACTTGAAATCTCTGAGTAATGTCATATAGGGGAGTTTTGAGCCATCAGCAGTGCCCTTTCTTTCCAACTGGCTGCATAGATGTGCAAAACCATGAAAGTACAGGAAGTCAGGATAGGCAGTGATCTGTTTTCTTTTACCTAAAAGAGGAGCTCAATTAAAGCAATTAATACAGCCTTTAGAGTTGAAGGGTAAAGGTGCAAGAATTGAGCCTCAGTTATCTGTTGGATGCTCACTATTGGGTATCAGCTATTTTGACACCTTCTTTGATAAAACTATTGCCATCAGTAAATCAGACTTCCTTGGAGTTTTTAAAGGGGGAATCTTTTAAATCTGCTCTGCTGTTCTGTCAACACATGAGCTAATCAATTTATTCTCTTCCTTATTTGGCATGAGGGTTGCTGGATTTAGGATTTGGCAGACTTTTAAAGGTTACTTCTGGGGAAACTAGAGGGAGGGCTTGATATTTGGTCCGACATCTTCCATCAGCCATCAGTGATCTTTTATCTCTAGAACTACTTACAGGTGGTGAGGTGTCTGGACCTCCATAGGTTAGCCTAGAGTAAGCTTAGAAGCTGCTTCTACCAGCAGGGCAGTAGCTGCTACTGTTCAGAGATGTTGTTAACAGCTGGCAGTGAGAGGATCCAGTTGTTTAGAGAAAGAGGCCACAGGTCAGGAAAGCTCTCCTAGTTTTGGGGTCAGTACCCAAAACCAACTCTTTGTCTTTCAGCCACATAGAGTGTGAAGGGATTTTCTAGATTAGGAAGGCATAATGTAGTTGTGGTTAAAGCTAGTTTGATTGTGTTCCAGTGCACTGCAACAGCTCAATGTCAGGCCTTTTATAACCTCACAAAGGGGTTTTGCCAGGATTCCAAATCCTAAAATACAGAATCTACAAAAACTGGCCATTTGAAGGAGAACCTAAGCGGTTCCCTGGTGGCCAGTCACTCATTTAAAATAACCTCACAAAAACGAGTATAGCTTCCTAGGATTAGAGTATCTCCTAAACATTTGTTCTCTTGTTGAGTGGTTTGGGACTTTGATGAAAAGACTCAATACTGACTTCCAAGAAGTTTGAAACCTGAATGACATTTTTGAGGCCCTTTTGAAGGGAACCACAGCTAAGGCTGTCAGCAACATATTGTAGGATGGCTCCAGTCTGGAATTTAAGTTAACTTAGCAACTTAGCAAGAACATTTCCATAAAGATGAGGACAGTCTCTAAATCCTTGAGGAAAGGCTATTAAAATATATTCTTGTGTTATATTGGTGGATGGGTTTGTCCATTCAGAAGCAAATTGGTGTTGGGAGTCTGGGTAAAGGGGAATGCAGAGGAAAGCATAGAAAACATCCTTTAAGTCTAAGACCAAAGCAGGTGGTGTCCTCAGGTATCCAGGCTAGGATAGTAAAAGTGTTTGGAACAGTGGGGTAAAAGGGAATTAAAGCCTAACTTATGGACACAAGATTTTCAACATATGATATGCTCCATTTGTTTTTAGGCAGAAAGAATGAGAATATTACAAGGGATGGACTTGGCACCCCATGGGAGACCAGGAGAAGCACCTGGCTCCTGCCATCGGATCAGCGCAGTGCGCCGGCCACAGCACGCCGGCCGCGGCGGCCATTGGAGGGTGAACCAACGGCAAAGGAAGACCTTTCTCTCTGTCTCTCTCTCTCACTGTCCACTCTGCCTGTCAAAAAAAATCCCATTAGCAAGTAATTTATCATTTAGGGGTCAATTTCCCCATTTGGCCTTAGGTTTTAAGGGATATTAGGATTGATGGGGAAATTAGTGACATCTTTTAAAGGGATCTTGTTAGGGATAGCATGGGTGACTCACTCAGGAATGTCCTGATCCCAGACCTGAGTTTTTACTTCACATTGAACCTCAACAGGGAGGTTTTTGAGGCAAGGTGCTGTCTTGGCTAAAGGGTTAGAAAATAACGAATTTCTGCCAAGCAGAGATGTCAGACATTCTGGCATCATCAGAAACTGGTGAGAGTCCAAAACATTTTCTATTTGACAGGCAAGATGAAATATCAGGAACAAGGCTTACCACAGATTCTCATCATGGTGGAACTTCAGAGAACAGAGGTCCTGTGTGGGAAATCAAAACAGAAAAAGTGGCTGCCTCCCAATGACGAAATCAGTGTTCTTACCTGCAGCACCAAGGTCACTCAGGGCTCCAGAGTGAGACAGTTATATGAGCCACCTACGTTCCTAAGCCCCTTCAGTCCTCAGACAGGGATCAGACAGGGACTTAAGGGAACCAAGAGTCTTCTCTCTCCTTTGGAGTTAAAGGCAATCCTGTTTCCAGTGTCCCTCTTGTCATCCAGGACATGGGTGGGGTGGCCCTTTTAAGTGAGGACATTATTTGCACCAATGTCCTAGCTTACCACATCTGAAACATCCTCCCTGGGTTTTCTTACCCATGTTGAAATGCCCTTCAGGGTGGCCATGGGGTTTCAGGGCGCTGGTTACAGCAGTTGCTTTGTGGAGCATGCTGCTTGAACTGCTGCTTCCTGAAGCCGCTCTCCCTTCATCTTGCCTCCATTATTAAATATCCCCAAAGCTATAGCTCGTATCTGTGCATGGGAGTTTAGGGTCAAACTACTTACTTTTGAAGTCTTCTCCAAAAATCTGGGGCTGATTGATGAAATAGGTACTGAGCAAGACCTGTAACTCAGAAGTGCTGGGATCCATTAGTATGTTTCTTTAAGTCCACTCACTATGAGTTGTCCCTGTAATAGTGCTAGATTTTCTTCATTATAATGGGTCCACTTGCCTAATTTTGTCACAATTTATAGATTTGATAATACGTTTTTTCATGCCAGCCACCATGCAGGTGACCACATGTTGTCAACATCCTGGTTCATAATGACCTCTTTGATAGTTTCAGGTAGGGTCTGTTGTTGGAAACACTGTAGCTCCCACAGCATTTTCGTCAAATTGGTGAGCTGCCAAGAATTCAGCATTGGCTTCAGCCTCAGCCCAGATTTACTATTTCTCCTCTGGAGTGAAACAGGAGGATATAACAATATGTAAGTCAGCCCAAGTTAGAATAAAAGCTAAAGTCAAGGTCTGAAATTCTTCACTTAAATGGGATCCTCTGAGTATCTCCCCAGCTTTTGTTCTCATTGGTTTAAATCAGAATTGGAGCAAAGGACTTGTACTCTTATTATCTTGGTGTCTTCATTGACTACTTCCTGCAAAGTGCAGAGTCTATTTACATCTGTATGAGAGTAGGTGCCACTGAATGACCCCAGATGGACTGTCCTTTGGCAGAGGAGAATAGACTGGATTATAGGATGGAGGTTGGGGGCTGATGAGGTTGAACAAGAATAAGAACTTGAGAGAGCAGAAGACTTATCATTCCCTATTGGAAATCCTGGCAACAAGGCAGGCTGAAGTGAGGTAGTTGGACCCTTGGTGGTAGAAGGTCACTTAATAACATGTCATTTATAAAATCCACTTATTGTTCCTTGGAACCTGGTATCTCTAGAGGAGTGTGAACATAATAGAGCTAACAATGTCCCTTTGAGGGTTGGTTTTGGAAGAGAGCCATGAAGATATGCACACAGGAATTTTTGACTAGTTCTTCTGTCTTGTACAGGGTCCCATTTATTGGCCAGGTTTCCCCATATTCTAATTTATGTTATGGCTAAGGGATGTAAGAAAGAAAAGATAAGCTTTTTCTTTTGGAGGCTATCTGGGTCAAGAGTCCTACTTAGACAAAATACAACCTAGGTTGGAGTCTTTGAGGGTGAACAGGAATTCCCATATCAGGGTATTCAAAGAAAATCTTCTTACCCTGTAAAAAGAGACAGAGGAGGACTAAACCCTTAATTACTTCCCTCATGTAGGGTAGAAATAGCTATCAAATGGGTGTTCCCATTCAGGATACCCTCCCTGAGAGTGTCCAGTTCCTTGACATCCCAAAGGAAATGCTGCTTTCAATCTACATTATTGCAATCTGGGGGTCCTGGGGGTCTGTTATGCTGAAAGACCTGATAGGCACAATAACAGATTAATAAATCTGGAACGTCATAGTGGATCCCTCAGGACATGGCATCCATGTTTTCCCCACTAAGGCGGGATAAATCTTTGAGATACAAAAGAAGCTCTCTAGGTTAGATAATTTGGATTATCACCTCTAATTTATGTTTTTTTCCCAAATAAACCTTTTATTTAAGGGATACAAAATTTATAAGTACAACTTTAGGAATATAGTGATTCTTCCCACCATATCTGCCCTCCTACCCACACTCATACCCTTCATCCCCCTCCCTCTCCCAATCACAGTCCCATTCTCCATTAAGATTCATTTTTAATTAACTTTATACATAGAAAACCAACTCTATTCTAAGTAGATTTCAACAATTTGTGCACGTACACACACACACACGCACACACACACACAGAGTTTGAGAACAAGTTTAACAGTTAACTCTCATAATACAATTGATTGAGGACAGAGATCCTGCACGGAAAGTTATTGTACAGTGGCTCCTGTTGTTAATTTAACAATTAACACTCTTATGGGTGATGTCAGTGATCATCCAAGGCTCTTGACATGAGCTGCCTAGGCTGTGGAAGCCTTTTGAAACCACAAACTCCATCAGTATTTAGAGAAGGCCATAGCAAAGTGGAAGTTCTCCCCTCCCTTCAGCGAAAAGTACATCCTTCTTTCATGGCCACTTCTTTCTACTGGCGTCTCACTAACAGAGATCCTTCATGTAGAACATTTTTTGTCATAGTTTCTTGGCTTTCTATACCTGAAATGTTCTCATGGGCTTTTCAGTCCGAGCAGGAAGCCTTAAGAGCTGACTTTGAGGTCAGAGTGCTATTTAAAGTGATTGTCATTCTATGAGTCTATTGTGTGGAATGCTTCCCATTTTGGAACGTTTCCTCCTTTTTAATTCTGTTTACTATTATTACCAGACACTTGATCCTATTTATATGATCCATTTAACACTTAATCCTATCTATATGTTCACTTTAACACTTAACATGATCACTTTAACACTTAAGATGCCATTTTTACTGCCGAGTTTAATGGGATTAGGGGTCCCATTGCAAGTTTTAAAACTGTACCCTTAGAAGTAAGTCTGGGGCCGGCGCCGTGGCTCAATAGGCTAATCCTCCACCTTGCGGCGCCGGCACACCGGGTTCTAGTCCCGGTTGGGGCGCCGGATTCTGTCCCGGTCGCCCCTCTTCCAGGCCAGCTCTCTGCTATGGCCAGGGAGTGCAGTGGAGGATGGCCCAGGTGCTTGGGCCCTGCACCCCATGGGAGACCAGGAAAAGCACCTGGCTCCTGGCTCCTGCCAGGATCAGCGCGGTGCGCCGGCTGCAGTGGCGGCCATTGGAGGGTGAACCAACGGCAAAAGGAAGACCTTTCTCTCTGTCTCTCTCTCTCACTGTCCACTCTGCCTGTCAAAAAAAAAAAAAAAAAAAAAAAAAAAAGAAGTAAGTCTGTAGGAATGTATGCAGAACTATACAGATTTACAGTTACAATTTCCTCCTCCATCTTTTATTCCCACTCTTATTTTTTTACTGAGATCTATTTTCAATTGACTATATAAACATAGACTAACTCAATGTTGAGTTCAACAAATAGTATGAAGAGGAAAAAAAATTCCTCAACTGTCAAGACAAGAGCTATTCAAGTCATTGCTTCTCAAAGTGTCAATTTCACTTCTGTGCATTTCCTTTTAGGTACTCTTTTAGTTATCACAGATCAGGGAAAACATATATTTGTCCCTTTGGGACTTGCTTATTTCACTAAGTATGATTTCTAGATTTATCCATTTTGTTGCAAATGACCAGCTTTCATTTTTTTTTACTGCTGTGTAGTATTCCATGGTATACATATCCCATAATTTCTTTATCCAGTCTTTGGCTGATGGGCATTCAAGTTGATTCCATGTCTTAGCTATTGTGAAAAATGCTTCAATAAACATGGTGGTGTACAATTGGCTGATTGGGTTACGGAACAAAACCCATCTATTTGCTGCTTACAAGAAACTCATCTTTCCAACAAAGATCCATACAGACTGAAAGTGAAAGGCTGGAAAAAGATATACCATGCCAACAGAAATGAAAAAAGAGCAGGCGTAGCCATCTTAATTTCAGACAACATAAACTTTACCACAAAAACCGTTAAGAGAGACAAAGAGGGACACTACATAATGATTAAGGGATCAATTCAACAGGAAGATATAACAATTATCAATGTATATGCACCTAACTACAGGGCACCAGTTTATCTAAAAGATTTGTTAACGGACTTAAAGGGAGACTTAGACCCCAATACAATAGTACTGGGGGACTTCAATACTCCACTCTCAGAAATAGACAGATCAATAGGACAGAAGATCAACAAGGATACAGTAGATTTAAACGACACTATAGCCCAAATGGATCTAACAGATATCTACAGAACTTTCAATCCTACAGCTAAAGACTTTATATTCTTCTCAGCAGTACATGGAACCTTTTCTAGGATTGACCACATACTAGGCCATAAAGCGAGTCTCAGCAAATTCAAAAGAATTAGAATCATACCATGCAGCTTCTCAGACCATAGGGGAATGAAGTTGGAAATTAGCAACTCAGGAATCCCTAGAGCATATGCACACACATGGAGATTGAACAACATGCTCCTGAATGAACAATGGGTCATAGAAGAAATCAAAAGAGAAATCAAAAGCTTTCTGGAAGTAAATGAGGATAACAGCACAACATACCAAAACTTATGGGACGCAGCAAAAGCAGTGTTAAGAGGAAAGTTTATATCAATAGGTGCCTACATCAAGAAATTGGAAAGGCACCAAATAGAGGAGCTTTCAATTCACCTCAAGGATCTAGAAAACCTACAGCAAACCAGACCCAAATCTAGTAGGAGAAGAGAAATAATTAAACTCAGAGAAGAAATCAACAGGATTGAATCAAGAAAAACATTACAAAAAATCAGCCAAACGAGGAGCTGGTTTTTTGAAAAAATAAACAAAATTGACACCCCATTGGCCCAACTAACTAAAAAAAGAAGAGAAAAGACCCAAATCAATAAAATCAGAGATGAAAAAGGAAACGTAACAACAGACACCACAGAAATAAAAAGAATCATCAGAAATTACTACAAGGACTTGTATGCCAGCAAACAGGGAAACCTATCAGAAATGGATAGATTCCTGGACACATGCAACCTGCCTAAATTGAACCAGGAAGACATCGAAAACCTAAACAGACCCATAACTGAGACAGAAATTGAAACAGTAATAAAGGCCCTCCCAACAAAGAAAAGCCCAGGACCAGATGGATTCACTGCTGAATTCTACCAGACATTTAAAGAAGAACTAACTCCAATTCTTCTCAAACTATTCAGAACAATCGAAGAAGAGGGAATCCTCCCAAATTCTTTCTATGAAGCTACCATCACCTTGATCCCTAAGCCGGAAAAAGATGCAGCACTGAAAGAGAATTACAGACCAATATCCCTGATGAACATAGATGCAAAAATCCTCAATAAAATTCTCGCCAATAGAATGCAACAACACATCAGAAAGATCATCCACCCAGACCAAGTGGGATTTATCCCTGGTATGCAGGGATGGTTTAATGTGCGCAAGACAATCAATGTGATACACCACATCAACAGACTGCAGAAGAAAAACCATATGATTATCTCAATAGATGCCGAGAAAGCATTTGATAAAATACAACACCCGTTCATGATGAAAACTCTAAGCAAACTGGGTTTGGAAGGAACATTCCTCAATACAATCAAAGCAATCTATGAAAAACCCACAGCCAACATCCTATTGAATGGGGAAAAGTTGGAAGCATTTCCACTGAGATCTGGTACCAGACAGGGATGTCCACTCTCACCACTGCTATTCAATATAGTTCTGGAGGTTCTAGCCAGAGCTATTAGGCAAGAAAAAGAAATTAAAGGGATACAAATTGGGAAGGAAGAAGTCAAAATATCCCTCTTTGCAGATGACATGATTCTTTATTTAGGGGACCCAAAGAACTCTACTAAGAGACTATTGGAACTCATAGAAGAGTTTGGCAAAGTAGCAGGGTATAAAATCAATGCACAAAAATCAACAGACTTTGTATACACAGACAATGCCATGGCTGAGAAAGAACTTCTAAGATCAATCCCATTCACAATAGCTACAAAAATAATCAAATACCTTGGAATAAACTTAACCAAGGACGTTAAAGATCTCTACAATGAGAATTACAAAGCCTTAAAGAAAGAAATAGAAGAGGATACCAAGAAATGGAAAAATCTTCCATGCTCATGGATTGGAAGAATCAATATCATCAAAATGTCCATTCTCCCAAAAGCAATTTATAAATTCAATGCAATACCAATCAAGATACCGAAGACCTTCTTCTCAGATCTGGAAAAATTGGTGCTGAAATTTATATGGAGGCACAAGAGACCTCGAATAGCTAAAGCAATCTTGTACAACAAAAAGAAAGCCGGAGGCATCACAATACCAGATTTCAGGACATACTACAGGGCAGTTGTAATCAAAACAGCATGGTACTGGTACAGAAACAGATGGATAGACCAATGGAACAGAATTGAAACACCAGAAATCAACCCAAACATCTACAGCCAACTTATATTTGATCAAGGATCTAAAACCAATTCCTGGAGCAAGGACAGTCTAGTCAATAAATGGTGCTGGGAAAACTGGATTTCCACGTGCAGAAGCATGAAGCAAGACCCCTACCTTACACCTTACACAAAAATCCACTCAACATGGATTAAAGACCTAAATCTACGATCTGACACCATCAAGTTACTAGAGAACATTGGAGAAACCCTTCAAGATATTGGCACAGGCAAAGAGTTTCTGGAAAAGACCCGAGAGGCACAGGCAGCCAAAGCCAAAATTAACTATTGGGATTGCATCAAATTGAGAAGTTTCTGTACTGCAAAAGAAACAGTCAGGAGAGTGAAGAGACAACCGACAGAATGGGAAAAAATATTTGCAAACTATGCAACAGATAAAGGGTTAATAACCAGAATCTACAAAGAGATCAAGAAACTCCACAAAAACAAAACCAACAACCCACTTAAGAGATGGGCCAAGGACCTCAATAGACATTTTTCAAAAGAGGAAAATCCAAATGGCCAACAGGCACATGAAAAAATGTTCAAGGTCATTAGTAATCAGGGAAATGCAAATCAAAACCACAATGAGGTTTCACCTCACCCCAGTTAGAATGGCTCACATTCAGAAATCTACCAACAACAGATGCTGGCGAGGATGTGGGGAAAAAGGGACACTAACCCACTGTTGGTGGGAATGCAAACTGGTCAAGCCACTATGGAAGTCAGTCTGGAGATTCCTCAGAAACCTGAAGATAACCCTACCGTTCGACCCAGCCATCCCACTCCTTGGAATTTACCCAAAGGAATTTAAATTGGCAAACAAAAAAGCGGTCTGCAGCCTAATGTTTATTGCAGCTCAATTCACAATAGCTAAGACCTGGAACCGACCTAAATGCCCATCAACGGTAGATTGGATAAAGAAATTATGGGATATGTACTCTTTAGAATACTATACCGCAGTTAGAAACAACGAAATCCAGTCATTTGCAACAAAATGGAGGAATCTGGAACACATCATGCTGAGTGAAATAAGCCAGTCCCAAAGGGACAAATACCATATGTTCTCCCTGATCGGTGACAACTGACTGAATACCAAAAAGGAAACCTCCTGAAGTGAAACGGACTCTACGGGAAATGGTGACTTGATCAGCATAGCCCTGACTGTTAATGAACAGCTTAATACATTATCCCTCTTAGTAGTTTTTTTTGTCTGTTCTACTTAATATGACTGGTTTAATTCTGTAATTAATACACAGTTATTCTTAAGTGTTAAAAATTAACTGAAATGTGATCCCTGTTAAACATAAGAGTGGGAATAAGAGAGGGAAGAGATGTATAATTTGGGACATGCTCAAGCTGACTTGCCCCAAATGGTAGAGTTAAAAACATACCAGGGGATTCCAATTCAATCCCATCAAGGTGGCATGTACCAATGCCATCTCACTAGTCCAACTGATCAATTTCAGTTCACAATTGATCATAATGAAAGGACTAAGAGTCAAAGGGAGCACATAAACAAGTCTAGTACCTGCTAACACTAACCGATGGAATAAATAAAGGGGAGAGTGATCCAACATGGGAAGTGAGATACTCAGCAGACTCATAGAATGGCAGATGTCCTAAACAGCACTCTGGCCTCAGAATCAGCCCTAAAGGCATTCGGATCTGGCTGAAAAGCCCATGAGAGTATTTCAGGCATGGAAAGCCAAGACACTCTGGCAAAAAGATCTCTGTGAGTGAGATCCCAGTGGAAAGAACAGGTCTTCAAAGAAGGAGGTACCTTTCTCTGAAGGGAGGAGAGAACCTCCACTTTGACTATGACCTTGTCTAAACAAGATAAGAATCGAAGAACTCAGAGGGCTTCCATAGCCTTGGAAACTCATGACCGGAGCATAGGGAGACTACTGATGCCATAGACAGGAGTGTCAATTGGTAAAGTCAACAACAGAAGTCACTGTGCACTTACTCCTCATGTAGGATCTCTGTCCTTGATGTGCTGTGTATTGAGATTTAATGCTATAACGAGTACTCAAACAATATATTTCACTTTGTGTTTCTATGGGGGTGCAAACTGTTGAAATCTTTACTTAATGCATACTAAACTGATCCTCTGTTAAAAAAAAAAAAAAAGAAAGAAAGAAATTATCAACTCCCAACTTGACTCTCACTGGGATTAAACATGACAATAGGTCTGATCTGATTTCATCATCATTTAAAAAAAATCATCTATTATTTCTCACTTTATGTTTCTGTGTGAGAGCAAACTGTTGAAATCCTTACTTAATGTATACTAAGCTGATCTTCTGTATATTAAGATAATCGAAAATGAATCTTGATGTGAATGGAAGGGGAGAGGGAGTGGGAAAGGGGAGGGTTGTGGGTGGGAGGGACGGTATGTGGGGGAAGCCATTGTAATCCATAAATCATACTTTGGAAATTTATATTCATTAAATAAAAGTAAAAAAAAAATGGCGGTGTAGATAACTCTTTTTGTTTACTGATTTCATTTCCCTTGGGTAAATTTCAGGAATGGCATGGCTGGGTCATATGGCAGGTATATTTTCAGATTTTTGGGGTATCTCCATACTGTCTTACATAGTGGCTTTACCAGTTTACATTCCCACCAACAGTGGATTAGGGTACCCTTTTGCCCACATCCTCACTACATTTATTGCTTGTTGATTTCTGTATGAAAGCCATTCTAACTAGGATGACGTGAAACTTCATTGTGGTTTTGATTTGCATTACCCTGATGGCTGATGATCCCAAACTTTTTTTCATGTGTCTGTTGGCCATTTGGATTTCCTCTTTCGAAAAATGTCTGTTTATGGGGCTGGCACTGTGGCATAGCAGGTAAAGCTGCCGCCTACAGTGCCAGCAGCCCATATGGGCGCCAGTTTGAGTCTCGGCTGCTCCACTTCTGATCCAGCTCTCTGCTATGGCTTGGGAAAGCAGTAAAAGATGGCCAAACTCCTTGGGTCCCTGCACCCATGTGGGAGACTTAGAAGAAGCTCCTGGCTCCTGACTTCGAAATGGCACGGCTTCAGCCATTGCAGCCAACTGGAGAGTAAACCAATGGTTGGAAGACATTTCTCTCTCTCTCTCTGCCTCTCCTCTCTCTGTGTAACTCTGACTTTCAAGTAAATTAATAAATCTTTAAAAAAAAGAAAAGAAAAATGTCTGTTTAAGTACTTTGCCCATTTCTTCACTAGGTTGGTTGTTTTGTTGTTTGGAGTTACTTTCTCTCTTTATATATTCTGGTTATTAATCTTTTATCAGTTGCATAGTTTGCAAATAATTTCTCCCATTCTGTTGGTTGTCTCTTCACTTTCCTAAGTGTTTCTTTTGCAGAACCGAAGCTTCTCAATTTGATATAATCCCATTTGTCAATTTTGGCTTTGATTGCCTGTGCCTCTGGAGTCTTTTCCAAGAACTCTTTGCCTGTGCCAATGTCTTGCAAGATTTCCCCAATGTTCTTTAATAATTTGATGGCATAAAATCATAGATTTAGGTCTTTAATCCATGTTGAGTGAATTTTTATATAAGGTGTAAGGTAGGGGTCTTGCTTCATACTTCTGCATGTGGAAATCCAGTTCCAGGATATATTGAAAAGTAGTGGTGAATGTGGGCACATTTGTCTGGATCCAAATCTTAGTGGGAATGCTTCCAACTTTTCCTCGTTCTATAGGACACTGCCCGTGGATTTGTTATATATTGCTTTGATTGTGTTGAGAAATGTTCCTTATATTCCCAATTTGCTTAAGGTTTTCATCATGAAGGGGTGTTGTATTTTGTCAAATGCATCTCTGCATCTATTGAGATACAACCATGGTTTTTGTTCTTTGGTTTGTTAATGTGATGTATCACATTGATTTGTGAATGTTGAGCTATCCCTGCATACCAGAGATAAATCCCACTTGGTCCAAGTGAATGATCTTTGTGATGTGTTGTTGGATTCCATTGGCTAAAATTTTGTTGAGGATTTTTGCATTTGTGTTCATCATGGAAATTGCTCTGTAGTTCTCTTTCTCTGTTGTATCTTTTGCAGGTTTAGGAATTAAGGTGATGCTGGCTTCATAGAAAGAATTTGGGAGGAATCTCTCCCTTTCAAATGTTTTGAATAACTTGAGAAGAATTGGAGTTATTTGTTCTTTAAATATCTGGTAGAATTCAGCTGTGAAGCCATCCAGTTCTGGGCTTTTCTTTGTTGGGAGGGACTTTATTACTGAATCAATTTCTGTCTTGGTTATTGGTCTGTTTAGATTTTGTGTGATTTTCTGGTTCAATTTAGGTAGGTCATATGTGTCAAGGAATCTATCCATTTTTTCTATGTTTCCCATTTTGATGGTGTACATCTCTTTATAGTAATTTTGATGATTTGTTTTATTGCTATGGTGTCTGTTGTTACATTTCCTATTCAATTTCTGATTTTACTAATTTGGATATCTCTCTGTTTTTAGTTAGCTGGGCCAATTGTGTGTCAATTTTGTTTATTTTTTCAAAAAACCAGCATTTTGGTTTGCCAATCTTTTGTATTTTTTTTTGTTTCAATTGTGTTGATTTCTTCTCTAATTTTAATTATTTCTTTTCTCCTACTAGTTTTGGGTTTGGTTTGCTGTTGTTTTTCTAGATCCTTGAGATGCATTGATAGCTTATTTATTTGGTGTCTTTCCAGTTTCTTGATGTAGGCACCAATTGCTGTAAACTTTTCTCTTAACACTGCTTTTGCTGTATCCCATAAGTTTGATATGTTGTACTGTCATCTTCATTTGTTTCCATAAATTTTTTGATTTGTTCAATGACCCACTGTTCATTCAGGAGCATGTTGTTCAGTCTCCATGTGTTTGCATATGTTCTAGGGATTCCTGAGTTGTTGATTACCAGCTTCACTTCATTGTGGTCCAAGAAGATGCATGGTATGATTCTAATTCTTTTGAATTTGCTGAGACTTGCTTTATGGTCTAATATTTGATGAATCTTAGAGAAAGTTCCATGCACTGGTGAGAAGAATGTGTATCCTGCAACTGTAGGATGAAAAGTTCTGTAGATATACATTAGGTCCATTGGTCTATAGTGTCAATTAACTCTGCTGTTTCCTTGCTGATTCTGCCTGGTTGATCTCTTCATTGCTGAAGGGGATATTGAAGTCCCCCATTACTACTGTATTTGTATTTGAATCTATGTCTCCCTTTAGGTCCCTCAGAATTTCTTTTTTTAAGAGATTTATTTTATTTATTTGAACATTGGAGTTAAAAAGAGAAGGAGAGGTTGAGAATAAAAGGACTTCCATCTGCTGGTTCACTCCCCAATTGGCTGCAACGGCTTGAGCTGCACTGATCTGAAGCCAGGAGCCAGGAGCTTCATCCGGGTCCCCCACATGGGTGCAGTGGCCCAAGGACTTGGGCCATCTTCCACTGCTTTCCCAGGCTATAGCAGAGAGCTGGATCAGTAGTGGAGCAGCTGAGACTTGAACTGATGCCCATATGGGATGCTGGCACCTCAGGCGGCAGTTTTAGCTGCTACACCACAGTGCCGGCCTCTCTCAGCATTTCTTTTAAATAGCCAGATGCCCTATAATTTGGGCATATATGTTTATAATAGTTACATCTTCCTGTTGAATTGATCCCTTAATCATTACACAGTGCCCTTCTTTGTCTCTTTTAACAGTTTTTGTGTTAATGCTTATTTTGTCTGATATTATGATGGCTATACCAGCTCTTTTTTTGGTTTCTGTTAGCATGGAGTATCTTTTTCCATCCTTTCATTTTCATTCTGTGTGCCTTTTTGTTGGTGGGATGTGTTTCTTGTAGGCAGTAAATGGATGTTTGTTTGTTTTTTAAATCCATTCAGCCAGTCTGTGTCTTTTAACTGGAGAGTTGATAAGTAACAAGTTCACTCTGCCATTTTCCCATAAATATTCCTGTTTTTTACTTTGGATTTCCTTTGTACTTTTACTCTGCAATTTTCTCTCTTTACCATATTTCATAGCGATGTTCCTGTTTCTGTGTTTCTGTGTGTAGCACATCCCTGAGCATCTTTTGTAGGGCTGAGTGAGAAGTTACAAATTCTTTCAATTTCTGTTTGTTATGGAAGATCTTTATTTCACCTTCATTCATAAATGAGAGCTTTGCAGGGCACAGTATTCTGGATTGACAATTTTTTCTTAGGACTTGGAAAGTACCTCGCTATTCTCTCCTTGCCTTTAGGGTTTCTGATGAGAAGTCCACAGTGAGTCTAGTTGGGGTTCCTTTGAATGCAGTTGTCAGTTGTGGTGTTTCTCTCATGCACATTTTAGAATCTTTTCTTTATGTTTTACTGTGGATAGCTTTACTACAATGTGTTATTTTGAAGTTTTTTCTGGTCTTGTCTATTGGGAGTTCTGGATGTCTCTTTTTTTCTCCAAATTAGGGAAGTTTTCTGTTATTATTTCATTAAGAAGGCCTTCTAATCCTTTCTCTTTTTCCATGCCTTCAGGAACTCCTAGGATCTTTATGTTGGGTCGTTTGATAGTATCTTGTAGATCTCCAATAGTGTTTTTTAATTTTCTAATTTCTTCATTTTTTCTTTGGTCTGACTATAAAATTTCCAGAAGTTTGTCTTCTAGTTCTGATATTCTTTCTTCTGTCTCACGTATTCTGTTGTTATGGCTGTCCACTGCATTTCTTATTTGATCTATTGAATTCTTCATTTCTAGTATTTCATTCTGACTTCACAATTTCATGGGAAAACTTTTCATTTAGTTCATGGATTTGCTTCTGATTGCTTGTAAATATTTTGATGATTAATTTTCTGAATTCCACTTCTGGCATATCCTCTATCTCTTCTTCATCTTCCCCTTCTACTATTGAAATGTTGTAGTGTTCCCTTGGGGGACCCATTGTGTCTTCATTGTTCTTATTTAGCATTCTTCCCTTGCCTTTTGGCATTTATGTATTTTTTTGTCTGGTCGCTTTTCTGAGGTGACTTTCCTGTGGGCACAGTTTCCTTTGTTAGGAGCTTTGCATTGCAATCACTGGTGCAGAACCCTGCCTGCTGGAGCCCAGCTCACTTCTTAGTGCTAGTGTGTGTGGGTATGAGCTCAAGTGCACTGAGCCCTGCCTACTGAATCCCAGATCACTTCTCAATCGTAGTGTGGGTGGGTACATGCTTGGATGGAGCCCTGCTTACTGGTGCCCAGCTCACTTATCAGTGTTGGTGGGAGCAGTTTTGAGCTTCCAATAGATAGAGCTTCCCCTGGCTGCTCAGCCTGCATGGTGGGGAGGAAATTCTTCTGGATTGTTGTGGCCCTCATTCTTGGGTGGGGGAGGAGATGGGATGACCCCCACAATTGATGGGCATGTGCACAGAGGTAACAGTGGCAGGCCCCTACTTGTGTAAACAAACAATGGGGCAAGATGGCTTCTCCCACCAGCTGCAAGTCCATGTTGGGGGAGGAGAGAGGTGGGCAGGGCAATGCCCAACCTCTCCACCTGTTCAATATTTACCCCCTCCTTTTTCCCATGTGGAACTTCAAAAGCAGTTTGCCAAGCTCTCCCTCCTATTGCTATCCAAAGCTCCATGGACCCACAAATTCCTGTCACACCTGATCCATGGTGAGCTGGTGCCAAACTCCCTCATCCGAGCCACCACTTTTTCCCCTTCACATTCGCTCTCTTGGTATGGACCTGTCCAGCCTCTGCTGCTCTCCTGGGTTTTCTGCTGCAAATTTCCCACAGCCTTATCTCAGGCATATATCTTATCTCCTCCTTAATTATTAATTTTGCCCAATGTGATTTGGATAGTCCTGCCACTATTCTGCCATCTTGGTTCCCCCTAATTTATGTTTATACCAGGTAGTACCAAGGATTATGCCCCAATGGGGTGAACAAGAATAGGTGGTGTGACATTTCAGGAAATGATAAAACAAACAAACTCAAAGGCAAAACTATTCTGTTTGGGATAATTTGTGTTCTGAACAAATTAGTGGGTCCCATAAGGGAGATGCAACAAAGATAGAGTTCATTGCAATGCTATTGGCATGACAAGTGACAGGAAAGTGAACAAAGATTAGGACCCCATTTCCAAGTGAGAAGAGTTGAAAAATATTGATTTTGACAGAAAGTGTATGCTAGACATGGTAGTGCAATAGAGGGAAAATTAAAGTAAACTTTATTAACTTCCTACTTTGCACAGGTTGTAAATTCTGCCAGTTCCTCCGAGACAACCATCAGCTTGAAATTGGAACCACTTGAATCTGTACAAACGAGAGGAAGCATAACATCACCCTGAGACTAGGGGAACCGTGTTACTCAATCTGGAGCAACATTGCAGCCTTCCAAGAAGAGAGACAACAGAGGTTAAAGTGCCTGGCAGAGAAGCTGCTCCAACACAAGCGAGGTGAGAGGCTGTCACTCCCTGGCTCCCCAGTTCCTAGCTGGTTCTCCAAGAAAGAGGTTACCCTAAAGTGTGTCCATGTTCTTAATGCTGCTGCAAAAAAGTATACTATGACACATCAGGGCTGAATTGGGCAAGCAAGCAGACTTTCTTATAAATCAAAGTACCCTCTTAAGATAGGGAGAGTCTCTCGGGTGGGAAAGAGAATCTGCCCAGAGGAACTTTTCTGTTCTCTGTACTGATGGGGCAGGAATATCTATGAGATGGGGAGGAGAGTTCTGATAACGCAAGATTTTCCTGGAATAGAGATACTGCCATTTTCTTTCCAATAAGGTCCTTTTGGATCTGTTATGGTTGTTTGGGAGGTAGGTTGTAACTGAAACCACAATGCTAATGATAAAATGAGCCTAGGTTTTATTAAGGTAATGATGTATCTGACAATATGGCTGCCTTTTCTGTGACATTTTCCATTCCTTTAATTTCTACATTATTGATGTGCAAAATCCTTGATATTTTCTGGGACATCTGGGCCACATTCAAGTCTAGCTGTCTGTCTATACTAACAGTGTTATTTGCATTAGCATGTTACATTACATAGTGGAGGGGAATTTCCAGATGTAATTAAGGTTATTAATCACATGACTTTAAAATATAGAGATTATCCCAGATTATTTTACTGAGGCTAATGCAATCATCAGAGCCCTGAAAAGATTGAAGATAAAGTCAGAGATAAAATTGCAAATAGGATTCAACATGTCATTGTTGGCTGGAAGATGAAGGGAACACATGTTAAAGGAAAGTTAATCTTGATCTTAAAAACACAAGAAACAATTTAGCCAACAACTTGCATAAACTTGGAAGTGTAATCTTTTTTTTTTTTTTTTTTTTTTTTGACAGGAAGAGTGGACAGTGAGAGAGAGAGACAGAGAGAAAGGTCTTCCTTTGCCGTTGGTTCACCCCCCCCATGGCTGCTGCAGCCAACGCACTGCGCTGATCCGAAGCCAGGAGCCAGGTGCTTCTCCTGGTCTCCCATGAGGGTGCAGGGCCCAAGCACTTGGGCCATCCTCCACTGCATTCCCGGGCCACAGCAGAGAGCTGGCCTGGAAGAGGGGCAACCGGGACAGAATCCAGCACCCCGACCAGGGCTAGAACCCAGGGTGCCGGCGCTGCAGGCGGAGGATTAGTCTATTGAGCTGCGGCACCAGCCAGTGTAATCTTCTCTAGAGTCTCTAGATCAAAATTCAGCCCACATGGCACCTTGTCTTCAGCTGAGTCTTGTTGCACCCAGATTTCTGACCCACAGTGTTATGAGATTTAAAAAAATGTGTGTTCATACTGTAAATCTCAGATAATCTGTTATTCCAATAGAAAATGAATTCAGCAAGCATCCCATTTGATACAAGAAACTGCTGATTATTTAGTACTAATTATGATGGACTACCAATCTAGAAGTCTCAGAAATTTTATTGTTGTTGTTATTATTATTGTTAGAACAGGTTTCATGTAGTTCATAGATAAAATTCTAAGAACATAAAAAAAGAACACAGTGGTATCCTGTATCTTCTTAAATCTGTGACCATCCCTCTGCATCTTGGCATTTTCCTTCATGCTGCTTGAGGTCAACTCATTCCCAGATAAAGAAAATACAAAATAAAAGGACAAATTTATGTTATTCAGTTTTATACCCATTACCTTCAGTAAAATGTTGAGAGAAAGACAAAATTTGAAGCTGTTGAGTAGTGTGATGTTTCTGGATTACTTTAAGATTTTAAATTAGTTGCTTCCCATTCTGCTTTCCCATAAACAACCAATGTGTGCTAGGCTGCAACATTGCAATCACAAAATCTAGGAATTGTGAGAGCTCATTAGCTTACATCTGAAAGTGTTTTCTTGATAGATTTCTGTAAAGACTTTTTAAGTGTCCCGTCTCTTTTGTGTAAGTCAGTGGTCAGCAGCCAAATCCAGCACACTACCTATTTTTATAAAGCTTTATTGTATCACGCCTCACCAATTAATTTCTTTGTTGTGTATGACTGTCCCCTTGCTGCAGTGGCAGTACTGAGTAGTTGGCAGAGGGTCTCTATAGATCCCAAAGCCTAAACTATTTGTTTTCTGGTCCTTGTTAACCTTGACCTGGGACACTCTACTTAGCTTCTATAATCCTCAGTTTGCTCATGTGTAACATAGGATAATTCTTGGATTACTGAGTTTTTGTAAAGATTAAATTAAGCAGTGATTAATGGAGCGATGAATATAGACCAAAACATATTAAGTCTCTCTGTTAGGCCATTGACCCCACTTCTCTTTAAATATATTGCTTTCCCTCCATATTTCTCCAGCTTGACTCAAATCCTGTTTTCTATCCTTCATCTCTACCAGCTCTACTTGTAAGCAACAGGCATATTTCTCTCCCATAAAAGAAATACTTATGATCCATCTTTAAAATTGTATCTTTTACAGTTGTATCTGCTTTTTTGATATATAACTATACGTTCTGAACATATTTTCACAAGAAAATGAAAATATATTTCATTATCAATAATTTCAGATAGGAAGGTATCTTCTGACACTAGCCAAATATCTTATGAGACTGCAAATAACATGACAAGTAGTTGATAAAATTAGACTTCTGCCTCTAAATTTCCATCTTACAATACTCCTTTACTCCCTTTAGAAACCTGGGCCTTCTCATCTTTCATCCCCTGCCTCTATGAAATTCTTCTACAAATTCTGCTGGTTCTCTCTCTCAAGTGTATTTCAAACTTCTGTGTTTATTTCCATCTCCATGACCAAACATATGAACACTCTCCGCACAGTCTGTTCCCTCTCGTCCTTTGGTCTCAGCTTGAGTATCACTTCTCAGAAAAGACCTCTGACCACAAATCCAACACAGTCTTTTAAAAAAACTTCTTGTAGCGTCCTATTATTTTCCTTCAAGAATTTATAATGATATTTAGATTTGTTTATTCATTGACAATTAGTTTCTCCCCAGTGAATAACCTCTGTGTGAGCAAGAACATGTCTCTTTTGTTCACTTCTCTATATATTCCCTGGCTCATAATTGACACTCAATAAACATTCGTCTTGGGAGTGAATTAAAGACCAGACTTATTTAAATCAAGAATGAAATGTGATTACATGCTGCTTTATCGCCTTAAAATAAAAATTCACTCAAGGTGGTAGAACTTGCAAATCAGTCAAGTAGAAAAGTATCATGTTGGAAAAAGTAGTGATATAACGCACAAGTCTCAGATTCACAATTACCATAATTAAATTATTCAGTTAACTGAATCGACTCAATCAAAAGAAGGGCCCATGTGTTGATGCAGCCTTGACTTATGGAATATTAATATGAGACTGATAACAGTAATAACAATTAATATTTCTGCACCTGCTAAATGCAACATACAGTATATACCAAATGTTTTACATAAATTTGCTTCCTTTAATTCTCACAATACCTTTAAATATTATATTTCCATTTTGATATGAGAAGCTGAAGCTTAGAAAGAGTTAAATAAATTCCCAGAGAGATATAATAAATAAAAAATTTGGCAGTAGCTGGCATCGTGGTATAGCTGGATAATCTTCAGCATCCTCCACTTCCAATCCAGCTTCCTGCTAATCTGCCTGAGAAAGCAATGGAAGATGACCCAAGTGCTTGGGCCCTTGCCACCCACATGGGAGATCCAGATGGAGTTCCAGGCACCTGGCTTTGGCCAGCACAGCCTTGGCTATTGAAGCCTTTTGGGGAGTGAACCAGCAGATAGAAGATCTGTTTCTCTCTGTGTAACTCTGCATTCTAATTAAAATAAAATAAATAGATAATTGGGAAAAGATTAGGGGACCCACAGCAAATGTTCAGCTCTGTTATCTAGTCAAAGCAGCTTCCTGTACCTGGACATTAATTTTCTCATCAGCAAAGTAGTACCAGACTAGGTGCTAACACCCCTTCACCTCTGGTATTTTGGGACTGTGTTTGGCATCTGCTTATTTCTCAGTTCCCAAGGTGAAGCCACCTAACAAAACAGGGATGAGAAAGTCCAAGTTCTCAGGGGCAGAAACAGTGGCTTATTCATCTGTCTTCAGGCGTGAAGGTCAAGGAGAGGGTGGGGATTTGAGTCTGCACACTGGTATGGGAGACTAAATAATGTACTCTGCTCCATCCCCAGAAAGAGACCCATACCCTACTACCTGGATCCTGAGAATATGTTATGTTACATACAAAAGTGACTTGCCAAAGTACTTAAGACTATAAACCTTATATAGGTTACTGTCTGGGTCAGCCAGGTCTAATCATTGGAGCCCTTAAAAGCAGACCGCTCCAGCTAGCATGAGAAGAGATAAGGTAGAAGGAACAGAGACAGAGAGATTCAGATCACAAGATGCTCAGTCTTCTGTAGCTGTCTTTAAAGGGGACAGAAGCAAGGGAACACAGGCAACCTCTAGAAACTGAGAATGAGCCCTGGCTGACAGCCAGATGGGAAATAAGGTCTATGTTCCAAACAAACAGAACCGAGTCCTCCCAACAACAGGAAGGCGCCTCAAAAAGGGATTCTCCTGTAGCAGCTTCGGAAATGAATACAGCCCAGCTGCCACTACGATTTGATTCTGGTCTATGGAGACGCTGTCAACAAACCAACCAAGCCAAGCTGTGATTGGATTTATGACCTCCCGAGACACGAGATAAACTTCTGTTGTTCTAAGCTTCTAAGTTTCTGGTAATTCATAATTCCCCAGTTGGGGTTCTCAGTACACACTTAGCCTTTGTAGTCACAGACCTGAGTTTGAGTTCTAACCACACTCCTGTTGTTGGAATTTCTGAACATTGTATCCAGGTGGAGGATTGATAATTCAATTCTCTTTTCATTTAAGTGCACAAGCAAAGTTCCTGGCTCTTTACTTTCTTGTCAAACCTCTTGACTACCAGTCTCGGTGACCACCTGTGCATGTTAAGCCTCTGGCTTTTAGATTTCTGCTTCCAAAATATAAGCAACCAGATTTGTCGTCATGCCAACCTATATAAAAGATTGAAAAAGAAGCGAGAAAAAAGTAGTTTCAGATATTAAGCAATACATGCGATGGGACAGGGATCGCCAAGAGAAGGGAAACAAGTGAAATAAAACTATGAATGCCCCAGATCACTGCGTGGAAGGGTTTCAAGGCCAGAGCACAGGAAGCAGTACACCAGCAGAGCCCAGTGGTCTCCTGTTGTTGAAGAGACAACATTCAGAGTTTGGGGAGACCGAGTCAGCTAGAATTTGTGTGCCAGGGTCCTGGAGAGGACAGACTCATAAACAGAGAACATCACAGATCCACAAAGATCCCCCCTTCTTCAGCAGAAGGCGACTCAGAACATAAGGCCCTGGCAACCTCACTGGAGGCGACCAAGGAGAGTAATCTCTGGAGCTCACAGAGCTGGAGCGATTGGAGTCCTCACCAATCAGAGCACAAAGAACGCCTACCACAGAGAAGGCAGGCTCATCAGGTTAGCATTGCCTTGGTAGAGAGGCAAAATTAACAGTAGGCAAAAGGCAGCTCTGGACCTACCCGATAAAGCTTACCTTACCTTTGAAAGGTCAAAATATTTCTGAGTAGCTTAACTGTGTTCAAGAGCAAAGACCAAAAAATACTGAGGAATATTAAAAAAAAAAAAAAAAACCTCATCAGTCATCCACTGTAAAATTCATGATCTCTGCCACCGATTAAAAAATTATCAGACACAGGTGCGGGGAAAGATGTAGCTACCTCTTTTCCGAACGGCCCCCTTTGCCTCTGGACTTCTCTGAGGAGAAGCAGCCGCCTGACTCGGG
Organism: Oryctolagus cuniculus; assembly: GCF_964237555.1. Taxonomy (NCBI): domain Eukaryota; kingdom Metazoa; phylum Chordata; class Mammalia; order Lagomorpha; family Leporidae; genus Oryctolagus; species Oryctolagus cuniculus. The sequence continues at coordinate 49,875,771 of NC_091438.1, forward strand.
CCCGAGGCCACGGGCTCTGCTGGCGAGCATGGGTTCCGCGTGGGACCAGCAGTATGCGGGTGGCTGCACCAAGGCGGCGGTAAAGGCACTGGAGGACGCAGCCTGGGGCCATGGACGAGTCGCAGCTGCTGCACCGTGCTGGATCTGAAAGCGGTTCAGCGCGCACCAGGGGTTAGGCTTCTGGTCCATGACCACCCGCGTTGGGGTCTCTCTCAACGCCCCCACACCCACCCCTTCCCGCAACGGTGGACCTCTTTGTGCACCAGAGTAAGCTGCACACGGAGGGCTTCCGGAGCCTGAAGGAGAGTGAAGCAGTGGAATTCACCCTAAGAAGTCCACCAGGGGCCTCGAGTCCATGCGTGTCCCCAGGCCTGGGGGTAAGGGGGTCTGTACTGGGAACCAGCGGCGGCTAAAGGGGAGGAACACGCAGAAGCGCAGCTCTAAAGGAGACAGGTGCTACAACTGTGGCGGTCTAGCCCATCGTGCCAAGGAGTGCAAGCTGCCTCCCTCACCCACTTCTGCCAGAGCGCCAGCCCTATGGTGGCCTCGTGCCCCGGAAGGCCCGGCAGGCCCCCACCTCCCAGGGGGAAGCCAGCCTACTTCCCGGAGGATGAAGAAGAGGGCCACAGCCCTGCCCTGCTCCCCGCGACCCAGAGTGGAGTGGCTGGGGGCTGTTCTTGTGCTATCGGGAAGTTTCAAGGAGCAGGCTTCAAGAGAGGAGTGGAGAAAGTGGGGGCAGGGTGGGCTGGGGGGAGCTGGCACTGCCGTGTGTCTCAGATTGGGGCTCACAGCATCACCCCTTTAACCGTCTTGCTGGGAGGAAGGAGTGAGGCAAGGAATTCCAGCCATGCTGCATCCAAATGCAAATAAGGGGTTGGGGACATCACCCTGTAGCCTGCATGCTTTGTCTGAGACCTTGTATGCAAAACCTCCAGCTTTAGGAGGTCCCTGGATGGGAAAGTTGTTTTCCTTTCAAAGAAGGACATGGAATAATATTCCCCTCACCAGGATGAAAAGATGGGTTGTGGGACCAGAACTGGACCCAACCCCCAAACCACTACATCATGTGGGAGGGACTCTCTCAGGAGTAGGCAGGGTTTTCCACATCTTGTGTTCTCAAAACTCCATCCTGGGACAGGGTGCTGGGAACTGTCCCAACTGCCACTTTTGCTTCATATAGCAGATCCAGTCTTCATCGGATTAGGCCACTATGCACAACTGTGTGTGTGTGTGTGTGTGTGTGTGTGTGTGTGTGAAAAATGTGAGCTGGTAAGGATGCGTTTGAAGACCAATACCCCTGAACCCATTCTGTGCTGTCCAGGAATAGAAACATGAAACAAGGACTAAAATCCTTAACCTTCCCAAATTCTTGGCTTCCAGGGAGAGCTTGGTGGTGTCCGGAGCCAGTGGCCCACCCTGTGACAAGCAGTGATTACTAGTGCAGTGATTAAAGGAGAAAAAGGGGGTTTCAATTACATGCTGAGAGGTCACTGCAAACCTACCTCCCTGTGTTGATAAGGGACAAACGCAGTAGAATGCACTGGGTGATGTGTGTCTGGTCCTGGGTTCCCGTCTCCCCCTTTGGTTACTGTATTTGTCTCGGCTTTGTAGGACTTCACTGAGACTCTGAGTTGGTGATTGCTAGGTGGCCCAGTTTGTGTAAATGTAGCATGTGGGTCTTTCTCCATGTTCTTTTGTGGTTTTATTGTTCACAAACTTCTCTGTGTTTTGAGAGAAAAACAGCTGAAACACCTTGGGCAGAAGAGTCTGCACCAGGCAAAAGGCTCTGAAACATGAGTTTTGGGGAGCTCACTTCTTGAATGGGGATCTTAAACCATCTTTTCTTTTGTGTTCCCCTTCCTCTATCCTATTTTGAACCTTCTGTCCTTAAAATTTGACTCCTACCCTATCTGTTCTCCATCCCTCCATCCACAAAAGTAAACCCACACATGAACATCTAATTCTTGGAGTGTCTCCACACATCTAAAGGATTCATGCAACAATCCTGAAGAAAATGGGAAACCTCCACCCCTCGTTCCCAGCCTCCTGATTCAAGACCACTTCCTGATGTGATTCGTGCCAAAGGCTTACCACACTGATGTGTTGGGATGGATCAGTCCCCTCAATTGTCTCCTAAAGAAGAGGTGCTACTGGGAAACTTCTGTGTGCAAAGTGGGGTGTGGAGACCAAGGAGGAGATGATGAATGTGCATCCAAGTCACGCAGGAGCTTTTAAGCAGGTGCGAGAAACTTCTGTCAAAGCGACCACAAGACTGTTTGATAGGAGACGGGTGACTGTCACTCCCTTCACTGCTAGAAACCAAAGCTGTGTGTGGAATCTTGAGTTCATGGGGTGGGGGTGGGGGGCTGCGTGTCTGTTCTTTCTCTGACCCCTTCCCCTCGTTGCCGAACTGCAGGATACTAAGCTCCTTGGGCTTTGGAGACCCCATCACTGGGGTGTGTTTATTTGAAGGTTCATTGTTGCTGTATTGGGTACTTCCTTACCCACTTTCTAGTCACTTTGTAATACATATGCTGATTCTCCCCATGTTTTCTCCTTTGCCTTGGAAAATATAATGAATAAATCAAGATTTATTGGTACTGAACAAAAGTTATCAGACATAAGAAGCAGGAAATACAACCCATATTAAAAAGAAAAAAATCATTAATTAAAAACAGATTCAATAACTATGCAGATTTTAGATGTCTTATACAAGGACATTAAAACAATATTTTAAATACATTTTTATGGACAAAAAGAAGGGAGTTGGCATTATGGTGTAGCTGGTACAGCTGGCATTTTTAATGCAGGCATCCCGTATGTGTACAACTTCAGGTCCCTGCTGGCCACTTGTTCTCCATCTTCCTGCTAGTGGCCTAGGAAAAGAAGCAGAAGGTAGCTCAAGTGTTTGGGTCCCTGCCACACATGTGAGATACCTGGATGAAGCTCCTGGCTCCTGGCTTTGGCCTGGCCCAACCCTGGCCATAGCAGCCATTTAGGGAGTGAACCAGTGGATGGAAGACCTCTCTCTCTCTCTCTCTCTCTCTCTGTCTCTCTCTCTAATTCTGCCTTTCAAATAAATCTTTAAAAAAATTCAAAAAGAAGGGCTTCATCCTATTTTATGGCTGAATAATATTCCATTGTGCATATGTACCACATTTTATTTATCCATCTGTCAGTGGATGTACACTTAGGTTGTTTCCATTCTTAGCTATTGCAATAAACATAGGGGTGCAGTTATCTTGTCAATAAACTGATTTCAATTGCTGGATCATGCGGTAGTTCTACTTTTTGGTTTTTGGGGGAACTGCCATCATGTTTTCCACAGTTGCCATATTAATTTCCATTCCAACCAGCAGTGTGCAAGGGTTCCCTTTTCTCTGCATCTTCACAATATTTGTTATCTTTTGTCCTTTTGATGAGAGCCATTCTAACTGGGGTGAGACAGTAATTCACTGCGGTTTTGATTTGCATTTCCCTAATGGATAGTGATGCTGAGTGTCCTTTCACATACCTGCTGGCCATCTGTGTGTCTTCCTTTGGGAAATGTCTGTGTAAATCTGCTAATCATTTTAAAATTATTTACTTATTGCTATTGAGTTGTTTGAGAAGATGTATTCTGGTTATTAACTCTTTGCCAGATGTAAAAATTGTAAATATTTTCTCAAATTCTGCAGGCCGTCTCTTTGCCGAGTGCTTCCTTTGCAGTACAAGGCTCTTTACTTTGATAATATCCCATTTGTCTATTTTTGCTTGTTTCCTTGCCTTTGGGGTTTGGTGCTAGAAATCCTTACCCGTGCCAATGTCTTGAAGCATCTTCCCTATGTTTTCTTCTATTAGTTTCAACATTCCAAGTCTTACATTTAGGTTTTTAATCTATTTTGAGTTGCAAGTCAAGTATTTTAAAGTTATGGAAATTAACTAAAGGTAAAAACCATATTGGAAAGCATTCCTTCAAGAAAATCGTTGCATTTCGTAAGGAGAGTGGGGATCTGTGGCGTTTTAACTCAGAGCTATTCCCACCCGCACACCGCAGCAGCACCAGGGTCCAGCTGTGAAGCGCTGGAAGCCGCCGAAGGGGATTGACCTGTTTGAAGCTTTGTGAGAAGCCTCACTCTCCGAGCACTGTCAATATTTTGACACTGTTTGCTTGACTTGAAGATCACTGTCTTTGCATCGTCTTCCCCACGGGCATGTCTCTTACAGATTTCCTTTTCTTAGAAGAGGAGCAATCATGTCGGATTAGGGCCAGCTAGAATGACTGCGTTTCTGTTTAGTTACCTCTTCAGAGACTGTTTCCAAATACAGTCACAGTAGGAGTATTAGGAGGGGTTAGCATGTCACCATATGACTTTTATTTGGAGGGGATGCAGAGGTAGAATTTAGCCTATAACCAAGACCCTGGTCAGAAGCCCGAGAGGAAACTTTGGAAAACAGAAATTATGACCGCAGGGAGCTTTAAGCTCTGACATGTTCCTGGTGATCTAGAAGGCTGCACATACTACACAGGGCCAGGGAAAACCAGAGGGGGCCCCAGTCATTCATATTTGGAAACCTTTCAGCCCTGTGCAGTAAGATGTGAACGCTAAGGCAGACTGCCTCAGATTTGAAGATGTGCCTTCTCACAAATCGCCGTGGCAAAAGGCAGATGACATAGTGCGTCAAGACACTAAGGCAGTCTTTTTAAAAAAAGATTTATTTATTTATATGAAAGGCAGAGTTACAGAGAAGCAGAGGCTGAGAGAGAGAGAGAGAGAGAGAGAGAGAGCGAGAGAGCGCTTCCATTTGCTTGTTCATTCCCCAGATGATCACAATGGCCAGAGCTGTGGGAGCTGAGCTGATCTAAAGCCAGGAGCCAAGAGTTTCTTCTGGGTCTCCCACGTGGGTGCAGGGGCCCAAGCACTTGGGCCATCTTCTACTGCTGTCCCAGGCCACAGCAGAGAGCTGGATCGGAAGTGGAGCAGCCAGGACTAGAACCGGAGCCCATACAGGTGGCAGGTTTTATCTGCTGTGCCAGAGCGCTGGCCCTCCCCCCCCTTTTTAAAAATCAATGTCTGATCACTAAACAATGCTGACCAAGGACTGGTCCCTAAGAAGATAATCTTGAGGATAAAGACAAGAATTTTTAAATAGTGATCAGAGAACCAGAGAACTCAGATGCTGCACATTTCAGTAAATACAGAATATACAGAACTTGTCCAGGAACGTCAAGAAACAAAGACCAACCATAAGGATTTTTGTAAAGCTAGCTAGATCAAGTGATTCTGCAATGCACACATATTTCAAAACATCATATTTACATGATAAATAGACACAGTTTTATTTGTCAGGTTTAAACCAAAACCAATGCTGGTTTTGAGTCCCAGTTCTGCTTCTGATTCCAGTTTCCTGTTAGTGCACATGCTGGGGGGCAGAGGTGGTGGCTCAAATGCTTGGGTCCCACCCACCCACATGGGAGACCCAGATTGGGTTCTGGATTTCTGGCTTTGGCCCGGCCCAGCCCTAGGTGCTTTGGGCATTTAGGGAGTAAATCAGCAGCCAGAAGGTTTATGTCTGTCTCTGTCTTGTTCTGTCTCCCTGTCTTTTAAAGAAATTTAAAATAAATAAATTTTTAAAATAAAAGATGCCATGTTAATTGGTCAAAGAAAAGTATAAAAACTATGTCTCGAGCCGGCACTGCGGCTCACTAGGCTAATCCTCCGCCTTGCGGTGCCGGCCCATTGGGTTCTAGTCCAGGTCGGGGCGCTGGATTCTGTCCCGGTTGCCCCTCTTCCAGGCCAGCTCTCTGCTGTGGCCAGGGAGTGCAGTGGAGGATGGCCCAAGTGCTTGGGCCCTGCACCCCATGGGAGACCAGGAGAAGCACCTGGCTCCTGCCATCGGATCAGTGCAGTGCGCTGGCCGCAGCATGCCGGCCACGGCGTCCATAGGAGGGTGAACCAACGGCAAAGGAAGACCTTTCTCTCTGTCTCTCTCTCTCACTGTCCACTCTGCCTGTCAAAAAAGAAAAAAAAAAAAAACAATGTCTCATTAAATAGAAATGATTGTAAATGGAAACAAATTTAAAAAGCACCAAATAGTGTTCATTGCAGCACAATTCACAATAGCTAAGATATGGAATCAACTCAGATGTCCATCAACTGTTGACTGGATAAGGAAACTATGGTATACATACACTACAGAGTACTAATCAACTATAGAAAAAAAAAAGAAAGAAAGAAAAGAAACGAATCCTGTCTTTTGCAAGATGGACACAACTGGAAACCATTATACTTAGTGAAATAAGCCCGCCCCAAAAACACAGATATCATATGTTTTCCCTGATCCAATGTAATAGAGCACCTGAAATGTAATGTACTGGAGTGAAATAGACATTTTTGAGATTCAGTGATTGTTTATAGCCCTCGTCTCTCCTGTTAAGGAACAGTGTTTTATTTTTTTTTTTTCTCTTCATACTATTTGTTGAACTCTTTTAATTAGAGTAGGGTTAACTACATATGATCACTAAGTATACTGAAAGCAGGTTTTTATAAAAATTGAGTGGGGGGGCCAGCACCGTGGCGCAGTAGGTTAATCCTCTGCCTGCAGTGTTGGCATCCCATATGGGTGCTGGTTCTAGCCCTGACTGCCCCTCTTCCAATCCAGCTCTCTGCTGTTGTCTGGGAAAGCAGTGGAGGATGGCCCAAGTGCTTGGGCCCTGCACCCACATGGGAGACCGGGAGGAAGCTCCTAGCTCCTGGCTTCAGATCAGCGCAGCTCTGGCTGTTGCAGCCATCTGGGGAGTGAAGCAATGGAAGGAAGACCTCTCTCTCTGTCTCTACCTCTCACTGTCTGTAACTCTACCTCTCAAATAAGTAAATAAAATCTTTAAAAAAAAATTGAGTGGAATGTGAGAGGGAGGAGAAGGAAGGGTTGGAGGGAGGGTAAACGGAGCATTGTCACTGTGTTCCTAATCTGTATATATGAAATATATGAAACTTGTATAATTTAAATAAATTTTTAAAAAGCACCAAATAGAATTTTTAGAATTGAAAAGTACAATACAAAATCACCATATGAATTAAACAGTAGTTTTAGCTGAGAGAAGAAAGAATCAGGAAACTTGAAGATAGGTCAGTGGTGATTATGAGTCTGAGGAACAAAAAGAATAAAAAATGAGGAAAGGGGCCAGCACTGTGGCATAGTAGGTTAATCCTCTGCCTGTGGTACCAGCATCCCATATGGGCGCCGGTTCGATTCCTGGCTGCTCCTCTTCTGATCCAGCTCTCTGCTATGGCTTGGGAAAGCAGCAGAAGATGTTCCAAGCGCTTGGGCCCCTGCACCCATGTGGGAGACACGGAAGAAGCTCCTGGTTCCTGGTTTCAGATCGGACCAGCTCCCACAGCTCCGGCCCTTGCAGCCTCTGGTTAGTGAACCAGCAGATGGAAGACCTCTCTCTCTGTCTGTACCTCTCTCTGTAACTCTGCTTTTCAAATAAATAAGATAAATCTTTTTAAAAAAAGTTCTAAAGGAAACACCAATGACTGTGGTGAAACAAACTTCATAATATGACACAAAATATGAGCTATTAAAGAAAATATTCATACTTATATATTTGCCTTTATCAAAATTTAAAAGTACACGCTTCAAAAAGTCACTTAAAGGAGAAATTATCTCAAACATATATCCAAAAAAAGGACTTATATCTAGAATATAAAAGGTATTTAATAAGACAGATGACTAATTTTTTAAGTAAAAAATATATATAAACAGATGTTTCATCAAGGAAACTTACAGAGAGCAAAGCAGAGCATGAAATATGCTCACCATCATTTGTCTTTAAGATAACACAATTAAAATGAAAATGAGACACACCAATATAACTCCACTAGGATAGTTAAAATTTAAAAGACCAAACCAAGTGCTGACATGGATCTGGAGCAACTGGAGGTCCCATACATTGTTAGGAATGTAAAAAGCAATCTCTGTAGAAAACCCTATGACTCGGTAAGTCTATTTTTGGATATTTACCCAAGAAAAAGTATCCGTCCACCTAAAGACTAGCACATGACTATTTCTAGCATCTTCATTTGTAAAGCCAAAAAATCATACACAGCTCAGATGTTGACCAATAGGTTAATGGTTAAACAAGTCATGGTATATTATATGAGGATACTTTAAAAGATTTTAGAGGGGGCAGCGCTGTGGCACAGTGAGTTAAAGCCCTGGCCTGAAGTGCTGACATCCCATATGGGCGCCGGTTCTAGTCCCGGCTGAACCACTTCCAATCCAGCTCTCTGCTATGGCCTGGGAAAGCAGTAGAAGATGGCCCAAGTGCTTGGGCCCCTGTACCCACGTGGGAGACCCAGAAGAATCTCCTGGCTCTTGGCTTCAGATTGGCGCAACTCCGGCCATTGTGGCCGTCTGGGGAGTGAACCAGCGGATAGAAGACCTCTCTGTCTCTATATCTCTCTGTAACTCTGTCTTTCAAATAAATAAATTAAATCTTTAAAAAAAGATTTTAGGAAATGAAATTATACGATGTTTATTTTGATGCAAAAATTTGAAAGCCATGCATATTTTTTCATAAATACATTTCCATGAACTTTTTAAAAACCATACATATACATGGATTTCAAAGTTTTTTGTACCAAAATAACTTACCTTTTAATTATATTTCCATGTGCTCTTTGAAGTACATTCCTACAACAGAACGCTATTATAAAAAAGAAGGAGAAAAAGGAAAGTACAAACTATATATGCAACAACATGGATGAATCTCAAAATAATTTTTGTTGAGCGCCAGATTTTCAAAAATATAAAGTGGTACATGATTCCATTTATTTAAAATTCTAAAAGAAGAAAAATACTAATATATTGTGGCAGAAAGATCGGGGTAGGCACTGTGGTGCAGTGGGTTAAACCACTGCTTGGGAAGCTCACATTGTGCACGTTAGAGAGCCTGGGATCGAATTTCACCTCTGCTGCTGATCGGCTTCCTGCAGTTGACCTGGGAGGAAGCCAGATGAAGGTCTAATTGTTGGGTACCAGCCATGTAGAAGATCCAAATGAAGTTCCTGGTATCTGGCTTCAGCCTGGTCTATCCCTGGTGTTGCAGGCATTTGGGGAATGAACCAGCAGACAAAAGAGCTCTGTCTTTGTCTCTCCCTCTCTCTGTCACTCTGCCTTATAGATAGATAGATATTAAAAGAAAAAGGAGGTTTGTGGTTGCCTGTGAATTGTGGAGAATGATTGGGGCACAAGGAACCCTTCAGTGATGCTGGAAATATCCACTATCTCAATGCAATGATGACTTCATTGGTCTATACATATTTTAAAATTCAGTTGTTCACTTTAAATGCATGCAGCTTATTGTATATCAATTTACTTCAATACAGCTATTAAATAAAGTTCCTTCCTTTGACTTGAAAGCCAACTTGAAAAGGCTGGTGTAGTGACAGTGGAAATAAGTAGCCATTTAGCAAATAAGCAGTATCCTGAACCCCTGAGCTGTGTGATAGTGGTGTGGTGTAAAGTAGAAAAGAAATCTTGCCATGAAATTCATTAGTGTCCAGAAACTGACAAAGATCCAATACAGAAGACTCACTAGAAGAAGTAAACAATATACACAAATTAATATCACCTTGCAGGAAAGTACTGAACCCAGAAAAATGCTTAGACCAGACAAGTAGCACACAAGACTGGCTGGGGAAACAGACAGTATTTATCCACACTATGTGACTTCAGATACACCAAGTCGCATAAATATAACCTGCCTCAACTCAAATTTTTTTTAACTTTTATTTAGTAAATATAAATTTCCAAAGTACATTTTATGCATTACAATGGCTTCCCCCCATAATTTCCCTCTCACTCGCACCCCTCCCATCTCCTGCTCCCTCTCCCATTCCATTCACATCAAGATTCATTTTCAATTATCTTTATATACAGAAGATCGATTCAGTATACATTAAGTAAAGATTTCATCAGTTTGCACCCACACAGAAACACAAAGTGTAAAATACTGTTTCAGTACTAGTTATAGCATTACTTCACATTGGACAACACATTAAGGACAGATCCCACATGAGAAGTAAGTACACAGTGACTCCTGTTGTTGACTTAACAATTTGACACTCTTGTTTATGGTGTCAGTAATCTCCCTAGGCTCTAGTCATGAGTTGCCAAGGCTATGGAGGCCTTTTGAGTTCACCAGTTTCGATCTTATTCAGACAGGGTCATAGCCAAAGTGGAAGTTCTCTCCTCCATTCAGAGAAAGGTACCTCCTTCTTTGATGGCCCCATTCTTTCCACTGGGATCTCACTCACAGAGATCTTTCATTTAGGTTTTTTTTTCCAGGGTGTCTTGGCTTTCCATGCCTGAAATACTCTCATGGGCTCTTCAGACAGATCCGAATGCATTACGGGCTGATTCTGAGGCCAGAGTGCAGTTTAGGACATCTGCCATTCTATGAGTCTACTGTGTATCCCGCTTCCCATGTTGGATCATTCTCTCCCTTTTTGATTCTATCAGTTAGTATTAGCAGACACTAGTCTTGTTTGTGTGATTCCTTTGACTCTTAGACCTATCAGTGTGATCAATTGTGAACTGAAATTGATCACTTTGACTAGTGAGATGGCATTGGTACATGCCACCTTGATGGGATTGAATTGGAATCCCCTGGCACATTTCTATCTCCACCATTTGGGGCAAGTCCAATTGAGCATGTCCCAAATTGTACATCTCCTCCCTAACTCCCTCTCCTATTCCCACTCTTATATTTAACAGGGATCACTTCTCAGTTAAATTTAAACACCTAAGAATAATTTTGTGTTAATTAAAGAGTTCAACCAATAGTACTAGGACAAAAAAAATACTGAAAGGGATAAAGTATTAAATTGTACATCAACAGTCAGAACAAGAGCTGATCAAGTCACTGTTTCTCATAGTGTCCATTTCACTTCAACAGGTTTCCCCTTTGGTGCTCAGTTAGTTGTTGCTGATCAGGGAGAACATATGATATTTGTCCCTTTGGGACTGGCTTAATTCACTCAGCATAATGTTTTCCAGATTCCTCTATCTTGTTGCAAATGACTGGATTTCATGGTTTTTGACTGATGTATGGTATTCTATAGAGTACATGTCCCATAATTTCTTTATCCAGTCTACTGTTGATGGGCATTTGGGTTGGTTCCAGGCCTTAGCTATTGTGAATTGAGCTGCAATAAACATTAAGGTGCAGACAGCTTTTTTCTTTGCCAGTTTAATTTCCTTTGGGTAAATTCCAAGGAGTGGTGTGGCTGGGTTGTATGGTAGGATTATATTCAGGTTTCTGAGGAATCTCCAGACTGACTTCCATAGCGGCTTTACCAGTTTGCATTCCCACCAACAGTGGGTTAGTGTCCCTTTTTCCTCACATCCTCGCCAGCATCTATTGGTAGATTTCTGAATGTGAGCCATTCTAACTGGGGTGAGGTGAAACCTCATTGTGGTTTTGATTTGCATTTCCCTGATTGCTAGTGATCTTGAACATTTTTTCATGTGTCTGTTGGCCATTTGGATTTCTTCTTTTAAAAAATGTCTATTGAGGTCCTTGGCCCATCTCTTAAGTGGGTTGTTTATTTTGATGTTGTGAAGTTTCTTGATTTCTATGTAGATCCTGGTTATCAGCCCTTTATCTGTTGCATAGTTTGCAAATATTTTTTCCCATTCTGTCGGTTGCCTCTTCACTTTCCTGACTGTTTCTTTTGAAGTACAGAAACTTCTCAATTTGATTCAATCTCAAATGTTAATTTTGGCTTTGACTGCCTGTGCCTCCGGGGTGTTTTCCAAGAAGTCTTTGCCAGTACCTATTTCTTGCAGGGTTTCTCCAATGTTCTCTAGTACCTTGATGGTGTCAGATCGTAGATTTAGATCTTTAATCCATGTTGAGTGAATTTTTGTGTAAGCTGAAAGGTAGGGGTCTTGCTTCATGCTTCTGCACTTAAATATCCAATTTCCCAGCACCATTTATTGAATAGACTGTCCTTACTCCAGGGATTGGTTTTGGATCCTTGATCAAATATAAGTTGGCTGTAGATGTTTGGATTGATTTCTGGTGTTTCTATTCTGTTCCATTGGTCTATCGATATGTATCCATTCTGTACCAGTACCATGCTGTTTTGATAACAACTGCCCTGTAGTATGTCCTGAAATCTGGTATTGTGATGCCTCCGGCTTTGTTTTTGTTGTACAAGATTGCTTTAGCTATTCGAGGTCTCCTATGTCTCCATATGAATTTCAGTATCATTTTTTTCAGTTCTCAGAAGAATGTCTTCTGTATTTTTATTGGTATCACATTAAATGTATAAATTGCTTTTGGGAGAATGGACATTTTGATGATATTGATTCTTCCAGTCCATGAGCATGGAAGATTTTTCCACTTTTTGGTATCCTCTTCTATTTCTTTCTTTAAGGTTTTGTAGTTTTCATCACAGAGATCTTTAACGCCCTTGGTTAAGTTTATTCCATGGTATTTGATTGTTTTGTAACTATTGTGAATGGGATTGATCTTAGAAGTTCTTTCTCAGCCATGGCATTGCCTGTGTATACAAAGGCTGATGATTTTTGTGCATTGATTTTATATCCTGCTACTTTGCCAAACTCTTCTATGAGTTCCAATAGTCTCTTAGTAGAGTTCTTTGGATCCCCTAAATAAAGAATCATATCATCTGCAAAGAGGGATAGTTTGAGTTCTTCCTTCTCAATTTGTATCCCTTTAATTCTTTTTCTTGCCTGATGTTTCTGGCTAAGACTTCCAGAACTATGTTGAATAGAAGTGGTCAGAGTGGGCATCCCTGTCTGGTACCAGATCTCAGTGGATATGCTTCCAACTTTTCCCCATTCAATAGGATGCTGGCCGTGGGTTTTTCATAAATTGCTTTGATTGTATTGAGGAATATTCCTTCTATACCCAATTTGCTTAGAGTTTTCATCATGAACGGGTGTTGAATTTTATCAAATGCTTTCTCAGCATCTATTGAGATAATCATATGGTTTTTCTTCTGCAGTCTGTTAATGTGGTGTATCACATTGATTGTTTTGTGAACATTGAACCATCCCTGCATACAAGGGATAAATCCCACCTGGTCTGGGTGGATGATTTTTCTGATGTGTTGTATTTTATTGGCCAGAATTTTATTGAGGATTTTTGCATCTATGTTCATCAGGGAGATTGGTCTGTAATTTTCTTTCAATGCTGCATCTTTCTCTGGCTTAGGGATCAAGGTGATGGTAGCTTCATAGAAAGAATTTGGGAGGATTCCCTCTTTTTCGATTGTTCTGAATAGTTTGAGGAGAATTGGAGTTAGTTCTTCTTTAAATGTCTGGTAGAATTCAGCAGTGAATCCATCCGGTCCTGCGCTTTTCTTTGTTGGGAGGGCCTTTATTACTGTTTCAACTTCTGTCTCAGTTATGGGTTTGTTTAGGTTTTCTATGTCTTCCTGGTTCAATTTAGGCAGGTTGCATGTGTCCAGGAATCTATCCATTTCTGATAGAGTTCCCTGTTTGCTGGCATACAAGTCCTTGTAGTAATTTCTGATGATTCTTTTTATTTCTGTGGTGTCTGTTGTTAAATTTCCTTTTTCATCTCTGATTTTATGGAATTGGGTCTTTTCTCTTCTTTTTTTAGTTAGTTGGGCCAATGGAGTGTCAATTTTGTTTATTTTTTTCAAAAAACCAGCTCCTCGTTTGGCTGATTTTTTGTAATTTTTCTTGATTCAATCCTATTGATTTCTTCTCTGAGTTTAATTATTTCTCTTCTCCTACTAGATTTGGGTCTGGTTTGCTGCAGTTTTTCTAGATCCTTGAGATGAATTGAAAGCTCATTTATTTGGTGCCTTTCCAGTTTCTTGATGTAGGCACCTATTGCTATAAACTTTCCTCTTAACATTGCTTTTGCTGAATCCCATAAGTTTTGGTTTGTTGTGCTGTTATCCTCATTTATTTTCAGAAAGTTTTTGATTTCTTCTATGACCCATTGTTCATTCAGGAGCATGTTGTTCAATCTCCATGTGTTTGCATATGCTCTAGGGATTCCTGAGTTGCTAATTTCCAACTTCATTCCCCTATGGTCTGAGAAGCTGCATGGCATGATTCTAATTCTTTTGAATTTTCTGAGTCTTGCTTTATGGCCTAGTATGTGGTCAGTCCTAGAGAAGGTTCCATGTACTGCTGAGAAGAATGTAAATTCTTTATGTGTAGGATTAAAAGTTCTGTAGATATCTGTTAGATCCATTTGGGCTATAGTGTCATTTAAATCTACTGTATCCTTGTTGATCTTCTGTCTGGTTGACCTGTCTATTTCTGAGAGTGGAGTATTGAAGTTCCCCAGTACTATTGTATTGGGGTCTAAGTCTCCCTTTAAGTCCGTTAACAAATCTTTTAGATAAACCAGTGCCCTGTAATTAGGTGCATGTACATTGATAATCATTATATCTTCATGTGAATTGATCCCTTAATCGTTATATAGTGCCCCTCTTTGTCTCTTTTAATAGTTTTTGTGTTAAAGTTTATTTTGTCTGATATTAAGATGGCTACACCTGCTCTTTTTTCATTTCTGTTGGCTTGGTATATATTTTTCCAGCCTTTCAATTTCAGTCTGCATGCATCTTTGTTGGAAAGATGTGTTTCTTGTAAGCAGCAAATAGATGGATTATGTCCCTTAAACCAATCAGCCAATCTGTGTCTTTTAACTGGACAGTTAAGGCCATTAACATTCAATGTGACTATTGATAAGTAGTAACTTTGCCCTGCCATTTGCCAAAGATAAGTTCTAATATATGCTTGGAACTCCCTGTGATCTTTCGCTGTGAGATTCCTTCCTTTACCTTCTTTCATATTGATGACCGTGTTTCTGTGTTTCTGTGTGTAACACATCTTTAAGCATCTTTTGCAGGGCCGGATGAGTGGCCACAAAGTCTTTCAATTTCTGTTTGCTGTGAAAGGTCTTTATTTCACCTTCATTCACAAATGATAGCTTTGCAGGATATAATATTCTGGGCTGGCAGTTTTTCTCTCTTAGTACCTGGGCTATGTCTCGCCATTCCCTTATAGCTTATAGGGTTTCTGCTGAGAAGTCTGCTGTGAGTCTAATTGGAGATCCTCTGAGAGTAATATGACATTTCTCTCTTGCACATTTTAGAATCTTTTCTTTTTGTTTCACTGTGGTGAGTTTGATTACCATGTGTCATGGTGAGGATCTCTTTTGGTCATGTTTATTGGGGGTTCTATGAGCTTCCTGTACTAGGATGTCTCTGTCCTTCTCCAAACCTGGAAAGTTCTCTGCTAGTATCCCACTAAAAAGGCTTTCTAATCCTTTCTCTCTCTCCATTCCTTCAGGAACTCTTAGAACCCAAATGTTGGGTTTTTTTAATAGTATCCTGTAGATTCCCAACAATATTTTTTAGATTTCTAATTTCCTCTTCTTTTCTTTGGTTTGACTGTATACTTTCCTGTTCTCTGTCTTCTAAGTCCGATATTCTCTCTTCTGTCTCACTGACTCTGTTTTTAAGGCTCTCTAATGTGTTTGTCATTTGATCTACTGAGTTCTTCATTTCATTTTGATTTCTCTTCACTATCACTCTTTCCTGTTCTACTAGTTTCTGTGTTTCATTTTGATTCCTCCTTAAGATTTCATTTTCTCCAAGGAGATTTTCTATCCTGTCCAGTAAGGATTTCCGTAGCTCAAGCATTTGTTTTTCAAAACTTCTAAATGTTCTTATCATAAATTTTTTGAAATCCGTATCTTGCATTTCTTTTATCTCATCATCTTATAATCTTGGCTTGGGGTGTCTTGTTCATTTGGGGGTGTCATAATGTCTTCCTTGTTCTTGTTTCCTCAGTTTCTGTGTTTGTTGTTTGGCATTGTGGAGATACTCTTTGGATTCTTCTTCCCTCGCTGTGGTGGTTTTTTTTTTTCTTGTTATACTATGACTGTATTAAGAGGACTGTCTGCTTTTGAAGGAGACTTAGAGGCTTGAGATGGGTGTGGCCTGAGAGCTCTGTTTGGTTCCTCAGGGTTAAGAGTGTGCCAAAGGTGACACTCCCAGGTTAGGCATGGTAAATCTCTCTTTCTTTCTTTTCTTTCTTTTTTTTTTTTTTTTGATTCAGAAGGGAAATAATTCCACACAGCTGAGCATAATTGAAGGTAGTTAGCAGGTGAATGATATACCCACAGGAGCCAGAGATTGGAAGCTCTTTCCCAAGGACCACACAGGGAATCTGTTCTGCCCTCAGTGTGGGCTCAAATTCTCCTGCAGTCTCCCACTGGGTTGCCAAGGTTACCGAATTGTAGCGTCTCTGGAGAGTACTCACATGAATTCCGTGAGTTCTCTCCCCCACCATCTCTTTTTTCAGTCTCAGTTCATTAGCATCACCCATTCACTAGGTCCTAATCTCCTGTTATTTCACCCCCCCTCCCAGAGTCAGGTTTTTCTCTCGACTCAAATTTAAACTTTCTTTCAGGGCCCATGCCATGTCTCACTTTGTTAATCCTCCACCTGCTGCAACGGCATCCCATGTGGGTGCCAGGTTCTATTCCCAGTTGCTCCTCTTCCAGTCCAGCTCTCTGTTTTGGCCCAAGAGGGCAGTGGAGGATGGCCCAAGTGCTTGGGCCCCTGCACCTGCATGGGAGACCAGGAGGAAGCACCTGGCTCCTGGCTTCAGATTGGTGTAGTTCCGGCTGTTGTGGCCATTTGGGGAGTGAACCAATGGAAGGAAGACCTTTCTCTCTGTCTCTACCTCTCACTGTCTGTAACACTACCTGTCAAGAAAGCTGCTGTGGAGATACAGTGCCTGAGAACTTGAATCTCTTTAGCATTTCTTTTTTTTTAAGAATTGTTTATTTATTCAAATGACAGAGTTACAGAGAGAAAGAGATCTTCCATCCAGCAGTTCACTCCCCCAAATGGCTGCAATGGCTAGAACTGGGCCAGAACAAAGCCAGGAGCCAAGAGCTTCTTCCCCATCTCCTACATGGGTGCAGGGGCCCAAGCACTTGGGTCATCCTCCACTGCTTTCCCATTAGCAGGGAGCTTTGTCAGAAGTGGAGCAGTTGTGGCCGGCTTGGGTTGCCAGTGTGTCCCGGTTGCTCCTCTTCCAGTCCAGCTCTCTGCTGTGGCCCAGGAAGGCAGTGGAGGATGGCCCAGGTCCTTGGGCGCTGCACCCACATGGGAGATCAGGAGGAAGCACCTGGCTCCTGGCTTCGGATAGGCACAGCATGCTGGCTGCAACACGCTGACCATAGTGTCCACTTGTGGGGTGAACCAATGGAAAAAGGAAGATCTTTATCTGTGTGTGTGTGTGTGTCTCTCTCTCACTGTCTAACTCTGCCTGTCAAAAAAAAATTGAAGAAGTGGAGCAGTCGGGGACAGGAACAAGTGCCCATATCGGATGTCACAATGTTGGTCCTCTTTAGCCTTTCTTACAACCTTTGTTTTATTAAGTGTGCCAACGTCACCTCACAAGTTCAAAAAGCAGTCAGGAATTAAGTATACTATGGGAAATTAACAAAAAAAGTTCATGGTAAACTTCCAACCTGGATGTGTTATGGAATGTGCAGTAAGGTAACCTCTAGCCCATTTCTGTGATTTGTTGTCTTAAATGGTGTGTTAGGAATCTAGAAAATTGTACCTATAATTTGCATTTACAAGACGAATGCCAGTGAGAACTCTACATTCTTTAGATTGTTGTATTTCTTTTCCGTCCTAAAGTGAAATGGTTAGTGGATCTCAATCATTTAACACTTCTACAAAAGCAGCCTATTTGGGTAAAGGCAATGTGGCTTCTGTAGAACAAAACCATGTCTTACTAATTTATTATTTTCTAGATAAGGAATGAGAAAAGCTGATGAGATGCAATTAAAACTATAAAAACTACTCAATTCTAAAAATACCTTAGAAAATTTTCATGTCAAAGGTGATTAAAAATTGAACTACTTTGGAACTACTGGTGCTTTGACATTGGCCAGGAATATATAAAGGAACACTTCTCAGGTACAATTTTTTTATTGTTTATTTATTTTGAAAGTCAGATGTTTAGCAAGAGGGAGACACACACACACACACACACACACACAGAATCTTCTATCTACTGTTTCTTTCCCCCAGATGGCTGCAATATCCAGAGCAGGGCCAGGCTGAAGCCAAGAGCCAGATGCCTTATCTGGATCTCCCACATGGGTGACAGGGTCCCAAGTACTTGGGCCATCTTCTGCTTTTTCCAGGCCATTAGCAGGGAGCTGGATGGGAAGTGGAACAGCTGGGCCACAAATGGGCACCCATATGGGATGTTGGCATCACAGGCAGTGGCTTTACCTGCTAGGTCACAATGCTGGCTAGGCCTGGGGGAAGTTTTGATTGAGGAAATGCCAAGGGCACTTATTTGGGCTACTCTCATTTAATATCTAGTTATTCTACAGCACAATAAATGTACATAATTAAGTTTCTAAATCTGAGTATGCATGGTACTCTATCAGGAGGAGAATCATTCAAGTCATTGAGACACATCCAGAAACATCTCACAGGTCAGTGTGTAGGTGAGTCAGCAACCCATCACCTTTTATTGAAAGGGTCCCTAATATTAAGCATGGTCCAAAAAAGTTCATAAGAGTAATTCAAAGTTATTCTCTAAAGACACATTCCATGTACAATTTTGATTTTTTAAAAGAAATAAACAAAATGCTGGTCATCAACAAAAAGAAGAACTCAAGTGTACTCATTAACCCCTGGAACAATGTGTGAAGTTCTGATTGCTGATCCTCAATAATGAGAAATGCAATAAGTAGAAGAAAAATGAGCAGAGGGATGAAGAGGCAAACAAAAAACTGGATGAGATTAAAGAAGAGACATGAGTGAAAGCCACCAAATGTAATAGGTAATCACATAGATTCCCTGACATTTGTCATCTACAGAAATCCTGTAAAGAAGACAGGCCAAGCCTCACTAGCCCCAGTTTACAAATAAAGACACTAGGGCTTAGAGAAACTAAATTAACAGCATCAAGTACCAGAGCTGTATCTTCTGGCACAGTTCACCTCATGTGCTACTGCTCAACCTCTGTGACTTGGTGCAGCAGATTATACACATATTACAAGGCAATACTTAAAGGAAATGTTGGTAGATGGAACAAAAAAATGGTTAGACAAATCAGTGACAAAACTGAACAATAAATGCTTCCTTGCAATTAGCAGGCACAATAACTGAATAAGGTAGAAAAGAAATAGAAAAAAAAAGTAAAGTCTAATTTAACAGGACCCCTGAGTTGAGTACCAGAGAATAAATGACAAATGCAATCAAGACAGAAGAGAGTCGAAGAAGGAAGACTGGCACCAAAGACACACTTTTGCAGGTTTTTTTTATTTAGTAAATATAAATTTTCAAAGTACAGTTTATGGATTACAATGGCTCCCCCCCCCCATAATTTCCCTCCCACTCACACCCCTCCAATCTCCTGCTCCCTCTCCCATTCCATTCACATCAAGATTCATTTTCAATTCTCTTTATATACAGAAGATCAATTCAGTATATATTAAGTAAAGATTTCATCAGTTTGCACCCACACAGAAACACAAAGTGTAAAATACACTTTTGCAGTTTTACACAGAGCTGATCACCCACTGAAAAAGATGTAGCAGGCTCCTTAAGAAGCTACACACAAGTTACCACAGTGCTCAAACTCAGTCTGGAGTTTCAATTTTCAAAACTTTTTAGAGACTACAACACTCTCTGTGAAATGCTGGGAAAATGGATTCTCTGTAAATGGATGATTTCGGAGAGCATCCCAAAGTTATTTGAAATATATTGTTCCTGGAACAAATTCAGCAAAGCACATGAGCAATAAAGTTGGGTGACACCATCTGGGCATACAGGGTTCTGAGGCTGTTATTGTAGGGCTAGAAAGTTGGCTTGAAGGGCAACAGGGCCAAAGCCAGGCTTCTCTGTAAGACCTCATGCCTGGGGTTGTGGTTCCGCACCTTCACAACACCTCCCTCCCACAGTGACCCAAGTGCTGGGTGGATTTTCCCACTGCAGGTGGGTGTTTCGTGATTCCCTTCGCTGGAGTGAATAATTGAAAGTGGAGAGTGATATGTTAGTGCTTCTTTGAAGGATGTAATTAGGTAATATCATGCAAGAAGGAAACTGTCATAAAGCTAATAAAATGCAAATGAGAAGGAACTGCAGCACTGCTCATCTGCATCATCTCATTTGCAGAATTTAAGATGAAACAATAGAGATAAATCATGAAGTTACATACATTCATTAGAATTGCTGGGGAGTCCTGACCTCTGGGCATCAATCAAATGGAAGCTCTCACTACTCAGTTTGTCTTCACTGTACTTGGATGTGAAATAGGAAGGAAGAAAAGTCAAACTTGGTCTGCTGAATGGATTAGAGATAATATTTTGATCCTATCAATAGTTTTCAAACTGCTAACCCATGAGCTGTTGGGAGCACTTGAACACATGATCCTGCCACACTTGAATTCTCTTGCCTATTGGGAAGCCATCTTTATTCCAGGAGCTAAGTGTATTTCAGTCATTGATGACTAGTCTGCTATAATGTGGCCAAATGTATTTAAGAGCATTTATACTTTTGGTCACATTTGTTTCTTCAGGTAATGAGTTTTTTTTTTTTAATGAAGTTTCAGTTGTTGCCATTTCTCTGTTCCAGGACTTGAGGTTGGTGAATCAGCACTGTTTGTCTTATCCATACTATTTAGGGTTATACAGATTTAATTACTGCTAGCTAGGGTTCTCATTTCTAGACTGAAAGTCCAAATCTAATCTTTTTTAAAGGGATAATTTTATTTCCTTTTTTGAAAAAAGATTTATTTATTTATTTATTTATTTGAAAGGCACAGTTACAGAGAGGCAGAGGAAGAGAGAGAGATCTTCCATCCACTGGTCCACTCCCCAAATGGCCTCAACAGCAGAAACTGGGGCCAATCTGAAGCCAGGACAGACGCTTCTTCCAGGTCTCCCACGTGGATGCAGGGTCGCAAGCACTTGGGCCATCTTCTGCTCTCCCAGGCCATAGCAGAGAGCTGGATCAGAAGTGGAACAGCCAGGCCTCAAACCAGCGAACACATGGGATGTTGACGCTGAAGGCAGGGATTTAGCCCACTGTGCTACAGTGCCGGCCCCAATCATTTTTTTAATTTAGGTTATATAAATTTCATATATTTCATATATACAGATTTAGTGGGGCTTCCCCTCCCTCCCACCCAAATTTCAACACTTCCCACACCTCCCTTTAAGATTCCCATTCTTAATTTTTGTGATGATCTGTTATCAGTTTACTTAGAGATCTTATAGTTAGCCCTACTCTAAGTAGAGGAGTTCTGCTAATAGTATGAAGAGAAACAAAATAAAACAAAACTAAACAAATGATTGTTCCTAAATGGAAGAAACAAGGGCTGTAAACAATAATCCATTCTTCAAATGACTATTTCACTTGAATACATTGCATTTCAGTATTCTATTAGTGCATTGGATCAGTGAAAACAAGGTATTTGTCTTTTGGGGACTGGCTTATTTCACTAAGTATAATGGTTTTCAGTTGTGAACATCTTGCTGCAAAATAAATTATTTTTTACTGTGGATTAGTACTCCATAGTGTAGATATACCAGAGTTTCTTTATCCAATCAACAGTTGATGGACATCTGAGTTGATTCCATATCAGCGTATTGTGAATTGTGCTGCAATGAACATGGGAATACAGATATCTATTTCATGTGCTGTTCTCTTTTGATTTGGGTAAATTCCCAGAAGTGGGATGGCTGGATACTATGGTAGGTCTATATTCAGGTTTCTGAGGTATCTCCATACTGTCTTCCACAGTGGTTGCACCAGTTTACATTCCCACCAGCAGTGGATCAAAGTACCTTTTCCCCCATATCCTCCCCAGCATTTGTTGTTTGTTGATTTCTGTATGCTAACCATTCTAGTTGGAGTGATTGTGGTTTTGATTTTCATTTAACTAATGGCTAGTGAACCTGAACATTTTCAAAAATGTCCGTTAGCATTTGAATTTCCTCTCTTGAGAAATGCCTGTTTAAGGTCTTTGCCCATTTCTTTACTGGATTGTTTTGCTGTTATTGAGTTTCTTAAGCTTTCTATATATTCTGGATGTTAATGCTTTATCAGTTGAGCAGTTTGCAAATATTTTCTCCCATCCTGTTAGTCACCTCTTCCCTTTGCTGAATGTTTTTTGCAGTGTAGAAGCTTCTCAGTTTGATGTAATCCCAATTGTTGATTTTGGCTTTGATTGCCTGTGGTTCTGGGGTCTTTTTCAAGAAGTCTTTGCCCAATGTCTTGTAAAGTTTCCTCCATGTTCTCTAGTAATTTGATGGTATTGGGTCATAGATTTAGGTCCTTGATCCATTTTGAGTGGCTTTTTGTGTAAGGTGTAAGGTAGGGTTCTTGTTTCATGCTTCTGCATGCAGAGATCTAGCTTTTCCAGCACCATTTGTTAAAGAGACTATTTCTGCTCCATGGATTGATTTTAGCTCCTTTATCAAATACAAGTTGGCTGTAGGAGCATGGATTTATTTCTGGAGTTTCTATTCTGTTCCATTGGTCTATAAGTCTGTTTTTGTGCCAGTATCAGGTTGTTTTGACTGTAATTGCCCTGTAGTGTGTCTTGAAATCAGGTATTATGATTCCTCAGGCTTTGTTTTTGTTGTATAAAATTGCTTTAGCTATTCAGCGTATCTTGTGTTTCCATATGAATTTCAGCATTGCTTTCTCTAGATCTACAAAGAATATCATTGGTATTTTTATTGGGATCACATTGAATCTGTAAATTGCTTTCAATAGTATGGACATTTTGATTATGTTGATTCTTCCATCCATTATCATGGAAGATTTTTTCATTTTTTAATGTCTTCTATTTATTTCTTTAGGGTTTGTATTTTTCATCATAGAGATCTTTGCCATCTTTGGTTAAATTTATTCCAGGTTATTTGATTCTTTTTGTAGCTATTGTGAATGGTACTGCTCTTACAAGTTCTTTCTTAGCCATGGCATTGTCAGTGTATAAAAAGGCTATTGATTTTTCTGTGTTGATTTTATATCCTGCCACTTTACCAAACTCTTTTATGAGTTCCAGTAGTCTCTCAGTGGAGTTCTTTGGATCCTCTATATAGGATCATGTCATCTGAAAATAAGGATAGTTTAAGTTCTTCTTTGCTAATTTGTACATTTTTTATTCCTTTTTATTGCTTAATGGCTCTAGTTAAAGCTCCCAGCAATATATCAAATAGCAGTGGTGAGAGAGGGCATCCTTGTCTAGTTCTGGATCTTAGGGAGAATGCTGCCAGTTTTTCTCCAAACTCTTGCTTACCAGGAGTTTGTCATATATTGCCTTGATTGTATTGAGGAATGTTCCTTGTATCTCCATTTTCCTTAAGGTTTTCATCATGAAATGATGTTGTATTTTATCAAATGTTTTCTCTGCAGCAGCTATTGAGATAATCATATGATATTTGTTCTTCAGTTTGTTAATGTGGTATATTGCATTGATGGATTTGCGAATGTTGAACCATCCCTGCATACAAGGGATAAATCCCACTTGGTCTGGGTAGTTGATCTTTCTGATTTGTTGTTGGATTCAATTAGCTAATATTTAATTGAGGATTTTTGCATCTATGTTCATCAAGGATATTGATCTATAGTTCTCTTTCTCTGCTGCATCTTTTCCAGGTTTAGGTATTAAAGTGATGTACAATTTGTAGTAGGAGTTTGGGAGGATTCCCTCCTTTTCGGTTATTTTGAATAGCTTGAGAGAAATTAAAATTAGTTCTTCTTGAAATGCCTGGTAGAGTCCTGTAGTGAAGCCATCCGATCCTGGGGTTTTATTTGTTGGGAGGGTCTTTATTACTACTCAGTCTCTGTCTTGGTTATGGGTCTGTTTAGGTTTCCTCTATCTTGATTACTTAATTTTGATAGATTGTATCTTTCTAGAATCTATCCATTTCTTCTAGGCTTCCTAGTTTCTTGGCATATAACTCTTTATAATAATTTCTGATGATTCTTTTTATTTCTGTGGTATCTGTTGTTACATTTCCTTTTTCATCTGATTTTATTAATTTAGGTCTTTTCCTTCTTTTTTTGGTTAGTTGTATCAATGGCGTATCAATTTTTTCTATTTAATTAAAAAAGCTTTTCCTTCACTGATTTTTTGTAATTTTTAGTTTAAATTTTTTATTCTCTAATTTTAATTATTTGTTTTCTCCTACTAGTTTTGGGTTTGGTTTACTGTTGATATTCTAGGTCTTTAAGATGCATTGATAGCCGGTGCCGTGGCTCAACAGGCTAATCCTCCGCCTTGCGGCGCCGGCACACCGGGTTCTAGTCCCGGTCGGGGCGCCGGATTCTGTCCCGGTTGCCCCTCTTCCAGGCCAGCTCTCTGCTATGGCCAGGGAGTGCAGTGGAGGATGGCCCGAGTCCTTGGGCCCTGCACCCCATGGGAGACCAGGAAAAGCACCTGGATCCTGGCTCCTGCCATCGGATCAGCGCGGTGCGCCGGCTGCAGCGGCGGCCATTGGAGGGTGAACCAACGGCAAAAGGAAGACCTTTCTCTCTCTGTCTCTCTCTCACACTGTCCACTCTGCCTGTCAAAAAAAAAAAAAATAAATAAATAAATAAATAAGATGCATTGATAAATCATTTATTTGATACCTTTCTAGTTTCTTCATGTAGGCACTGATTGCTATGAATTTCCCTCTTAACATTGCTTTGTGTATCCTATAGTTTTTTATTTAAATTTTTTATTTATGTAAGTGGAACAAATTTCATGTATCTCTTACATACAATTTTAAGTGCAAAATGATACATCCCACTCCATCCTGCTTCCCTCCCTCACCCCCTTTCTGTCGCTCCCCCATTCGCGGAGGAAAGACACTGGACCCTGCACTGTTCTTTCTGCTCAGCTCTTCCCGGGTTAGCTGCTGTTCCCTCACTCGCGGAGGAACGACGCCATCCCGGGTTAGCTGCCAACCCCTCCACCTCCGTGGAGGGGCGGCATCCCCCGCCACTTTCCCCGCTTCCGCGGAGGAGCGGCACACCGCCAGCCGGCTCTCTCGGGGGCTGCTCAGATGTTCCTCAGGTGTTCCTTCAGATGTTCCTGGTGCATGTTGTCTCTCTCCTCCTCCATAGTCCTCTTCCACCAATCCCAACTCTGCTACCCACACGCCGAGCACGCTCCTCTCCTCCAATCAGGAGCAGGATCAGCTCCTGCAGTTTACCAGTCGAATTGGCGAGAGGCAGCTGCATAGAAGTTGTTTGGTCTCTCTCTTTCAGCGCCATATTGTGGGAGAGCAGATGCATAGAATTAGTCCTAGTTCCAGTAATTTAGTCTAGTCTCAGTTGCTCCCCACACCTTTCCTCCTGTTTCCTGTATTATTTCTCTTTTCTCTCTCTCTCTCTCTCTCTCTTTTTTTTTTTTTTTTTTTTTTGACAGGCAGAGTGGACAGTGAGAGAGACAGAGAGAAAGGTCTTCCTTTGCCGTTGGTTCACCCTCCAATGGCTGCCACGGCCGGCGCGCTGCAGCCAGCGCACCACACTGATCCAATGGCAGGAGCCAGGTGCTTCTCCTGGTCTCCCATGCGTGTGCAGGGCCCAAGGACTTGGGCCATCCTCCACTGCACTCCCGGGCCATAGCAGAGAGCTGGCCTGGAAGAGGGGCAACCGGGACAGAATCCGGCGCCCCGACCAGGACTAGAACCCAGTGTGCTGGCACCACAAGGTGGAGGATTAGCCTATTGAGCCACGGTGCCGGCCTATTATTCTGTTAATTTTTGCAAGCTTCATCATTAATCAAAGAAGCACCTAAGGAAACAGTCAGTGGAGTTGGGCACTTAGACTTATCTAAAACTTATAAGACATAAGAATACCCTTCACTTAATGCACTAAAACAAAGAAAATCTTTGAGAACAAGTTTTACTATTAACTCTCATAATACAACTCTTTGAGGTCCTGCATGGGGAGTTGGTGTACAGTGACTCCTGTTGTTAATATAACAATTAACACTCTTATGTATGACATCAGTGATCACCTGAGGCTCTTGACATGAACTGCCTAGGCTATAGAAGCCTGTTGAATCCATAAACTCCTTTTGTATTTAGACAAGGCCATAAGCAAAGTGGAACTTCTCTCCTCCCTTCAGAAAAAGTACATCCTTCTTTGATGACCACTTCTTTCCACTGAGGTCTCACCCACAGAGGTCCTTCATATATGATACTTTTTTGCAGTGTCTTGGCTTTCCATGCCTGAAATGTTCTCATGGACTTTTCAGATGGAACAGAATGCCTTGAGGGTTGATTATGAGGTCATAGTGCTACTTTTAGTGATTGTGTTTCTATGAGTCTCCTGTATGGAAAGCTTCCCGTGTTGAATCATTCATGCCTTTTGATTCTAATATTATTACCAAACACTTAATCCTATTTGTATGATTACTTTAACATTTAATCCTTTCTATATGATCATTTTAATGCTTATTCCTATCCCTATGATCACTTTAACACTTAAAATCTTTTTTTACCATCCCACTTATGGGGGTTTGATGTCCCAATCCAATAGGTTTTGATATGTTGTATTGTCATCTTAATTTGTTACCAGAAATATTTTTATCTCTTCTATGACCTACTTTTCATTCAGGAGCATATTCTTCAGTCTCATGTGTTTATATATGTTCTAGAGATTCTTGAGTTGTTGATTTTAAGCTTTATTCCATTGTGATCCACAAAAATGCATGGAATGATTGTTTTTAATTTGCTGACACTTGCTTTGTGGCCTAGCATATGATCTATCCTAGAGAACATTCCATGCACTGATGAGATGAATGTGTATTCTGCCACTGTGGGTAAAAGGTTCTGTAAATATGTTAGATCCATTTGGTCTATAGTGTCAATTAATTCTATTTTCTCTTGTTCATTTTCTGTCTGGTTGATCTTTCCATTGCTGAAAGTAGGGTATGAAGTCCCCCGTTACTATTGTATTGGAGTCTATGTCTCCCTTTATGTCTATTAACATTTTTAAGTAGCCAGGTGCCCAGTAATTGAGTGTATATGCATTTATTATAGTCAGTCTTCCAGTTGAATTGATCTCTTAATCATTACATAGTGCCCTTCTTCATCTCTTTTAATAGTTGTTATGTTAAAGTCTATTTTGTCTGATATTAGGATGGTAACACTAGCTCTTTTTTGGTTTCTGTTAGCATGGACTATCTTTTTCCATCCTTTCATTTTTGATCTGCATGTATCTTTGTTGGTGACATGTGTTTCTTGTAAGCAGAAAATAGATGGATCTTGTTTTTCAATTCATTTAGCCTGTCTCTATCTTTTAACTGGAGAGTTGAGCCATTTATATTCAAGGTAACTATTGATAAGTAACAACTTGGCTCTGCCGTTTTTCCATAAATATCCCTATTGTTTACTTTGAATTTCTTTTGTACTTCTAATGGGGAATTCTGCCTTCTCATTTTTTCATCATGATGGCTATCTTTCTGTGTTTCTGTGTGTGGCACATTCTTAAGCATCTTTTGCAAGGCTGGACAAGTATCAACAAATTCTTTCAATTTCTGTTTGTTATGGAAAGTTTTTATTTCTCTTTTATTCATAAATGTAAGCTTTGCTGGGTACAATATTCTGGATGGACAGTTTTTTTTTTCTTTTAAGACTTGGACTGTATCTTGCCATTCCCTTCTAGCCTGTAAGGTTTCTGATGAAAAGTCAGCTGTGGATCTAACTGGCGATCCTCTGAAAGTAATCTGGCATTTCTCTCGTGCTCATTTTAGAAATGTTTCTTTATATTTTACTGTGGAAAGTTTGACTACAATGTGTTGTGGTGAGGGTCTTTTTTGTCATGTCTGTTGCGAGCACTTCTTTTACTTGAATATCCCTTTCTCCAAACTGGGGAAGTTTTCTGTAATTATTTCACTTAATAGGCTTTCGATTCCCTTGTTACTTTCCATCCTTCAGGAAGTCCTAAGACCTGTATGTTGGGTCATTAGATAATATCCTGTAGATCTCCAACATTGTTTTTTTAATTTTTGTATTTTCCTCCTCTTTTTTTTTTCTTTTTGGCCTAGCTCTAAGATTTCCATAGACTTGCCTTCTAGTTTGGATATTCTTCCTTCTGCCTCATCAAGTTTGCTCTTAAGACTTTGCACCACATTTTTTATTTGATACATTGAATTCTTCATTTCTAAAATTTCATTTTGATTTCTCTTCATATTCTCAATTTTCTGGGAAAAATTTTCATTCATGTCATGTATGGTTTTCTTTAGTTAGTGGATTTGCTTCTGATTTTTTTTAGTAGTCCTATGATTAATTTTATGAATTCCATTTCTGGCATTTCTTTGATCTCTTCATCTTTTCATTCTAATATTGAAATGTTGTGTTCTTCTGTGGGGGTTAGGGGTGGGGTCATGGTGACTTCCTTATTCTTGTTTCTTGAATTTTGGCTCTTATTTTTTGGCATTTGTGGAGTTGATTTTCGATTTTTTCTTCTGTTGGTTTTTATCTTTGGGGTTATGCTTCTGTAGCTTCATGGAATGTCTGCCCTTTCACTGAATACACACTGAAGGTGTGTGGTGGGTGTGGCCAGGGGGCTCTGGTCAATCCTCTAGGGTGGGGCAAGGTCCAGGGTAACACCCAAGTTGGGCATAGTAGAGCTCCAATCCCAGCTATGCCCTATACCTTTTCTTGTAGTCACAGAGGCCCCAAGGTCTCAGCATAAAGGGTCCCCACAGATGCTGAGACCAGAGGGCGCTGTTGGCATGGTTGCCCCTCTGTCTGTCCTAGGTGCCCAGCTGCCTTCCCACTGAGCTCTAAGGCAGTGGGGGCTGCTGGCTATTCCCTTGGCTCATTGCTATGGATCACAGGTGCACACTAGAGTCACTGGTTTAATGTCTGCCCACTCCAGCTGCCTGTGCTACATTCAGGTATCCCATCCCACGGGCTGTCATATGCCTGCCCCCAGGCTTCCCTAGTCACAGTCCCATTCTAAAATGGTGCCCGCTCTCTCTCAGCCAGATCGTGGGATCACACAAGTTCAAGCCATTTCCTCTCCTCCATTGGGGGTTCCTGCGTGATTTTCTCTCCACTTCTCTGCCAAGCATGTACTTCCTAGACTATTCCCTGTGCTGCTTCTTCCTAGCCCTGAGAAGTGTGCCACTCCATAATCCTCTATTTTTCCTCCACTGACCACAATCTTTTTTTTAAAAAAAAATTTTATTTATTTATTTGAAAGTCAGAGTTACAAAGGGAGAAAGAGAAAGACAAAGAGAGAGAAAAAAGATCTTCCATCCACTGATCATCCCCCAATTGGCTGCAGTGGCAGGTCTGGGCTAGGCCAAAGCCAGGAGCCAGGAGCTTCTTCCAGGTCTCCCATATGGGTACAGTGGTCCAAACAGTTGGGTCATCTCCTGCTGCTTTTCCCAGGCGATTAGCAGGGAGCTGGATAAGAAGTGGAACAGCAGGAACTTGAACCTGTGCCCTTTTGGGATGTTAGCATTGCAGATAGTGGCCTGACCTGCTATATCACAACATTGGCCCTGAAATCTAACCTTAAATTAAAAACCACAGGCCGGCGCCGTGGCTCACTAGGCTAATCCTCCGCCTTGCGGCGCCGGCACACAGGGTTCTAGTCCCAGTCGCCCCTCTTCCAGGCCAGCTCTCTGCTGTGGCCAGGGAGTGCAGTGGAGGATGACCCAAGTACTTGGGCCCTGCACCCCATGGGAGATCAGGAGAAGCACCTGGCTCCTGCCATCGGATCAGCGCGGTGTGCCGGCCGCAGCGCGCCAGCCATGGCGGCCATTGGAGGGTGAACCAACGGCAAAGGAAGACCTTTATCTCTGTCTCTCTCTCTCTCTCTCTCTCTCTCTCACTGTCCACTCTGCCTGTCAATAAATAAATAAATAAGAAGTGGAGCAGCTGGATCTTGATCCATTGCCCATATGGTATGCTAGCATTGTAGGAGAGGCTTAACCTGCTGTGCCACAATGCTGGCCCCTTACTTCCCTTTTTTATCTATTTACTTGAAAAATTCAGAAATCATGTTGCATTAGTGAGCTTTTCATTACTATAATGAAATACCTGAGTCAACTATCTTTATAAAGAGAAAAGGTTTATTTAGCTCACAGTTTTGGCACTTCAAGTCCAAGATCAGATGGCACTATTAGATTTGTCTGTAGTGAGGGCAGCAGATGGCAGTGGCAGAGTGTGTACACAAGGATCATATGGCAATGCAGGAAGCAGAGAGAATGGGTAAGTCCAAACTCGAGTTTTATAGCAATCATCTTGAGAGAACTACCTTCCATGGCCATGCCTCCAGTGACCTAAGGACCTCCCACTAGACCCAACTCCTAAAAGTTCCATCACCTCCCAAAAATGCCATGCTGGGGACCAAGCCGTTGACACATGGGCCTTTGGAGGACATTCAACATCCAGACTAATTTCTAAACCATAGGACCTGCTGCACAGTTGAAATAGGTTATTTTTGTTTTAGTCTTAACTCATCTTCTTCTATTCAACTTACCCAATAGGGAGGAGAAATTCACCAGTTGGCCCATGCTGGAACCAATTCTAAGTGGAGGTCATGTCTATAATTCTCTGACCTCATCATCCAAAAGTGGATCATTCATCTCCCATTTTCATCCCTGGAGCTCTATGAAATTTACAAATGCATAGACAGATGGCAGTCTTTGCTATGGCAAATTCTAAGTTGAATGTGTTTAGAATTTGGGATATGTATCCCTCCATGTAGCTTTACCTGCTCTTCCTCCATCACTCATCACTTGAGAGGGGTGAGAGAAGAAAAACAGAAGAAGGAAAGCATTTTAGACTTCTGTGGGGCTTAGAAGGCTAAAAGAAGTGGCTCTTGTTTGATTGATGGTCATTTCTTTAGCACCTACCTTGCTGCACCCAGAAGTAATCCCATTCTCTCCTGAGAATTCTGAACCCATGGCCAAGTACAGGTGAAAAGATGTGATAATAAAATGAGTATCAATGGAAAAGAGGTCTTCAGAATTGAGCAAAGTGGTCAGTTGTGGCAAGAGTGAGCTGGAGGGAGGGGGAGAGGGAGACGACCTGGGAGACAGCGTAAGCAATGGTCACGTTCCTCTGGAATGCATCTGTCACTCTTAGAGATTCTCAAGCTGGAGGTTTTGGTCATATCTGTTTTGTTGTTGTTGTTGTTGTTGTTTTTGACAGGCAGAGTGGACAGTGAGAGAGAGAGAGACAGAGAGAAAGGTCTTCCTTTGCAGTTGGTTCACCCTCCAATGGCCGCCGCGGCCGGCGCTCTGCAGCCGGCACACCGCGCTGATCCAATGACAGGAGCCAGGTGCTTCTCCTGGTCTCCCATGGGGTGCAGGGCCCAAGCACTTGGGCCATCCTCCACTGCACTCCCTGGCCACAGCAGAGAGCTGGCCTGGAAGAGGGGCAACCGGGACAGAATCTGGCGCCCCAACCGGGACTAGAACCCAGTGTGCCGGCGCCGCAAGGTGGAGGATTAGCCTAGTGAGCCGCGGCGCCAGCTCATATCTGGTTTTAAAGATTGTTAGTTACTTGCTGCCCTGAAACTAGAAACATCGTTTCTTTCTTAATATTTTCACTAGCTTCTTCTGTGATGTAACAGAAACTAGAAAATTCACTGTGACTATCAGGCTTGTTCCAGCTGTTTGCCTGATATTTATTCAGGACAAGGAAAACCATCATTACTAAGTAAGACATGAAAGTGTTAGCCTCCATAAGAGAGAAGTTCCCCAAAGATTAGTAGGTTCACTCCGGAGTAGCTTTGCAATGGGATTAGGTGTTCCATAGAAAACAATTCAAGGAGGTTGAGGCAAAAGGAGCATTATGCAAGTTATTTTGAAGCTATAATCTTTGGCAACAAGGATCAGTAACAAGGGCAGCATCAATCCAACATTAATCAGGCAGTTGTTGGGCAGATGTCCTTGCAGAATTGTTTTCTGTACCAGGTTGTGGTGGCCTTTGTGCAAAGCTGGGGTTCAGGCAAAGTCTTTTGTGGCAGTTCTTATTACCAGGACTCAGCATGAAATCCCCTTTCATAATCTGGCAGCCTTATTTATTTTACTGTATTATTTTGTTATGGCTTGGCACAAGTGATTCCATTTTGATTTTGATGGCTTTCTTGCAGGAAACATTACTTCATGGTAAGCAAGATTTTGCAGCATGCACTGTTAAAAATTCGAATTGACATTGGGAACAACCACATGTAAATCCAACAAATCCGGACACGGCAGTGCCCTTTTTAAGTGCTCGTCAAGTTTATCTCCAGAAATCATTCACTATCCTTCCAGAATTCAGTATTTAATCTGTAAAGATAACTGAAATGACACTTACAAGCACCATAGATTAACTGTGGAAGAGTGAATTACTCATGTTTGTTGATAATACAGATAATAATAGTAAATATTTCTGAAACAGGTTTTATACTGAGTATTTTCTATACGTGTTATCATTTAATCCCAACAATAGTAGTATGAAGCACATATTATTATTCTCTCCAATATGTAGACAAAAACACTAAGGATCAAAGAGTTTAAAAGAACTCTCAATGATCCCACAACTAGTAAGTGCAAGAACCAGTGGTGAGACTTACTCTGTCTTCTAGGCCCAAGGCCTTCGTTCACTTGTGTCAAGTGAAAAAAGGAAGAAAAAGAACTGATGAGAAATACAAAAAGAGTATGACTGGAGCAGGAATTTTGAATCAGGTTATGTAAAATGTCAACAGCTGTTGATTTGGAAGAAAGCACTGATTTCTTCTCTGACTTTACAGAAGGCTCTACCAGATCTAGAATTTTCCTGAGCTGGGTTTTCTAAAACATATCCCCTAAGTTTGTGATCCATATGTTTATGGAAGAATAAGAAATATACTTAGTCTTTATCCCTAGTTCCATGCACAAAAATCTTGGAAGTTCAAGTGTGCTAGGAATGTTTATTTGAAATGACCCTATATTGATCCCCTCAGTTTATGCTAATGAGATGATGGGGGTGGAGTGTCCCTAGATATACTTGGCATGAGAAGGACCAAGTGAGTAGAGTTGGAACTCTCAGACCCAATTGCTGACTCCAGGGTAGGGGAAATGGATCTCAAAATCAAATGCTATGAAAACTCTGGCACATGAATGAAGTCTGATGAGCTTCAAGGGACTGTGAGGGTGGCATGCCAGAGAACCTTCTTGTTGTTTCTGAGGTGCATCCTTTATAATAGCGAACTGGTTAATGTAGGTAAAGTGTTTCCCTGAATTCTGTAGCAATTCTAGCAAATTACTGAAAGCTGAAGAGAAGCTTGTGGGAACTGCTGGTTGGTAGCCAGTGGGCCGGAAGTATAGAAGGCTTAGCCTGGTGACTGGCATCTGATGGGAGGACCGACCTGTGGGCTGAGCCCTCACATTGTGGTACACTGTCTAGGTGCACTGTCAGAACTGAATTCAGTTGTTGGACAACTAGCATCCGAGAATGGTTCAGGTGTGGGGAAAACCCCACACATCCAGTGTTAGAAGGGGTCTGTGTGAGGATGTAGGGAGAGTGTGTTTTCCAGAATGGCACATGTACAAAGCTGTACAATCGCAATGGTCACAAAGTATGGGTGGTTCCAATTCCGCTATGATATAAACAAGTAGTGCTGGCTGTTTCTACCCAGAATTATGAGGGAAATCATTCTTTAAAGCCCCAATATTGTGTAAACAAATTGCTTGAGTGAGTTTCCCAAGCGAAATAAAGGATATTATATCACAGATGCGTACATATTTCCCTTTATTTGCTTCTCCATGCTATTTTTAATGTGGAGATTACATCCCCATTATATTGCTTCTCTAGAGGGAATCTGACAGCTGCAATATTCACTCTGAAGACCTGAGTCAGAGTGGTTAAATAGGAAGGACTTTTTGATGAAAAGAGATGTATTAAAAGGGACATTAAGAGTGATTAACTGCTCTACCTGAACTTGGCAATAAATTATCTGGAAGGAAGTCACTGAGTTTGTTATGACTTTACTGCAGTCCAACTTCCTGGTAGTGCAAACAACCAACTGAGGAAAAGCATGAGAGAGCTATGCACAAAACAACGAGATGATGGGATTCTCACTTCTTGACCCATCAACAGAGGCCACAGAAGCAAGGTTTTTGTTTTGTTTTGTTTTTTGGGGGGGAGGTGGTCAAGCGGCATGCCATGCTTGTCATCTTCACCTGTGACTTTGGGGGCACTCCCTGATGTAACTATGTATTGACCTTAGCCAAGGAACTACTGCAGAAGAGACTTGGCCACACCTCTTTGATTCCTAGAGCAAGAATGTATGTGTCTAGAGAAAGAGTGTATGTGTCTGGGAGCCCAGCCCAGATGGCTCCCAGGAAGTGAGCCATATTATCTGTGGAGGTCACACATTTCTGTAGACAGCACCCAAGCTTTGGACTCAGGACTGGGTGTGAATGATAGCCAGTTTCCACTATAACTGCATTATTCATCTCACAGCTAGAGGGGACCTTGACTGTGATGAGCCTGTGACTGACACTCTGTCCTCATATCCTCGCCTAACGCAGTAGTCTCTGTTACAGCAGCCAGTGTGTACCTGTTCCTGATGATTCACAGTTGCCCTTAAAAGGTGGATGTAGCAAAGAACTGGAAACCAAAAGCAAAATCATTCCACTCTTGAAGCTTTGTTTTTCCTTAGCTTCTCTAAGAAGTGTCTCAAGTTGTGTCCCCTTAGCTTGCATAACATATATTTTTATATGTATACACACAATATGGAATGTATTCATATATATGTATGTATGTATAAATATATATATGGAATGTCACCATTTTTATCATCATTCTTAGACTAAAAAGAAACAGAAATATCATGGAGTCTCAGTCGCAAATGATTTCTCCAGAAATTGGGTTCCCAACAACCTCATATATCCATAATTCAAATGATAAACAGAAATATTTTTTAAATACCATGAAAATATCCCATCACCATAACCCCCTTGCCTGCCAAAGACAAGAAACTAAAAGCTGTCAAGAAACACAGAACACGGCTGGTTGCAAGTGCACTGACAGACATGAGTGACAGCTGACAGCCTGACAACAAATAGCAAGCCAAAATCACTTAAAAACAGTACAACTATTTTGAAAAGGAGAACAATCTGGGCCACCCAGCAGAGGGACAAACTTCCTTACACACTTCAGCAATGGCTACAGCTGCCACTGTAGTATAACACAGTATGCCTTTAAAAAAAAAAAGATAACTATAGGCTATCAATAAATTATGAAATGGTACCTATCCTGTTTAACAAAGCAGTGATACATCTAAGACCATTTTAGAAGAGATCATCCAGGAAAAAAGTCAAAAATGTAAAATACTTTGGCACATGAAGGAATCAGCTCCCATTATACAGAAAAGTATGTTCACAGCTCATTTGGGGGTAGCAATGACATTTCTGCCTTTGATAAACTCAATGGGTGAGTCTCGCAGCATTTCTAATGTGAGCTTTTTCTTTCATCCTAAAAATAAGAATATGGCTAGTCCTATTTGAGCTTGAAATTCTAAACACCATTCAGGTGATGTGGGGAGCAACTCGGACTAGACTAAGTTACTGGAATTAAGACTTATTCTATGCATCTGCTCTCCCACAATATGGCGCTGGGAGAGGAGGAAACAGCTTCTACACAGCTGCCTCCAGTTCAACCAATAAGCAGCAGGACCTGCTCCTGATTGGAGGAGAGCAGCGTACTCGGCGTGTGGGTAGCAGAGTTGGGATTGGTGGAAGAGGACTATAAAGGAGGAGAGAGACAACATGCACCAGGAACATCTATCTGAAGGAACACCTGTGCAGCCCCCGAGAGAGCCGGCCGGCGGTGTGCCGCTCCCCTGCGGAAGTGGGGAAAGTGGCAGGGGGAACCACCCTTCCACGGAGGTGGAAGGGACGGTAGCCAACCCGGGAAGAACCAGCAGCAAACCCGGGAAGGGCCGAGCAGACGAAAGAACAGCGCAGGGTCCTGTGTCGTTCCTCCACGAAGACGGGGAGCGACATAATGGTGCCGTGACTCGGATATGAAGCCTAGGCAGGGTTTAGTGTCGTTCCTCCACGAAGAGGGGGAGCAACAAGGTGAGAGACTTATTTCTTTGTGGCAGTTCCTGGTGTAACCACCTGAATAAATGCCTCATTAGTTTTTCTTGTGATCTGACCAGATTTCATAGTTCTCAGTGTATCTGGGACACATACAGTTCCTGGGATGAATTTACTTCCACCCTACTGGTAATACGGCCTGTTTGGAATTTAAAAAGAAAAGATATAACCAAGTATTATTAGTGCTGAAAGGGACTACAGTTATCTAAGAATTTTAATTGAGAGATGGAGAGATTAAGGCCCAGTGGCTTACTCAACATACATGAACGGTGAATCCACAGCTCAGGACCAGAAGCAAGGTCTACTGATTCCTAGTCCGGTCTGATGCTGCCTTTATCATGATTGATTCCATCAAATGAGTAATAGTCCTGGGACAGGGGCCAACGCCGTGGCTCACTTGGTTAATCCTCTGCCTGTGGCGCCGGCATCCCATATGGGCACTGGGTTCTAGTCCCAGTTGCTCCTCTTCCAGTCTAGCTCTCTGCTGTGGCCTAGGAGGGCAGTGGAGGCCCAAGTGTTTGGGCGCCTGCACCCATGTTGGAGACCAGGAATAAGTACCTGGCTCCTGGCTTCAGATCAGCACAGTGCCAGTCGTGGCGGCCATTTTGGGGGTGAACCAACGTAAGGAAGACCTTTCTCTCTGTCTCTCTCTCTCACTGTCTGCAACTCTACCTGTCAAATAAATTAAAAAAAAAATAGTCCTGGGATATCATTGGCACTTAGAGACGTCTTTGAAACTTCCCCAGAATCTACCAGTCTATTGCAAATCGCTATTTAGACATTCAATGAAACCTACTACTCAGGTAAAAACATAAGATGATCTTCATCAATTAATGACTCAACAAATGTTTGACTAAATAGCATGCTCTGGTGGCAAAACATTTTTAAAGGAAAAGTCAATAAGAGAGATAAAGAAAACATTTAAATGTGTGCAGATTGTTAGTAGACCATTTCTTAAACCACATTCCCAAGTTCAAGTTCCAAGGCAGTGAGGGAAGTTTAGATGAGATGGAGGCACAAAGTCTCCCCGTCATGGGGCAGCTCCTCAGCTGTCTGTCTTATGGTTCAGGGTTGTGCATGAAGTTTTGTCTTAAGAGAATTTATTCCTATAAGTAGTGTCTGAAAAACATCACCTGTATTAACAAAGGAGCAGGACCCAATTCCTCAGCTGGAATTCTTGCACCTTGGTGGCCTGTATCTCAGGCTGAGAGTGCCAAGGCTATGCTTCAGCCTCTCATGGTTTGGCCTTTAGCTCTTTACCTAGTGCATCTTTGAGAATTCTGCTCCCTCATTGAAACTGAGGGCTTTGTGTATTAGAGTGTTCAGGTAGGGGTTCCCTGCTTAGTGAATCAGCACATCTCCTTTATACCTGGTACTAACAGTGTCACTAGTCTTCTAGGAATTAATCATTTGTATCCTTTTACAAATGTGAGGCCATGAAGAGTAATTGCGAGTCCATCTACTCTGAAGGCTTTCTTTATAGTATCAGCCTTGAAGCATTGCATTCATTTAATGGTCAGTACTCTGTGAAGATTTATACAGAAACTATTTTAGAAAATCTCTTGTGCTGCTCCTCCGCACGCGGAGGAGCCGCACCGGACTGGGCGCTTGTTGTTCCCTTTTTTTACAAGTCCTTTCTATAGTAAAGTAAGAATAAGTAAACAGCAAACTCCCAAAGCAAGAATGAGTAGAGAGAAATGAGAAAGAACGAAGTAACGAACTTCCCCGCGAACTCTCCAACGCACTCTCCAACCAACCCACGCCACCATGCCGTCTCTCTCCTCCTATATAGTCCTCCTCTGCCAATCCCGACTCGGCTGCCCACACGCCGAGTACGCTGCTCTCCTCCAATCAGGAGCAAGTCCTACAGTTTATTGGCTGAACTGGAGGCAGCTGTGTAGAAGCTGTTTTCTTCTCTCCCAGCGCCATATTGTGGGAGAGCAGATGCATAGAATAAGTCTTAATTCCAGTAACTTAGTCTAGTCCGAGTTGCTCCCCACACTCTTGTGGCAAATTAGATACAATATAAAGCTTGCCATTATAAACCATTTTTAAATGTATATTCAGTGGCATTAAGCACATCCATAGTGTTGTGCAACCATCACCACTATTATTTTCTAAATCTTTCCCATCATCACAGACACCTGTACCCTTTAACCAGCAACTCCTTATTCCTCCCTTTCCCTGGTCCTGGTAATCTTTATCCTACTTTCTGTCACTATGAATTTGCCTATTCTAGGTACCTCATATAGTGGGATCATGCAGTGTGTATCCTTTTGTGTCTGACTTATTTCACCTATCATACTACTTTTGAAGTCTATTAATCAACATTGTAGGATATGTTAGAATTGCATACATTTTTACAGATAGATACTATTCCATTGTGTGTGTATACCAGGTTTTGTTTATCCATTCGTCTACTGATGGACACTTGGTTTGTTTCTATCTTTAGCCTATTGTGGAAAATGCTTCAAGGAACACTAGTGTACAAGTGTCTGTTAGTCTCTGCTTTCAGTTCTTTTGGGTAGATACCCAGAAGTAGAAATCCCGGGTCGTGTAGTAATTCTATGTATGAGGGTACTTCCAAAAGTTAATGAAAAATAGA
The DNA here is from genome assembly GCF_964237555.1 of Oryctolagus cuniculus. Taxonomy (NCBI): domain Eukaryota; kingdom Metazoa; phylum Chordata; class Mammalia; order Lagomorpha; family Leporidae; genus Oryctolagus; species Oryctolagus cuniculus. Next base: position 49,914,526 of record NC_091438.1, read on the forward strand.
ATCAAAAGATACATTTGATGCAAAGAACTTTAGAAATATACAGTTTTTTTTCATAATATGTGTCTTTCCATGAACTTTTTGAAGATTCTTAATATAACTCCGTGGACCCATTAAACTGTTTCCCACACAGCTGCACCACTGGCATTGCCGTGAGGAATGCAGCAGGGTTCCAATCGTTCCAAATCCTTTTCTCAGTTTTAGAGCATAGGGAATCCATGCTCACGGGGTCAACAGATTTGATGTTTGGAGAGGGCCTTTTTATTGGTTCAGAGAGGGCACTATCTGTTCTATCTTGTTCTATCACAACTGCATCCCATATCAGAGTGCCCTGTTCAAGTCCGGGCTCCTCCATTTCCGATCCAGCTTCCTGCCAATTCATACCCTGAGAGGCATTCTAATAACAGCTCAAGTACTTGGGTCCCTGCCCAACTGTGTAGGAGATTTGGATTGAATTCCTGGCTCCTGACTTTGGCCTACTCCTGCTCTAGCTGCTGTGGGCCATGGGGAGTGAACCAGCAGATGAAAAATTCTTTCTCTCTGTCTCTTCTTCCCTGCCTACCTATCAAGTAAAAATGAAAATAGATTATAAAAAATTTTAAAGAATATTATAACCTTGGGGGTCAGGGTTTCAAACTATGAATTTTGAGATATGAATAGTCAATCTCTTTTGACTATTGCAATCATTTATCAGATTTCCGTCTTGCAAATATTTTCACTCTGCTGATAGAATCTTTGGATACACAAAAGTTTTTATTTAGCAACTTTTTTTTTTATTTAGCAACTTTTTCTTTTGTTGCCTATGTTTTTGGTATCATATCTAACAATCTGTTGCCAAATCCAATATCATAAAGATGTTTCCCTATATTTTCTTCTAAGAGTTTTGTGGTTTTAGCTCTTATATCTAAGTGTTGGATCCACTTTGAGATAATGTTTATATATGGTATAACGTAATGGTCCAACTTCATTCTTTTGCACATGGACATATGGTTTACTTGGAATCTACAGTTTATATATGCAGGAATATATAATATCACAAGGGTTAGGGATATAAACTGCATCCAAGAGGGTTTGAAAAGCCCAAACTACTGCAAGTTTCAAACGTCTACATCAAAAAAATAAAAATGTATGACAAATTTTTTGAGTTAATGTAGTGAAATTTTTTTGACTATAGATATTTCAAAACCACTACAACTTATTCTAAGAAGAAATGGCATGGAGAATATGGCAATTTCTGGAATTTTTGTGACGGATTTTTTTTTATCAAGCTCTAAAAACTCTAAGTTTTTGCAAACTATGTGTGTATATGTCTCATGTGAAAATAACTTGTCAATATGAAAAGTAATAAAAAGCGTGTATCACCCATTTCCTTATTAAGAACACATATAGGCTGGCGCCGCGGCTCACTAGGCTAATCCTCCACCTTGCGGCACCAGCACACCGGGTTCTAGTCCTGGTCGGGGCGCCGGATTCTGTCCCAGTTGCCCCTCTTCCAGGCCAGCTCTCTGCTGTGGCCCGGGAGTGCAGTGGAGGATGGCCCGAGTACTTGGGCCCTGCACCCCATGGGAGACCAGGATAAGTACTTGGCTCCTGCCATCGGATCAGCGCGGTGCGCCGGCTGCGGCGGCCATTGGAGGGTGAACCAATGGCAGAGGAAGACCTTTCTCTCTGTCTCTCTCACTGTCCACTCTGCCTGTCAAAAAAAAAAAAAAAAAAAAAGAACACATATAATCCAAATCTAATAGCTTATACAGTTAGTCTTTTTTATGGTATGTTACCTATAAACTCCTGCCAGCAAAGGAAATATGCACTCAATGTAAGTAATAATATAATTTCTAAGCGATTTAAATCTGTAGGACCTTGTTTTTAAGCTTCTTCTGTACTTACAAAGTAAATAATAATTGACTTATAATGTTTAAAATGCTTTGTTCCTTTCAAACCTGTCAGCAAATTCTTTTTCCTTCAGAAAAAGGGATGATCAGGGTGTCATATTTGTTGTCATATATAAGTTGTCTTCAAACAAAAAGGTTTTGAATGCCATTGATATAAAAGGATCAGAAAATGGTTATTCTAAATCAGAATCCTGCTCTCATGTCTAGACATTTGTTGAAATTTCTCATCTGTCAATGCTTATTACATCACCACCCTGGGTTCCTGCAGTTTTTTGGTGGTTTTTGTTTTGTTTTGTTTTGTTTTGTTTTGATGTTGTTATTTTTTGTCATATTAGCTAGAAAGGAATAAATAGTTTATACAAAGAACAATATACAAACTAAAGAAAGAAAATATAGTAAAAAAATAAAGAGAAAACTCTCATTCCGCAGTTAGAGAGGAGACCTCTGGAAGATACACATTCAGCCTTGGTGTCAGTGGATTCCACATCTGCATATTCAATCAACCACGGTTTAGAAATATTCAGAACAATTGCGCTGTCTGTATTGAACATGTACAGACTTTCATCTGGTCACTGTTCCCTAAGAAACACAGGATAACAGCTACTGACATAGCATCTCCATTGTACTAGATGTAATAAGCAATCTAGAGATGATTTAGAGTATGTAGAGGATAGACACAGATTATATGCAGATGCTAGAGCATGTTAAAGAAGGGGCTTGATCATCTGGGGATTTTGATATCTAAGTGGAGTCCTGGAACCAATCTCCTGAGGATACCAATGGAAAACAGTATAACACACACACACACACATGCACACATACATACATACACACACATACACATACAAATATGATTTGGTATGTATATATACATATGAAGTTGGATATATAGGATTTCATCTCTTCCACCAATATAAAGAATTCCTCATTTAATTATTTTTCATAACTGCACTTTTAAATCTCCTATTATTGAGTATTGAAGCTGCTTCTAATTCTCCCCTGTTTTAAAATTGCTGTGACAAACATCCCTGTAAAACTGGCATACATAAAAGCATATATCTGGATTGTTTCATCAGGATATAGTTCTGTAATTCAAACTGATAAACCAGATTATACATCCATTTCTAAAGCCTTTGGTTCCTATTACTAGCTTGCTCTATAGAAAGGAAATGCCAGCTTACACTCCCTGAGCAAGTTATGAGAAAGACCCTTTCTCCAAAGATTCTTTTTTTTATTTTAATATGAGAGAGACTTGAGCTTTCTAAAGGCTGGAAAACCCAGTAGTTGCAATGAGTGAAAGGAAAATAGAGACGAAGGATCACTGGTGGAGCAGAGCTCTGAGAAAGACCAGAAATGCTGGAGTTTGGAGCATGAGAGGAAGGTTCCTTCTTGGGCAGGAAGGACTCCTCTGCCTTGCTGTGTTGATGCAGACAAGCAGGCAACAGGCAGGGGCAGGAGGATGAGGGAATCTGCTTACCAGCTCCTGAGCCTTGGAGAGATAAAGTGACTGCCTTGGGTCATGTGGTGAATGAGGGATCCAGCTAAGATCTGAGGTCACTTCTCCCAACTGGTACATGAGAGTGGCCTCATTAAAATTACACTTTTTAAGATTTGCTTAAGATTTTGTGTCTGCTGGAGATGATCATGAAATTAAATTTTTAAAATTTCCTATCACCATCATGCTCAAAGTATTACAATATTTCTGCTGGATTGCATTATTGCCAACAAGAGTAGTACATCATTGGTCAAAACAATACAAGTTCATTTGAAAATCTGGAAAATGTTGTTAAACATAAAGAAGGAAAATCTCATTGAAAATGAGCTTTTTAAAAAGTTGCTTCAAGCCGGCGCCGCGGCTCACTAGACTAATCCTCCACCTTGCGGCGCCGGCACACCGGGTTCTAGTCCCGGTCGGGGCGCCAGATTCTGTCCCAGTTGCCCCTCTTCCAGGCCAGCTCTCTGCTGTGGCCAGGGAGTGCAGTGGAGGATGGCCCAACTACTTGGGCCCTGCACCCCATGGGAGACCAGGATAAGTACCTGGCTCCTGCCATCAGATCAGCGTGGTGCGCCGGCCGCGGCAGCCATTGGAGGGTGAACTAACGGCAAAGGAAGACCTTTCTCTCTCTCTCTCTCTCTCTCACTGTCCACTCTGCCTGTCAAAAAAAAAAAAGTTGCTTCAAGTAAACAATATTGCTTATTGTTAGAATGAAATAGGCTTTAGCGTCAATTCTACTTTTACTTTTTATTGTCATAACTTTCATGCTAAGAAACCAAACTGAAGTAAATGAATAGCTAGAAATGGAACAGGTTTTGCTATGCCACTGTCACTCAATTCCTTTAACTCCTCTCTGAGATATATGCTAAAGTCACGTGGTATTATATAATCAGTACTATTAAAGGATATCTCTAGTCCTTAAATTTTGTTGAAAGCAAAGAGTTGGAAACCACCTGACTTATATTACAAATTGATTTGTTACCTATTCATTACAGTCATTCAGTTTCTCGTTTTCTGGGAAGTATCCCAAAAAGACTTTACCAAGACTTGTCAAATTAGTACTAATTATGCCTGTTACTCTTCCACTTAGAGGCACTTCCTTTACTCTATAGACTCAAACAGTGGAGAAAATCAAGTTACGGTTCATTTTATTACATCTTTGCAGGTCAATGTTTTGATAAAATGCTTTTATGTTATGATATGCTTTTATGAAAGTCTTGGAGCCCACTCACCTCATTCAATTTATGGTAAATAACTACTGCACAATTTAATTGATAAAGCCAGCTCTCATTGTCAGATCTATCAGCCAAATCAGAAAATAAATGACATCATTTTTTGATTTAAATAAGCATATTACTATGCATCCCCATGACAGTCCTCTAACTGCTGATTTTTAATTCTAAGCTAGATAAATACACAAAAATATAGAAACCTTCCTTCTGCATTATTTCTCTCTGGGGGCTCCACTTGCTTTATTCTCACAGGACCAGGACAAATGTGCTCTTGCTAGGCAGTAGAAGAGGAAAGATCTTATTGAAGAAAAATTGTCACATCTGTTGTATCTATAACATATCTGGATTTATAACGTCTCATAGGATCAAAATGACACCACTTAACAGAAATGTGTGGAAGACTGGAAAAGACAGTCACACCAAGGTGCTTTGACAATGAGATTTTGCATAACTCAACATTGCAACTCGTCCCTCTGTTTGGCACTCTGAGTCAATGAAAGAATTCATTTAGATGGGTAGTTGAGGGATGTTCTTGTAAAGAAGAAAGGCAAATGTAAAACTGGGGGTGAAAAAGAATCAACAGGAGACCTCCAACCTAAAAGAGTTCACCTAGCACCTTGAAAGTCTTTCCACAAACTAGGTGGGTTTGGGCCTTTAAAAAACAGTGTGGGAGCATAGAGGGTAAAGCCACCCTCTGTGACTCCGCATCCCATATGGGCATCAATTCGTGCCCTGGCTGCTCCACTGCCAATTCAGCTCTTTGCTAATGGCCTGGGAAAGGCAGTGGGAGATGGCTCAAGTACTTGGGCCCCCTGCCCCCAAAGTGGAAGACCCGGACGAAGCTCCTGGCTCCTGGCTTCTGCCTGACCCATCCTGGACCATTGCAGCCATCTGAATAGTGATCTAGCAAATGAAAGTCTCTCTCTCTCTCTCTCTCACTCTCTCTCTCTAACTCTGACTTTTAAATACATAAATTAATCTTTAAAAACCAGAGTGTGGGCCAGCGCCACGTCTCAACAGGCTAATCCTCCACCTTGCAGCGCCGGCACACCGGGTTCTAGTCCCGGTCGGGGTGCCGGATTCTGTCCTGGTTGCCCCTCTTCCAGGCCAGCTCTCTGCTATGGCCCAGGAGTGCAGTGGAGGATGGCCCAAGTCCTTGGGCCCTGCGCCCTATGGAGACCAGGAAAAGCACCTGGCTCCTGGCTCCTGCCATCGGATCAGCGCGGTGCGCCGGCTGCAGCGCGCCGGCGACGGAGGCCATTGGAGGGTGAAACAATGGCAAAGGAAGACCTTTCTCTCTGTCTCTCTCTCTCACTGTCCACTCTGCCTGTAAAAAAACAAACAAACAAACAAACCAAAAAAAAAAAAAAAAACCAGAGTCTTTATAGCAGACAATGGGCAGGAGACAAGCTGATTTGTCAAGTGCACCATTAATTGCACTTTTCAACTAATCAATTGACCTGAAACGCTGGAAGACTGTTCTAAACAGTATCCAAGAACCCAACAATTAACCAGATGGTTACTGTGCTCAGTAGCATACTCAGAGATTTCCCCAAACGTTCATTGAAATTAACCATGAAGCAACTAAAAGTCAAACAGGAAGGAGATGAATTTTTGATTAGTAGTTTCAGATGAACATACTGGACTTCCCCCAAAGTGTTTTAATTAAATCACTCCCAGCTCTCTTAAAGGACAAATGATAAAGAGTACAGAGCGAAACTATTCAGAAAAACATGAGAGAAACTGTATGACCACAAGCAGTTGAAAGAACTCCCAGAGGGATTAGTGCAGTGGTTGTAACTATAAACCAGCAAGAGCTTAATTTTTTTCCATCTCCCTGTACCCACTACTCCTACCAAAATTGATTTTTGACATGTGTGGGGAGCAACCCGGACTGGACTGAGTTACTGGAATTAAGACTTATTCTATGCATCTGCTCTCCCACAATATGGCGCTGGGAGAGGAGGAAACAGCTTCTACGCAGCTGCCTCTTGCCAACTTGAGTGCTGACCTCCAGGAGCTGATCCTGCTCCTGATTGGAGGAGAGCAGCGTACTCGGCGTGTGGGCAGCCGAGTTGGGATTGGCGGAAGAGGACTATAAAGGAGGAGAGAGACAACATGCACCAGGAACATCTAAGGGGAACATCTATCTGAAGGAACACCTGTGCAGCCCCCGAGAGAGCCGGCCGGCGGTGTGCCGCTCCCCTGCGGAAGTGGGGAAAGTGGCAGGGGGAACCGCCCTTCCACGGAGGTGGAAGGGTCGGTAGCCAACCGGGAAGAACCAGCAGCAAACCCGGGAAGGGCCGAGCAGACGAAAGAACAGCGCAGGGTCCTGTGTCGTTCCTCCGCGAAGACGGGGAGCGACAGACATGCTCGTCTTTTCTCTTTCCTCCAGTCCTCTTGCCTTGATGCTAAGAAATCTACTGAATCTGGAGCTGCATCACTGAGTTTTTGAGGAAAAAAGAGGCCCCACCCCCTTTTCCATTTATTTTCTGCTCCATTAACACTGACTCTGGTTTTCCTAAAATCAGTTCTGACTACTAGTTTCATTACTCACAATTATTCCAGATATTGACATGGGGAATGCAGACTCTCAGGTTCATTAGCTGCTGAACTTGAAAACTGGAAGCTAGGTGTTGCTCAGAAATAAGAGAGAGGTAAATCAGGGTTAATGGGATTTAGGCAAGAAGAGGTAGGGTTAATTTTTTAAAGTTTTATTTATTTATTTGAAAGGCAGAAAAGGGAGAGAGTCTTCCATCCACTAGATCACTCCTCAAATGGCCACAACATTCAGGGCTTGGCCAGGCTGAAGCCAAGAGCCTGGAAATCCATCTGGCGGCTTCCCAGGTATGTTAGTGGGAAGCTGACTTGGAAGCAGAGGCAAAGGCAGGACTGTATTCCCGGCACTCCAGTATGGTGTATGGTTGCCCCATGCAGTGGTTAACCCACTCACAATGCCCACCCATAAGGTTAAAGTTTCTAAATCATGCTAAATCATAGGTCAGAGTTAATGTTGAACTTATTCTTTTTTGCTTGAATTTGTGAATTTCTAACAGAAATCTGAGATGAGTTTAGAGTCAAAAATTAGTTATGGAGATCTTCAAAAGTAGATATTGAGAGGCACTTATTGTGGTGCAATGGGTTAAGCCATTCACTGTTTGGGACACCCACATCCCATACTGGAGGGCCTTGCTCAAATCCCCTTTCCTCTGCTTCTGATCCAGCTTCCTGCTAATGCACCTGGGAGGCAGCATATGATGGCCCAAAATTTGGGTCTCAGCTACTCATATGAGAAACCCACATAGGAATTTCTGGCTCCTAGCACTGGCCTGAGCCAGTCATGACTGTTGCAAGCATTCGGGGAGTGAACCAGCAGATGGAAAATCAATCTCTCTCTCCACCCTCCTCTCTGAAATAAAATAAATCTTAAAGCCAGAAAGAACAGATATCAAATCTTTCCTGAAAAACTGGGAGTAGGTGAAAGATGGAGAGGAGAGGACTGCTTTTTCCTGTGATCTTCACTGGAGAGCTTTGTGTCAGTTCTTTGCTGAACCAGGCTGTATCCCCTAACAGCCCTACCTCAGGAAGCCTGAACGCTAATCAGTGGCCAATTAAAAGTTTCACTGGGCACTATTAAAACTTTCAAAGTCAATGAGTTGGAGTAGCAGTGGCAAATGAGTGGCAATGGGGATTGTTAAATAGTCAGTGTTTGCAAGATACATCAGCCGTAGGAGTGTGCAAATTAAAAGATTTCTCCTGTGACACCAAGTCACTGGGAAACTCATTTAATCACATCCCTAAATAATTAGAATCTCCGTGCCTTCATTAAGAACCAAAAATAAGTGCTTGCACCATGTGCAGGTAAATGACAGCAGGGACATGCAAAAGTTGTTTTCTAGTTCAGACTCAGAAAAATGTGTCATTTTTATTGGTTGAAGAAAAAAATTCCCTGTAATAATTTTGTGATTATGCACTCGTTAGGAGCCATGAGAGAACTCAAGAAGCCCAGAGCACTCATAAAGTATCCTGTTATTTCTATCTCCTCCTCAATAACAGTTTTATGGTAAAACTAACATAATGAGACTCAGTACTCTTTAGCCCTTTTGCCTGGGGATTCTGTGACATTAGACACATTAAGGTTAATATAAGCCTCATACCAACAATAACAGGTGGCCAGAGATCTACACGGTTTACATTGGATGGATTTCTCAGAGAAACTTGTCCGAATATCTTTGGAGGTTGATTTGGCAAGAAGGAGTTCAGAAGGAATGAGAGAACTATGTCATCTTTTAGGCATTCTTTAATGGGAAGGAATGGGCCCCGCAGATACTGTGGATACTCTCATGTACCAAGGTTGTGGTTGTCAGCTCTGTTGGGATGAACCACTGATACAGATGCTGTGCTGGATGCTGCCTTGACATAGCTTCCACTCGAGCAGAAGTAGCAAGAACAATTGAGCTGAACTCTCACTAGGCTCAGAAATCTGGCGTAGGCACTGAGGGGAACAAAGTATTGCATCACTTGCAAAGCCCGACTTCAAGAGCTTGCGCGTGGGTGGAGAAGATCAGCAAGGTGCTGAGTCTGATAATACAAGGTGTAGAGAGGCCCAAAGAGATTTCTAGAAGGCATTGTCAAAGTTTGGAAAAGGCATCTGGGAACTGGAAGAAGACATAGATTGTCTTTAAAAGATAATGATGACTCTCCTAACTTTTGTAATGTGCCAGAGACTCTTCCAGGTGTTTTATTTCTAGTTACGTCTAATCATCAAGTGCTGGAAAATGAATGAGGTTGCAACCATCTCCTCTTAGAAATACATTTCATATATCTAGGAAGATGATACAACAACATATATACATAGCAGTAAACAAGTTACAGCCTAGTAATGTATCACAAAGCAACACTTATATAACCAGACTCCAAGATGAAAAGTAGAACACTGTCAGTCTTTGTCAGGCCCTCTCTCGATCACTCTTCTCTCCCCTGCTGCGTGCATCTTTGCAGTCCAACTGCAGCCTGTGCCTCCAGTCTCACCTCCCACTACCCCACATTTCTTTCTTTCTTTCTTTCTTTCTTTCTTTCTTTCTTTCTTTCTTTCTTTCTTTCTTTCTTTCTTTTTGCAGGCAGAGTTAGACAGTGAGAGAGAGACAGAGAGAAAGGTCTTCCTTCCGTTGGTTCACACCCCAAATGGCTACTACAGCTGGCGCTGCGCCAATCTGAAGCCAGGAGCCAGGTGCTTCTCCTGGTCTCCCATGGGGTGCAGGGCCCAAGCACCTGGGCCATCCTCCACTGCCTTCCCGGGCCACAGCAGAGAGCTGGCCTGGAAGAGGGGCAACCGGGACAGAACCGGCGCCCTGACCAGGACTAGAACCCGGTGTGCCAGTGCTGCAGGCGGGGGATTAGCCTAGTGAGCCGTGGCGCTGGCCTCCCCACACATTTCAGCAACACAGAACTCTGCCGTCTCTCAGACATCACGGCCTCCTCTGCCCTTTTTTCATGCTCTTTGTGCCTCATATCCTCTCCTCCCTGTATCTTACAGCTTCTTCACCTAGCAAACATTTTCAAAGGTCCAATTAGAAAATCAGAAAATCTCTTGTGATGCCATTTGAGGTGTGCTCAGTTAATGTTTGTGAATGAACAGAGGTTTATAAAGGAGAAATGTGAACAGGGCCCGTTTTCAGCGATTCAGAGCAGTTGAAGATATCTCTTCTGAAGTATCATCACAATGATGTGGACTTTTACTAAATAATACTAGGGAGTGATAACTTGAAGAGATTATTAAAATTATTTTACATGGTTTTTTAGTTTTGGAAATAGTGGACTTACATTTTTATTAAATTTATATAAGGTAAGCAGATTTCATGTATTTCATATATACAGATTTAGGAGCATAGTGATACTTTCCACTCTCCCTCCATTTTTATTCTTTTTTAATTTATTTGACAGGAAAAGTTTACAGACAGTGAAAGAGAGAGACAGAGAGAAAGGTCTTCCTTCTGTTGGTTCTATCTCCAAATGGTCACAAATGGCCAGAGCTGCGCCTATCCGAAGCCAGGAGCCAGGAGTTTCTTCCTGGTCTCCCATGCAGGTGCAGGGGCCCAAGCACTTGGGCCATCCTCCACTGCCCTCCTGGGACACAGCAGAGAGCTGGACTGGAAGAAGAGCAACCAGGACTAGAACCGGCATCCATATGGGATTAACATTCCACTTAATAAAGAATTCAACAAATAGTAAGAAGAGAAAAACACTGTTCCTTAACAGCAGAGACAAGGGCTGTAAATAATAATATTCTCATGGCCGGCGCCACGGCTCAATAGGCTAATCCTCCACCTGCGGCGCCAGCATACCAGGTTCTAGTCCTGGTCGGGGTGCCAGATTCTGTCCCAGTTGCTCACTTCCAGGCCAGCTCTCTACTGTGGCCTGGGAGTGCAGTGGCTCCTGCCTTCGGATCAGCGCAGTGCGCTGGCCGCAGCGCGCCGGCCGCAGAGGCCATTGGAGGGTGAACCAACGGCAAAGGAAGACCTTTCTCTCTGTCTCTCTCTCTCACTGTCCACTCTGCCTGTCAAAAAAAAAAATAATAATATTCTCAAAATGTCAATTTCCCTCATATACATTACTTTTTTTGTACCTAACTTTTGTTATGTGCCAGAGACTCTTCAGGGTGCTTTATTTCTAGGTATATCTAATCATTATATGCTGGGAAATGAATGAAGTTCCAACCGTCTCCTCTTAGAAATACATTTCATATATCTAAGAAGATGATACAACAACACAAAAAAATAGCAGTAAACAAGTTACAGCCTAGTAATTTATCACAAAGCAACACTTATATAACCAGTTAGTTATCACTGATCAGGGGAAAATGCCATTTGTCTTTTTGAGACTGGCTTATTCCTTTTAAAAAAGATTTTATTTATTTATTTGAGAGGTAGAGTTACAGAGAGAGGGAAATACAGAGAGAAAGATCTTCCATCCTCTGGTTCACTTCCCAAATGGCCACAACGATCAGGGCTGGGCGGATCCAAATGCAGGAACCAGGTACTTCCTCTGAGTTTTTCTCACGCAGATACAGGGGCCCAAGCACTTAAGCCATCTTTCACTGTTTTGAAGACTGGCTTATTTCACTAAGCGTAACCGCACTTCCCTCACTCCCCTGCTACTCCCATCCCCCTCTCTCCCTCCCTTCTCATAATCAGCTTTTAAAAAGACATGATTTCAATCCACTGCATATTCACAGGCTTAATTTACTACTAATCACAACAGTCAGAAAATGAAAAGTAGGAAGACCACAGTTCCACAGAAGTATAAACAAGGGCTAAAAATGACAATCATATCCCAAAATAACCATTTCATTCCTATACACTTTTTGCCACATATCAGAGAAAACATATGATATTTGTCTTTTTCAGACTGCCTTATTTCACCAACCATAATGGTTTCCAATTGCATCCATTTTGTTGCAAAACACAAGATTTCATCCTTTTTTATGGCTGGATAGTATTCATAGTGTATATATACAACATTTTCTATATCCAGTCATCAGCTGGTGGACATCTGGGTTGATTCCATATCTTAGCTGTTGTGAGTTGAGCTGCAATAAACATGGGGGTTCAGATCACACTTCAAATGCTGTTTTCATTTCGTTTGGGTAAATTCTCAGGAGTAGAAAGGCTGGGTTATATGGTAAGTCTAATTTCAGATTTCTGAGGAATCTCCAGACTGCCTTCAATAATGACTATACTTGTTTGCATTCCCACCAACAGTGGATCAGGGTACCTTTTTTCCACATACTCACCACCATTTATTCTTTGTTGATTTTTGTATGAGAGCCATTCTAGCTGGGATGAGGTGAAACTTCATTGTAGTTTTGATTCGCATATCCCTGACGGCTGGTTATCCTAAGCATTTTTTCATGTGTCTGTTGGCCATTTGTATTTCATCCTTTAAAAATTGTCAGTACATGTCCTTTTCCCATTTCTTAACTGATTGTCTGTTTTACTGCTTTTGAGTTTCTTGAGCTCTTTATAGATCCTGAATATTAATCCCTTTATCAGTTTCATAGTTTGCAAATATTTTCTCCCATTCTGTTGGTTGCCTCTTCACTTTGCTGAGTCTTTCCTTTGCAGTGAAGAAGCTTCTTAGCTTGATATAATAACATTTTTTTTATTTTTTGTTTTTTATTCTCTGTGTTTCTAGGGTATTTTTCAAGAAGTCTTTGCCTGTATCAATGTCTTGCAGAGTTTCCCCAATATTCTCTAATAATTTGATGATATTGGGTCATAGATTTAAGTCTTTAATCCATTTTGAGTGGATTTTTGTATAAGATGTAAGGTAGGGGGTCTTGCTTCATACTTCTGCATGTGGAAATCCAGTTTTCCCAGAACCATTTGTTGAAGGGACTGTCCTTACTCCAGGGATTTATTGTATCTCTTTTGTCAAATATAAGTAGATTTTAGATGCTTGGATTGATTTCTGGCATTTCTATTCTGTTCCATTGGTCTATCTATCTGTTTTTGTACCAGTAGCAGGCTGTTTTGACTATAACGGCCCTGTAGTATGTCTTACAATCTGGTATTGTGATGCCTCCAGCTTTGTTTTTGTTGTTTAAAGTTGCTTTAGCTATTCAGGGTGTTTTGTTTCCATATGAACTTTAACATTGTTTTTTCTAGATCTGAGAATAATGTCATTGGTATTTTGAGTGGGATTGCCTTGAATCTGTAAATTACTTTCAATAGTATGGACATTTTGATATTAATTGCTTAGTCTACTACCATTGAAGATTTTTCCACTTTTGTGTCTTCTTCTATTTCTTTTTTTATTGTGTTACAACTTTCATTGAATAGATCTTTCACTTCCAGTGTTAAATTTATTCCAAGGTATTTAAATTTTTTGTAGCTATTGTGTTACTGATCTTACTGTTCTTTCACAGCATGTCATTGTCTGTATATACAAAGGCTATCAACTTTTGCGTGTTAATTTCATATCCTGATACTTTACCAAACTCTTTTAAGAGTTCCAGCAGGTTCTTAGTAAAGTCTGTTGGTTCCCCTATATACAGAATCATGTCTTCTGCAAACGTCTGCTGAATGGCTCTGGCTAAAACTTCCAGAACCATACTGATGATCAGTGGTGACTGTGGACATCCTTGTCTGGTTCAGGATTTTAGTGGAAATACTTCCTACTTTCCCTCATTCAAAATGATGCTGGTTATGGGTTTGTTGTATATTATCTTGATTGTGTTGAAGATTGTTCTTTCTATACCCAATTTTCATAAGCTTTTTTTTTATCATGAAAGGATGTTGTATTTTATCAAATGATTTCTTTGCATCTATTGAGATAATCATAGTTTTTATTCTTCAAATTGTTATAAGATGTATCCCATTTATTGATTTGTGTATGTTGAACCATCCTTGCATACCAGGGATAAATTCCACTTGAACAGATGAATTATCATTTTGATGTGTTGTTGCATTCAGTTAGTTAATATTTTGTTGAGGATTTTTGCATCTATGTTTATAAGGAAAAGGAGTACAGAACAAAGAGGAGACAGGACACAAACTCACAGCCAGACTGAATTTATTCAGGGAAAATAAATTCACGAAGGTGGGTGACCAACTGCCAGTGCTTACAGACTGAACACAGTGGGCTGGGCTTTTTATATCTTAGGGTGGGCTAAAGGTCTGGAAGGGAGGTTTTGATGACAGATGGAGGTGAGTTTCTCTGCACAGGTTGTTCACGTTGGATGTCAGCTTCCAATCCTGAAAAAGAATGCAGGGGTGGGGTAAGGAACAATAGAAAGTGTGAGATAGAACTGGTCTCTTGAAAGGATGCAGGGGATAAGGAGTAAATTCCAATTTTCTCTACTTTGGGGCAAGGAGCTAGAATGCCCAAGTCTTTTGTCTTTGTTCCATCAATGTTCATCATTGATAATGGTCTATAGGTCTCTTTCTCTGTTGTATCTTTTTCTGGTAAGAGGAACCATTTATTGCTGAGGGTTGATGTCAGAGTGCATGATACTGAGGAGAAAATGAGTAAACAGAAAGTGAAATGGAGCCATGAAGTATACTCAGGAAAGTCAGAAACAAAAGAGGGAAAATGGGGCAATGACTCTAATGAGTAATGGAGCAAAAAAAAGTGGTCGGTTATTTTTGTTTGGTTTGGTTTTGTTTGAAGATGAAAGGAGCCCATGAAGAGAGCACAATGTTAAAAATACTAAGGCAATAGAAATTTGTTTATTGAAATTAACTTCCTGACAATGTAGGAATATGACAGATACAAATGCGGGGGTTAGTGCTTGAGAAGATAAACTCTTATTCTCATAAAACATGGGAGAAATCAGATATCCATGCTCTATGATCTCAGATATATCAGGTATCCATGCTTTATGATCTCTGTGTGAACTAGCAGAAAAGATCATTAACTAAGAGTGAAGAAACCGAGGCTGACATTATAGGGAAGCAAGTTAAGCTGCCTCTTGTCATGCTAACATCCAATATCAGAGTGCCCAGCTCAAGTCCCAGCTGCTCTGCTTGCAATCCAGCTTCCTGCTGATATGCCTGGGAGAGTAGAAGAAGCTTGGGCTTCTGACACTCATGTGGGAGACCAGGATGGAGTTCCTGGCACCTGGCTTTGACCTTGACTAGATCTGGCTGCTGCAGGCATTTGGAGAATGGACCAGCAGATGGAAGATTGATCTCTCCCTCACTTTCTCTCTCTCTCTCTCTCTCTCTCTCTGCCTTTCAAATACATACATACATAAGTCTGATTTTTTTAAAAAAAATGAGGACACAGGGTAAAAAATGAAGTGATTCTTCTGGAGACATACACAAAAATCAGTGAGATGTTGCTACCATGGATCAACAAATACCAGGTTGGATTGTACAGTTTCAGAAGGCCCTGACAACTAATGATAAGGAGTTGATGGTTGGTTGGAGGGGTAATGAAGGTTGTCATGTTAGTTGTAGAGTAGAGGTAAAAATGGTGGCAGTGCATTTTGGGAAGGGTATCATTGAAACGATGACCAGGAAGATCTAGTAGGGAAGAACCATTCTGTAAGATCACAGGGGTAGATACATCTCAGGGTAGCCAAATTACTTTTCCCAAATAAAGATATTTTTATGTGAGATGGAAAATGTGTGGTAGGCAAGGAAGCAGGGACCCAACACAAGAATCCCTGTGTGTAATCTCTTCCTTGTCCCATTTATCACCAGAGGTCTCCCTTGAATATGAATCCCACCCATTTGGTTTTGTTATGATGGGCCCTACTCCACTTCTGTCAAGCTGTTACAAATGTGTGTGTGTCATCTCTAAACAGATGGTTACCTTCTGGAGGGAACAGATTCTGTTTTTGAAAAGCATCTATTTTCTCCTAGCTGAGCTAAGCAGTGTGTGTGTGTGTGTGTGTGTGTGTGCTTCATTCACAGAAATCTATAAAGACAAGTTGAACAAATGGACTGCATATTTAGGCAAGGTTTAAAGAGAAGCTGGAGATCTGCTACTTAATCCCTATTACTCACCAGTTATAAGAAAAAACGTTGACATATGTAGACTATATTGACTCCTAAAAAGGCTGGTATTTCTAATGTGAAGTGAAATTGATGTAAGAGGCAGTATGTTCTTTGTGTCTCTGGAGATAGAGACCAGTATTGAGACTGCTACTGATATTCCTCTTATTTTTAAAAAGTGTTGTTAACAGCGACAGTTCTTTGTGTGTACGTGTGTGTGTATGTCACATTTTTTGACAGATTTTAAAATTTATTAACATGAAGAAAACAGATTTTATGCATACTATAGGTAGTGTCCCAAGAAAGCAACCCTACATCTCTCACTCCCCTACACCCCCATCTTCCTCCCTCACTTCCCTTCGTAAGTTTTTACAAAGACATAATTTAAATCCACTTCATATTCACAAGTTTAATTCCCTAATAATCATAACATTCATTCATAAAAAGTAGGAAGATTACAGTTCCACAGAAATATAAACAAGGGCTAAAAAATCATATCCCAAAATGACCATTTCATTCCTATACATTTTTGTACTCCATATTAACTTCCACATATCAGAAAAAAAACATAATTTGTCTTTTTCAGACTGCCTTATTTCAGTAAAAATAATGGCTTCCAGTTGCATCCATTTTGTTGCAAAACACAAGATTCTATCTTTTTATGGCTGAATAGTATTCTAGTGTGTGTGTGTGTGTGTATAAAATTTTCTATATCCAGTCATCAGCTAATGGACATCTGGGTTGATTCCATATCTTAGCTGTTGTGCATTAAGCTGCAATAAACATAGGGGTACAAATAACTGTTTCATGTGCTGATTTCATTTCGTTTGGGTAAATTCTCAGGAATGGAATGTGTGGGTCATTTGTAGATGTATTTTCAGATCACTGAGTAATTTCCATATTGTCTTCCATAATGGTTATACTAGTTTACAGTCCCATGAACAACAGATTAGGGTATATTTACCCTAAATCCTCACCAGCATTTATTGTTTTTTTTTTTTTTTTTTGTATGATAGCTCTTCTACCTGGAGTGAGGCAATCCTTCATTGTTGTTTTGATTTCCAGTTCCCTGATGGCTAGTGATCCTGAGCATTTTTTCATGTGTCTGTTGGCCATTTGTATTTTATCCTTTGAAAATAGTCTGTTCATGTCCTTTGCCTACTTCTTAACTGGATTGTTTCTTTTATTGTTGTTGATTTTCTTGAGCTCTTTATAGATCCTGGATATTAATCCTTTATCAGTTGTATAGTTTGTAAATATATTCTCCCATTGTATCAGTTGTCTTCACTTTGTCAAATGTTTCCTTTGGAGTGCAGAAGCTTCTTGTTTGATATAATCCCATTTTTTTCTATTTTTTGCTTTTTATTCTCTGTGTTTCTGGTATCTTTTACAAGAAGTCTTTGCCAATACCAATGTCTTGCAGAGTTTCCCTAATGCTCTCCTCTAGTAATTTGAATTTGTGGGTATCAGGTCATAGTTTTAAGGAAAATTACACACACACACACACACACACACACACACACAAAGACATATGGATTATCACTCAGCCATAAAAAAGAATCGAATCTTGTCTTTTGCAACAAAATGGATGTAACTGGAAACCATTAGTGAAATAAGCCAGTCCCAAATTCTTTTAATTTCTGTTTGTTCTGGAAGGTCTTTATTTCACCTTCATTTATAAATGAGAACTTTGCTGGGTACAGTATTCTCTGTTGACAGTTTCTTTCTTTTAGGACTTGATATTATGCCTCTACATTCTCTCCTAGGCTGAAGGATTCTGATGAATCCTCTGAAGGTAATCTGGCATTTCTCTCATGCACATATTGGAATTTTTTCATTATGTTTTACTGTTGAAAGTTTGACTAGTATGTGTCATGGTGAACACCTTTTCTGATTGTGACTATTAGGAATTCTATGTGCTTCCTGTACTTGGAGGCCCCCTTTTTTCTACAAATTAGGAAAGTTTTCTGCTATTATTTTACTGAATTGGCCTTCTAATCCTTTCTCTCTTTCCATGCCTTCAGGAACTCCTAAGACACATATGTTTGGTTGTTTGACAGTGTTCCATAAATCTCAAACACTACTTTCAGTTTTTCTAATTTCTTCTCCTTCTCTTCCTCCTCCTCCTCTTCTTCTTCTCCTTGTCCTTTTCATTCTCTTTATTTCTCCTTCTGCTCTTTCTCTTCTTCTTCTTCTTTTTTCCTCCTCCTTCTCCTCCTTTTCCTTCTCCTCTGAAATTTCCAAGGATTTGTCTTCTGCCTTGGATATTTTTCTTCTGCATCATCAAGTCTGTCACTGAGGCTTTCTATTGTGTTTTCTATTTGACATATTGAATTCTTCATTTCTAATATTTCAGTTTGGTTTCTGTTCAATATATCTATCTCTTTTTTAAAATACTTATTTTATATGAAAAGCAGAGTTACAGATAGAAAAAGGGAGATAGAGGGGCCAGTGCCATGGCTCCCTTGGTTAATCCTCTGCCTGCGGTGCTGGCATCCCATATGGGTGCTGGGTTCTAGTCCTGGTTGCTCCTCTTCCAGTCCAGCTCTCTGCTGTGGCCTGGGAGGGCAGTGGAGGATGGCCCAAGTGCTTGGGCCCCTGCACCCATATGGGAGACCAGGAGGAAGCACCTGGCTCCTGGCTTTGGATTGGCACAGCACCGGCCATAGCAGCCATTTGGGGAGTGAACCAACAGAAGAAAGACCTTTCTCTATGGCTTTCTCTCTCACTGTCTATAACTTTGCCTGTCAAATAAAAAAGGGAGAGAAAGAGAGAGAGATCTTCCATCTCTTCATTTGCCTTCCAAATAGCCACAATGACTAAAGCTGAGCCATACCAGGACCTTCTTCCAGGTCTCCCACATGCTTGCAGGGACCCAAGCACTTGAGCCATCTTCTGCTGCCTTCTCAGGTGCATTAGCAGGGAACTGGATTAGAAATGAAACAGCCAGGAATTGAACTGGTGCCCGTATGTGATACTGGCATTGCAGACAGTCATTAACCTGCCATACCATAGTACCAGCCCCAAATATCTCTATTTTTTGGTAAAACCTTTCATCCATATCATATGTGTATCTCTTTATCTCGTGACTTTGTTTTTCTGTGTTTCTGAGTTTTATTCAAATCCATTTTCAGGCATTTCACCAATCTCTTCTTCACATTCTAATATTGAAGTGTTGTATTCCTTTTGTGGAGTCATATTGTGTTTCTTATTCTTGTTACTTAAATTTATGTGTTTATTTTTAGGCATTTGTGGAAACTCTTGGTTTTCTCCACTCATGGCTGTTATTTTTGAACTATTCCTCTGTGGCTTAGTGGAGTGCCTCCTCCTTTAGTGGATATCCAGAACTATGTGCTGGGTGGGATCAGGGAGCTCTGGTCAGTGCTCAAGGGTGTGGTGAGAGTCCAGTCTGACTCCCAAGTGGGGCATGGTAGGTCTCTACTGTCAGCAGAGGGGAGGGTATGGTCATCTCTGCTGGTGTAATCACAGGCTCACTTCCTCTCTTCCAAAGTGATTAATGCTCTGAGGCTAGCCCACATTAGTTGCAACCCCCATCCACATAGGGGCATGAACCACACAAAGTTTCCCCATTGTCCTCAGTGTGAGCACAGAACCCTCTGCAGTGACTCAGTGCAGGAAATCAGAGATCTCTGAGCCTCCAAAGCCAGATACACCCCACGCCCTATCATGCATTCATAGTGCACAGTTCTCCAACACTCACAGGGTGCACAGTGTCCACTCTCAGCTCTGTGAGCCTGTTCTGTCCACAGAGAGAGCAGAGGTCTTCCCAGGGCCAGCTGGGTGCCGGTGCTCCGCCTTGGCAGTTTATGCCCCGGAGCCTGTGATAGGGTGGGTCCTAAGTGGTTGCCCAGCCCCCTGTCAGCCCTCCAGGCTAGACTCAAGTCAGTGGAGAATGTGGAGTTACCTCTCTGAGAGCCACTGCAGCCCCTACTGGCGTTAAAATGACATTTTCTCGATGAAGTTTCTGCTGAGCCAGAGGAGGAAAACCTGAGGCTTCTCACTGGGAATCTTCACCCTGGCCACACCTGCTCTCTGAAAGGGTCTGACAGAGATTTTTAGCTGAGCAATGAAAAAAAAAAAAAAAAGACCCCCTGGGACAAGAGAAGAGACGACAGAGACACTGCTGCAGCCTGCCTTGCGGCTCAGCCAGTTGCTGGCTGTGAGCTGCCATCTTAATGTGCCAGGGTAGGAAGAAATCACCCTGTGCCCTGCCACTTGCGAGGGAATTCCTGTCACCCATTGACATCTACTTCAGCCTAGAGAGCTAACTGCGGTCTGAGCAACTGCAGGACTTGGAGCAGGGAAGCCGCCTTGCTTTCTTCCCCTCTCCTAACACCGCAGAATGCCATCAGCAGCAGCAGAAAGTCTCGCAGCGCACCCCAGTCTACTAGCATCAGAGTCAAGGTCAGGCAATGTGTGGGGCAAAGGACAACATTCATGCATCCTGCAACTGTGGAAGTTTTAGGGCATTAGCCCCAGAGCTACAGTCATACACGCTACATGAGCAAGGGAGATTCACCTTAGCTTCTGGGGCCAACACCTGAAGCAGCCCATAAAAATTGGCTCATGCCATGGGAGATCTGGGTAATGGCCCAACTATACTCTGCAGCCCCAGGACTGTAACAATTCATTCTAAATTTCTCAGTGCCCCTGGAATCTACCCTGTGGACAAAGAGAAGAGTGTACCTTCCTTCCACCCCTCAGTACTCACACCTTCCAGAGTAAAATCTCCTGTATACTTTGTAGTCACTGGAACAGGGTCCAGGTCACATCCCCTAGTTCTAGGACTAGGGCTGTTGGTATTATAAGCCCCAGCACCTACTGGACTCTCCTAGAGAGACTTGAGTAAGAGTCCATCTGTTTCACACAGTCCTGGAGCCAAAGCAGTTGGTGCCACAAGTCCTGGCATCACTCAGCAGCCACCCAGCCCTTTCAGCACCAAGAATGAGGCCCTTGCTATCACATTCACCAGGGAGACTGACACTAAACTCTGTGGGCCAAAGGTACACATCCAGGGAAACCCTTATGCATCTCAAAACCACACTTTTATCCCTATTAACTGCAGCAGATGGAGGATCTCTCTCTGTCTCTCTTTCTCTCTCTGCCTCTACCTCTCTTTGACTCTGCCTTTTAAAGAAATAAAAATAAATCTTTTTAGGGGCCGGTGCCATGGTGTAGTAGGTTAATCCTCCGCCTGCAGTGCCAGCATCCCATATGGGCGCCGGTTCTAGTCCCATCTGCTCCTCTTCCAATCCAGCTCTCTGCTATGGCCTGGGAAAGCAGTGGAGGATGCCCCAGGTCCTTTAATTTGAGAAATGTCTCAAATTAAAGATCCAATGATACATCTTGAAGACATAAAAACAAGAACAAACCAAACCCAAAATCAGCAAGAGGCAAGAAATAGTAAGGATCAGAGCAGAAGTAAATGAAATTGAAACTAAAAAAAAACAATACAAAGAATCAACAAAACAAAAGTTGTGGTTCTTTTTGAGAAAATTAACAAAATAGATAAACCTCTAGCCAAAATAACAAAGAAAAAAGAGAAAAACTCAAATAAATAAAATTAAAGATGAAAAAGGAGACATTACAACTGACACCGCTGAAATACAAAGGATCATAAGAAAATACTATGAACAACTATATGCTAATAAAGTGGAAAACCTCAAAGAAATGGATAAATTCCTGGATTCATATAACCTGCCAATATTAAATCAAGAAGACACAGACAATCTAAACAGATCCATAGCAAGTAATGAAATTGAAGCAGTAATCAAAAGTGCTCCATCAAGGAAAAGACTGGGACCTGATGGTGTTACTACTGAATTCTACAAAATATTCAAAGAGGAGGTAATTCCAATACTCTCAAGCTATTCGAAAATATTGAACAGGATGGAATTCTGTCAAGTCCTTTTTATGAGGCCAGCATTACTTTGATACCAAAACTACATGAAGACAACACGAAAACTACAGACCTATATCTTTTTTTTTTTTTTTTGACAGGCAGAGTGGACAGTGAGAGAGAGAGAGACAGAGAGAAAGGTCTTCCTTTGCCGTTGGTTCACCCTCCAATGGCCACCGCGGCCGGCGTGCTATGGCCGGCGCATTGCGCTGATCCGAAGGCAGGAGCCAGGTGCTTATCCTGGTCTACCATGCGGGTGCAGGGCCCAAGCACTTGGGCCATCCTCCACTGCACTCCCTGGCCACAGCAGAGAGCTGGCCTGGAAGAGGGGCAACCGGGACAGAATCCGGCACCCCGACCGGGACTAGAACCCGGTGTGCTGGCGCCGCAAGGCGGAGAATTAGCCTAGTGAGCCGCGGCGCTGGCCCAGACCTATATCCTTAATGAAGATAGATGCAAAGATTCTCAACAAGATACCATCAAATAAAATCTAAAACCACATCAAAAAGACCATACATCACAAACAAGTGAGATTTATCCCAAATATGCAAGGGTGGTTCAACATTTGCAAATCAATAAATGTCATAAATCACATCAACAGAATGAAGAACAAAAACCATATGGTCATTTCAATAGATGCAGAGAAAGCATTTGATAAAATTCAACACCCCTTCCTGATAAAAACCCTCCACAAATTAGGTATAGGAGTAACATTCCTCAAAATTATAAAGCCATAGATCACAAACCAGCAGCCAAGTCATACTGAATGGGGAAGAACAGAAAGCATTTCCCCCCAGATCTGTAATCTAAGACAAAAATACCCACTTTTGCCACTCCCATTAATATAGTATTGGAAGTTTTAGTAAGAGCAATGAAGGAGGAGAAAGAAATAAAGGGCATCAAAATTGGAAAAAAGAATTATTCATGTTTGCAGATTACATGACGTTGTACATGGAAAAACCCAAACACGCCACCAAAAAGTTGTTAGAATTGATAAACCAGGGGCCAGCACTGTGGCATAGATGGTAAAGCTGTCACCTGCAGTGGCAGCATCCCATATGGGAACCAGTTCAAGACCCAGCTGCTCCACTTCTGATCCAGCTCTCTGCTATGGCCTGGGAAAGCAGTAGAGGATGGCCCAACTGCTTGGGCCTCTGCACCCACGTGGGAGACCTGGAAGAAGCTCCTGGCTCCTGGCTCCTGGCTTTGGATCGGTACAACTCCAGCCATTGTGGCCAATTGGGAAATGAACAAGTGGATGGAAGGCCTCTCTCTCTCTGCCTCTCCTTCTCTCTGTGTAACTCTGACTTTCAAATAAATAAATAAATCTTTTAAAAAAGAATTGATAAACAAATCTGGTAAAGTTGCCGGTTACAAAATAAAAATACAAAAACTAGTAGCTTTTTTGTATGTTAATTATGAACTCACAGAAAGAGAAATCAAGAAAGAAATCCTATTTACAATGGCCACCAAAAATCTAATATTTAGGAATAAATTTAACCAAAGAAGTGAGAGATCGCTATGGTGAAAATTATCAAACATTGATGAAAGAAATCATCAATGATACAAAAAAAAGTAAAGCTATTCCTTGCTCATGGATTGGAAGAATCACTATCATCAAAATGTCTACACTGGGGCCATCACTGTAGCGTAGCTGGTTAAGCTGCTGCGTGCAGTGCCAGCATCCCATATGGGCACGAGTTTGAGTCCCGGCTGCTCCACTTCCAATCCAGCTCCCTGCTAATGCACCTGGGAAACCAGTGAAGTTTGGCCCAGGTGCTTGGGCCCCTGAATCCACATGGAGAGACCCAGAAAAAGTTCCTGGTTCCTGCCTTTGGCCTGGCCCAGCCCCAGCTGTTGCAGCCATTGGAGAGTGAAGCAGTGGGTTGAAGATTTCTTTCTCTCTCTCCTCTCTCTCTGTCTCTCTCTCTCTAACTCTGCCTTTCAAACAAAATATAAATCTTTTTAAAAATCTCGATACTACATAAAGCAATTTACAGATTCAAGACAACTCTTATCAAACTATCAATGACTTTCTTTACAGTTAGAAAAAACAATCCTAAAATTCATGTGAAATCACGAAAGACCCAGAATAGCCCACCATGAACAAGAAAAAGCAAGCTGGAGGCACCATGATACCTAACTTCAAAGCATACTACAAGGCTATAGTAGTTAGAACATTATGGTACTGGTATAAAAACCTATTCATAAATAAAAAGAATGGAAGAGAGAGCTCAGAAATTAATCCACATACATATAGCCAACTGATTTTTATCAAAAGTGCTCAGACCATACAGTAGAGTCAGGATAATCTCTTCAACAAATGATACTGACAAATTGGATGTCTATATATGTGGAAGAATAAAATTAGATCCTTACCTTCCACTATATGCAAAAATCAACTCAAGATGGATCAAAGGCCGGCGCTGCACTCCCTAGGCTAAACCTCCGCCTGCGGCTCCAGCACCCTGGGTTCTAGTCCCGGTTGGGGCGCCAGATTCTGTCCCGTTTGCTCCTCTTCCAGGCCAGCTCTCTGCTGTGGCCTGGGAGTGCAGTGGAGGATGGCCCAAGTCCTTGGGCCCTGTACGCACATGGGAAACCAGGAGGAAGCACCTGGCTCCTGGCTTCGGATTGGCGAAGCGCGCTGGCTGTAGTGGCCACTTGGGGGGTGAACCAGCGAAAAAAGGAAGACCTTTCTCTCTGTCTCTCTCTCACTGTCTAACTCTGCCTGTCAAAAAAAAAAAAAAATCCAGTTGAGAAATGGGCAAAGAACTTCGACAGACAGTTCTCAAAAGAAGAAATACAAATGGCCAGCAAATATATGGAAAAATGCTCAACATTACTAGCCATCAGGGAAATGAAAATCAAAACCACAATGAGATATCACCTCATTCCTGTCATAATCGCTAAAATCCAAAGCACAGTAACAAAGGCTTGTGAGGATGTGGCAAAAAGGGAACACACTTCATTGTGAGAATGTAAATTAGTGCAGCCACTGTGGAAAACAGTGTGGAGATTTCTTTTTTTTTTTAACTTTTATTTAATAAATATAAATTCCCAAAGTACAGCTCTTGGATTACAGTGGCTTTTTAGTGTGGAGATTTCTTAAAAAAAATAGAAATAGGGGGCTGGCGCCATGGCCCACTAGGTTAATCCTCCGCCTGCAGCGCCGGCATCCCATATGGGCCCGGGTTCTAGTCCTGGTTGCTCCTCTTCCAGTCTAGCTTTCTGCTGTGGCCTGGGATAGCAGTAGAAGATGGCCCAAGTGTTTGGGCCCCTGCACCCTCATGGGAGACCAGGAAGAAGCTCCTGGCTCCTGGCTTCGGGTTGGTGCAACTCCGGCCGTTGTGGCCATTGGAGAGTGACCCAACAGAAGGAAAACCTTTCTCTCTGTCTCTCTCACTGTAAGTAACTCTACCTGTCAAATAAATAAATAAAATCTTTTAAAAAAGTTAGAAATAGATTTCCATATAACCCAGCAATCCCACTACGGGGTATACACCCAAAAGACTTGAACACAGTGTATCAAAGAGACACCTGCACCACCATGTTCACAGCAGCACCATTCACAACAGCCACGATTTGGAATCAACCAAGGTGGCCATCACCTGATGAATGGAATCAGCAAGTGTGGCATAGAAACACAATAGAATATTGTTCAGCTATAAAAATGAATGAAATTCTACCACTTGCAGCAAAATGGACTCTACTGGAGGACATCATGTTGAATGAAATAAGCCAGACCCAGAAAGACAAATACTACCCTTCTCACTTATACGTAGGAGCTAAAATATAAAAAACAAGCAAAAACAAGAAAGAGAAAAGAAAGAAGAAAAAAAGAAATTTCTCTGTGTGGATCAGTATTGCTGCAAATATGGTTTTGTAAAACTTTGTTTTATACCTTTGTCAAACCAGTGGTTAAGCATATTATACTCTTATAGTTTTAATGATCTGTGATTAATTTGAAATTTACTGTATATGGGTGAAACAGTCATTTTCCCATTCAATTATTCTTTATAGCTATTGTCTCTATTTCCACTAAACTAGGGTCTTTTTGCTTTTTACTGGCTAAACTTCTTATTTGGTGAAGTAGTAAACCCTTTTACTATAATGTAAATTGAAAATATGTTATCTCAAAAACTTAAAAAAATGAAAAGGAAGGAAGGTAGGAGCGAGAAAGAGGAAGGGAATATCATTATGTTCTTAGAATTGTGTCTACAAATCACATTGAATCTGTTAAAAAGTAATTAAAAATGTAAATTTAAATCAGGCAGCATGTTCTCCCTGCTGGTTGCCAGGCAGTCTTGTTGGATGATGAGGAGAAAGAAATGTACTTTTCTTTCATCAGGTTAGGTGGGTCTCAAAGTCCTCGTGGCCTGCAAGGTGCCCCCCCTGGTGATATCACCAGTGGCATGGGCCGCCGCACTCTGCTCTCATCTCACTCTCAGCAGCGGTGTCTCCTCCAGCCCCTGACTGCGAGCATCGCAGGCTGTGTCCCCGCTCTCTGCCGCTTGTTTGCTCTGTCCATCACATCTCTCTTCTTTTCACAGAATTTCTACTGCAACCTTCTCTCCAACTCTCCCCTGGGAATGCACTTCTCTGCTTCTCATCTATTATCTTCCCCTAAGACTTCTTTCACATATTAAAATAAATGCGTGTTTTCTTTTTTTTTTTTTTTTTTGGTGGTCAGCATAAGACCAAGAGAGAGAATGAGTGGAAGGGCAAGAGAAGAGAAACAGTGAGAGAGAAGGAGAGCGAGATTACTTCATTCTCTGTCATCATCATCAATAACTCCAGCCTATTTGTTTCAATAATGAACAATTATTAAGTTGTCCTTGAATGCCAGTGAAAGAAATTAAAGAAGGCATAAATATTGGAAAGACATATTGTGTTCATGGATTGGAGGGTTAATAATGTTCAGATGGGGGCCGGCGCTGTGGCTCACTTGGTTAATCTTCCGCCTGCGACGCCGGCATCCCATATGGGCGCCAGGTTCTAATTCGGTTTCTCCTCTTCTAGTCCAGCTCTCTACTGTGGCCCAGGAGGGCAATGGCGGATGGCCCAAGTTCTTGGGCCCCTGCACCTGCATGGGAGACCAGGAAGAAGCTTCTGGCTCCTGGCTTCAGATTGGCGCAGTGCCGGCCGTGGCGGCCATTTGGGGAGTGAACCAACGGAAGGAAGACCTCTCTCTCTTTCTCTCTCACTGTCTATAATTCTACCTGTAAAATAAATAAATAAATAAAATTCTAAAAAAATAATGTTAAGATGGCAATATTCCCATAACTTATCTGTAGTTTCAACATAATCCCTATCAAAATCCCAGCTGCTTTCCTTTTTTTGTAGAAATTGACAAGTTCATCCTAAAATTCATATGGAAATGCAGGGGACTCAAAATGATCTTGGAAAAGATTAATAAATTGGAAGACTCACACTTCTGATTTCAAAACATGTTTTGAATCTACAGTAAGCAAGATAATTAGATCAATGGAATAGAGTGAGTCCAGCGATGAACTCATACACATTTATGAGCATATTAATTTTCAACAAGGATGCTGAGACAATTCAATGAAGGAAAGAAGAGACTTTTCCAAAAATGCTGCTGGAACAACTAGACAGACATATTCTAAAGAATGAAATTTGACATCTACCTCACACCATATACAAAAATTAATTTAAAATGGATCAAAGACCTAAATATAGGAGCCAAACAGGTATAACTTTTCAAAATACAGATACAAATCATCATGACCTTGGATTCTTAAAAGTAAGCCTTCAACAGGATATCATAAGAATCAAAGAAAAAAATACAAAAATAAAATTTCCTCAAAGTTAAAAACTCTGGTGTTTAAAAGACAACTGTCAAGAAAGTGAAAAGACAACCCACAGAACTGGAGAAAATATTTCCAAATCATGAATCTGACAAAATATGTAAGTAGCTCTTAAAACTCCACAACAGGAAAAATATCCCCACTTAAAAATGGACAGGGGATTAGAAGAGGCAGTTCTCCAAGAAGATAAACAGATAGCCAATAAGTTTATGAAAGGATGTTCACCTTGATTAGCCATCAGAGAAAAGTAAATCATAGGCACAATGAGATACCATAGTACATCTACTAGAACGGCTTTCATCAAAAGGAAAATAACAATGATTGGCAAAGATGTGGAGATTTAGAACCCTTGTGCATTGTTTATGGAATGTGAAATGGAACAATCACTTTGGAAAACAATTTTGCACTTCCTGAAAAATCTTATATACAGAGTTATGTCCTATCAATTTCACTCCTAAGAATACACCCAGGAGAAATAAAACATATATTGACACAAAAACTTGTACACTAATATACCTAGCAGAATTATTTATAGTTGTCACAAAGTGAAAATAATTCAAATGTTCATTTACTGATGATTGGATAACAAAATGTGGTATATACATATCAAGGAACATTATTCAGTCATAAAAAGGATTGAAGTACTAATTCAAACAATCTTAAAAATATTTATGCTAAGAGGCCAGACACAAAAGACCGTATATTCATTATCCCACTTCTATGAAATATCCAGAATGAGCCAAAGCAGAATAGTGGTTGCTAGGGGCAAAGAAAAAAAAAAAGGCAGGTGATTGCTAATGGGTATGGATTTCTTGTGGGGGCAATGAAGACACTGAATTATATAGTCTTGATGGCCACACAACTTTGTGGATGTACTAAAAATCACTGAAATGTACTTATTCAAAGGTAAGTTTTATGGTATGTACATCACATCTTAATTTTTAAAAAGAATTATTAAAACTTGAATTTGTTTTAGGTGGAGGGAAAATAAAGCAAGCCAATTGCATGATTATATTATCTGGCCATTTGACTAGATCCGTTTGTATTAGTCAACATGATCAGTCAACCCAACAGCCAGCTCCACATAGCCTTCATCAGAGGCTGAAGAGAGAAGGATCATTTTATATCCTGACTGCCTATTAGACTGCATACTACAATGGCTAAGGCTGTCTCTTTTTATTGCACTTGTAAATATGCACTGAGGTGCTCGAATAATGGACAGAACCAATAAACATAATGAATAGATTAATAATAAAACCAAATCATGAAAGGAAAAGAGCAAAATGACTGGCATGCACTGTTGTCAGAACAAATCCACTGAAGTGAGAAAAACAGCCTGTTGGATTCAGCTGCTAAGGAAGAGCAATTTATTTAGAAAGCAGCTGCCTTTCCAGAATGGATTATCTTCTGATAAAAGTGATGAATATGTATGCAAGAAATGGGAGGGGGATCGGTTCAAGATTGCAGCCAGGATAACTCAATTGGTTGCTTTCAGAACTGTGCAGCTTGGCAGTGAATCAGCATCATGGGCAGGGCGTTTGCTTGTCTGCAGCAGTGTGCAGCTGAAACACAGTTTCCCATCTTGCCCTCCGTATTACACCAGCTAGTCACAACATGCAAGCTAAGAGGATTCAGAATTGTCAATTTTCATATTGTTCCTGTCACAAATACTTTAGGGATGTAAACCAATATATTCAATGACTCTGATGCAAGTCTTGGGTGATGAACAACAAACTAACATGCATAAGGTCTCTGCAAAAAAGCAAAAACAACACCGCCCACAAACTAATAACAATAATAATAATTAACAATAGTCGGCCGGCGCCACGGCTCACTAGGCTAATCCTCCGCCTGCGACGCCGGTACCCCAGGTTCTAGTCCCGGTTGGGGCGCCAGTTCTGTCCCGGTTGCTCCTCTTCCAGTCCAGCTCTCTGCTGTGGCCCGGGAAGGCAGTGGAGGATGGCCCAAGTGCTTGGGCTGTGCACCCGCATGGGAGACCAGGAGAAAGCACCCGGCCGTAGTGGCCATTTAGGGGGTGAACCAACAGAAAAGGAAGATCTTTCTCTCTGTCTTTCTCTCTTTCATTGTCTAACTCTGCCTGTCAAATACCACCATCACCTCCCAGGAGTGAGGGAGCTGATAGGCCTGATGGCAGCAGGGTTGGGTAGGTAAGAAGCCCCTCCCATCTCCCTCATTCATTCACTTCACTGTACTGACTCTTAGGTAAAAGGGCAGAATCCGCAGCTTCTCGCAGTGGCTCCCCAATTAGCAGAGCCTGAATATCACTGGACAGAATGGTCATATCCTCTTGGGCTGTGTCAGCCAGGAGCTATGAAAAAGCTCAGTAGTGATAAAGTAAGATGTTTCTCTCTGGTCTACATCCAAATTCTGCTAACTGTTTGATCTTGGACAGGTTATTAACTTTTTAAACCTCAGCTTCTTTATCTGTACAATAATCTACAGGAATATTAGAGGATTGGATGGGATAATGAATGGGGTTTCGGACATAGAGTACTTAGTACTTAGCTGCTATTACTCCTCTCTCTCCTTACCCAAGTATTCCCACTATATAAAAATAGGAGGAGAGAGATTTAGTTACTAGTTTAGAGTATCAAATGATAAATATTCATATGAACAAATGGCTCTGCCAATAATTTTCAACTGTGTTCTGAAAATACGGAGTATTATGGAGTTAACGAGAAGGTTTTCTTTCTGAAATTCTCCTCCTCTGGAATCATTTGCCTCAGTCGGACAACCCACAAGGCAGGTACAGGTGATTGCAGAAAACCTGGGAGCCGAGTCCTGCACTGACTCCCCCCGTGAGAGCCTTAGAAGGCGGAGCCCCCAAGGGGAAAATGGCGCTGCAGGAGAGTGGGAAGAGGGGGGCTCTCCACACAGCCACTCTGCTCCACGAAGGATCCTGGGCTCAGAGGAGGTGAGCACGATTTCTCCAGGGAGGGCTCCAGGATTCAGCGAGTCAATGACTCAGAGCCACGTCTTGCTGGCAGCCTTTGGTGTGTCTCCAGCTTTCGAGTTCAGGAGAAAAATAACATTAGGAACCAAAAGCAATGCTGCAGAGTGATCATGGTACATGCAGTATTGTGATGAGAAGGAATTACTGAGTATCTTTGTGGGAAAGCTTGCTAAATTTGTCATTTTAATGGTTTTTTTTTTTTTAAAGCTGGCTTATTGTGGCATAGTGGGTTAAGCCACCTGCTGAGACGCCAGCATCCCATATGGGCGCCAGTTCAAGTCCTGGCTGCTCTACTTCCAAACTAGCTCCCAGCTATTGCACCTGGGAAAGCAGTAAAAGATTTCCCAAGAGCTTGGGCCACTACCCCCGCTTAGGCTGCAGGCTTTGGCCTGACTCAGCCCTGGCCATTGCAGCCATTTGGGGATTGAACCAGCAGAAAGATCTCTCTGTCTCATCTTTCTGGAACCCTGCCTTTCAAATAAAATAAATTTTTTTCAAAGCTGGTCTTATGCGAAAATGCACACGGTTCCTTTAACTGGAAGTGCTTTGTTCCTTCAACAACTTCGAGGAGTAAGTGCTTTGAAAAACCATTGATTGCAAATTTAAGGGCTTCCTAGTGAGGAAAAGCTATTTCAGTAGAGGAATAGCTCTGATTCTTTTTCTGTGGAGGATAAAATATTTCTCCCTTATCACGAAACAGATAGTCACAGAGGTTCACGCTACTGACACAGGCCGCCAAACGTAACTAATTGTTCGCATTCCCCTTATGTTGTTTGTAAGAAAAGAAATAAAGAAGGAAGAGCAGCAGATGAGCCCGAGGGGAAGGGAATGCAGGTTCTACATTTAGTCCTAATAGGCAGGCAGCGTGACGAAATACTCGTGGCTGTGGCTAAGGGAAGTTGTGTAAGATGAGCAAACTTGAGATCATCTGAAATCCTTGATTATCCCAATAAGAAATTTCAGGAAGGAGAGTCATCTGAGACCTCAAGAGCAGCTGGAAGGGGATTACTCTGTTGGGATAAAGTTTGGATGTGCCCCAAAGGCATATGTGTTAAAGGCTTGGTCACCAGGCTGGTGCCACTGGGCCTTTAAGAGGTGGGTCCTAGTGGGAGATCCTTAGGTCACTGGAGTGTGTGCCCTAGGAAGGCAGGTCCTCCATGAACTTCATGAGAAGGTTGTTATAAAGGCCTGAGTTTGGGCCCATCTATTCTCTCTGGCTGGCCACGAGAGCCTTCCTTCCCACGTGCTATGTCACTGCCCTCTGCGGCCCTCACGGAGGCCACACCAGTGGGGTCGCCTGAGCTTGGAATTGAGCCTTTCAAACTGTCAGCCAAATACAGATTTTCTCTTTATAAAGTTAGTTGCCTCAAGTAATAATTTCATTATTGTGATGAAAAGTTGACTGTGACGGAAACTTTTTACCAAAACCTGAGGATACACATCAGGGTTGGGCTAAGCAGTGCGAGAGAATGATGCAAGAGACTCATAATTTCACCTGTGTCTGACTTCATCGACTCTTGTGCTTTTCATATATTCATTCTACTACTTTCAATGGATATGGGTAATAGTGGCCATTTAAGTAAAGAACTTTGTTTTAATAATGTAGATAATGTAATAGATAGCACAGAGATCTTTCTCTTTCTGTTACTTATGTTCAAGGCTGCCTGGCTGTTTGGATCATGAGAAATATAATGATGAAATCAAAGTGTGGAGCTAAGTTTAAGAAAATAATTGGCTGCATTGTTTTCTGCCTGTAAAAAGCCAACCTTGACCCACAATGTTCTCTGGATCGTTTTAGATGTTTGCTCCTTATTGTCTTTTTTTTTTTTAAGTTTTCTCTTATTATCTTATTTCATTTTTCAGAGTATTCCCAGGTAGGAGTCTAATCTAAGCTTCCTTCTTTAACTGACTTTAATCTCTTGTCTAATTTACACAGCAGAAAGAAGAACCACTAGTGTTTGTCTTGGGGGTAAATAGTGAAAGTCGAGGGAAGCGGAAGGGGGATCTTAAGACAAAGAGGCAAACTTCTGAAGACCTTGCTCTCTGTGTCCCCTGGGTCCAGGTACAATGAAGGGAAGGGAAGAGCACGCAGGAGGCCTGGGCAGTCTGGATGTAGTAGATAGCACGTTGCTCTTCCTCTTTTGGCTGTGTGTGCTGATGACCACCTGGATGTTTGAACCATGACACACATCATTTTGGACTTCGTGGGTGTGAAGACAAGCCCATGTCATACAGCCTGGACATTTGCTGGGTCTGCCTCATGCATTTAGAACTAGAGGTAGACTCTCATCCAGGAAATTTCCTAAGCTCTACAATCAGATCCTTGTAAAACAATGTGTTACTCTTCTATAGCTGCAAAAAGCCATCATGTCCCTTTTGGCATCTGAGATCTATTTATTTACCTCAATATTTTTAATGTGTCCTAAAAATCACCCAGCAGTCAAAACATTGTAAGTCCAGCTGAGAGGCAGACTGTTCATTTACCCAACAAATGTTTACAGAATTCCTGCCATGATGGGTTTAGCG
This sequence comes from Oryctolagus cuniculus, assembly GCF_964237555.1. NCBI lineage: Eukaryota > Metazoa > Chordata > Mammalia > Lagomorpha > Leporidae > Oryctolagus > Oryctolagus cuniculus. The sequence continues at coordinate 49,947,891 of NC_091438.1, forward strand.
CTAATACAGCTGTAGGGAATGCAACATGCTCTTTTCCTAGCGTGTATCCTGGGAGATATCATGTAGGACAGATGGATGAGTATGCCAATAGTACTGTAAGGTGGACAGATGGGAAGATAAGGGCAGTGCCCTGCAATGGGAGCCTAGCAAGGGTACCTGACTTGGGCAGGGGCAGCAGAGAAAACTTTGCGGACTAACTGACATTTTAGTGAGATTCAAGGGGTGCATAGGAGTTAGTCTAGTGAAGAAAAGATAAAGACTATCAGGCAGTGGGAATAGCATATGAGAAAGCACAAAGGCAAAAGAATCCCAGTGTGGCTGCAGAAAGGGGAGAGAGAGGGAAGAGAGAAGAGAAGAGAAGATGGGAGAAGCCAGTAATGGGAGGTCTATCAGACATAAACCACTGCCCACTAAACTCCCACTTCCTCCCAGTAGAAATAGCTGATCTCCCACTTCTTCCCAAATAAACCCCCACTGGAGTTTTCCATCCTCTCAGAAAAGTAGGTCTCTACTCAACCTCCAGAATAAATCATGAGTGACCTGAACCATTCTTAGTAATCTTGTTCCTTTCTTGACCAATGATTGGTCTACAAGCAGACACATGAAAAGAGTAGTCTACTTGGGAAATCCCATAGGGAACTGTTAGTGTCTGTGGAGAACTGGACTCTGGTTCAATCCAGAGGAGACAGAATAGTTGGTCAAAGATGGAGAGGAGTGTATCAGTCACAGGACAGGTTGCATGAAGAGTGTGGGTGGGAAAGCAACAGTAGGAAACTGAGTCAAAGTCACAGAACACAGATATGAGTGGGAGTAGATAACAGGAAGAGTTTATACACTGGATGGTGAAAAAGAAAAATAGCTATGTGTCAAAATGAAGTCAGCTAATTAGGGCCCTGTTAGTTGAATACAGAAAGTTCCTTGAATATGTTTAATATCAAGCTGTATTTATTTATTTTAAAGGCAGAATTACAGAGAGGCAGAGAGGGAGCAAGAGCGAGAGTGAGAGAGAGAGAGAAAGGGGGAGAGAGAGGTCTTCCATTTGCTAGTTCACTCCTCAAATGGCCGCAATGGCCAGAACTGGGCCAATCCAAAGCCAGAGTCTTCTTCTGGGTCTCCCATGTGGGTGCAGGGACACAAGGACTTGAGCCATCTTCTGCTGCTTTCCCGGGTACATTGGTAGGGAGCTGGATTGGAAGTGGAGCAGCCAGGACTTGAAACTGCACCCATATGGGATGCCAGCACTACAGGCTTTACCAGCTATGCCACAGAGCCAGCCCCAAATATATTTTTAAAATATATTTATTTGTTTATTTGACAGGTAGAGTTACAGACTAGTAAGAGGGAGAGACAGAGAGAAAATGTTTTCTATCTGCTATTTCACTCTCCAAGTGGCCACAATGGCTGGAGCTGTGCCAATCCAAAGCCAGGAGCCTGGAGCTGCTTCTAGGTCTCCCACGTGGGTGCAGGGGCCCAAGGACTTGGACCATCTTCTATTGCTTTCCCAGGCCACAGCATAGAGCTGGATCACAAGAGCAGCTGGGACTAGAACCGGCACTGCAGGCTGGAGCTTTATCTTTTTTTTTTTTTTTTTTTTTTTTTTTTTTTTTTTTTTTGACAGGCAGAGTGGACAGTGAGAGAGAGAGACAGAGAGAAAGGTCTTCCTTTGCCATTGGTTCACCCTCCAATGGCCGCCGCGGCCGGCGTGCTGTAGCCAGCGCACCGCGCTGATCCAAAGACAGGAGCCAGGTACTTATCCTGGTCTCCCATGGGGTGCAGGGCCCAAGCACTTGGGCCATCCTCCACTGCACTCCCTGGCCACAGCAGAGAGCTAGCCTGGAAGAGGGGCAACCGGGACAGAATCCGGCGCCCCGACCGGGACTAGAACCCGGTGTGCCGGCGCCGCTAGGCGGAGGATTAGCCTAGTGAGCCGCGGCGCCGGCCGCAGGCTGGAGCTTTAACCCACTGTGCCACAGCGCCAGCCCCCAAATACATTCAATATTAAAAAGGAGGAAGTGGGAAGCCAGCGCCGCTGCTCACTTGGTTAATCCTCCACCTGCAGCGCCAGCATATCATATGGGCATCGCATTCTAGTCCCGGTTGCCCCTCTTCCAGTCCAGCTCTCTGCTGTGGCCCGGGAGTGCAGTGGAGGATGGCCCAAGTGCTTGTGCCCTGCGCCCGCATGGGAGACCAGGAGGAAGCACCTGGCTCCTGGCTTCGGATGGGTGCAGCGTGCCAGCCGTAGTGGCCATTTGGGGGGTGAACCAATGGAAGGAAGACCTTTCTCTCTGAATCTCTCTCTCTCTCACTATCTATAACTCTACCTGGCAAATAAATTTAAAAAAAAAAAAAGGAGGAAGTGGGATGAGGTCCTTTACAGACCCTGGGTGTAAGTGTGCAGCTAGGCCTGAGGGAGAAGCCGGAAGCAGGGACTATTCTCATGTCTGTTTCTGTCTGCCCATTGGCTCCCTTTCTCTCTATCCAAGCAGGTAGTACTCTCTACTTCCTATTGTACAGAGTGACACGGATCCCCAGTTTACGTAGTCTATTTCCAACCCTATGAGTGATCACCCTGATAACTCTCAGACCCAATTCCAAATCTCTGCGAGAAAAAAATCCAGTAGTCAGAGCTTTGGTAGGCATCCTCCCTTCTCCTTCACTCAGGGCGTAGTCACGTGGTACAAACATGACATCTAGCAGTGAGCTGCTAGGGAACTGCCTCACACTGTGATCCAGGAAGTCAACTCCAGTGTACTCAGGAGCCTAATCTCTACAGGTGCTTGTTGGATTTAGGGTTTGGCATTAGTGGTGGTGGGCGGGGTGGCCTCTCAGGAATTAGCTAACCCCTGGATCGTCTGTCTGTCGAGGCCTTCCAGAGGTCTAGCAGGTGTGCAGAGAGCTGTTCCTCTGTGTGGCTTGTACTGTGATTCGGAATTGATGAAACCGGTCCTAACCTCCAAGCATATTTCTTCTCAGAGGTGTTTGGCCCTCAGTAGGTGTGGTGCAGTTCTCTCTCTCTTCCTCCCAGAAATGACTGCCCCTCGCCAGGCTGTGCTATCCTGCACAAGTACTCAACCTTTTGTGCACCTCAGAATTAACTGGAGAACCTGTCAAAATTCAGAGTCCCAGGCCCAACCTCTAGAGATCCCACTGCAGTGGCTTTCAGACAGTGCCTTGGATTCTTCATTTTAAACAAGTGCCCCTGGTGACTCTGATGCAAAAGGCCTTGAGCCACACTTCGGGAAATTTGGGATTACAGGCTCGATGATGCGGGGCCCTAATAATGCAACCATGTGGAAGTTGCTCCCTAAAGCTAGATTTAACTCACTTCATATAGATGCATGCATCTGGCTATTTCATTTTTCAACTCAAATTTGCATTAAATACAAAATCATGTGGGTTTATTTTTTTTGGCATCGTGTTATATTTATATTTGCCATTCTCACTCCTAGCATTGAAATTACCACCTCATAATAATTCCTGATGGAAGCTGCCGACTGTATTTACTCAGCAAACCATTTTCCTCTGTTGAAGAATTTCCTGTGGAGACAGTTGTTAATCAGACAGACAATCTTAGTGTTTGCATCACTTGGCTAACATAGCTATGGTGGGGGGAGAAGGAATGGTTTAAGTTATTTCTACTCTTTTTTTTTGTTAGAGGCAGGGTATAAAAAATATATGACAAATAAAAATGTTATGTTGAGGAACAAATGACCTATTTATTCTAAAAATTAAAAACATTCCAGAATGCTGGAGGTTGTAAAGAACTTAGGAGTTGCTCTTATTTCATTCATAATTGGGCTGGCTATAACCACATGAATTTCTGTTTATTAAGTGCTTACTACGTGTGAGGTATTTTAACTGCTTTCCATGCATTATGTCTTATAACCCTCACAATAACAGTTGCAGGCTGGGACATTATTCCTAACAGAAGCAGGATTTTAAAAGCATCTCAATAGGCTTGATCAATGGGGACAGTCAATGAATAGAGAGGAACATAAAGCCATTTGCCAGGACTAAGCCCAGCTGCACAAGTTTGCTGTAAGACTGGACTCCACGGCTGCCTACAAGACAACAGGGGTGCTCCAGGTGGCAGCTCAGCACCTAGGAATCAACAGAACCTCTGCCAGAAAAACTGCGTGCTCACAGGTACACGAACAGAAGTCTTGTCTGCTCTGCTCTGTGCTGGCGTTGCCTCTTTGTAGTGGGGCGTGGGGGGTCGTTCAAGGCTGTGAAATTTGGGCCAAACAGATCTCTAAGGGAGACAGATAGGATCTTGAGACTGTTTCCTCTGAAGAACAAAGGTGTGCAGGACAGTAACGCTCCAATAACACGAAAGCTGCTTGAAGGGCTCGAAGGCCTGCGAGGTGAACTCATGAAGGAGGTACGCGCTGATCTGAGAGCAGAAGAAGGCGCAGAGAGTGAACAGCACAGAGGGGCCAATTCTAACACCACACAGAGGGCCACTCTACAACAATAAGAGCTGTCCAAATGATGGGGGGCGGGCTTCCAGGAAAGACAGCAGGCTCCTCCGTCCTGGGGGCGATGGTGGAGAGGCTGAATGCCGCTGGCGTAGAGGTTTGGGAGGGGGCTGGAGTTGTGGTGCAGTCGGTTGGGCCACCACTGGTTTGAATCCTGGCTGCTCTGCTTCCAATCCAGCGCCCTGCTCATGGTGCTTGGGAAAGCCATAGAAGATGGCCCAAGTGCTACCTCCCTGCTGCCCATGTAGGAGAACCTGTTAAATAATAGATACTGTATCCATGCTTTGAAGGACAAAAAAAATAAATAAGGTATGACTCTTGCCTTCAAATGAGTAACCAACTAGTGAATAGAGAGAGGTTAAAAAATGAATACAATCATGAATAGTCTAACCTTCCTGTTTACACCTGAGATTAAACTCAACTTGGCATCTTTGTAATCTCACTTTAAAAAAAAAAAAGATTTATTTGTTTGAAAGGCATAGTTACATAGAGGCAGAGGCAGAGGCAGAGAGAGAGAGGTCTTGTATCCGATGGTTCACTCCCCAGATGGCCGCAATGGCTGGAGCTGCGCCGATCCGAAGCCAGGAGCCAGGAGCATCCCCTGGGTCTCCCATGCGGGTACAGGGACCCAAGCACTTGGGCCATCTTCTACTGCTTTCCCAGGCCATAGCAGAGAGCTGGATGGGAAGTGGAGCAGTTGGGATGCCTGCACTGCTGGCAGCAGCTTTACCTGCTATGCCACAGTGCCGGCCCCAGTACTGTCACTTGTTGGTGGCGGAATTGAGATGAGGTGATAGGATGACTATTGGACCAGGTGTTGCACGTGATAGAGTGCAGGCGCTATGTAGGGGTGACACTGATACTGTGTGAATGTGGTATTCAATTCAGGAGATTCAGGCCTGTTCAAACCCTCACCCGTCACCTCTCCATGAAGAGATCCTGAGGGTTGTAGACAACAAAGGAAACCACTCTTCAATCTTGAGCTCAGGACTCAGCCACCCTGTGGGAGGAGAGAAAGAAATACATCCAGGGCTGCCCCAGGAGGGAAGGACAAGGCGAGAAGAGGAAACACCACATTCGTGTGTGCCGAGCCTGTTCTCTCTGTGATTCCTCTCCTGGTGACAGATCTGGTTACTCCAAGGCTGGACCCGAACTCATGGAGATTCTGCTTCTTGACTCCACATGATCCTTTAGAGGGTGGGAGGCAGAGAACGCCTGGGCAGATGGGGTCCGACAGGGGCTGTGACTTTCTTCCAAGAGGTCAACATTGCTGTTTCATGTCATGAAGTGAACGATGCCCATTTCCAAGTGACCTCACACAAGGGAACTTCAAAACCTTCATGGAAACTGGAATTAAAAGATAAGATCAGTTGCAAAGAAATTTAAAGTCCATTTATGGTTTTTTATATGAACTTTTCCAAGATGTCTCATATACATGCATTTCAAAAATTTTTGACACCAAAACAAGGTTATCTTTTAATTCCAGTTTCCATGAAATTTTGAAGTATCCTTGTAAGTCCATTTGTTGTGTTCATCACATCTTTTGAAGGGCTGTTAACTCTTGGAAGAAATATATTGGCCATGCTGTGACTTGAGACTGTGCATTTGTTAGAATCTGAGAGGATAATTATTTAAACATAACCAGACAAGAATTTACTGAGAGCAAACTATGTAACAGGCGCTCTGTCTTCACCTACTATTAAATTATAAACTTTACTCTCATAGTAGCTGTGCTTTGGGGATTCTTGCTAGAATAACAAAAGGTTTTGCTTTCCATCATACTTGAGTTTTGTACAAACACACTCTGTTCATCCTATGGCAGTCTTTATGCAAAAACTTCTGTGACTGTACATTGTTTTTAGTATGCTGGGTGTGTTTATGTTTCACAGGTGTGCTCCATCCACACATATTTCATCTGCCTTCTATGCCAACACCAAGCCCGGGGCAGTTCCTTCTGTTTTCTCCGCTGCCGCTCCCAGGCTGCTGAGAATTTCCGTGAGGAACCACAAAGCCATGCTCCAGGGTCCACTCTGATATGTGCAGTCTCTCTGAGACTGCATGCTCACTGCTGCTCCCACAATCCCTTCGCTCATCTCTTGTGGAGCTGCTGCTGCATCCCTCTGGAGTCTATTCTAATCTTTCCCAGATTCCTTAAGATGCCCCCCAGAGACCCCACTCCTTCTCCAGGACTTCGTCGTTCCTAGCACACAGCCATCCTACCAGAATGCAGCTCCCCCATCCCTTCAAATGGATGCTCCCCTCACTTCACGCCAGAGACCCGGTCACCATGGCAACCGCTGCCAGCTTCGGTTCACTTCCTCAGAAGCCCCAGCTGGCAGAGATGGCCGAATCAGGGAACTTCGCGGGGAAATTCTGGGAGCTCTTGCGACTGGGAGCTGAATCTCAACAGCAGCTCTAAATTTAAGTAAGCAGAAAGAAACAGATCCTTTCGCACAAAGGACAAGGAAAAGGAGGTGTGGAAGCAGCCAGCTCTAGCCCTGCCAGCGCTTGGTGGGCAGTCACAGGTTCTATGACAATACAGAGGTACAGGGCAGCCGGAATTTGATATCCTGATAGTAAAAGACATGATTATGTCTTTTTTAAAAAAGTTGATTTATTTACTAGTAAGGCAGAGTTACAGAGAGAGATAGGGGAGAGACAGAAAGCGATCTTCCATCCTCTGGTTCACACCCCAGATGGCCACAAGAGCCAAGGCTGGGCCAGGCTAATGCCAAGAGTTTCACGCAGGTCTCCCACATGGCTGTCAGGGGGCCAACCACTAGGGCCGTCTTCTGCTGCTTTCCCAGGTGCATTAGCAGGAAGCTGGATGAGAAGTGGAACAGTAGAGACTTGAACTGGAGCCCTTATGAGAGGCTGGCATTGCAGGCAGCAGCTTAACTCTCTCTTATTATGTCTTGTTTCATTCTTCAAATCTGTGTGTGTGTGTGTGTGTGTGCACGTGTGTCTGCCTGTCTGTCTCAGGGGTGTGGATATTAAAGGAAGAAAGTGAATATCTAACACTGTTTCTCCCCCAACTATAATTTTAAAACTGATTTATGGAGTCAGAGGCCTAGAATACAGTACGTTAGAGCTGAGTTAGCAAACACTTGCTGCTGTCCTCTTTGTGCCAGACACTGTGCTAGGTTATGGAAGATAATGAGTACGCTATAGAACCGACCTTAATGGGACACACGAAAATCCAGGGGGAAATACAAGCGTTTCAAATGAGACTTCAGCCAGGTCTCCCAGAGGCACATGTATCAACAAGCCTAAGCACGGGCAAGCCTACGTAGTAACTGCAAGAACCGGGAGGATGCTGTCCAGTAAAGAAGCCACTTAGCCTTTGTAGCACATCCAAGTTACCCACGCACCTCCTGGTATGTTGAAGCAGTTCTCCATGAGGCACTAACCCTGCAAGAAGGCACCCACCCCTCACAGTTCTTGGATGCTGGAATTCTCACTCCCCTTCAACATCCTTTCCTTACTTACTGGGTAGCAGCTGCAGAAGTAGCTCTCTCTTGACCAAGATTTGAGGACAATCTGGGATTGCACAACAAACAATAGATAAAATATGGTCACTCTGTGACCCACAGAACAAGAAACAGTGGGAACACAGGAAAGAGAGCTATTTATTTTGCCATAAGGACTTGGAGAAGAAGGATTGCCAAAAGCATTATAGCAGAGAATATATTTGAGCTGTAATGTGTCTTCTTTTTTCTTGGTGATAGCTAAATCGTGTTCACTCTTTGGAAGAAGTAAAAATAACACATTTCCTGTTACAAGAGCAACTTAAATTCATAGAAATTAGAAAACCACCACAACAGTTCAGATTCTGAGGCTTCCCACGTGGCCATGAAGCTTATGAGGATACTCTGTAGATGTTTTGAGTACACAGAGTCTAGAAGCCAAGTAATGAAAATAAGCATTTGTTATAATTAGATTTGTAAGCAACAAAAGCAAGGGGTGTTTGGTGCAGCGGTTGGGACACTGCTTAGGACGTCCACATCCCGTATCAGAGTTTCTGCTTTGAGTCTGGGCTGCACTTCTGATCCAGTTTCCTGCTGGCACACATGCTGGGAGGCAGCAGGTGAAGGCTCAACTACGTGGATCCCGGCCACCCACATGGGAGTTCTGGATGGAGCGCCCAGCCCTAGCTGAGCCCGGCCCAGTCCCAGTGTTGCAGGTATTTGGGGAGTGAACCATCCTGTGGAGGATGGCGCTCTCTCTCCCTCTCCCTCTCTCTCTCTCTCTGGCTCTGGTTCTTTGCCTTACAAATAAAATGTAAATAAATAAGTAAAAAATTAAAAACAAGAAACAACACTAAATAGGAATTGGAGAGTTGAGAGAGAAGGAAAACTATCTGGGAAACAAATTCTTTTCTAACTCTCACCAGCTCAGTCTAGACTTGCCACAAGATCATTGCAAATTATGGATTTAGATGTTTTTATTAAGGATTGCCTAAAACTGAGCAGTACTCCTCCTGTACCACAGAAGGCATCAGGCACCGATTTACTCTCCATTCCCTTAAGCTCGCATGACTTAATTTCTTTCTTCTCATTAAATTAGAATAAAAAAAAAATCTCTTATTTTTCTCAAAGGGTTTGGAAAGATAAAGGAAACCATCAGGTCTTAAGAGTGTCGTAAGCCTTAGGGACACACGTGATGCTCAAATACTAGAGATGATGTCTAATGTTATCATTTTTTAAAAATGTCTTTCATTATTGTGCCATGTTCTGAAATCCCACAAATGCATAACAGAAATGGGTTTGGGAATTTTACTAAATTAAAATTTTTAAAGAAAGAGGAAAAGGGATGAAGGCTTCCTTGATCATTCCAAATTCCAGGAAAAGTAAAATATTAGTTACAATTAGATGATTCTATACAGTAGAAGCCAAGGCAAGGTGCTTAAAATGTAAACAAGGTTGATAGAAGCGAGGGCAAAAATCAAAATCTCCAGTTTCCTATTGGCAGCTCTCTGTGCTACCCCCAGAATGCTTCTAGGGCTCCACCTGTCATCGCTAGGATCATCAACGTTTCTGAAAACACTAAAAAGGAGTTCATTATCTGACCTATTGTCTTAATTAGCTATGGTGCACATCTCCAGAGAATTGTAAGGGCTGGATATCGGGAACCCCTCTTTGATGACAAAAGACAGATGATTCTTCCTAAGACAGATTGGAAATGACAACTGTCCTCACTTGTGGTCAGCTCAAAGAAAAATGCCACCTCATTCCCTGACACCAAAATATTCGCCTTCCCCTACAAAGTGATTCCCCCTCCTCTTCGTTCAGCCTCACAGATAATACTAATGATTACCAGCGAAGGTAGTGAAAGCCAAGCTTAATCACCATAATTGACAATTAAGTTGGGTAACAACACAGAGACAGGTGATTTCACACAAGGCTAATGAAAATGGGCTATTAAAATCCACACACGTTTGGCAGCAATTATAAGCTCCTGGAGCCATTTGCTTTGAAATGTGCACATTTCACAGGCGGCTGCCTGCCAACAAGACAACTTTGAGCAGGACCGGGAGAGAAAGAGGAAAAGACAGATTTGCCCGAGATTTCTCCAAGTGCCGTTTCCTTCCCGTGGCTTGCTGGGTCTTTATCGTTACACGCGTGATATTTTCAAACCAAAACAAGATGCAAAGTTCACAGCTCTAGAGGATGCTGCTGTGTTTTCTGACAGAACCGTGATGGAATTGGCAGACGAGGGAATGGGTGTTTAGGAATCCGGGAGGGGTGGGTGGGGGGGTGGCGGAGAGGGGCAAAATAAAAGTGCTGGGAGTGAGGGCTGGGCCCTGTGAGACAGGTCTGCGTTCCTGGGTAGAGCACACAGAAGGTCCTCACTGAGCACCTGCCACACAGGGTGAGATGGAGATAAGAACCCCCTGCTTACCAAGGACACCAGAATCATCCCTCAAAGGGTACTTGGATTCAGAAGGGGAAGCCACTTTACTACAGTTTGATGAATCTCCTGGTCCCCCACTGTTACTGCCTTATACCCAGCATTCTGCTAAAAGTCTGTCTCTTTGAGCTTGTGTTATCTGGGTATACAGGTGAGTAAGGAAGTGAGCGGGTGATTTCTGATGATGAGAAACCAAATGGCAAACAGCTGTGATGACTTGTCTCGAAGCAGTTGGGGAATGACATCTTTATTCAGACAGTGGAGGAATCTTGTTTTTGTGTCCACTCTGACATCTGTTGTTTGGTGCACTTAGAAAATTCACATTTTAAGTGACTATTGATATTGCTGGATTAATATCTACAATGTTTTTTTAAAATTTTTTATTTATTTGAAAGGCAGAGTGACAGAAATCTTCCATCTGCTGCTTTGCTTCCCAAATGGATACAAAGGCCAGAGCTGGGTCCGGGCAAAGCCAGGAGCCTGGAACTCCATCTGAATCTCTCATGTGGGTGCAGAAGCCCAAGAACTTGGGTCATCCTCACTGCCCTCCCAGGTGCATTAGCAGGAGGCTGTATCAGAAGTGGAGCACCCAAGGCTTGAACTGGTTCTCAAATGAGATGCTGGCATCACTGGCAGTGGCTTAACCTGTTGTGACAAAATGCCAGCCCCACCCCCACAGAACTTTGTAAAATCTAACTCTTTTCTGGTTTTATATTAAATTCTACCTCTCAGTCTATCGGTTACACTTCCTTTTTCATATTTTTAGTGGTTCTATAATTTGCAATATCCATTTACAATTACAGTGTCTACCTGTTCATGTATAGCAAAAATACCATATGCGAGTATTCCCAATTGTCTCTCATCTCTTATGACAGTGTTGTAATTCAGTTCAGTTTTCTATATAATTACCCAATCCACTGTTAATTGTATTACTTTAAATAATTATCCTTTCATTTGAGAATAGAAAAACATATATACCCATGTATTCGTTCCCTGATACTTTTCTCGATGTGGATCTAAATTTCTGGCCTCTATCATTTTCCTGCTCCTTGAAGAACTTCTTTTATGCTTTTTGGTACACCAGTCTGCTACAGTGACCTCTGAAAATCTTTAGTGCTTCCTCACTTTTTTTTTTAATTATTATTATTTGCCAGGTAGAGTTATAGACGGGGAGAGAGAGAGAGGGAGGGAGAGAGGTCTTCCTTCCGTTGGTTCACTCCCCAAATGGCCGCCACGGCCGGCGCTGTGCCGATCCGAAGCCAGGAGCCAGGTGCCTCTTCCTGGTCTCCCATGCGGGTGCAGGGGCCCAAGCACTTGGGCCATCCTCCACTGCCCTCCTGGGCCACAGCAGAGAGCTGGACTGGAAGTGGAGCAACCGGGACTAGAACCTGGCGCCCATAAGGAATGCTGGCGTCGCAGGCAGAGGATTAACCAAGTGAGCCACGGCACCAGCCCCAGTTCTTCCTCACTTTTAAATAATTCTAGTGGATATAGAATTCTAGTTCTGGGGCCAATGCTGTAGTGCAGCAGGGTAAGCCTCCGCTAGCAATGCCAGCATCCCATATGGGCACCAGTTGCATCCCAGCTTCTCTACTTCCAATCCAGCTCCCTGCTAATGCACCTGGGAGAGCAGCAGAAGATGGCCCAAGTGCTTGTGCCCTTGCACCCATGTGGAAGCCCTGATGAAGCTCCTGGCTCCTGGCTCCTGGCTCCTGGCTTTGGCCTGGCCTAGCCTTGGCCATTGAGGCAATTTTGGGAGTGAACCAGCAGATGGAAGATCTCTATCTCTGTCTCTCCCTCTCTCACCGTAACTCTGACTTTCAAATAAATAAATCTTTTTTTTTTTTAAATGATTCTAGGTTGGTGCATTTGTTTCTTTAGAACTCTAAATACTCCATTCTCTTCCTTGCATGGTTTCTGATGAGAAGCTATCTGTAAAAATTTTTCTGTACTGCAAAGCAGTTCTTCCCCCTGGCTTTTTTTTGAAGGTTTTCAGAACATTGGCTATGATATACTTAGGTCTAATTTGTGTGTTTTTTTGCTATGTAGTGTTCTCTGAGCTTATGGCATCTGTGGTTCAGTGTCTGTCATTACTTTGTAAGACTTATGGCCATTTTAATTTTGGCTGTATCTTCATTCTTTCTTTACCATCATGCATAACATGCTTGTTACACTTTTGGAAATTGTGTCAATGGCTTTGGATGCTCTATGGAGTTTTGGTTTTTTTTCTTCAATCTATTTTGTCTTTGTGTTTCGGCTTGGTAAGTTTCAATGGGCCTATCTTCAAGTTCACAGATACTTTCTTCAGTCATGTTTAGTCGGCTGAGCCCATCAGAAACATACTTGATTGCTATCACATTTTCTTTATTTATAACATCTCTTTTTTATTAGTTTCCATTATCTGTTCTTACCCATTCACTTTTTTCATTAGAGCCTTTGGCATGTTAATTATAGTTAAATTCCAAATCTAATAAACCCCAAATTAGTGTCATATCTGAGTCCACTTTTTAAAAAGATTTATTTATTTAAGACATAGAATTACAGACAGGAGAAGAATCAGAGAGCGAGGTCTTCCACCTGCTGCCTCACTCCCTAAATGGGTGCAAGGCCGGAAGCAGACCGACCTGAAGTCAGGAGCTTCTTTCGTGTCTCCCATGCAGGTGCAGGGGCCCAAGCACTTGGGCCATCTTCTAATGCCTTCCCAGGCCTTAGCAGAGTGCTGGATCAGAAGAGGAGAGGCCAGGACACAAACCGATGCTGGCGCTGCAGGCAGAGCTTAGCCTACTATGCCACAGCGCTAGCCTCCTGAGGTTGGTTTTAATGCTTACATTGTTTTCTCAGATTTTTTTTTCCCTGCCTGATAGCATGACTTGTTTTTTCTTGTTGGAAGCAAGATGTACTATTGCGGGTAATGGGAACTGAAATAAATAGGGATTTAGCATGAGCGTTTGCGTTTATCTGGCTAGGAGTTCACTGTGTTCGGTGTTTGCTGTAGCTGTGAGGGTGGGAGCCTTCAGTCTTCTTGTCCTTATTTTTATCTCCCTCGTGGCTTTTTGCCTTCTGCAAGTCTTTCAGCTCTCTGTTATAACCCATTTATTCTACTGCTACCCTGTTGTGATGGTATTGGGGAGACGAAGGATTCATCCTTTATTTTTAGAGTTCAAGATTCCCTGGGCTGTGAATTCCTGGAGTTTCTTATCCCTTTTCCCTCTTCCTATATCTGATCGGCGGTTAGAGGCGCTGGAGCTGTCCAGTTGTCCTTACGTTTGATCAGGTGAGGTTCTGGTGAAGTGGTTTCTCCTGAGCGCAGTCCTCCGCTGTGAGAACAGAACGCTCTGGGATTATTTCAAAAGGGTTCTTTCCCTTTGCCCCTGGCCACAACATGAGGAGATTTTCCCATCTTGACTGCTAGCTGCTGGCCGGCCCTTTGAAAGTGAAGTAATGGAAGTGTGGGGACCCCTAGGCTGGGCGCAGGAATGCTGTACTCTCAAGGCGGGCTGAGGCCGGCCTCCAGCTTTGCGTTAACTTGCTTCTGCCAGTTACAGGCCTCAGCTGCTTCTCCTCCTGCTTCTTGTGATTGTCTGTAGTCGTTGTCCCTCTCGTTTCTGGAGCTGGTGGAGCGCCCTATGACTTCTGCTCCCCAATGGATAGAAGAACAGTGGGTGATTGTCAATCTGTTCAGCTTTTTTTATTGTTGTGAGGATGGCAGTGACAAATCTTGACATGCTAGAGAGGCAAACTACAAAACTACCTTGAGTCAATGCTTGGGTAGTTCTAATGAGATTGCCCCAGTGGATCGCCAGGATTGGAAAGGTGAGTCAAATCTTGGCTTGATCCTTCATTAGCAACATGATCCAAGGATAATTACTTAGCCACTCCAAGCCCTGTCTTTAGGGCAAAGAGGAACTGGAGCTTATTATGAGGAATTTCCTCAACTTCCTGCCGCGTCTGCCTCCTACTTGACTGTCTGGACACGCTAACCCCCAGGGTGCTCTTCCTCGTACTACTTCCCACTTCTGTTGGACACACTGCCCCGTCAATTATTCCTCCTCTCTCTCACTTCTCCAACAGCTATCTACCTCTTTCAGTCATTGCTTTCCCACTCAGCATTTACAAAGCTCAGGTCCCACCCATACGAAAAGAGGACTCGGGGAATAGGGCATTCCCACAATTTGGGGGGGGGGGGGGGGTATTTAAATTGGCATTTCCTTTCTTTAGAGCAAGTTGGTGATAAAACCCAAAGCTCTTTACAAATGAGTGTATAACTTGGTTTATTGATTCTAGATCATGTATTCCCTTAGGAAATAATCTATATGTGTGCTCGTATGTATACCTGTTTTATGAGATTCATCACAACAATATTTATGGGAAGGGAAAACTAGAAACAGCTTAAATACTCAATAATAGGTGATCTGTTAAATTATATGCCATTCAAAACCATAGCATAGAAATTGAGGAAACATCTACAATACAGTCAGTGGAAAAATGAAGATTACAGAGTAATACATTTTTTAAAGAATGAAACTATATATATTCATATTACACAGGCACACACGTGCACACAGATTAGACAGGTGATCTTCCAGTGGTTACTTCTGTGTGTGGAAGATGATTCCTTTTTTTCATGTATTACTTTCCTTTCTTCACTATTTATTACTGTAATTACTATCTACTATTACTATTTTTTTTTTACTCTTTACATGTCTTTCTAGTTGATACGCATAAAAAGCAAGACACTGGCAGAGTCCAGAGTGGGGTTAGAGTGGTCGGTGGCGGAGGAGAAGTTTGTTCAGATAAGATGGTGAGGCTGTGCTCTAGAACAACCTGCTTTGACTCTTATATCAGTAGCATTAAAAACTTTTTTGTTTGCAGACAACTTAAATAGGCAAGATATGTGACAGCCCATCCATCCCATTAAAATTACCAAAAGACTTGTGAATAATAGATTTGAAAGGAATAAAACATGCTTTGTAAACATTTTGTTAATAGCTTTTTTTTTTTAAGATTTATTTATTTATTTGAAAGGCAGTTACAAGGCCGGCACCGAGGCTCACTAGGCTAATCCTACGCCTGCGGCCCCAGGTTCTAGTACCGGTCAGGGCACCAGATTCTGTCCCGGTTGCTCCTCTTCCAGTCCAGCTCTCTGCTGTGGCCCGGGAATGCAGTGGAGGATGGCCCAAGTGCTTGGGCCCTGCACCCCATGGGAGACCAGGAGAAGCACCTGGCTCCTGGCTTGGATCAGAGCAGCGTGCCAGCCATAGCAGCCATTTGAGGGGTGAATCAACAGAAGGAAGACCTTTCTCTCTCTCTCTCTCTCTCTCTCTCTCTCAACTCTGCCTGTCAAAAAGAAAGGAAGACAGTTACAAAGAGGCAGAGAGAGAGAAAGAGAGGTCTTCCATTGTTGGTTCACTCCCCAGATGGTCACATCAGCTGGAGCTGTGCCAATCCGAAGCCAGGAGCCAGGAGCGTCCTCCAGGTCTCCCATGCGGGTGCAGGGACCCAAGGACTTGGGCCATCTTCCGCTGCTTTCCCAGGCCACAGCAGAGAGCTGGATTGGAAGTGGAGCAACTGGGACTAGAACCGGCGCCCCATGGGATGTTGGTGCTGCAGGCAGTGGCTTTACTCACTACACCACAGTGCCGGCCTTGCTTTTATTATTTACTTTATAAATATAGAAGGCTTATAAATCAAAGCCCTGGAGATTTACAAATCACCTAGGAATGATATTCTGCTTCCATAGTTTTCCTCACTGTCAGGGATGCATCAGTAAAGTCCTGACTTGCCTTCCACTTCACTGATTCTGTCCCCAGCAGTGCTCCGTTCACCGATGAGCTCATCGGAGGTGTTCTTCATTTCTCTCACAGTGCTGGTGACTTCTAGAACTTTCTTTGATTCCTTAGAGTTTCTATCTCCTTGCTTCTATTTCCCATCTATTCTTGCATGTTTTCTGCTTTTCCCATTTGCGTTCTTGACCTATTACTAAGTTATTTTAATTTTGGTCATTGAACTAGAGGTTGCTGAAACTGAATATGTGTCCTTGAGTCCAGGTGAGAGAAAGCTCTTTGCAATGTTGCAGTCTGTGTTAGAGAATGCTTTGGGTGTGTTCCAAAGCTCCAAATGGTTATTTTCCCCCTCCCTCCCAGAGTCACAAGGACCTTTCTCTTGGCTCTTCACTTTGAAGACCTCTGTAGGGTCTCTGGAGATAAAACCCATGGAAATGCCCCCCTAGCACTGCGGCCTCCCACAGTTGCTCACTCACCTGAGATCACACCCAGCCTTCAGCAGTTTTCCAAAATTACCTTTTAAAGGTTTCTGCCACTTCAGGGCAACAGGGGTGTCTGTTCTTGGGAAGCAGACTTGGGCTGTGATTCTCTGCATTTGCCCGTTCGCAGTGTTCACTGTGGCGCTTTGCCCAGCAACCTCAATTCTCTGATGGATCCAAGAAAAATAATGGATTTTCAGGGTTTTTCTTAGGTTTTAATTTATGTTAAGAATGGGATTAGATAGTTAGTGGAAAGGCAGTTGAGAGCGAGAGAGCTGGATTTTATCCTTTGGTTCACTCCCAAAATGCCTGTTGCAGCTGGGGCTGGGCCAGGCTGAAACCAGCCCCTGTGAAATCAGAACAGCTCTCCTGCGTCAGTGGCAAGGACCCAACTGCCTGAGCTGCCACCCTGTGCGTCCCAGTGTCTGCGTTAGCAGGGAGCTTCAACGGGGAGTGGGCTGAGACCTGAGGCCGGGTGCTCTGATGCGGGATGCGGGCATCCAAATGCTGTCTTAACCACCAGGCCAGACCCCAGCACTGGCAGTGCATTGCTCAGCTCTTTACATGTCAGGGTAGAAACACTAAGGCCATTATATTAAACTTAAATTTAAAATAATCAGCTATTGACGTTTTATGTTTAGAAAAATTTAGCCGGCGCCGCAGCTCACTAGGCTAATCCTCCACCTTGCGGCGCCGGCACGCCAGGTTCTAGTCCCGGTCGGGGCGCCGGATTCTGTCCCGGTTGCCCCTCTTCCAGGCCAGCTCTCTGCTGTGGCCAGGGAGTGCAGTGGAGGATGGCCCAAGTGCTTGGGCCCTGCACCCCATGGGAGACCAGGAGAAGCACCTGGCTCCTGCCATCGGATCAGCGCAGCGCGCCGGCCGCGGCGGCCATTGGAGGGTGAACCAATGGCAAAGGAAGACCTTTCTCTCTGTCTCTCTCTCTCTCTCTCTCTCACTGTCTACTCTGCCTGTCAAAAAATTAAAAAAAAAAAAAAGAAGAAAAAAAAAGAAAAATTTGACTATGAGATTCTTTTTAAACTGTAAATTCATTTGTTTTTAAGTTTATTTGTAAGGCAGAGGGACACAGAATGACAGACAGGGTGACAGAGTGATGGGGGGATGGTGACAGAGTGATGGGGGGGATGTGTGGGAGGAGGGGAAGGTGAGGAGGAGGGAATGTGAGGAGGTGAGGGGGGAGAAGGAAAGAGGGGGATGGGTGAGGGAAAGGGTAATGGGGAGGGGAGAAAGGGGGTGGGCAGGTGAGAGGGGGAGAGGGGAAATGAGAGAGGGGGTGGGGGGCCGGCGCCATGGCTCACTTGGTTAATCCTCCGCCTGCGGCGCCGACATCCGATATAGGCGCCAGTTCTAGTCCTGGTTGCTCCTCTTGCAATTCAGCTCTCTGCTATGGCCTGGGGGGGCAGTACAGAATGGCCCAAGTGCTTGGGCCCCTGAACCTATGTAGGAGACCAGGAGGAAGCACCTGTCTACTGGCTTCGGATCAGTGTAGCTCAGACTGTAGCGGCCATTTGGGGGGTGAACAGAAGGAAGACCTTTCTCTCTAACTCTGTCAAATAAAAAAAAGGGGGTGGGAGGTGACGGAGGGGGGGTGTGGGGAGGTGAGAGAGAGGGTGTGGGGTGGGGTGAGGAGGGAGTAGGTGAGAGAGGTGGGGTTAGGTAAGAGAGGCAGGGAGTAGTTGAGGTAGGTGAGGGGGGGCTTGGTGAGAGGAGTATTGGTGGGAGGATTGGTGAAGGAGGGGGTTGGTGAGGGGGGCAGGTGGGAGGATGGGTTGATGAGGGGGTTGTTGGGGGGTAGGTGAGAGGGGAGTTGTAGGGTTGGTGAGAGGGAGGGTTTGGTCAGGGGATTGGAGGGGTAGGTGTGGGAGGGTAGTGAGAAGGTGGAGTAGGTGTGGGGAGGGTGGGTGAGGGGGGGGTTTGGTGAGTGAGAGGTGTGTCGGGGTGTGTGGGGGGCTGTGAGAGAGGGTGTGTGAGTGAGAGAGGAGGGTAGGTAGGGTATATGTGTGAGGGAGGGATGTGTGTGTATGTGAGGGTTGTGGGTGGGTGTGAGAGAAGTTGCCTGGCTCCAATGCTTGCCTCTGGCCCCTGTCTCCAGCTTCCTGTTTTGGACACTGGGAGGCAGCGGTGATGTCTTCAGCAGAGGGACTACCCCCGGAGGGAGACTTGGATTGAGTGTCTGCATCCTGGCTTTGGCCCAGCCACCCCTGACACTGCAGGCATTCAGGGAATGAACTAGCAGATGGGATATCTACCAGGATCAAAATAAGAACTTAGTGTGTGGTTTCTAACACGGAGGGATAAAACACACCAAGAATAGGAGAGAGAACTGAAATACTACCCGAAGGGCTTCAAATTAGATGTGAATTCTTCTATTATTGTTTAAAGGTAGATTAACAAGCCAAAGACACATATTTAAACTACACAGCAATGCTAGCAAATGAGCCACATATGTATTATGAAACTTTTGAGTAGCCACATAAAAACTTAAAATCAAACATGTGGCTGAGGCCGTGGCTCACTTGGCTAATCCTCCGCCTGCGGCGCTGGCACCCCGGGTTCTAGTCCCAGTCAGGGCGCCAGATTCTGTCCCAGTTGTTCCTCTTCAAGTCCAGCTCTCTGCTGTGGCCCGGGAAGGCAGTGGGGGATGGCCCAAGTGCTTGAGCCCTGCACCCGCATGGGAGACCAGGAGGAAGCACCTGGCTCCTGGCTTCGGATCAGCACAGCGCACCAGCTGTGGCAGCCATTTAGGGGGTGAACCAACGGAAGAAAGACCTTTCTCTCTGTCTCTCTCTCTTACTGTCTAACTCTGCCTGTCCAAAAAAATAAATAAATAAAAATCAAACAGGTAACACTTAATGATTTTATTTTACCCAATATTTTATCATTTCTATGCATAATCAACATAAGAAATATATTTTTTATTTGACAGAGTTAGACAGTGAGAGAGACAGAGAGAAAAGTCTTCCATCTACTGGTTCACTCCCCAAATGGCCGCCACAGCCGGTGCTGCACCAATCCAAAGCCAGGAGCCAGGTGCTTCTTCCTGGTCTCGCATGTGGGTGCAGGGGCCAAGCACTTGGGCCATCCTCCACTGCCTTCCTGGGCCACAGCAGAGAGCTGGACTAGAAGAGGAGCAACCAGGACTAGAACCCAGTGCCCATATGGGATGCCGGTGCCGCAGGCAGAGGATTAACCAAGTGAGCCATGGCGCCAGCCCATAAGAAATATTAATGGAATATCTTTATGTTCTTTGTTCATGCCAAGACTGAAATCTGGTATGTATTTCATACTTTTAGCACATCTCAATGTGAATTTTCATTAGAAACATGATCTATATGAAGTTTTCAGAAACTTCATGGAAAATGTGTATTATGAAAAAATATACATAGATCTTCTAAGATTTTTGCACCAAAACAAACTTATAATTCCAATTTCCACAAAATTTTTGAAGTACCCTCATAAATGGCTTTAATAGAATGTATAGTTGAGGGGTGGGCCTGGTGGTGCAGGTTGTTTCTCCTTGGGATGCCCAACCCCCTGCTGGAGTGCCTGGGACTGAGTCCCACGTCCACTGGCGATCCAGCTTCCTGCTAATATGCACCCAGGGAGGCAGCAGATGATGGGTCCATACTGCCCACACAGAGACCGGGATGGAGCTCCTGGCTTGTGGCTTTGGCCTGGCCCAGTGCTGGCTGTTGCAGGCATGTAAGCAGTAAATCAGCAGGCAGCAAGTGTAGCTCACAAACGCTGACACTCACAGCTCTGTCACACTGTCGGATGCACTTGCTGTGTCACTCTCTTACACACTCTCACTCTCTGATTTTCTCTCACACTTTGTCACTCTCCCACTTTCTTAGTATCTTCTGGGGGCAAGGCCCCCAGCGCCCTCCCCCTGGGCTGCCCTCTTACAGGTGGCACTGCTCTACACTGCCACCAGCAGGACTAAAGCTCCAGTACATGAGCCTTCAGAGGACACGCTCAGTCATATTCATTCAAGACGCAGCGCTGGATCCTGTCATTTGCAATTTGTTTTTTATACGAAGGGAACAAATTTCACGTATTTCATATATACAGGTTTAAGAACATAATGATGCTTCCCACCCTACCCCCTCTCCTCCTTCATTTTTCTTTTAATTTTTGCAATGACATACTTTCAATTTTATAATCACAAGCTTAATCCTCCACTAAATAAAAAAATTCAACAAGTAGCAAGTAAGAAAACCACTGATCCTTGGGATTATAGACAAGGGCAATAAGCAATAATCAAATCTCAACATGTCCATTTCATTCATATATATTACTTTTTTGGTACTCTATATATTAGTTACCACAAATCAGGGAAAACATGACACTGGTCTTTTTGGGATTGGTTTATTTCACTAAGCCTAATGGTCTCCAATTGTATCCGTTTTGTTGCGAAACAGGATTTCATTTTTTATGGCTGAGTAGTAGTCCATCCTGTGTATAAATCACACTTGCTTTAAATAGTCATCAGTCGATGGACTCTGGATTGATTCCATATCTGAGCTATTGTGAATTGAGCTGCTATAGACATGGGGGCACAGATAACTCTTTCTTTCATTTGTTCTCGCCAGCAGTTAAATTGCTGTTCAGCTCGATCCTTCTGTGGCCTGTTTGTACGTTCTTTCCCAATGAGGTCTACAGTGGTTTTTACTGTAGGGCTGACTTGCCTCACTTCTGAGGCACGAGCTGCCTGCGATGGCTGCTGATTGCTCTTCAGACTCCATGTAGTTTCTTCCTCTTTGCACTCTGGCTGATGGGATTGTTCATAATCACTAGGAACTGATTGTCTTCTTCCTAACAACTGTTCTTCCCCCAGAAGCCGTTCTTGCTCAGTCTCATGGAGGTTTACCCTACCACTCAGTTCTCTATCCAGTTACTGGTTCAGAGACCACTACACAAGCATCTCTAGGCCTTTGGTGTGTCTTCTTTCTGCTGGTTACTCTCTCTGTCCACAATTCCAGTCTCCTTAAACTATGGTCTCATTTCCCTGAACAAGCATTTGTGCTTCGTTTGGGTCCCTTCCCCACGTGAGTCCATAAATTATCCACAAGAAGACAGTTTGGGTGTGGGAAAAGCTCATCTTGCTTCTTTTTTCAAAGGGATTCTAGCCCTGAGGTTTCTATTGTGCAAGATTGGAAAATTTTGCCATTTTTTTGTCCAGATTTCTGCCGGTGGCAGGATCATGATCCAGAACTCAGGTGTGTTGTTGTTGTTGTTGTTGTTGTTGTTTTAGCAATGTCTCATAAGCCCATCCGACAACTTTCATTCACATTGTCATTAGCCATAACTTAGTGACATGGCTGCTTCTACTGCAGGCTGGAGTTATGTCATTGTTTAACTGGATATACTACAAATACACACACACAAATATATACCAATGAAAATCACTTTTGTTTCATAGTGGGAGAAGGATAAATAGTACTTTCTAAATAAGCCATTTCTGCCAAAACTCTATCATATTCTTTTTTGTTATCAATGAGAATAAAACTTTCAAATAGCTATAAAATATTTTACAATATGGATGTAGCTTTTCTTTGATTCCTTCTTTGTTAATGGACATTTGTCTTTTTTTTTTTTTTTGCCACTACAAACCATACACACACACACACACACACACACACATCTATTAATACTGGAGTGATATTAAAAATAATAACAGTAAGACATGGAGCCAACCAACCACGCCTCGTTTGCTCACACGGAACAGATGCTGGCTGTAAACAAGTGGCCTGGTTAGCTAGCGTTCCAGCGAAGGCAAGCACATCCCTCCCATGTCTGTGCTGTTCTATCTATGCGACACATTCTGAGGCTGGAGAACATGTGACGAAAGGCTCTGTGTGCTTTAAATGTGAACAAATATTGTCAGATGGCTTTCAAAAATGGCTTCGATGCTTACATTTCCACCAAAAAATGTATGGAAATAACTTGTCTGTTGTGATGAACAGGATGTATTTTCACTCAAATGTTGGCGCTGTGAGAAGTGTGCATTGTTGCTTTAATTTGCACCCTTCAGTGCTGGGGAAGCAACGCAACTGTTTGCACGTATTTCCTAGTTGTCTGCACTTGTATCCACTGTCTGTCCTACAGTCTTATTTACTCTGGCTTTTCTTTAGGTTAAGGTTTGGTAATATTTTCACTAAAATCATACATGTCCTTTGTTTATACAATCACAAAGTTACAGTCAGTAATATAATGCTTTTTCTTGTATCTGTGGCTGTGTCTACTTTCTTGTTCCTAGTCTTACCTGTTTTTGTTGTCCTTTTTCTCCCGTAATCAAGCTTGATTTACTTTTATTTTCTACTTCATTGACTTAAACTTTACCTTAATTCATTCCAACTTGACTTATTTTATTCATTTATCTCTTTTTTCTTTTAAAGATTTACTTATTTACTTGAGAGACAGAGACAGGGTCAGAGGGACAGACAGGGACAGGGACAGAGGGACGGACAGGGACAGGGATAGAGAGAAACAGAGACACAGACACAGAGGCAGAGACAGACATAGACAGACACAGAGAGAGAGACAGAGACAGACAAATACAGATACAGAGACAGAGAGGTCTTCCATCTACTGGTTCACTCCCCAAATGGCCGTGACAGCTGGAACTGAGCAACCTGAAGCCAGGAGCTAGGAGCTTCTTCTAGGTCTCCCACACTGGTGCAGGGGCCCAAACACTTAAGCCATCCTCTACTGCTTTCCCAGCCATCAGCAGAGAGCTGGATCAGAAGCAGAGCAGCCAGGACTCAAACTGGCACCCGTAAGGGAAGCCAGCACTGCAGGCAGATGCCCAACTTACTGTGCCATAGCACCAGCCTCTCATTTATCTTTTCAGAAAGATTTATTTATTTGAAAAGTAGAGTTTCAGAGAGAGAGAGAGATCTCCCATCTGCCAGTTCACTTTCCAACTGGTCACAACAGCCAGGGTTTGGCCAGGACAAAGCCAGGAGCCAGGAACATCTTCCGGGTCTCCCACATGGGTGCAGGGGCCCAAGGGCTTGGGCCATCTTTTACTGCTTTTTCATATGCATGAGCAGGGAGCTGGGTGAAAAACTAAGCAGCCAAGACTCAAATTAGCACCAGAAATGGGATGCAAAGATTTTAAGTAGCAACTTAACCCACTGTGCCACAATGCTGGCCCCCATTTATATTTTCCTAAGATGAATACTAAATTCTTTTAATTTTTAAAAAAACAAGTGCTGTAAGTTTTCCTTTGAGTATAAATTTTGCTGTGTGCATATATAGGTAGCAAATAGTTCTTTTGGGGGCCAGTGTTATGGTGTAGCAGGTAAAGCCACCACATCTCATATAGGTGCTGGTTCACATCCAGGCTGTTCCATTTCCAATCTGGCTTCCTGCTAATGGCCTGGGAAAAGCAGCAGAAGATGGACCAAGTACTTGGGCCCATGCAACCACATGGGAGACCCAGAAGAAGTTCCTAGCTCCTAGCTTTGGTCTGGCCCAGAGCTGGCCATTGCAGCCATCTGGGAGAGTAAACCAGCAAATGGAAGATCTCTCCCTCCCCACCCCCAACTCTCCCACTCTTTCAAATAAATATTTTTAAAACAGGCAAAGTCACAGAGGGAAAGACGGAAAGAGAGGTTTTCCATCTGCTGGTTCACTCCTCAAATGGCTGTTAACAAAAGCGGGGAAGCGGCAGCAAATCTGGGAAGGACCAGGGAAAGAAAACGGCATCCGGTGTCATTCCTCCATGAGTGGGGGAGCGACAAGCGGTTCCGTGACTTGGATACGGACTGCTGGGAGAAAGCCGGGAAGGAGAAGGGAGAAAAATAAAAGCCGCGAGGAAGCTAGGCCATAGCGGAGACGAAAGCTAGGCCGTGATTCGGAAAAGCCGCAGGGGAGAGAGAGACAGAAACAAAAAGCCGCGAGAAGAAAGCCACGGGGAGAGAAAGACGAAAAGCCACGGGAAAGCTAGGCCGTAGCAGAAACAAAAGCTAAACTGTAGCAGAGACGAAAGCTAGGCCATGATTCGGAAAAGCCGCGGGAGAGAGAGAAAGAAAGCCGCGGGGGAAAAAAGCCGCGGGGGGAGAGGAAAGCGGAATAGAGAGAAATAAAATAGAGAGATTTAAGAAAGCCTCCCCACAACATGGCGACGAGAGGACTTGGATTAGGACTGCCAAGGGCGATAAGCACCTGCGGGCAACTCTAGCAGAGCAGAGTATGCGCCGTGGGGCACCAAAGACAAGCACGTATCAATGCCACAAAGAATAAAAAGAAGGGGGATCTGTGGGCAGCAGGGTCCGTCTCCCGCAACATGCCAGGGCGCCCGGGAGACAAATAAGTACTGAGACTGTGGACTGAAACTAACTCTATGCGTTTGATCTCCCACCATATGGCGCTGAGAGGGAGTAAACAAATCTTACACAGCTGCTTTGTCAATCAGCTGATTCCTGATCCAACCTCTGATTGGAGGAGAACGGCGTGCTCAGCAGGTGGGCAGCAGAGCACAGATTGGTGGGAGAGGACTATAAAAGGGGGAGAGAGACAACATGCAGGGCCCCCTGAGAGAGTCGGTCGGAGAGCTCATTGGTGCCACTCCTCCACGGAGGTGGGGGAGCGGCAGCAAATCCGGGAAGGACCAGGGAAAGAAAACAGCGTCCGGTGTCATTCCTCCGCGAGTGGGGGAGCGACAGTAACCTTTCCCCGTTCCTCCCGCCCCTACTCTCCCCACTCTAGAAACCACCATCATACTCTCAATTTCTGCAAGGTAATTTCTACGTGAATAGAATGCTGGACTTTCTGTGCTTGGCTTACTTCACTTAGCATAATGACCTCCAGTTCCATCCACATTGTTGCAAATGACAGAATTTCATCCTTCTGCATGGCTGGATAGTATTCCCATGTGCTCTTGTACATTTTCTTTACCCAGTCATCAGCTGATGGAGACTGGGGCTGTTTCTACTTCTTGGCTGTTGTGAGTGGTGCTGTAACAAACACGGACATGCAGATGTCTCCTTGAGAGTCATTCCATCACCCAAGTAGTGGGTTTGTGGGATCCTATGGCAGACCTAGTTTCAGTTTTTCAAGGAACTGCCATACTGTTTTCCACAGCAGCTGTAGTATTTGACATTTACACTGACATTATACAAGGGTTCCCTTTTCTCTGTATCATTTGCCCACACTTGTTATCTTCTTTTAGATAATCTAACATGAGTGTGGTGATTCCTGTTTGTAAAAATTCTAATTCTATGGGGACTGTAATTAGAGTGTTTTTTAAAAAGATTTAGTTATTTGAAAGTCAGAGTTGCACAGAGAGAGAAGGAGAGGCAGAGAGAGAGCTTCCATCTACTGGTTCACTACCCAATTGGCTGTAACGGCCAGAGCTGCACCAATCCAAAACCAGGAGCCAGGAGCTTCTACTGGGTCTTCCACCAAGGTACAGTGGCCCAAGGACTTGGGCCATCTTCTACTGCTTTCCCAGGCTATAGCAGAGAGCTGGATTGGAAGTGGAACAGCCAGGTCTCAAACTGGCGCCCATGTGGGAATGCCAGCACTGCAGGAGGCCTAATCTGCTATGCCACAGCGCCTGCCCCTTTTCTTTTGTCTTTCAAGACTATTTTTTCCTTCTCCCTTCCCCATCTGCCCTCGTCTGTAAAGGCACTGATCCCATTCATGCAAGTTCTTGCCCCATGACCCAATCTGCTCTGCTATAGGTTGGAAATGAGTTTGGATGCTCAGTGTTTCCCAAAGGCCCATGTGTTAAAGACTGGGTCCCCTACATCTTATGTAAATGGTACTAAGAGCATGGAAATGACATAATCATGGTGTTTGGAGGCGGGGCCTCAAGGGGTGATTGCACTGCATTCGGCCGTTTGGGTGGAGCCCCCATGAGTAAGTCCTGTTGGCTTTGGACAGATGTGCACGTGCTCTGTACCACCTCAGGATGCTGCCAGCAAGCACGCTCTCGCCAAACACCAAAACAGTGCAGCCAGACACGGGCCACGGAACTTCCAGAACTGTAGGCCAAAATAAGCCTCTTCTTCCCTAAGTTAGCTTTCTCGGGTCTTCCATTTTAGTAACAAATCTGACCAGCGCTCTGTGCAAAATGGCTCCCTTTCTAATTCCATCATCTTGGTGGATCATATGAACACTCAGACCTTAGCACTTGCCACGAGTATTTTCACGTTTCATGGGGTGACATGGTCTGCAATCGTACCTATTTGCAAGTATCTTTTCTCTTTCCGTCTGACCAGGATACCGTGGCTGGTGTAAGGTTGCTTAGTCACAGGCCTCTTGGTCGCTGTGTGTGGGATTACTGCAGTGCCCTCCAACTCCCAGTGTTGCTGATGATGCAGTTCTCCTCCTCTTCTCTTTGAGAATAACTTGATCTTGCTCGTGGGAGTTCCTAAGATTGCTTTTTATCACCAGATTTTAAGAATTGTACTAGAATTAGCCTAAACTGTATTTTTTCATCAATCTTGACTGGCACTCAAAGCAATTTATAAGCTCAACACTCCATCCAACCCAGGAATGTTTTCTCTGTCATTAGTCAGTGAGGCCTTGCCTCCTTCTTGTCTTTTTTTAGCACTGGTTATTTGCATATTGGCTTTCCTAGTATTATCTCCAGACTTTTCCTCTTGTGATCCCACTCTTTAACATTTGTCTCTGCACTTCAGTCTCTTCCATCTGACCTCCCACTTTCCTAGTCTCATGCTACCCTAAAATTCATGTTATAAATTTTTAGTTTAAAAATGTTCTTAGATCTAGGAAATATTTTGCAGGTGCTCTTATTTTGGTGTGCTAATTTCATGTCCAAATTATCTTTCTGCAGTTGCAGTTAGCGAAGGGCTTACTCGGAATGTTTGCTTGTTCCTCCCTCCCTCAGAAACATATGCTTATTTGTAGTCTTGGGCTGGCTGTGATCCTCCGCCTTCAGCTGCGGCAGACTCCGGATTCGCAGCCAGGAGCGTCAGGGAGGCAGGTTGTTGCCCAGCTATTGTCAACGGCCACGGAGAAGCCACTCTCCCTTCCCTCAAGCTCTCCCGGTGGTGGGTGCCGAGAGGACCTACCTGCAAGACCGTGTCTCCTGCATCAGTGATGTGATCCTGATCACACTTGCCAGGTTCCTCCACTATAAAGGGTACCATACCATTATCAGTTCCACTCTTTAACATCTTTTACTCCTTCACTTTATGCCTACTATTTCCATTTGGTTGTTTAAAAATACCTCGTTTCACGTTGGTAGTATCTACCCTTAGGTCTTGTACTATATTTATTGTTGTAAAGTTCTTGATTTTTCTGTTCTTTTGTGTTAATTTTCTGCTGTAGCAGTTTTAAACCTCAGGTGTGTGGTTCTAAGCTCTATCTCCATGGGGTGTGTGACTGCTGTGGCTGGTAATGTGCTTTGGGAAAAGGACAGCTGTCCAGGTCAGCCCTGGTGAACTTGAAGATAGAAAGGAGGTGAGCCTTAAATAGGAGAGCGAGCCCCAGCATCACAGATCCACAGCCATTTTACCATTTAGCAATATCCCTATCTTGCAGTTCCTTAATGAGCTAATTTACCTCTGATCCCTCAAATGGAAAAATCATGTTGAGATGGGTGATGATGACACTCCCTAGGCTGTCATCTACTGGCTGTGAGGATCTGAAGGGGAAGATGCTTGAGGCTTCCTGGTCCCTGTCTGTTGGCCTCACTAGGCTCTGTCCTGCCTTGGTTTTTATCCCTAGCACCATCTGGTTCTTGCCTTTAATTTCTGCAGGAGGTAGTAGTCAATAATGGATCCAAGGGGGGAGGCATGATTAGAACAGCCCCTGACACAGCATCCTACAACCATACCAGCTACCAGCTGCCCTCACACCAGGTCAAAGCCTCTCCATTGCCCCAAGGACTTTCCCTGTCTGTGTTGCTAGATTTCAGCTTCTATTTCTAGTTCCTCTAGGGTGATTTTGGAGAAAGGAGCTCTTGTTGTTTCTTGGCAGGAACTAGAATGTATTATTTTTGGTACAAAATCTTTAGAACATGTAGTCCATGGAGGTAGGAGAATAAATCCTGTTAAGGATTTGGTCTTTACCCGAAGAGCCACTGAAGATTAAGATGGGTGATGACATCAGATTTTACTTTGATGAGATTACTCTGGCAACTATGAATATTTGTCGATCAGATTAAAGGAGAGCCAGAGTCAACACAAGGAAACAGTTAGAAGGTCCTTAGGGTTGCCCAGGTGAAAGATAAACGGTGGATTAAAGCAAGGTGATGGTAGAGATGAAGAAAAGTAGATGAATGCTACAGTACTTGTGTAAACTGCTGGATCTTGATGATAGACTAGATTTATAAGGCAATCACAAAAATAGAAAATAGCAAATTTAATACTTACATTTTGGGTTGGCATAACTGAATGGACATCTTTTTTTTCTTTGGGAGAATGGGAAGGGAATGATCAGTTTTGAGCATGTGCACTTGAGACGGCTTTGAAATACCCTGAATAGATAGATGTCAAGCTGAGCATACAGGCTATGGGGTTCAGAGAAGACAGCTGAGCTAGATAGGTGACTGGTGTTTATAAATGGATGAAGTGGCCTTGAAAGTTCAGAATGTGAAGACAGGCTGGGAATGAGCTTTGAGGAACTCAACATTTAATGGCTGTGGTGCACAATGGGCTTAAACTGTGTTGAAGCTGCACCCTCCAGGACCCAGCATGCGACTGTATCTGGAGACAGGGCCTTTAAAGAGGTGATTAAGGTAAAATGAGACCACTATAGTAGGCCCTACTCCAACCTGAGAAGTGTCCTTGTCCGAAGAATGAACAAGCTGGCGCCACAGCTCACTAGGCTAATCCTCCGCCTTGCGGCGCTGGCACACCGGGTTCTAGTCCCGTCGGGGCGCCGGATTCTGTCCCAGTTGCCCCTCTTCCAGGCCAGCTCTCTGCTGTGGCCAGGGAGTGCAGTGGAGGATGGCCCGAGTCCTTGGGCCCTGCACCCCATGGGAGACCAGGAGAAGCACCTGGCTCCTGCCATCAGATCAGCGCGGTGCGCCAGCCGCAGCGTGCCATCCGCAGCGGCCACTGGAGGGTGAACCAACGGCAAAGGAAGACCTTTCTCTCTCTCTCTCTCTCCCTCTCTCACTGTCCACTCTGCCTGTCAAAAAAAAAAAAAAAGAATGAACACACAGACATCAGGGATGTGCATGCACACAGCAAAGACCAGGTGAAAAGCCAACAGGAGGGCGGTTGTCAGCGATCTACAAACCAAAGGCCTCGAAAACCAAAGTCTGTGCATCGCATCTTGGAATTAAGGCCTCTTGGAACTGTGAGGAAGTAACTTCCTGGGGCTCAAAACACCCAGTCTGTGGCACTGTTATGGCAGCCCCAGGAAACTAATACTCTGGGTTAAAAGATTTGGGGGGGAGATGCAATTTGTGAAGATAGAAGATAAGCTCCTAGAGGGTTTTTGTTTTGTCAGAGTATCTTGTCACAGAAACCATGGCAAGTATTTCAACAAGGCGGAAACGGTCTACAGTGCTGAACTCTGCTGAGTTCAAGGTGAGACCTGAAAAAGATCCTCTGGCTCTCGTGACTTGGAGGTCACCAGGATCCGTAACAAGGACTCTTGGTGGAGTGACACGGCAGAAAGAGGTGAGTGGCAAGGGAAGAAAACCATGAAGACAACTTCCCTGAGACTGGGCCGTGACAGGCAAGGGGATGGGGCATTAAGATTTTTTTTTAATGAGAGACACTTGATCTAAGTGTGGGCAGAGAGGAACAGTTGGTCATTTTCTGGCTGGTGGAGGGTCCTTGGTTTTTAGGCAATCCTTGCTTCCTACTATAAAATGTCAATTTGACTTACCCTATAACTAGTGCCATTTACTGTCACTTGGTTGGCTGGTGTTCTATTTTCAGTGTGGTGGTGGGTCTCACTTTAAAGCCATTGGTATTTTAGTGACAAGTTAGGGAGAAAATTCAAAGGGCAGTTGC
This sequence comes from Oryctolagus cuniculus, assembly GCF_964237555.1. Classification (NCBI taxonomy): domain Eukaryota; kingdom Metazoa; phylum Chordata; class Mammalia; order Lagomorpha; family Leporidae; genus Oryctolagus; species Oryctolagus cuniculus. The sequence continues at coordinate 49,978,508 of NC_091438.1, forward strand.
TACTCTCTAGAAAAAATGACAAGTCTTCTCCTGTATTTCCAAGTTTTATGTTGAAATACTTAAGCCATCTGGAGTTTATGATATAGGGTGGAAATCTTTCCCAAAACTGATAGCCAGTTATTTCCAGGCCATTTTAATTCAACATATACTTTGAGTATTTACTAATTGTTTTGGGTGCTACAAAATATGAGCTAATCTTAAAAGCCTCAATACCTAGGCAACGGTTAAGTAAATTATCCCAAAGAGTGCAACAGGAGGTGCAACACAGTAAATTTCAAAAATCCAGCCAACAGCACCAAGTGGTAATGTAGGAAACTGCAAATTATGGGGGAAGGTAAGTAGGGCTTCAGTGAGTAGACAGCCCAACACAGAATACACACTGGCCTAGAGACAGTTTCAGGCTCTAAAATGGCTGACTCAAGCTATATTTGAAGAAGTCTAACTTAATAAAGATCGGAGGCAAAAAGTAGAAGTTGTAGGTTTATTACAAGGTAAAGTCTATTTAAAAAACCTTCAAGAGATTTTACATAGAAAGTTTCAATCCACTCGTATTCTTCACTATCTCAATGAGCAGGGTTTAATACAGATGTTTAGGACAGTGTTACCATTTGAACAGGATATGGCTCAAAGGCATTTAAATCCCAAAGTCTTTTGTTAATGGCTAGTAGATCAATGTTAATGGTTCATGGAGACTTGATCTGAGGCAGCACAACCAGAGATCTATAGGTCACTGGGGTTTGTGCCCTTAAGGTAGTTCTCAGGAGAGGGTTGGTGGCATAAGCCAAGTGTGCTTCCTCACTTGCCACTGTAATCGTCCCTCTGCAGAGTTCCACTATCCTCATCAGACAGCAGACTAAAGGGATCTTTAGTCTTGGACTAAAGATCTTGGACTGTGAACCTCCAAACTAAGCCAAAATAAACTTCCTTCCTAAGTAGTGTCTCTCAGGTACTTCAGTTAAAGTAATAAAAAGCTGATGCAGATAAAATGCTCATCTGTGAGTAAAATTTTGTGCTGTCCTCAGAGGGAAGGGCTGGATGGCATCAAAGACGTGTGTGGAAGAAAAAGAACATCTCTGGGATCAACAGAGTAGGTAGCTTCTTTTCTTTCTTTCCAAACAACAATACCTCTTTGATGGGAAGAGTGAGGGATTATAAAAGAGAAGAAAGATTTTCAGGGACGTAGGAGGGCAGTGAGGAGGTGGGCAAGCAAGGCAAAGGGTGGCGCTGCTTCAGGCAGAATGTGCTCTGAGGGTTTTTGGATCTCTAGTGTTGTTTTCCCTACTTACCAGGAGGCAAGGATGCATGGTCCCAGACAGAAAAAGCCCATCGGGCTGCAGCACAGCAGACAACTCCCTCAAATGGTCAGCTGTGTTCCCTTTAGTTCCTTGCTACAAGGCTTCTCTCACATACCCTGAAACATCCCTAACTAGTTCTATGTACTCTGCTATCAGAAATGAGAACAGCATTCTAGAAGGGTCTACAGCTTTTGCAGAGTACCCAATAAAGCTTTCTTTGCATTTGCTAACATCTCACCTATTTGCATTTACTTTGCTGTGTTATTCAGAAGCACCTTGTAGTTCAAGTTAGGTTTCACTATATTCTTCCTTTTTCAAATTCTGATTCTGGCTCTAGTTGCAGAAGAAACTTAAGATGCAAGTCAAGAGGTTAAGGGCTGGTGGGAAGAGGAGTAAAGAAATACAAATGTATGATCTGATAAGTCTCCTTATGATTGAAGGGTGAAGGAGTCAAATACAACAGGAAAACCTAGTGCTAAAGGAACTACCTGCTTTAGAAAGTCATGGTTCTGGCTCCAACTGCAGTAGCTAATAGCCAGGATGGGTCCCCTGCACTGCAGGGTGAGAAGAGGCATTTATGGCACTCTGGGAGTTGAGGGCCTCAAAGCAGCAGCAATCAATAGTCAGCCCACTCTGACACTTCCAAGAAAGTGTGAAGAGCCACAACTTACAAAGTCTTCCCTCAGTACTTCTCTGGTGGTTCTTGGTCCTCTACCCTCTCAAATTCCACTTGTCACCTTGTGCCAGCTTTGTGTCATTTTCATAATTGATTTCTCACAGCTAAACTGCATTAGGCGGGTAGGAGAAGTCACATTTGACCCACCTCTAGGTCACCGTGCTTTCTTCCAGACCTCGATGTGCTGAGCAGTCCAAAAAGAAGGGGGTAGGGAGGAGTGCCACCTGTCTAGTTCAAGAATCTTTCTTCTCAGCCTCCACCCAGGTCCTGTCTTTTGAAGGCATGGAGGGATGAAGGTGCTTCCTTCTCCCAGAGCCACCTTGTACTATTACTTCTCCCATCTCCTTAATCCAAACAGCCCTTCTCTCTGTAAAGGAGGGGAAGCAAACTAGATGTAGGGGAAATAAAGCAATGAAATTCTTAGAGGTAGAACATTTATTATTATGCAAGTAGCAATGCAAACTGGGGCCCAAGGGCTTTCCAAAACAGGAGATTTCATGGAAAATGTGTATTATCTTTTAATTCTACTTTCCATGGACTTTCTGAAGTAAGCTGGTAAATTGTGTGTCCCTGTATTACAGGTACCAAATCAGAGTAATATACCCAGCAGAATAAACTCAGGATTCAGAAAACAGACCGTCTCAGAGGGCCACCAGATCTTGACTCCTTGCTGAAATACTCTGACAGTAGCTCTGGGAAAATATCTTATTAGCTGTTTGCTGAAAACTGGATCTGATGCTGGGCCAAATGTTAAGGCACCAGCTGTCTGGAGGAGGAAGAGGAAGACTGTGAATGAAGGGCAGCAGCCTTGCTTCTAGGAAAATAGTATCTGAAGAGGATGGTCAAGGAGGCTATTTCATCACGTAAACTGATGTTACCAAAACTGGCAGGTCTCTAGTTCAGAATTATTGTGATAACTACTCCAGTATTGTACCTTAATTCCCTTTCACCACATCATAAATGCGCCCAACAGTACCATTGTTATGTGATGCATTAAAACTCGTCTAATTATGCAAGTACATAAAACATGACTTCTCACCAGGCTTCACTAGTGATTTAAGTGTCTTGAAGAACATCACTAAGTGGATATATCTCAGTAAGTAAAAAAGATGGAGTTTCTGTATGACTGTAAGATATGAGGATCAATTCAGTTCTTTCTGGTGATTTTGGACTTAGCAAAATAATTCAAATAATGCTAACATATTGAAGAGGTCACCAGAAGAAAATACTGGTTTAGCCAAAGTAGATTATAACTTAATGATCAGAGTGAACTTCACATACTGCCTTGTAACAACACATCCAAAAGGCTCAGAAATAAAATAGTTCACTGATTTAGGTAAAGGGTTTGTTTTAGAATGATGGGCTCAGAATTAGGCTTTGGGCCGGCGCCACGGCTCACTAGGCTAATCCTCCGCTTTGCGGCGCTGGCACACCAGGTTCTAGTCCCGGTCGGGGCGCCGGATTCTGTCCCGGTTGCCCCTCTTCCAGGCCAGCTCTCTGCTGTGGCCCAGGAGTGCAGTGGAGGATAGCCCAAGTACTTGGGCCCTGCACCCCATGGGAGACCAGGAGAAGCACCTGGCTCCTGCCATCGGATCAGCGTGGTGCGCCGGCCGCAGCACACCGGCCACAGCGGCCATTGGAGGGTGAACCAACGGCAAAGGAAGACCTTTCTCTCTCTCTCTCTCTCTCACTGTCCACTCTGCCTGTCAAAATAAATTAAAAAAAAAAAAAAAAAAGAATTAGGCTTTGGTCCACTGATTGGAAGAGTCGCTAAGGAAGTGATGTGAAAAAGATTCAACACAAGGGAATTTCAAAAAGTTCATGGACAGGTGGAATTAAGACAGTTGATGGGGTTAAGCAGCTGCCTGGAATGCCCACAGCCCCTATTAGGGTGCCCACTGAGTTCTGGCTACTGTGTTTCCAAACCAACTCCCTGCTAATGCATGCTGAGAGGCAGTGGATAAGAGCTCAAGTGCTTGGCCCCCTGCCACATACATGCGAGACCCAGATGGAGTTCTTCAGCCTGGCCCAGCTCTGGCAGATAATAGATCTTTTTTTACCTCTCTGTTGCACTGCCTTCCAAGTAAATGCAAGTTTATTTTGCTACATAATAAGACTTTTGTATGTATAAATTTAAAATTGTTTTTTGAACCCAAATACTTAACTTCATTTTCCATGAACTTTTTGAAGCTACCTAGTACATTACAAAATGGCAATTGTTCCATTACTTCTCCCCTACACGTATCTTTTAATCTGCAGGCATCCAGGAAGGTTTCGGTGTATACATTAGATACAGACAACTTGGAAAGTGTTGGCTTGTGGCTCCCTAAAGAAGAGTAGAAGGAAGAAAGTGGCAGGAGAGGGTACGGCCTTGGATGACAGAACAGCACCAGAAAATGCACCAGATTATCCCCCTTGAGCTGAGAAAACATACCATTAGATAACACACAAAAGGATACATGTAAGTTGGGATGCCTCGTGCTGCCAAGTGTTTCCGAATAAGTCGCTCAGTACCATACCAGTTAAAATCTTTTGTGGCATGTCCAATACGTGGCAGATGAACACTTGCTATTAAAAAAAAAAAAAAGAGATCATGACATCTTCACTCATCAAAAGTTCATTGATGGTTACAAAATACACACAGGAGAAAATAACTGAAAGTTCCACTCAAAGAATACAATCACAATGCCAAAAATATCTGGGGAGGGACTGTAATAGGGGAAAAAATGAGTAATTCTATTGAGCACAAGGAGCTGGAGGCTCTGCGAATAAGGAGATGGAAGATGATTGATGGTGGAGTCACAATTAAAATAAGCAACGAGTATCTAACAAGCTAATCAATTCCATAAACATTGAAACACTTGGTTTAGAAGCTAAACTCAACTCCTTTGGCAGACAGTGTATGTTACTGGGGACTACGTCTCTCCAAGGGCAGAGACAATAAACAGCACATGATCAAGTTACTTCATCTGCCCTGCTCTGCTTCCTCATCTGTCAAATCACGATAAAAATACCCAGCAGATGGCGATGGTCCGCAGAGATAATGGGTATAAAAATGACTCGCAAAGGAAAAGCTGTAAAACAAAAGCTGAGGGGTTTCTTACTCCCGTGGTTTACCCTCACCATGCATGCTGAATGGGGTCTTAAGACTTCTCACCTCCCTTCCAAACTTAAGTCACAGTTCATTGACACCTGAGCAAGGTGTTAAAAGTTTACCTTTCTTTTTCTTTGCTGCTAAAAATATCTTCTTCAGGCCCTCTTCCAGGGCTGCCATCTTAATGCCAGAAAGGACATTGGAGCGATCACGGTGCTGAGCCACGACCAAGGCCAACTAGGAAGAACAACCATTAAAGGAGTGCCATGAGACAGCTATGTGGCCACCTGAGGGACCTGCCCATGGAGGGGACACAGCCCTTTATGAATCCAGCTCTTGATGTTCTGCCTCCTCTACCCTACTAAATGTCTGCCCTCATGCCCCATCATTTCCATTCTGATTTTCTGGTAACTTTATGTAGGCCTTTCTTCCTTTTTAAAATGACATTAAGGGGCTGGCGCTGTGGAGCAGCAGGTAAAGCCACCGCCTGCAGTGCCAGCATCCCATATGGGTGCCACTTTGAGTCCCGGCTGCTCTACTTCTTTTTTTTTTGACAGGCAGAGTGGACAGTGAGAGAGAGAGACAGAGAGAAAGGTCTTCCTTTGCCGTTGGTTCACCCTCCAATGGCCGCCGTGGCCGGCGTGCTGCAGCCGGCGCACCGCGCTGATCCGATGGCAGGAGCCAGGAGCCAGGTGCTTTTCCTGGTCTCCCATGGGGTGCAGGGCCCAAGCACCTGGGCCATCCTCCACTGCACTCCCTGGCCACAGCAGAGAGCTGGCCTGGAAGAGGGGCAACTGGGACAGAATCCGGCGCCCCAACCGGGACTAGAACCCGGTGTGCCGGCGCTGCTAGGCGGAGGATTAGCCTATTGAGCTGTGGCGCCGGCCCGGCTGCTCTACTTCTAATCTTGCTCTCTGCTATGGCCTAGGAAAGCAGTAGAAGATGGCCCAAGTCCTTGGGCCTCTGCACGCACGTGGGAGGCCCGGAAGAAGTTCCCGACTTTGGATTAGCATAGCTCCAGCTGTTGCAGCCAATTGGGGAGTGACCAGTGGATGGAAGACCTCTCTGCCTCTCCTTCTCTGTGCAACTTTTTCAAATAAATAAAACGATATTAAAACCAGAGTCCAAAGCATGTACTTCTTCCCCCTTTAACTAAAAAAATTATGTTTATATATGTATAGAAATATGCATAACTATTTCCTCAAACATTTATCATTTCTATGGTACAAACATTCAAATCCTTCCAGTTTTTGAGAGAAACACAGTCCATTATCTACTGCTGCTCTACTGTGCAACAGAAAATCAGAACTTCTTATCCATATCTAACTTTATAATACAGGACCATCAGTCACACTCTCCCCAGCCCTGGCAACCCCCGTTACACTGTCAACATCTACAATAAACTTTTCTAGCCACCACATGAGTGAGATTGTGCAGTTCTCGTCTTTCTGTGCTGGCTTATTTCACTGAATGTGATGACCTCTAGGAGTTGCATACGTGTTGCTGCAAATGACAAGATTCCATGCTCCGTTATGACTGAGTGGCACTCCATTATACAAATGTACCACATGTTCCTCACCCACACATCAGCTGACGGACAGCTGGGTTGGTGCCATCTCTTGGCTATTGTGACTAGTGCTACCATAAACACAGGAGTGCAGATGTCTCTTTGGCTGATCTCCTCTCTCTTGGATATATACCCGCGAGGAGGACTGCTGGATCATATGGTAATTCTATTTTTAATTTTCCAGGAACCTCCATAGTGAAAAACATTTACTTTGTAAATGCTCTCAAGGGTAAAGAATTTTTCAGAATCTTAGGAATTAACAGGACTTGGGAGGTTCTTGTATCCAAGCCCTCCAACTGATGCCAGAGTCAGTCTACAAGCCCTAGACAAGCAGTCATTCCATTCTGTTCAAACAGTTCCCAGGAGGACAAAATGCCAACTGTCTCCCTACACAAACCTAAGTGGGACACAGCTGAGGGTGGCAAGGGGACTTCTGGGGTAACATTGTTACAATCCCATCAGACACGGCCCTGGGCTTGCTGTAAACCATTTTCTTGAGTCACCGAATGCGAAGTTTCTCATGCATAAACTGTGACACTCTCATTGCTTAGTATTTTAGAAAGTACTGAGTGAGTGACTAAACAAAAGGAACCATTTTGTTGTTGGCCACATAGACCACCAACCTCAAGGGGATGGGTCTTTCAGCCCGGTGCCTAAATTTCTTCTTTTGCAACTCAGTAAGATTTGGCTCAAAATTCAGTATGGATTCAGGCCCTGGAAAAAGCTAGGCAGGAGTGTTAAAGCTCCTACTAGGCCTCCCGAATGACAGGCAAGCAGGAGACATTTGAGGTACAAATGCGGGACTGCAGTGTGAACAGGAAAGCTGGGTGGTTTCTCTCCCCGTCTGGCTGGCTTGAAGGCACCATCTTACACAGAAAATGTTCATATAGTGATAGAACCCTCAGTTTCAAGTCCTGTTTTCTTACCCATTCAGTGATTGCTTATTGCTCATTTCCTCTGAGCTAGTACTGTGTGGGGTACAAAGGATAAAAGAGTCTGATATACGGGAGGGTGTAGGCCAGGGGGTGGGATAGGACAGCTTCCGGGTCAGTGGGAACCTGAGGGATAGGGGAAAGGCAGTGGAAGCAGTGGGGCCAACCAGTTTGTGCTCCCCCAAAACTCAAATGTTAGACATTGTTAAGATAAGGCCTGCCCTTGGCCAGCACCATGGCTCACTTGGCTAATCCTCCACCTACAGTGCTGGCACCCCGGGTTCTAGTCCTGGTCGGGGCGCTGGATTCTTTCCCAGTTGCTCCTCTCTGCTGTGGCCCAGGAAGGCAGTGGAGGATGGCCCAAGTGTTTGTGCCCTGCACCTGCATGGGAGACCAGGAGGAAACACCAGGCTCCTGGCTTCGGATTGGCGCAGTGCGCTGGCCATAGCAGCCATTTAGGGGGTGAACCAACGGAAGGAAGACCTTTCTCTCTCTCTCTCTCACTGTCTAATTCTGCCTGTCAAAAAAAAAAAAAAAAAAAAAATTGAGGCCTGCCCAATCTGGCTGTAGTCACGAAGAGAAAATCTGGACACACAGGAAGACGCAGGGATGCACATCCAGAGGAAAGGCCATGTGAGGACACCGTGAGCAGACAGCCATCTATCCGCAAGCCACAGAGAAAAGCCTCCTAAGAACCCAACTCTGCTGACAGCCTGATCTCAGCCTTGCAGCTTCCAGAACCGTGAGGGAATACATGTCTCTTGTTTAAACTGTTGCGATGGCAGCCCTGGCAAACCAGTGCACGGTGGCAGAGGCCAATGGAGGCAGGAGAGGTTTAGAGAAGTTGATGTGCGCCAGATCTTAGCTCTGGTAAGAGATGTGATAGTTCTACTTACCAAATCTTGACCTTTGCTTCTTGACTCCTTATCATCAATAGGAAACAGAAGGACACTTCCCAGACTCAAGTCTGTAGTAACAAAGAACAGAAAGAACGTGAAGGTCACTGAAAGGGGACCAGTCTGGTTGCTCTGTACCTTGCCTTCCTTTTCCAGATCCACTTGGGTTTCAACCCCAACGCCCTTCAGAATATTTCACAGGCTTTTCTCCCTCTTCTGGCCTTCGTCAACACCTCAGCCAGGTACTCATGCACATATCTGAGTGCTAGTGATTTCCTAATTCAATGCCCTTCCAGTGTTACCAATACAGTATCCCTGTAGGCACTGGAGAGAATGCAAAACCAGAGCTCCTGGGGGCTGGGCAGGGAGCGCAGTGGGCTAAAATTCCTTTGAAACTCTTGGTTTGTCTCAAATCATTCAAATATTGCATTCTATTATATCTATATAGCTACTAGTATATACTTTCCCTGTCCCATCTAAATCAAATAATATGATGCTCTAGGTTAATGTATTACTTTAATTCTATGGCTTTACATAACTCAGTTTAAGCTTTTTGTCCAAAAAAAAAAATAGATGGAAAAAATAGATTAGAAACTCCATCTTTTAAGCCATTCTAAAATACTGGGTCTGCTATACCATTCCAATCTCCCAAAGGACAGACTGTTACCCATCGGTACAGTAGGTGTTCTGGTGTTACAAGAAAGAGACACAGTGAGGGAGCCTCACGCCATTTCTACCTGTTCACATTCATCCCGTATGTTCTGGCCCAAAATAATGTTCACTGTCTTCAGGAAGTCCACAGTCTCATCTACTCTGCAGAGCCCTATTTCAGCCCTCCTTCAGAGGAACGTGCACACGCATCGCCACCTCCTCGGAGAGCACTCAGACCTCAAGTCCATGCAGTCAGGTCTTAGTCTTCACGTTCCCTTCAAAGTGCTCCAAGGTCATGTGACTGTGGAACAAATCCAGTGGCACTTCAGGGTCTGATTCTGTAGGCCACTTCTCCTCCTTGTACCTCAAAATACTAGATTCTCAAGGTTCTCACATTTCCCTGATAACTCCCCCTGTGTCTTCTTGCCTCAGCTCCTAAGTGGAGGTGTCTTCCATGGCGTGTCCTCTGCACTCCCATTTCTCCCTCCTGGTTTCTAACGAGGACTCCAAACAGTGATTTCTTAGTCTGTGCCTCTGGCTCTGACCTTTCCTGAGTTCTCTGCTTTTCCAACTGCTCAATCGATGTCTGTTTCTCGGCTGACTATTTCAGCACGCATTCAACTCGTCCTGGTCATTTATTTTAATAGAAAGAATATTCACTATTCACTCTATATCTTTGCATCTGTTTCCACCCTACAGAACTGGGCAGAATTAGGAAAAACAAAGAAATACGGAGGATCCTTTTCTACTGGACAACTTTATTTAACCTCTCCACTCCATCAATTTTATTTCTTTTTCCATTTTATGATTCCTGAACATAAAAGGAGATACCCCTTTTGTTTCTCTATGCCAAGGGACATTACTGTTTGGCTTTCCAAGTTCTCTTGGCTCCAGATAGCTTTATTTCCATCGCCACGGTGCTGTATCCCAAGCTGCACTGACCTCCCACACTCATGTTAGCATTTTAACAGTGTGTCCACTTTCTCTCCAGCAGTCTCTGATGCTCTCATGAGATATTCCCGTATGAAGGAGGGGTGACTTGGCTAAGTAATGAAGCCATCATCATTCCACTGCTTTCAGCGTGTATGCAGAGACTGACACTTTTCACAACACTTGCACAATCATCATCCTCACCAGCGTCCCGTGAGGGAGGTGCAACAGGTATTATTCACACATTACAGATGCGATAACAGCCAGAGAGAAGGAAAAGCACGGCCTCAAAGCCACATAACAAGTAGCTAATGATGTCAGAATGCAGTCTCCAGCCAGTTCTGCTCCTCACCTGGTGCCTTCTAACCCACAGGATACTGTCCTGAGTGTCCTCCCTGTCTTGGTCCATCCCTAATCCTTCCTTCTGCCATGCTTCTTACCTTTCATTTTCCCAGCCAGCTCATATACTTTTCTTGGCTCAGCAGATCGTGTTTCCAGAGCTGTGAATAAACCACCTCTGCCCCAGCGGCCGGAGTCATCTGATAGAAGAAAAAGAAATTTTTCATCTTCGGGAAGGTGGGGGGAAGAGGCAAAGTCCAGTCCTTAATTTTGAAAAACAAATGAACACAAATAGGCTAGCAGAAGAGTGGTTTTTCAAAGGGGAGGAGGAGAAGAGTATCTGATCTCCAGGGAATATCATACAATATAGAAGTTTAAAAACAAACTACAGGGGCCGGCACTGTGGCGAGGCAGGTAAAGCAGCTGTCTACAGTGCCAGCATCCCCTATGAGTGCTGGTTCAAGTCCCGACTGCTCCACTTCTGATCCAGCTCTCTGCTGTGGTCTGGGAAAGCAGTAGAAGATGGCCCAAATCCTTGGGCCCCTGCACCCACATAGGAAGACCTGGAGGAAGCTCCTGGCTCCTGGCTTTCATTGTGGCCAATTGGAGAGTGAACCAGTGGATGGAAGACCTCTCTCTCTGCTTCTCCTTCTCTCTCTGTGTAACTCTTTCAAATAAATAAGTAAATATTTAAAAATAAACTATAAAATGTTTGGGGAGCCGGCGCTGTGGCACAGCAGGTTAAAAGCCCTGGCCTGAAGCACCAGCATCCCAGATGGGCGCCAGTTCTAGTACCGGCAGCTCCTCTTCTGATCCAGCTCTCTGCTATGGCCTGGGATAGCAGTAGAAGATGGCCCAAGTCCTTGGGCCCCTGCACCCATGTGGGAGACCCGGAAGAAGCTCCTGGCTCCTGGCTTCGGATTGGCGCAGCTCCGGCCTTTGTGGCCACCTGGGGAGTGAAACAGAGGATGGAAGACCTCTCTCTCTGTCTCTACCTCTCTCTGTAACTCTGACTTTCAAATAAATAAAATAAATAAATCTTTAAAATAAAAAAAAAGTTAAAACTTCTGAAAGATATACCAAGCCATCAAAACAAGAAAGAATTTAAAAAAAAAAAAAAAAGTAAAATCAGTGTTCTGCATAAGCAAAATCTCCATCATGCATCTGTAATTCTGAGGGGGTGACTAAGGGAGACTGGAATGGAGATGTGATACGACAGGAGAGCAAGTCGAATCACTGAAAACACAGCAACACACGACTCCCTTCTCACAGGGAAGGAACAGGAACGGTTAAGTGGCTTATCAGCATCAACACAGCCGGCTGTTACCTCGTACTTCTGTCATCCATACTATAAATATTAGTTCACGTGGACAATGCATCCGGCATCATTCCAGGCACAAAGGCTATAGCTATGGACACACACCCATACCCACAATCCCCTGTTCCCATGAAGCTTAAATGAGACAGTCACATAAATGAGTACAAACACAGTATCAGGTGTTGCTATGCGTAAGGGCAACAGTGTAGAAGGATCAAGAGTAACAGGCATGGGCCTGGGGCCTGTTTTATGTACAAGGTGAGCAGGGAAAACCTCTGACAAGCAGATGCAAACAATGCTTGAGGTAGTTATTTGAGGAAAGAGGCTTTCAGACAGAGAAAATAAAAAGCACAAATGTCGTGAGGGAAAACAGAGTTGTGTTTTTCCTCAAAGCATTCACTGTATTATCAATGTAGCCTCACTTCTCCCTCTTGAAAACCCTGGGTAAGGATAAGGCAGTGCTATCCCAGTACAGGGATAGGAAGCTGAGGCTCAGGGAGGGCGGGAAACTCCCCCGTGAATGACAGCCCTACAGTCTATCTACACATGCTATTAGAATCCAGTTTTCTGACCACACAGCACCGCACTTGGCCCAGCACCCCAAGGTCAGGGCACTGCCTCTTCTTCCCCAGTTCCTGGCACCACAAAGACTGAGATCCCTACTACTTACCTACACAGTGCACAATGAGCGCATCCTCTGCCCCAGCCTGAGGGTGGGTGACATCACCACTGACATACTTGATGGAGGTTCTGTCTGGGTCTTGGTAATCCAGCTCAGCAGAGCTCGCGTCCTCCCCAGCCTCGGCATCTTCCCCAGCCTCGGCATCCTCCGGCTCGCTCTCCTCGGAGGGCAGGCAGAAGGACTGGTAGTTGTTGGACTCCCACCAAGCCATCCTTAGCAGGCCAGAAAAGAGAAATTAACCTTCCTTAGAGCACATTTTGCACTGCTACTCACAAACGGTAACTGCCCAACGCAATCAGAAACTCGCCCTGGATCACATTTGCTGCTTATCTGTAAATAAGTAAGTCATACTGAGGACCTGCCTGCCTCCGACCACACCTCAGTGATGATCACCCACCGATGTCCCTGTTTTTAGGACAGGACTAAATGGGATAAACTACTCCTTGTCAGATCACCATAATGTCCTAAATTTTTTTTTTGTTCCAACAGAACTCATCTTCTTTGCCCATGGTCCTCTAGACTTTTAAGTAGGGTAAATGTTGAAGTTTAGTGTTTTAACAGTATTCTTTTACTAACAGGAACTACTAACTTTACAGAAGACTCCTGCACTTAAAGTGATGTTCAACTACAGACGCGCTACACGAGAGCGACTCCCTTCCCAAGTGCGGCCCTTGGTTAACAACACAAACACACTTCTTCTGGTGTTCAGCTTCTTCCTTTTTCCTCTTCTTCTCCTCCATCACCCTCTTTCTCTTGGCTGCTGCTTCCCGTCTTTTCTTCTGTCTCTCCTCCAGCTCCTCCGGGCTCAAAACCCGCTTCCTCTTGGCAGACCCCTCCACAAGGCCTGGGATGAGAACCTGCAGGGAGGACAAGATTCATAGCCAGGAAGGAGGGAGCTGCTTGCTCCTCTAGGGGTCTTAGCCATCTGTCCTACACAAAATATTTTTCTGTACATTCATGTAATATTTCATAAAGCACTGCATCTCTGTGCCACTGGCAGCAAGAGACCAACCTGCACAGCTCAAGGCATGGATACCACGATTCTGTGCTCTACAATTAATCAAAGCAGCGACATTCATTCTTTAGGATGAAGGTACTTCAGAAAAGTAATTTTTTTCCTTGATTCAAGATATAGCCTGCAGGCTGCCATTTTAAGATTGACCATTTTTAATGGAAACCTTTCTACAAAGTATTATATAATTATTTTCAATTGTTTTATTTTGAGGGGGAGAGGAGAAAGGGAGGAGAGGGAGAAGCCTAAGCCAGAAATTCAATCCAGGTCGCCTCATGAGTGGCAGGGACCCACACACTTAAGCCATCACTGCTACCTCCCTGCATCTGCAATAGCAGGAAGCCAGAGCTGGGTATCAAACCCAGGTACTCCAGGTGTTGAAAACAGCGTCTTAACTGCTGGATGGAACAGCACCGCTATAATACTTTAATTCACTCCATCTATCTATCTATCTTAAAGGCAGAGAGACATACAGGGATATTCCAACCACTGATTCTCTCCCCAAAGGCCAGGTTGAAGGCAGTCGCCAGGAACTCAATCTAGGTCTCCACAATGGTGGCAGGGACCCAGGTACCTGCACCAATACCAGGAAGCTGGGAGTTGGGAGCAGTGAGGACTGGAACCCAACTGATGACTTAACAACTCTGCCAAAGGCTCACTCCTATAATAATTTTTTCAACAGAGTATTTCAACATCACAATTACCATAATGATAACTAGCACCCAATAAGCACACACTAGTGACCCTTACATACACCATTTATGGTTTGCCATCCTCTCTCAGTGACACAGGATCACAGCTATCAACAGCAGAATATGGTATCTTGGTATGATATAATATCCCTTCAGGGGTGGTTAAAACGGATGGGCTGTTTATCTCTACATTAAAATAGTACAATCTACTCTCTTCGCTAAAATTTTTTATAAGGTTCTTATTATGTATATAATTTATTTGAGAGGCTGAGAGACAGACAAATAGCAAGCTCTCATCTCCTAGTTCACTCTCCAAAAACCCACAACAGCCAGGACAGGGCCAGGACGAGACTAGAAGCCAGGAACTCCATCTGGGTCTGCAGGGATCCATGTACTTGAGCCATCCCTGCTGCCTCCTGGGGTGTGCATTTAGGAGCACAGCCAAGGCTCGAACCTAGGCACTCTAATACAGGAAAAGAGCCTGTTTACTGCAACACCAAAACTCACACCTCTCCTTATCAATGCTTCTGAAGCCAACTCCTTGCATCAATTATACTAGGGTACAGTTAACCATGCTTACATTTCAACACATACTTATTTCTTAACAAGTCATCCTAAGAGAAAACAATGGTTTCAGCAGTTTTTGTCTTCTTTGGATAACAGTGCAGAATAACTTATTCTTTCACATAAGTTAATGGTTCTTACGCTGCCTTTGTTTCGCAGGGACCGGCCCTCTTGAGTAGTCTTCTCCAAAAGGGTTTTCTGAAGATTCACCAGTTGTTCGAATGATTTTCTGTCTTCCTTACTAGGCTCTTTGGAATAATCTTTACCTTCAAATAAGTACATGTGGTTTTCTAAGAACACAAAGATAGAAAGAGAAACGTTAGATACCAAAGAATGGATTAATGCTATTCCAAGCAATAATAAAGATGAACTCTACATGGGCTGAGACCAGCTTGTGAGGAAGGTATTCCATCTCCCACTGTGCTGACACTGATGTCTTTAGGTTCTACGTGAGATTCCACGAGTCCACTTTTCAAGGAGAGCACAGCTCAAAGCCTTTTGCTTCATCCCTCAATGGTCTGTGATTCTCTGCTGGGTCCCTCCGTACTGCTGAGTCTTGGATCACGCATCACTCATTCCATAACTACACCTCTTCTAACAAAATCTATTCTGTTTTATTCCAAGCACACTTTTTAAAACGAGATTTATTTATTTACTTGAAAGTCAGAGTTACAGAGAGACAAGGAGAGAGAGAGAGATCTTCCATCCACCGTTGTACTACCCAGCAAAGGCCAGGGTTGGGCCAGGCGGAAGCCAGGAGCCAGGAATTTCATCCAGGTCTCCCATGTGGGTGGCAGGAGCACAAGTACTTGGGCCATCCTCCACTGCTTTTCCCAGGCCACGAACAGGGAGCTAGATGGGAAGTGGAGCAGCCAGGACACAAACCAGTGCCCATATGGGATGCCAGCTTCACAGGCGGTGGCTTTACCTGCTATGACATGACGCCAACCCACAAACACACTTTTATTACTCAACTTTTTCCCCCTTTTTGTATAATATTAAAAGGACTAAGTGACCAATCTTTGAGAAAATGAAGAATTACAAAAACTATCCCTTGGATTTCTAATGGATCTCATGAACCAGCTTCATGATCCTCACGACAATCCCCATATAACCAATCCTACCTGTGAAAAGGGAAACGGAGGCTCAGACAGGAACCGAGGGGCTCCCCATTCTCACCAACAAACACAGAAGGCAGGATTTCCTGTCTAAGGCCAGGGTGCTCTTTTCAGTATATCACCTTAGACAACAGTGGAGAGGGAGCAAGCTGGCAATAATAACTATCATAATAACAAAAAGGACACTAGTGTAATCTTCAACAGCACTTTGTACTATCAGAACACTTTCAACAGCTGTTACCACACTTTGTGTTTGCAACTGTGTGGAAGAGGAAAGCAAACATCAATGGCACCATTTCACAGATGAGGACACAAAGGCTGAGTGGTCTGTACAGATGATGAATCAAGTCATGACCACCAAGACCAACCACCACAGACAGGTAGCGTGATATTCAAAGCGAGGCACATTTGACAGCACATGTCACCAAATAACGGTACCTTCTCAGCATTATGAAATCAGTTATAAGTGTGTTTTCCCTGGAGAGTATGAAAGCAAAACATTTTCATTCTCAAGAGATCAATTGCTTCACACTTGTACCCAAATCTAACCAGCTGTAATTCTAATTGGCATTTGCTAATTAAATCAGCAGGGGGCTTTCAACGAGGCGCTCTATCAACAAGTGGAAGAAAAAAGAGCTGCGAAGTGTCAAATGTGATCAACATATGTAGCTTCATACTGCATGCAATTCTCAACTTATAAACGTGTTTCAAAAACCCTGCCATTCCAGATAAAGCAACTTTGCTCTTTATTTTTCATTTGATTGCAGCTGCTTTACCGCCTAATCTTTCATATTTATTAACATTATTTTTAATCATGCTCCCTGTCTTCACTTTGCAGCCAAGAGGAGGCTGGAGCCCATTAGGCCCAGACCTTCATCTGTGTCCTTTCAGTGGGACCATTACCATAGAGTAACCCTAGACCAGGTATCAGAGACAAAATTCCCAACGTAAATGCAACTGGGGAATTCCACTGGCCGTTCAACTGAAAAAAATATAATTTTTTAGGCAGCTGGATTGACTAAGAAATATAACTATCTTTCTGAAAACTGCATTTGTATCATTTTCCAGTAAACATTAGGAAAATAAGCTGAAATTAGGGGAATGTGGAAATAGGTGTAAGCCTTGGCATTTAATATAATCAACATGTAACTGAAAAATATGACCACATGCATCTGTTTCTTTTCTCACCTGAAACCACTAAATGACAGGCAAGGGATTAAAAAAAAAATCATGGCCGGCACCGCAGCTCACTAGGTTAATCCTCCACCTTGCGGCGCCAGCACACCAGGTTCTAGTCCCGGTCAGGGCGCCGGATTCTGTCCAGGTTGCCCCTCTTCCAGGCCAGCCCTCTGCTGTGGCCAGGGAGTGCAGTGGAGGATGGCCCAAGTACTTGGGCCCTGCACCCCATGGGAGACCAGGAGAAGTACCTGGCTCCTGCCATCGGATCAGCGCGTGCGCCAGCCACAGCACGCCAGCCGCGGTGGCCATTGGAGTGCGAACCAATGGCAAAGGAAGACCTTTCTCTCTGTCTCTCTCTCTCACTGTCCACTCTGCCTGTCAAAAAAAATAAAATAAAATAAAAAAATAAAAAAAAATCATGATGGAACAGTTGATGAGAAAGTTCAATAACTGGAAAATGCAGAGTGCCTGGAAGGATAAGAACAAATTAACAAGAGCTGTGGAAGCAAAACACAAGTGCCTAGCCAAGGGTCGAGTATGAGAACAGAGAGCACCTCAATCATACGGGATAGGGAGCCTTGTATTCTGCCCAGGGCCATTTGTAACATCATTTATAACATCACTTGCAAGCCATACTACATGATCAACCTTAAAAATTAGTCCCGCCTGTGGCTGCCTTAGCAGGGCCAGACCACGTGCCTTATCCGGCCTCCAGGCCAGACATTCCCCACCACCGGGTCTAAAAGCCTAGAACTTACAATTACGGGGCTCCATTCCGTGAGAGACCTGATGGGAGAAGATCTACACACTAAATAATGGGGACACCATGAACCTCTGACTCACCCTATGTTTTCAATGTAAGTGACCACGCCTACTCCAACACCTGCCTCTTCCAAGGAAGATATAAGAGGATTTGCCTCTGGAGAAACAAGTTGCCCAATGGAAAGACCTGAAGAAGGACATCTGGGAAAGCTCACTCAAGGTGGAAGCTGGTTCACCAAACAGTAATGCTGGAATAAGGCCCAAGGGCCATATCCCTGCTTGTGCCAGAGCTGCCCGTCACTGTGTGGCACTTTACCGCCCAGGTGACCAGACCACCGGAGGACACCACACGTTTCCAAAAAACTATCAACAGAACAAGGGAGTCCAAAAAAATTTAACAAATAGTAAAAGGAAGGACAAGCAACTGGAGGAAAGATGCAATGCAGAGGAACTTTTTTTTTTTTTTAAGTTTATTTATTTGAAAGGCAGAGTTAGAGAGAGAGAGGTAGAGAAAGAGATCTTCCATCCACTAATTCACTCCCCATTTCCCCAAATGACCGTAACATCCAGGGCTAGGTCAGGCTGATGCCAGGAGCTCCTCCTGGGTCTCCCACATGGGGGCAGGGGCCTAAGCACTTGGGCCATCCTCCACTGCTTTCCCAGGCACATTAGCAGGGAGCTGGATCAGAAGTGGAGCAGCCAGGTCTTGAACTGGCACCCATATGGGATGCTGGCACGGGAGGCACAGGCTTAGCCTACTACACCACAATGCCTGCCCTGAGGAACACTTTTTTAGAAGATGTAATAAATATTGTCCTTGGAACACATTTTGAAAAGCGATAGGCCGGCGCCGCGGCTCACTAGGCTAATCCTCCGCCTAGCGGCGCCGGCACACCAGGTTCTAGTCCCGGTCGGGGCACCGGATTCTGTCCCGGTTGCCCCTCTTCCAGGCCAGCTCTCTACTGTGGCCAGGGAGTGCAGTGGAGGATGGCCCAGGTGCTTGGGCCCTGCACCCCATGGGAGACCAGGAAAAGCACCTGGCTCCTGGCTCCTGCCATCGGATCAGCACGGTGCGCCGGCCAAGGCGGCCATTGGAGGGTGAACCAACGGCAAAAGGAAGACCTTTCTCTCTGTCGCTCTCTCTCACTGTCCACTCTGCCTGTCAAAAAAAAAAAAAAAAAAAGCGATAAAAAATGTCCTCAGAGAGGACATTATGTCATTGAAATGAGGACAGGATGCAATTAAACAAGCACAGAACAAGAAAGAATTCTTGAAGAACACAAAAAGGAGTGTTAATATTAAATATAAATATTTTAAAGATAAAATATAAGAAAAATCAGAGCAGTTTTTGTAAAATAATGCCTAAATTTCAATTTCTATGTATATTCTACCAAAAACATACAGATTAACAAGGAGTCATAAAACCTACCCCTAATCCATGCCCACTGCAAAACCTGGAATCAGAAAATTACTGTGAACTTCAGTTTGCAGGGAATAGAGAAATGAGCATCCAAAACCAGCCCAACAAGCCCCAAAGCCCACATAGAGCAGACAGATGGTCAGACAGAGACTACACAGAGGGGCAGGCACTGGGGCTCGGGAGTGTCAGACTAAATGTAGCCCTCAAAGGAGGGCCACACCCCCAACTGGGAACAAAATGCGGACAGTCTGAGACCTGGTAGATGAGAGAGTAGCTGCCAAAGAACTGAAAGGAAGGGGCTAAAACACGTGGATGCAGAAACTGGAGAAGGCACTGCTTCTGGGGGCCAAAGAGAGCAAACTCAGAGGTGAGAGACATCCCTTGACAACGTTGTGGCAAAGGGGAGGAAAGAGGCAAGTGATGGAAATTCAGGATCAACAGAAATAAAAGAGGATCATAAAGTCCAAAGTCACACCAACCCCACCCCCACCAAAAACACCATCTAATAAAGAAATTGCAATTCCCTCAAGCAGTACAAGACAGTTCTCTTGTATTAAGAAGTCCACACTGAATCCCTGCTGCCACCATACAGGAAAACAGTCACTGCAAAATATCTATGGCATGTTAGGGAACATCTGTATAAAGCTACTACGTAGGAAGCAATCAGAATCCAAAATTCAAAAATGTAGAACAGAAAAGAACACAAACACAAATATCGAGCAAATTTAGGGGAGGAGGTACAAAATCCTCTCCACCTCATAGGGTATTGTGAAGGTTAAATGGAAAAAGGCACATAGCACACCACACAGTGCACACCACTGGTGAGCACACAGTGAATGCCCCAGCAAGGCTCGCTGTGATACAACAGAAGGGGAATCACTGTGTGTGGATCAGATTCTTGCAACCAAGGGAGGAATGGTACAAATTGAAATCCTTGAAATGGATACTACCACAACCTGCAGTATCATGACTCTTGTTTAAAGTTCAGCTCCAGGGGAGCAGCCAGACAAATTTCCAGTCAGTCTGGAGGAGTTCTTGGACCAAGCTGTGTCCTCTACATAGTAACAGGGCCCAAGAGCAGTAGCCACACTTCCCATGGGTACTCATCTCGCTCGTGCTCTAGCAGGGCGCGGCTGTGCCATCTGCTGTGCTCCAGCCCCAACTTACTTCCTTCCTCTTGCTCTCTGTCCCCTCCTTCTGCTGCAGGCAAGACATCAGAGACCCACTGTCCATCTTTCGTTTCTCCCAGGATGGCCTCCAGATCGACTTCATCAATGGTGCTCCCCTCAGAGGACAGCAGTTTATCCAAACCGAATTTGAGTATCTCACTCAGCTTGAATGGAGAGAAAAAAAAAAAAAAAAAACAACCATCAGGGCACGTGTCATTTGCAAAGTGGCTGAAGGACACCAGGCACATTTCTTCCCTGATGGACAGTCTTGCTTCTCTCCCCATCAGAGAGGACAGCAGCCAGGGCCGTTTAACAGGTGGCTAAGCAGAGCAGTGATGATGATGATTAGAGCTGTTGGCCTTGACAATTCTCCAATACAAAACCTTCTTATGAGCCAACATGTTTCTTGAAGGATACTAGTAATTTCATGCATTTTCTATAACACCAGTCACTGAATTTCTTCTTTGCAGGCATTTCCAGCAACCACCAGAGAAGTCAGATAACCTGTTAACTACCTCCCACTGCCAAACTCAGGAAAAAGAGGTGACTGTATGGGGCACTTCACCTCCACCATAAATGGACCTATACAGCCCACGGGCTGGACATGGCCCAGCCCTGCTACAGAAACACCTTCACAAAGGACAGTTACAACTCCTGACACCAAGCCAAAAGGCCACTTCTCAGTCTGCCTCCCTCAGGATATTCCTCTGGCACTGCACTACTGTTCCCCATCCCTCATCCCTTTCTAGGTAACACACAGTCAACTGCCTATGGCTGTAGGAACCACCCAAGAAACTTAGATAACTTTTCCTGGATTTCTCTCACTACCTCCAACTTTGTGCCTCCCTAAGTACTAACTCTGAGATTCTGAACCAAATGAGGTTCTCAGATTGGGCTTTTGTTCACATCTTGGTCTTTTAGATAGGGCCAATTCCTTTTAGATCATCTTTCTTAATGAGTGACTTTGAAATCTTAAGATCTTTTGTAATCACTTAGAAAAAAAATTGGATAATTCACATGAACATGAACATACCTGGGATGGATATATTTAGTCTTAGTATACATAATTAAGGCAACTGATTTTGGCATTTGGTACCAAAAATAGAAGAAATTCCATGTGTGTGTTAAGGATTATTCCACAGAGGGATCCCTCCTTCATCCACCACAGATCTACACTTGCCTCCCGGCTTCCCTTCTTACTTGTGATGTGTCTTAAAGACTGACGTGTGTTTATGAGCAGCAGTGCATTGCAGTCATATATATTGGAGGATGGAGGTTAGAGATTGCTTGGATCCCAGTCCTTAATCTGAGTGAACTGGGGCAAATTAGTCAGACCCTATCACAGTGTCTGATCAATAATGACCTGCATACATAAGACTATAACAGAGCTGAGAAATTCCTATCACCTAGTGGATGCAGAGCTGAAGAAGAAGCAAGAGAAAAGGAAACTGCAGAAGAAAAAGAAGGAACCCCCCCCCGCCAAGAAAAGTCACTGTGAAGAATTTAGTAGATGCTTTTGCAGACTTCTTCAAACTCCATAAAAAGTATGAACACATGGACTCCCCACCCCCAGAGAAAGGTTTTCATTAACAGAGCAATGTTCATAGTGCCTTACCTACTTACTAGTAAATCTATCATGGGAGGGGTAAAACAAGCAAACCAACCATGGACGTACGTCTGAAAGAAGGACAATTCAAGAAGAGCCTCGCTCAGGTGGGTCCCTCAGGAGGTGCCCAGAAGGTGTCACTGTCAGGAGATGACAGCTCCAGGTGTGTTATAGCCCCTGAGGACCTTCCAGTGATGCAGAAGTGGAAGACCAGGATATTGCTGGTTCTGACCCTGTGTAGGCCTGGGCTAATGTGTGTGTGTGTCTTTCGTTTTGTTTGGATGATTTATTTTATTGATTTGAAAGGCAGAGATATATATAGAGAGAGAACTTCCATCCACTTATTCACTCCCCAAATGGCTGTAACAGCCCAAGTATTTCAGCCAACTTCCACTGCCTTCCCAGATGCATCAGCAGGGAGCTGGGCCAGAAGTGGAATAGCTGAGACTTGAACCAGCATCCATATGGGATGCTAGTATTGCAGGAGGCAGCTTAACCTGTTATACCATAACGCTGGCTGGTCTACTTCCCAAATGTGTCCAACAGCCAAGGTTAAGCTGGGCTGACACCAAGAGCCAGGAACTCCATCAGGATCACCCACATGAGTTACAGGTACCCCTGTACTTGGGCCATCATCTGCTGCCTCCCAGGTGCATTAGCAGGGAACTGGATTAGAAGCAGAGGCAGGGCCGGCGCTGCGGCTCACTAGGCTAATCCTCCACCTAGCGGCGCCAACACACCAGGTTCTAGTCCCAGTTGGGGCACCGGATTCTGTCCCGGTTGCCCCTCTTCCAGGCCAGCTCTCTGCTGTGGCCAGGGAGTGCAGTGGAGGATGGCCCAAGTGCTTGGGCCCTGCACCCCATGGGAGACCAGGAGAAGCACCTGGCTCTTGCCTTCAGATCAGCGCGGTGCGCCAGCCGCAGTGCGCCAGCCATGGCGGCCATTGGAGGGTGAACCAATGGCAAAAAGGAAGACCTTTCTTTCTGTCTCTCTCTCTAACTGTCCACTCTGCCTGTCAAAAAAAAAAAAAAAAAAAAAAAAAAAGAAGCAGAGGCAGGATCTAATCCCAGGCACTCTGATATGGGATAAAGGTGTCCCAAGTGGCAGCTTAACCTCCTGCACTACAACATTCATTCCTCAATGTTTTTGCTTTGACAAAAGTCAAAAAGTTGAAAACTTTATAAAGAAAAAAGTTAGGGACCAGCGCTGTGGTGTAGCAGGTAAAGGCTGCAGTGCCAGCATCCCATATGGGCACTGGTTCGAGTCCCAGCTGCTCCACTTCTGATCCAGCTCTCCGCTATGGCCTGGGAAAGTAGTAGAAAATGGCCCAAGTCCTTGGGCCCTTGCACCACATGGCAGACCTGAAGAACCTCCTGGATTCTGGCTTTGGATCAGCCCAGCTCTGGCCATTGCAGCCATTTGGGGAATGAACCAGCGGATGGAAGACCTCTCTCTCTCTCTGCTTCTCCTAATAAATAAAACTTTAAATAAAAAAAGTTATGCTAAGTTAAAGTCAATTTATTATTGAAAATGTTTAACAAAATTCAGTGTAGCCTAAATGTACAGTGACTAAGAAGTGTATAGTGTTCGAAGTTCTAGGGCCTAGAAGCTTTATTTCTGCCAAGGGCCATTTGGCTACTTATAACATCATTTGTGGGCCATACAAAATTACCAACTTAAAAATTAGCCTCTCTTGACTCACTGAATTCTGAGTCCCACCTGCAGCTGACTTGGCAGGGCCAGATCACCTCCAGGTCTTCACATTCCCTCACCACTCAGCCACTGACTCGCCCACAGCAACTTCCTGTCCTGCTTGCTTCCATTCATGCCAAGTGTCCTATGCAGGTCATTATTGTTTCTCAAATCTTTTTATGGTATTTTTCTGTACCTTTCCATGTTCAGATACTCAAACACCACTGCGTTATAACTGCCTACAGTATTCAGTACAGTAACATGTTGAATAGGAGTGCAGCCTACGAGCTATACTACACCATCTAGGTTTGTGCAACCATACTCCATGATGTTTGCTCAACAATGACACTGCCCAACAATGCACTTCTCAGAATGCATCCCTATGGTTAAGTGACACAATGAGCATATGACTGTACTTAGGATGGAGAGAAAGAGTGTTGCTATTCACTGAAGCGGTAGGAAAAGAGCACCTCAGACAGCATTTAGCAAATAACAGGCATTCAATAAATGTTCACTCCACCTACACCTGCCTTTCTCTGTGTCGACTGTGTTCTCCCTGCAGGGTAACAATCTTGCTTCCCACATTCAGGACGTCAGAACTCCAAAATGCTTAGATTTACCAAATCAGACCACAGCTTTTACTATTGGATTCCTTTGACAAAGGAAAAAAAAATCAAAAAACAAAAAACCCTTATTTCTTTTGAGAGAAGGACACTGAGTTATTACCATCATGTTTGGAAATGGCCAAAAACTCCATATATAGAGTCTGGACAGGGAGAAAGGGAGGAGAAAAATCAGACATCAGAGCCTGAATATAATTTTCCGATAACCATGAGCCGGGTAAGAAGTCCGGCTGAACCCCTCTCAAACAGGCAATACTCTATGTTCCCACCTGTTCCAGTCTTTGGCTCCGTGGACAGGGTATGTCCACATGTTTCACAAGGATGTTCCCAGGCTTCTACATCACAGGGGTTGCCCAGACTGGGCTCCCTCCACCAGGAGAGGTCACACATCCCATTGATGGCGTTTTCTTCACTAACACCCAGAATGTGGGCCTTCCAAAGCCCCTTTACCATGCTGAATGGTGAACTTATCTCTCCCAAGGGTACACAGAAAACTGTATTTAAAAGTCTGTACAGTGTGATCTCTCTCATGCTTTCCACTACCATCTAGAATTACCTCTTAGGTAGTATGAAAACAAAATATGCAGCCTGCCCTGCTCCAATTGTAGGTAACTGTGCACATGACATCATGGTCAGCAATGAAAGAAAAAACATTACTCCCCGAGACCAAAAAATAAATAAATAAATAAAATAAACAACCAAGGTTACTCTTTCTAGCTGTAGTCTCCAAATAAATGAAACTTTGAACCTTTCCTGTAAGTTAGAGTCCCTAACAAAAACAACATGGTCCAGACATGATTGGTTTTTGCACATGTAACCATGTGATTTAAAAACTGCTCAGGCTAACTGTAAACTTGGTAACTCTGCTTGTACTACTGTGTAACTTGTTTCCCTTGTGTGTTGTGTACCTGCTGTATTTCTACCTGATAAGTCCTCTTAAGGTTTGATTTCCCTTGCAAACTTTCACAAATGAAATTCTTTCTTTTATCCTGGAGTCTTCAAAGCTCTAACAATAGTGTATGTTTGGGGTTGGTGCTGGGGCGTAGCGGGTAAAACTGCCACCTGCAGTGTCAGTATCCCATATGGGTGCCGGTTCGAGACCCAGCTGCTCCACTTCCAATCTAGCTCTCTGCTATGGCCTGGGAAAGCAGTGGAGGATGGCCCAAGTCCTTGGGCCCCTGCACTCACGTGGGAGACCTGGAGGAAGTACCTGGCTTCTGATCAGTGCAACTCCAGCCATTGCAGCCAACTGGGGAGTGAACCAGCGAAAGGAAGACCTCTCTCTCCCTCGCCCCGCCCTCTCTCTCTGCCTCTCCTTCTCCCTGGGAAACCTTTCAAATAAATAAATCTTATAAAAAAAAAGTTATGTTTATATTCCATTTTTACTTCAAACTCAAAGCCTACATCATGTCCATCTTCCTAATACTCTGCTCTCCTTTCTATGTTAATTTTTATTTCCCTCATAATCCAGGCCTAAGACCTTACAAGCCATTTTTTAATTTCGCATCTCCCTAGCTGCCCACCACCAAAGCAGCTGCCAACTCCTATCACTTCTTCTGCAGCATTTCTTACACCACACCTGCCCACTGCTGCTGCCACCTGACATGCATAACTTCATGCCTGGATCTCTCTAGCATCCTGGATGCTGTTCTTCTGCACCCAGCCCCTCGGGCAAAAGGCAAGGACCTAGGATACACTACAGCAGGGGTTCTAATTTTAACTCAAGGGCTGCTGGGGAAGAACTCGAAATCTTCCTGCAAAAGGCAGCTCCAAGAGCCTCCAAGTCAGCATCTGGTGCCCATCCACAATCCTCTTCCTCAAGCCAGTGAACTCTGGCTCTTCCATCCATTTTTCCTATGGCATAATTTTGAATTCCTGATCTTGTTCGCCCTCCTCTGAGTTTGAAGGAAGTAATATGAGTCATCAATCAAAGGGTGTGGGATCAAGGAGAAAATAGAGAATTAGTCATTATTGCTTATGCCAAGTTTTTTTTCTTTTTTTTTTTAAATCTAATTCTTCTAACAGCCCACTGGGATAACTAGAGATACCCTCATATTTTGAAAACTAAATAGAGAGTAGAGCCAAGAGGTTAAGCCATTTGCTTAAACCATACAGCCAATATAAAAGCCCATTTTCTTTATTTTATAGTCTACTGCCTTTGTGCATCCGATGCACCCCGAGCTCCTACAGCACCCTGCATGCTGTGGGTACAGGACAGGTCTGAGTTCAGCCAGGGAAGAGCGGGCAGTTAACCTTGGTTCTTTTCCTTTGCATTCCCATCCACGGAGAGCAACGCCCACAGTCTGTGACGGAGCCTGGGGTGAAGCATGCTACACTCTACCTGGAGGTCCGCCTCTGCCGAGGGTCTCTGGGCTCCCAGCGTGAAATGGCCTCCTTCTATGATCATGTTGGTGAGCTGCAGTTTGGAGACTGCTTTCCTATAGACGATTTCTTCCACGGTGTCTCGGCCAATCAGCCGAATAACTTTGACAGACCTGTGAAATGACAGTAGTGTGCTATGAGTTATAAGCTGGGTGAAAGCATGTAGCTACACCTAAAAGAAAACATAGCCAAATACCACATATACTGCACAACTAAAAGGAGACCATTTCATTTGGACCCAAGCATTTCTTAGAGATCTGGCCTCAAATTCCTTTGAATGTTTTCCAGAGTCAAAAAACGAATGATGAAGTGACCACACTGAGATTGTTAATCTCAGGCCAAGGAAAACTTCTGGTATGCACTACCCTTAGGTCAAAGGGTAACTTCTTTTTTCCTTGGTTCCATAACCCCACAACCCCATTTTTCTGAGTTAGACCCTAAAACAAAAAGGATAACTTAAATAAATATCTTCTAAAGATTCCTTCTAATCCTTTCAAAATTTACTTCTGTGAGGTTTTTAAATATTTATTTATTTATTTATATGAGAGACAAGATTGAGAGTGAGCGTGCATGCTCCCATACACTGGTTCACTCCCTAAATACCTGTGATGGCTGGGGCTGGGCCAGGCTGAAGCTGGAGCTGGAAACTCAATCCAGGTCTTCCTGATCTAGACTCCATCATTTAAGCCATCATCGACGGCCCCCAGGTGCGCATTAACAGGAAGCTGGAATTGGGAACACAGCCAGGCCTCAAACCGAAAAACGCCAATGTGGGCTGCAGGCATCCCAATCATAACCACTAGGCTAAAATATCAGCCTCTGGTTTTCCATTTTTAAAGTAAACCTGGACTGATCATGTGATCCACCCAACACTACTCAGGAGTTAAAAGCAGGGCTGGGCTAATGCCTGGTGGTCTCCGATGTGCAGTCTGGGACTGCCATCAGGACCGTGTTCTTCCCTTTCATCTCCAACACAGAACTGCTGCCAGGCAAGCCAAGGAGGTGGAGAAACGCTGAGCCGCTCAGAGCACTTACTTGTTCTGGCCGATTCGGTGGGCTCTGGCAGCTGCCTGCAGGTCATTCTGGGGATTGAAATCGCTGTCCACAAAAATAACAGTGTCTGCTGCTGTTAAGTTCATGCCAACTCCACCTGAAAAGGAGGCAGAAAGAAATACGATGAGCGGCGCAAAGACAAGGAACTGGGAGACAAAGACACAGACGAGCGTGGCTCAGGCCGACGGACTGAGATCAGTCACAACTGCCTGCTTCTCTTTCAGAGACACCCCTTCCCCATCTCCAACCACAGAGCCACCGCACTCCCCCTGACTGCTTCAGAGAATTTAATTCCCGATGTAACAGAATGAGGGATGCCGGGGTTAGCAGTGAGAGAGGACATTTCAGTTGGGGTCGTAAAACCATTTTAAGACTCCTGGGTTTAAATGCCTGGACAGAAGGCGGCTTAGCGCAGTCTGTGCAAGAAGACGCAGGGGGAGACAACTGTGGTGATGAGAGGTCTGCGGTAGGAACTGACCCGTCACGGTCACGAGAGGCTGGGATGATGCTCTCGGCAGAGTGTGAGGCCACCCCTCTCTGACAGGAGAAAGCTGGTCTTCTCTGTGCAGTTTCCACACTCATCAGACACAACATACCACAGCCAACAGGGAGACGAGAACACTCCCAGGAACAACTTGCTAGTCTGTCTTCAGTGCCCCAGGAAAAGGGCTGAGGGGTACCTCGGCTCACAGGAATTAATTAAGAGAACCAGGAAGGCAAATTACAGCCTTCGATTTGATTAATGTGGAAACAAATGCAAAGCGGACTGCATCTCACCGAGGTCGTCAGAGCTCGCTGCTGGAACAAGCCGGCCTGAAAGGGCCTGCTCCAGGGGCCCGGTGGGACACCGCCTGGGGAAGGATGACGACTCCAGGCCGGGTCTAGGACAAGAGAAGCAGGAACGCTCCCACCAAAGCCTTCACAGGACAGAGATAATGGTGACTGATTACAGAGATGCTAAACTAGGCCTAGTGATGGCGACAGCTACATTTCTGCCATGGCTATCACAGTGGCTATGATGAGGACACTCATCAAGCACTGTTCTAGAGGGAGGGAAGATGAGTGTGTAACTGCTCTTACTATTATTGTCATGCCCATTTTACAGATGTTGAAATGAAAACCAAACTGGGTTAAGAAATGTAACTAAGCTTCAACAGCCAGAAGGTGACATGGGCGGGATCCGATCCTTCCCGGTCTGGCTCCGGAACCTGTGTTTTATCCACTACGCTGTATACCTTCCAGGTACTTTTTCCATTTTAAAACATGCTTTATGAATACTGTCTTCTTCTTGGGTCAGTGCTAAGTCTGGGATAACATTTTTATAAATAAGCTGTATGCAGATTAGTTTAGGACAGAAGCACATTCATGAGTTATCACTGCCACCTGGTGGTAATGACTCACTTGCAGAAACATGTGAAAGTTTCGGTACATGAAAATGCTGTGGAGCCTCAGCAAAAACACAGGGCTGGTACACGGCCTAGTGGGTTAAGTTGTCACCTGCGACACCAGCATACCATATGGGCGACAGTCGAGTACCAACTGCTCCATTTCAGATCCAGTTCCCTGTCAAGGCACTAGTGCTTGGGCCCCTGCCACCCATGTGGTAGCTACAGATGGAGTTCTGGGCTTCTGGCTTCGGCTTGGACATTTGAGGAGTGAATCTGTGAATGGAATCTCTCTCTCTCTCTCTCTCTCTCTCTCTTTCTAACTCTGCCTTTCAAATAAATAAATAAAATTTTAAAGAAAAATAGAACTACAACAAAAATACAATCACAAACATCACAATGTTTGGAAAAGACCATGTCCAGGCCGCATCCAGCTCCTAAAGGATCCTCTCTAAGTCCTCCAAGAAGATGAACTGAAAAGCAAAGCTCTCCTTCTTCCTAATTTTAAACATTTCAAATCAATGCTGCTCTCTCTGGATATGAAGACGATAAAATCATTAAGGCATAAATGGAGTTTTCCCAACCCTGACAACTCCTTCTAGTTTCTTCTGAGACCACCTCTGACACATCTGATCACGCAAAGAGAAGGCTGAGATGCAGGGAACAGAGTGCAGCCAAACAGGTCTGACTGTACCTTGTTAATTTTCTCAGGGGAATGAGACATATGCAGGTGACAACAATCTCCTTACAGTCAAGGATTACATCTAATATTTCTTTCATATACCCTTACAGTACTAGGTACTTCATAAATGCTTTCTAAACAAGACTGAACTTCTATACAGAAACTGGTCTTGGGGCAGCCCTGTGGCACAGAGAGTGAGGCTGCCGCCTGAAGTGCCAGCATCCATAATATGTGCCTGGGAAAGTAGTGAAAGATGGCCCAAGTGCTTGAGCCCCTGCACCATGTGGGAGACCCAGAAAAAGCTCCTGGCTCCTGGGTTTGGATCAATCCAGCTCCAGCTACTACAACCTGACTAAGATTAAGTTGAAAACTAAGGTATAAAAGATGTCCACTTTCACCATTCTTATTCAATATAGTACTGGAGCAAGAGCAATTGGGGGGAGGGAGAAAGAAAGGGATTCAAAATTGGGAAACAGGAAGTCAAACTATACAGATCTGCAGTGACATGATGTTGTGCATAGTAAAACCTGAACAGTCCACGAAAAAGCTGTTAGAAGTGAGAAATCAATTCAGTAAAGCTGCAGGTTATAAAATAAACATTTAAAAAGTAGCTTTTTTGTATGAACTCACAGAAAGAGAATCAAGAAAGAAATCTCATTCATAACACCCACAAAAAAAACCAAATATTTAAAAACAAATTTAACCAAAGAAGTGAAAGATCTCTACAATGAAAATTATCAAAATTGACAAGGACACACAAAAATGCAAAGATATTCCTTGCTCATAGATGAAAAGAGTCAGCATCATTAAAATGTCTATACTACCTGAGGCAATCTGCACATTCAAGGCAATCCCTATCCCAATGACATTTTTGCAAAATTAGAAAAAGCAACCCTAAAATTCATATGGAATCACAAAAGACCCAGAATACCCAGGGCAATCCTGAACAAGAAAAATCAAGCTGGAGGCATCACAATATCTGACTTCAAAGCATATTACAAAGCTATAGTAATTAAAACAGCATGGTACTGGCATAAACACTGATTTATAGAGAGAAAGCAATGGAACAGAATAGAGAGTTCAGAAATTAATCCATGTATACACAGCCAACTGATTTTTGACAAAAGTGCTTAGTCCATACAGTGGAGTAGGGAAAATCTCTTCAACAAATTGTGCTTGCAAAACTGGATATTTATATATATATGTAGAAGAATGAAATTAGATCCTTATCTCTCACTGTATATAAAAATCAACTCAAGATGAGTCAAAGACCTAAATATAAGACCTTAAACTATGAAGTTGCTGGAAGAAAACAGAGGAAACACTCCAAGACACTGGTGTAGGGGACAACTTCTTGGACAAGACCCGCAAAACACAGGCAACAAAAGCAAAACTACACAACTTGACACACACTGTATCAAACTCAGAAGCTTTTGCACAGCAAAGGAAACAACCAATAGAGTGAAGAGACACCCAACAGAATGGGAAAAATATTTGCAAACCACATATCTGACAAAGGATTAATATCCCAAATATATCAGAAACTTAAAAAAATCAAAAAACAACCAATCCCAAGTAAGAAATGGGCAAAGAACTTCAATAGACAGTTCTCAAAAGAAATATAAATGGCCAACAAATATATAGAAAAAATGCTCAACAACACTAACCATCAGGGAAATGCAAATCAAAACCACAGTGAGATATCACCTCACCCCTGTCAGAATGGCTAAAATCTAAAACACGGCGAGTAAACAAAAGCTTGGGAGGATGTGGTGAACATACAATGTATCAAAGAGATACCTGCACCACCATGTTCATAGCAGCGTAAGATTTGGAATCCACCAAAATGCCCATAATTAGACGAATGGATAAAGAAAATGTGGTACATATATACACAATGGAATACTGTTCAGCTATTTAAAAAAAGAATGAAATTCTACCATCTGCAGATAAATGGATGCAACTGGAGAACATCAAGTTGAATGAAATAAACTAGACCCAGAAAGACAAATACTACCTGTTCTCTTTATATCTGGGGCTAAAATTTAAAAAATAAAAAAAAGAAAGAAAAAAAGAAATATCTGTGTGTATCAGTATGGCTGCTAATATATGGCTGTTTTATAACTTTGTCAAACTAATGGTTAAGAATGTTATTCTACTACAGTTTTAATGATTTGTGATTACTTTAAAATTTACTGTATATGGGTGAAATGGTCATTTTTCCATTCAATTATTCTTTATGGCCATTGTATATTCCCACTAAAGTAGGGTTTGTTTGTTTGCTTTTTATTTGTTAAGCTTCTTTCTGATGAAGTATTAAGTCTTTTGATTGCAATTAACTTTAAAATGTTACCTCAAAAATGAAAAGAAAGGAAGAAGGAAAGTGGGAGAGAAAAAGGGACTATGAGTATGTTCTTAGAATTGTACCTACAAACCACACTGACTCTGTTAAAAACTAACTAAAAGTTAAAATAAAAGAAAAAAAAAACGGGCATCACATTGTAAGATGCCCTTAGAGGGCACTGGTTTCACAAAGAGAACATTTCAGAAGTATTACTTCTTTCATCGACTGTTAAAATGTGAGCTCATGGTATGTTATGTATTTTACTCAGGAAAACAGCCCAACGTATCAGTATTTCTGAATACTGGTCAATAGAAGACTGACTAAACAAAATCTTTGATATAATATTGCCTTCTGTCTTCCACAGAAAGCCACACCATAATTTGGTATAACCTTCGTGGAAGTAATATGAAAATATATACTAAAAGTCTTAGAACATTATATTTTATTTGACCCAGAAACCTAACATCTATGCATTTATTGTAAGGATACACTCCTAGATGAGCCTAAAGTTGTGACTTTTAGAATGGTAATAGTAAAAAAAAAAATTAATAAATGGAAAACTTCTTACCCATTTTAATTAAAATTTTTAAGCACTTTAAAAAAATTGTATGTCCATTTTCCAAAATTATTTTAATATAACAGAATTGAATGGTAGAGGCAATATGCATTTAAAAATGTGCTACAGTACCCACCATATCATCTATTTGAAAAGTCATAAGTAATCTAAACTTTAAGCATAAGTAGACATAACACTGTTTTTCATACACAAAAACTTTGGGATGGAACAGTATTTCATTCCTCTCAACAAATTTCTCTCACTAGGGACACTAAATACTGCTTTCTGTATTCAAGGACCACTTGTAGATCTGCTAAAAAGCTACTTTGCCCAATTTCAAATTAAAGTCCTTTTTGTTCATTTCAAAGAAGTCTCTGTAAAATGAAGATACATTTTTCATATAAAATAAATATGCAGTCAATAAAAAAAAAACTAAGGTCTGCTCACTACAGGAAATAAGAATGATTTCATCTCCAAGAACTGATTGCCAATTACTCAGTAGTATATAAAAGCACTCTGCAACCAGTAAAGCACTAGAAACATCATACATCAGATTCAGACAATGCCACAGATAATTCTAAATAGCTGGAGGTTTCGCGATCATCATATTTTTAAGCAATTACATTTCTGTTTAGCTTCTACAATTCTTTTTCTTTCTTTCTTTCTTTTTTTTTTTTTTTGACAGAGTTAAACAGAGAGAAAGGTCTTCCCTCCGTTGGTTCACCCCGGAAATGGCCGCTACGGCTGCAGCTAAGCTGATCAGAAGCCAGGAGCCAGGTGCTTCTTCCTGGTCTCCCACATGGGTGCAGGGGCCCAAGCACTTGGGCCATCCTCTACTGCCTTCCCGGGCCACAGCAGAGAGCTGGACTTGAAGAGGAGCAAATGGGACTAGAACTCGGCGCCCATATGGGATGCCGGCGCCATAGGCGGAGGATTAACCAAGTGAGCCACAGCACCGGCCCCTAGCTTCTACAATTCTACTGCAGATTTCTTTGGGAGGAAGGGCAACTAGCAAAGAGGTTGTCAACTTACTTCTCAAATGCACTATTAGGGTAGAGAGCTACTTCCCTGAACATAAATAAAACTTTCCACAAAACTGCAGAAATCTCTCAGGATGTTCCCAGGCCAATGATCAAGCAGTTTAGAATTACTTTCCAGAGCTGGTATTGTGATGTTGCAGGTGAAGCTTCTGCTTGCAGCGCCAACATCCCATACTGGTGCTGGTTCATGTTCTGGCTGCACCACTTCCAATCCAGCTCCTGCTATGGCCTGGGAAAAGCAGTGGAAGATGGCCCATGTGCCTGGGCCCCCGTAGCCGACAAGGGAGACCTGGAAAAAGCTCCTGGCTTGCCCAGCCCTGGCCATAGCAGCCATCTGGAGAGTGAACCAGCGGATAGACGACCTCTGACTCTCCCTCTCTCTCTGTAACTCTTTCAAATAAATAAATCTTAAAAAAAATTACTTTCCAACAACTCCCAGTTCCAGCTTTAATTCTCCGAGATCTTGGCTTGGATAGGCAGGATGAAAAACAGTACCATGCTGAAGTCCAGTACCTTGATAAAATACAGTAAGTCCCTCAGTTCCCCTTTCTGAACATTCCTCAGTAATGATCTCACCTTTCAAAGAATTCTAGGGAAGCATTACTAATGACTGCACTGCGAGTGCTCTCTCACCCCAAACTCTCTGCTTTCCTCAACGCCTGTGTGGCCTACCTGCTCTGGTACTCAGGAGAAAAGTAAAAATGGGCTGCTGTCCAAAGTTCTTGATGGCCAGGTATCTCTCCTCGCCTCTCACGGACCCGTCCACACGCTCGTAACTGTAGCCTGTACACGGTGGGGTGGAAGGGGAGATAGAGAAATCGTAACCCTTTTCAAGGACTCAGGTCAGCCTCAAACCAAACACCAAGCCTGCCTCTTTTCTTATATAGGTATGCCCCTGCTTGAATAAACCCTATGGAGAAAATTCTAAATTTGGGGGGACAAATCCTAACATACTACTTTGGGACTTAAAAACACAGGTGTCGCTCCCCGTCTTCGTGGAGGAACGACACAGGACCCTGCGCTGTTCTTTCGTCTGCTCGGCCCTCCCCGGGTTTGCTGCTGGTTCTTCCCGGGTTGGCTTAAAGAATTCCAAGCTGGCTTACGTCTCCGCCTCGGCCTGCACTCGCGGCTTCATCCTCCCTAACATTTTTCTCTACCCGGTATGTTTCCCTAAGTTTTCTTCCAACAATATTCCTCCCTCATTTCTCCTGGCCTCTCCCCACAGTCCGTATCCAAGTCTAAGTTTCTTATAGGTTTCACTTTCACTTTCAACCTGCAGTCCGTATCTGAGTCTAAGTTTCTTCTTGCTTTCACTTTCAATCCTAACTTCTTTCCCACAGTCCGTATCCGAGTCTATGCCTAGGCTTTCGATAGCTTCTTCCGGCACCTTTTCTGTCCGGCTTTTCCCTAGGCTCTTTGCTAGTCTCTCTCTCCGGTATTTTCCACTTCTTCCCGTTTCTTCCCTCCTAAGTTTCCTATCCGAGTCACGGCACCATTATGTCGCTCCTCGTCCTCGTGGAGGAACGACACAGGACCCTGCACTGTTCTTTTGTCTGCTCGGCCCTCCCCGGGTTTGTTGCTGGTTCTTCCCGGGTGGGCTACCAACCCTTCCACCTCCGTGGAAGGGCGGTTCCCCCTGCCACATTCCCCACTTCCGCGGGGGAGCGGCACACCGCCGGCCGGCTCTCTCGGGGGCTGCACAGGTGTTCCCCTTAGATGTTCCTGGTGCATGTTGTCTCTCTCCTCCTTTATAGTCCTCTTCCACCAATCCCAACTCTGCTACCCACACACCGAGTACGCTGCTCTCCTCCAATCAGGAGCAGGTCCCACAGTTTATTGGTTGAACTGGAGGCAGCTGTGTAGAAGCTGTTTCCCTTCTCAGCGCCATATTGTGGGAGAGCAGATGCATAGAATAAGTC
The DNA here is from genome assembly GCF_964237555.1 of Oryctolagus cuniculus. NCBI lineage: Eukaryota > Metazoa > Chordata > Mammalia > Lagomorpha > Leporidae > Oryctolagus > Oryctolagus cuniculus. The sequence goes on from NC_091438.1 coordinate 50,014,086, forward strand.
TTAATTCCAGTAACTTAGTCTAGTCCAAGTTGCTCCCAGTTGCTCCCCACACACAGGCAGTCAAAATTTTATGTAGTTATGGAATCTGCACTCAGTCATGACTATTCCTGGGAGAGCCTGAAGGTCCACCCTGTGCAGCAGTTTCTACTCGCTGAGACACAACTCTGACTTATGCAAGCAGTAAGACAAGCACTTGAGAGCAGATGAGCAAGCCCACCTGATGGCCCACTATCTGCCTGTCAGTGAAGCTTCAGGGTTTTCCACTTGTCACCACGCATCCAGGTCAGGAAGGGGAGTTATATATTCAGGCCTTCCTCATGCATTATAGCATTTATCCAAGTGTCCGCTGGACCAGATACACTGCAGTACTTGAGGTAGCATCAATTTGGTCTAAGAGACTCACTCTGGACTTTTTAAACTGTACTATCTGGAACTGATACTTCCTTCACTTCTGGGCTCAAGATCAACCAACAGAGGTCAGCATATCTTGGAGAATATCCAGTGCTGTAAGCACAGCAGGTTAAGCCACCACTTGTGACACCAGTATCCCATATCAGCGTGAGTGCCAGTTTGAGTCCCAGCTGTTCCACTTCTGATCCAGCTCCCTGCTAACATGCCTGGGAAAAGCAATGGAAGATGGTCCAAGGGCTTGTGCCCATGCCACCCATGTGGAAGTTCCAGGGGGAGTTCCTGGCTTCAGCCTGGCCCAGCCTTAGCCACTGCAGTCATCTGGGGAGTGAATCAGTGGATAGAAGACATCTCTGTCTCTGCCTTTCAAATAAATAAATCTTTTTTTTTTAATGTCAACCAATATTATGGTCTTTCCCCCATCATCCCACATAAACTTTATTACCTATTAAACAGCAGTCCTAGGTAATTATTTACATCTCCCATCGTATATACAGAATTAACTGATCTGATCTTCCCCCTGGTTGATTTATAGATCTTTTCTACTGATGCTGAATAAGCACTCAACTGTCTGAATGTTATACATACAGAACTATTTATTTATCATACATTTGCAAAAACACTCAACATTTCTGCAGCATTTGCTCCAGCGCCCATGATTTTAAATCACGTAAGTGCTGGGAATGTGGGTGCTCACTTCTGCCCAGCACCTCGACTGCTGTCAATCCTTGCCCTCACACAACTCTCCTTACTTTTGCATCCTCTTTTGGTTCTAAGCTATGTTCTTGCGTGGCTTTCCTTTATAACATTCTCACAAACCATATTTCCCTTCCTGTACCCATCTGAGTGTTAAATCTAAAAAATACTTAGGGAACGCGGTGGCCAAGGGGTGTCACCTCTGTAATCCATATAGTCTTGGAGAATATCCAACATCTGGGTCATCTGGGAGAAAAGTAAAACCCGATGGCCCCTGGCAAGAAAAAAGAAAAGGAGAAACTGCCAATTCTAGTTATATTTAAGGTGAGTTTCCCTCAGGCAAAACTTACCAAAGAACACAAGCTCATAAATAAATGAAATACAAGTACTGAAGTAGAAACGTAACTGTCATGTACTGCACGGACTTGCTCAGAAACTCCCAGTGCTTTACATTAAGACTCTGCCCCCATACACAGCTGTATCCTTCAGAGCAGTGCTCAAACTAGGTGCAGACACTCCCAGGAGCACATGTCAGCACGCCAGTGGGTATAAGAAGTCCTACAATAACCAAGATGACTCTTTCTGGGACACCAATTTACACATGAAAAAAATTTAAGCTTTCATTTTAATAGCAAAACAAATATACATCTGTTAAGAGTAAATGTAGGGCTTGGTCCTTCTTTCTACCAGCCCTTCCTTTTGTTTGGAGTCTTTCTTATTCTTACGTAAATAAATCTTCATTTCTTCTACTCTCAAAAAAAAAAAAAAGTGAAACACAAATTCAGATGCACATGCACACACATATACACACACACAAACACACACATAAGCACAACCCAGAGAGCCCGAAGAGCCCTCCACAGCTGTTCTCTACTTGGGGGTATAAAACTACTATGCTCACATCGACAGCTGCAATGGCTGAAAAGTTTGTAAAGGATCACTTCAGACAAGCAAGGGGAGAGCTGACATCTCATCTCCCATAAGGCATGAGAAAACTTACATATAGGAAGAAAAGACAGAAAAGGAAGACACAAAATGATGGATTAAGCCAAGGATGAACTAAAGCCTAGAGTCCCTCATTACCAGCAAACATTTTAATTTTAAATTTGCACAAAGAAAGCAGCACAGTGCTCTCAAAGCAGTATCTTCATTATAAAAATCAACTTAATCTGAGCTTGCAAGAAGTGTACAATGCTCTCCTTCAAGGATCTATCCCCAGGTAAAGGGAAAGAGCACGGAACCTGAAGATGTGGGTCTCAATTCTAACTGCATCTCTGCCACCTGCTGGCTACGTGACCTTAGAAAAGTCACACAACCTTTCTGGGCCTGTGAAATAAAAAAATTGAATAGAAGGTATTCATGGGCCCTTCTCCAACTACAACACACTTACGGTACTTAAACTAGAAATACACGAAGATGTACAACTATTTAACTTGCACATTCATAAGGTTAAGCAATTTTGCCAAATCGGAAGTTTAGATTATGAAGCTCAGGCCGTGTCTGGGACAAGCTGGACCCAAGGGACAACACTGAAGTCTTTGAGAATCTGGGCTTTCTCTACCTCCTCTTTCCCTCTGCTGACTGGGAGGATTGGGTACAAGCTGGACACCAGGCTGCTGAACACTAACTTATCCTGGTCTTTTGATGCCTAACTCATGTCTCTGGGAAAGAGTTCCCCAAGTTCCCATTGAGTTCAAGTCACACCCACAAGTCAAGAAAAATGAATGAGCCCTTGCTATATGACAATTTAAGGCAAGGTACCAGTAGGCAATTATAAAAGAAATGTTTCAGGGTGTCTCTGTCCTTAAGGAACCAAATAATGTAGGTGAGTGATTGAGACCAACATGTGCCAGTTACCCAGACAGCAGATTAAGGGAGGGCACTGCCACGTGCTGGACTGCGATCCTAAGTGCTGTAGGAATTCAGGAAAGGATGACTATGGGAGGAGTAGGGCGAGTGTGCAGTCACAGAGCCCACAGAACCTCAATCAGCATCTTAAAAAAAAAAAAAAAAAAAAAGGAAAAATGGAGTCCATCTAAAAAAAAATCACTAAGTTCCTCATTATTCAGGTCTCTCAGTTACTAGCTCAGAGCACACAATATGAATCTACCACCTACCTGGAATACAGGAATGCCAGGAGCTTATCCAGCAGGTGAAGTTTCCCACTGGCTTCGATTAGGTGGTCTCCAACTTCAAAAGGCTCTGGCTCCACACCTGGAAAACAAAGAATCCACTCCCAGTAATGTGCCCTCAGTCACGACAGACTCCTTGAGTAGAGAAGTGGATAGTTACCTATGCTACAGTGACAGGTCAAGCCCCTTCTAACTGATAATGGACCCAAACCTCATCTCTCTTCGAGGCACTTTCTAAGCATTTATTTGTAAGATGATTTCATTGCTGCTTAACACCAATCACAGAGCCTAGAACACCCAACAAACCTAATAAGCATTTATCTAAGGATCAAATGCACCCTTCAGGAAACTGAGGCACAGGAAGATGCTAAAGATCAAAGAGACCAAAATTTAAAATCTTGATTCTCTCACTGTAGAAAGTTAATCAAGAAACAGGCTTAGGGGGCACTGTGGTGCGGTGGCTAAGTCAGCATCTATGATGCTGACATCCTATATGAGTGCTGGTTCAAGTCCCATCTGCTCTACTTCAGGTCCAGCTCCCTGTTAATGCGTCTCAGAAGGCAGTGGAAGATGGCCCAAGTGCCCAAGATGGCCCTACCGGGATGAAGCTCCTGGCTCCTAGGCCATTATTAGCATTTAGGGAGTGAACCGGAGGATGGGAGATCTCTCTCTCTCTCTGTCTCTTTCTAACTCTGCCTTTCAAATAAATAAACAGGCTTAGATATATAATCTAGCTGTTCTCAAGGTATAAGATGGTAGTCAATTACCTAGGGAGTTTTTGAAAAAAAAAAAAAAATCAACATGAACATGTTCCTAATGCTCCCTTTCTCTTAAAAGTTCTGATATGCACCTAATCAAGAATCTGTGAAAAAAAAAAATTTTTTTTTTGGACAGGCAGAGTGGACAGTGAGAGAGACAGAGAGAAAGGTCTTCCTTTTGCCGTTGGTTCACCCTCCAATGGCCGCTGCAGCTGGCGCACCACGCTGATCCAAAACCAGGAGCCAGGTGCTTATCCTGGTCTCCCATGGGGTGCAGGGCCCAAGCACTTGGGCCATCTTCCACTGCACTCCCGGGCCACAGCAGAGAGCTGGCCTGGAAGAGGGGCAACCAGGACAGAATCCAGCGCCCTGACCAGGACTAGAACCTGGTGTGCCGGTGCCGCAGGCAGAGGATTAGCCTATTGAGCTGCGGCGCCGGCCGAAAAAAATTTTTTAAAGACTTATTTATTTGGAAGGCAGAGTTACAGAGCAAGGGTGTGGGTTGTGGGGAGACAGAGAAATCTTCCATCTGCTGGTTCATTCCCCAGATGCCTGCAGGAGTTAGGGCTGGCCCAAGTGAAAACCAGGAGCCAGGATTTCCACCCAGGTCTCCCACGTGTGTAGCAGGGGCCAAAGCATTTGGGTCATTTTCTGCTTTCCTAGGCACATTATCAGGGAGCCTGATTGGAAGCAGGGCAGCTGGGACTTGAATCTGTGTTCATAAGGGATGCTGGCATCGCAGGCAATGGCTTAACCTGCTGTACCACAATGCTGAACCCCTGTGGAATTTTTAAGCACCTCATAACACTACTCGGCAAAGATTTTCTTACAATGACTACAGCAAACTCCCTGCCTAGATTCTAGAGTAAAGTCACAGAAGTCCTGGACTTGCCCAACCACAGGTCACCAGAGTGAATACAAAAAGCCTCCGTCTGCAAGACAATGTGCAGGAGGCAGCTCAAAGCAGGCGGGGCACTTACAGAAGCCTGTAAGTGAAGGGGAGGCAGCAGAGGAGACTGAGAGGGAGCAGGGGAAGGCAGAAGCAGAAACACAGAAAGTGTGACCCCAGAAGCTTCGAGAAAGAAGTGATGGACTGTGTAGAAGGGGTACCAAAATGTGAATGGACAGCTTCTGGCTGGGCAACGCCAGGATCACCAGTGAGCTTGGAACAGAGATGACAAAAGGCTGAGCGAGCTCACGACAATGGGAAATCTGATCATTAAGAAAGAACTGGTTAACCCCGCATGATGGCACAGCTGCACAATGGCCGGCTCCACTGGCCTTGGATCTTCAAAGTTGTCAATGTCATGGAAGACAAAAAAGACAACAAAAACCAGAGATGCTAAAGAAAGTTTCTAGATTATTGGAGAGTAACAGCCAAGATCTATGACCGAAACTTAGATTTAAAAAAAAAGAAATAAAAAGAGCCATAAAAGCCATGAGGGGGACAACTGAAGGAATCTGAATATGAACAATATATTATAAGCACTAGCACACGTTGATCATCTGTGATCCAAAACTCTGAAATCCAAAACGTGCCACCCACTCAAGAAGTCTCAGTTTTGGAGCGTTGTGAACCTTCGGATCAGGGACGCTCAATGGGTAATATCTGAGCAAATATCCAAAATTAAAAAAAAAAAAAACTTCAAAATTTAAAACTTTTGGTTGCAAGCATTTCAAATTAGGGATATTCAACCTGCCCAAAGAAAATAAGAACAAACAAAGCAGACATAGTAACAGAGGCAATTCTTTTTTAAGAATTTTTAAAATTTCACCACAAAAAAGTTAGCAAAAAATAATATAAGGAAAAGGGCACTGTCTCACCATCAAATAAATAAGGGTGATCCACACACTTTCGAAGCTGGGATAAGATGTTCTGAAGTTTAACTTTCTTTGCCATCCCATTTTCAAATGCATCTGAAATTAAAATATATACATATTTATATATAGTGACAGAGAGAAAGATATACTATAGAACCAAACACCCCCTCCCAAAAAAAAATAAACCTAGGTTTTCATAAATAGCCTTACTAATTTTTTTTAATGTAAACTTGTAAAGTGCCTTTAGGAAATGGAATTTCATTTCAAGGAAAGCAGTGATTTCATCTCCAGTGCACTGATGCTTTTTTTTTTTTTTTTAATTTATTTATTTATTTGAAAGTCAGAGCTATACAGAGATAAAGGTCTCCCATCCAATGGTTCACTCTCCAGTTGGCCACAACAGCCGGAGCTGTGCCAATCCGAAGCCAGGAGCCAGGAGCTTCCTTCAGGTTTCCCACATAGGTGCAGGAGCCCAAGAACTTGGGCCATCTTCTACCGTTTTCCCAGGCCATAGCAGAGAGCTGGATTGGAAGTGGAGCAGCCGGGTCTCAAACCGGCGCCCATATGGGATGCCGGCGCTTTAGGCCAGGGCGTTAACCTGCTGCACCACAGCGCCGGCCCCAACTAATTTCTATACTATGTCCTTCAATCCTAAATTAACTTCCCAGATTTCCCTGAATTGAGAACGGCTTACTCATATGTAATTTTCCTATCTTCTTGTTTAAAGAAGGAAACTTAAACCATAAATTGAACTCTATAATACTTTGAATTCTTTTTCCAAAATTCTAAATTGGCTTCTTTAATTGTAAAGTCAAGGAAAAAAAAAAAAAAACTGAGAGACTGTTTCACTCCTCCTGGTGAATTTAACAAAAACAACAACAATTTCTAGCCCATTAAATACAAGGGAGCTTCAAAGAGTTGGTAGCAAAAACAGAATTTAGAGATGAGTTTCCGGGGCTGGCGCTGTGGCACAGCGGGTAAGGCTGCCATCTGCAGTGCCAGCATCCCATATGGGTGCCGGTTCAAGTCCCAGATGCTCTACTTATGATCCAGCTCTCTGCTGTGGACTGGGAAAAGCAGCAGAGGATGGCCCAAGTCCTTGGGTCCTTGCACCAACTTGAGAGACCTAGAAGCTCCAGGCTCCTGGCTTCGGACAGGCCAAGCTCCAGCCACTGAGACCATTTTGGCAATGAATCAGCGGATGGAAGACCTCTCTTTCTCCCTCTCTGCCTCTGTCTCTGTAACTCCACCTTTCAAATAAATAAATAAATTTTAAAAAAGAGATGAGTTTTCCATGAATTTTGTGAAGCCCCCTTGTATCCATCAGGGTGTGAGGAAGGCAAACACAAAAGTGCTTAATTTCTATAAGCAGGGTGAGAAAAAAAGAGAATTTCACAACAGCAAACACCAAGTCTGAGTTACATCTGAGATTCTCTGCTGCAGCCCCCACTGTGGCTGCCCCAAGTACCACACAGAACAGAAAATCCTGCCCCCATTCTTGCTGTGCAAAGCTGAGTGTGATTCTGCACTTACCCAGGTCCTTCATCAAGACGGCCTTGTAGCACTTCTTCTGCAGCGCGGACAGGCCGTGGTACAGCACCACTTCCGTCTTCTTGGGAAGCTCCGTGGCCACCTCAGCCTTCACTCGCCTCAGCAGAAACGGCTGCAAGAGCTCGTGCAGCTCGCTTGCTGTGTGAGGGAAAAACCCAAGTGTGGGACAGAGCGGGGCCCAGGCACTGGAGTCCTAGACGACACACAGCCATTTTAACTTCGCATTGCCATTCTGAGTCTGTGCGCCAAGCAAGAATTAAATTTCACTTTTTCACTGGATTCTTCTTCCCAAATCCTTCTGGAACCATAACTGGCTCTTAATCCAAGAACCAGGAACACTCAAAGAACTTATTAATAATCTCAGTTGCCTGAAGCTCTTTTGTTTCCAGAGTATTTCTACATCTAATCTCATTGATCAGCAGAACGGCACAGAAATGTAAGGAAAGTAAAACTGTCACTACTCTCACAACCAAGTTAAGTGAGGCTCAGAGAAATGAAGCAACTGATCCGAAGTCACACAGCTGGAAATGAACGGTGCCAGTACTCAAACCTAGTCCTTTTGACTTCGAGGGCCTTGTTTCCTCCACAAGTATGCTGAATTTTAAAACCTAGCCTAAACTAAAATTACACTATCTGTAAGGTTGACATATGCAATAAATAAAAATATAAATAAAAAAGAACCTGGCTAAATGTGAACAAGGGGCCAGCACCATGGTACAGCAGGTTAAGCTACCACCTAAGACGCAGACATCCCTTATGAGTACCAGTATGAGTCTCAAATGCTCTATTTCCAACCTAGCTCTCTGCTAAGGTGAATGGGAAAGCAGCTACAGATGGCCCCAGTAGTAGGCCCCTTGCCACCCACAAAGGAAACCCAGATGGAGTTCCAGGTTCCCAGATTCAGCCTGGCTCAGCTCCAGCAATTACAGCCATTTGGAGAGTGAACCAGTGGAAGGAAGATATCTCTTTCTCTATCTCTGCCTTTCAAACAAGTAAATAAGTATTTAAAAAAAAAAAAAAAAACTGAAAAACAAATTCAAGCATCCTAGGAAATACTTGGTTGGATTTCCTCTATATTATCTGGCAACTCGGAACACAGGCTCAGTCAGAGCAGGGTCCCCAGGCAATCTTCAGCCTATGGAATGCAGATTTTTGCTGTGTGAAGCCTATTCAACTCACACTTACCCAAACACATATATGCTCACTAGCTGACATGCTTTCCATTTATTCCAAATCACCATCCTACAGTAATATCACAGGTAGAGAGAGGTAATTCTACAAGGCAGAGGGGTACGGTATGAGAGAAAGCTGCCAGCTGTCTAAATAAAGCTTCCACACCCCAAGTCAGAGAATTTATGCTTAAAAAAATACAGAGAAGGCCGGCGCCGCGGCTCAATAGGCTAATCCTCCGCCTTGCGGCGCCGGCACACCGGGTTCTAGTCCCGGTCGGGGCCCAGATTCTGTCCCAGTTGCCCCTCTTCCAGGCCAGCTCTCTGCTGTGGGCAGGGAGTGCAGTGGAGGTTGGCCCAAGTGCTTGGGCCCTGCACCCCATGGGAGACCAGGAGAAGTACCTGGCTCCTGGCTTCAGATCAGCGCGGTGCACCGGCCGCAGTGCGCCAGCCACGACGGCCATTGGAGGGTGAACCAACAGCAAAAGGAAGACCTTTCTCTCTGTCTCTCTCTCTCACTGTCCTCTCTGCCTGTAAAAAAAAAAAAAAAAACACACAGAGAAAACCTTCAGTTCTGATATACGTGTTTGGGAAAAGTTAAGTTTAGGCCTTATGCAGAACAGAAGGATTTTAGAGTTCTTCTAAAATGAGTCTGAGTTCACTTTTCCTTTTAAAAACATTTGAAATGCTAGAGCAACTATTCATTGTCCTGTTTTGGGTGGTACACACCAGAAAAATCCAGTTCTGTTACTACTAATCAGGATATCAGATCTTGCACTCCAGCTACCTCAGACTTTGGTGTCAGTGTTGTGGTGTCAGAGGCTGGTGTTATGATGCAGTGAGCTAAGCTGCCATTTGCAATGTCGGCATCTGTATCAGAATGCCGGTTCAAGTCCCAGCTGCTCCGCTTCCAATCCAGCTCCCTGCTAATGTGCCTAGGAAATCAGAGGAGGATGCACTTGGGCCCCTGCCATCCACGTGGGAGACTCGGATGGAATTCCAGGCTCCTGCCTTCTCCTGGCCACAGCCATTGAGATCATTTGGAGAATGAACCAGCAGACAGAAGTGTGTGCTCACATGTTCTCTCTCTCACTCTACCTTTCAAATAAACAAGTCACTAAAAAAAGAAAAAAGAAAAAAAAAAACACTGGCGTTGCAGGATGCGGAACAATAGTTTGGGACCGCAGAACTCACTTTTCTGCCCCAGGAAGTGGCATGGGAAGGTCATGATTTTACAGAAAGTTCAGGTTAGAAAAAAATACAGTCTGCAAATCTGTAGGCACTTTGTACCTCTTCCAAAAATGAACCAGAGGAGGCCTCTTATAGAATCCTCTAACAAGCGAGCCAGGTGCAGCAGACAATGGAAAAGCCTCAGAAATCGAGCATCCCCCTTTTTTAGTGGTTCTTCTTCTCCACGGAAGACATTCTCTGATGATTGATTCTTTTCTGCCTATAACCTTTCCATGCAAGGGCAGTTTCTGTGCCAAGACCTCTTGGGGATGATTTGTAGGAAGGGAACTTGCCTGACTTCGACTCTTTCTCAATATCCTGGTAACGCTGAACAAACTCTTCCACCTGTTCTTTGCAAAAGAGATCAGGCTCCACAAAACTGAGGAGGGAGTAGAGCTCCTGGAGGCTGTTCTGGATGGGCGTTCCGGTCAGCAGGAGACTGAAGACTACTGAGAACTTAAACACATATGTAAATAAAATTTAAAATCTAACATTCCAAAGCAAAACTGAGTTACCCACCACAACCTCTACCCATAAAAGTAGCATGATTTAATGGAAGACCAAGTGACATGAAATCAGAAGAATCAAGTTCAAGTTGGATACCAGCTGTCTGATGTAAGAAAAACAGCTCTTCAGGGGCCAGTGCTGTGTGGCACAGCGGGTAAAGCCACCACCTTCAGTGCCGGCATCCCATATGGGCACCTGTTCGAGTCCTGGCTGCTCTACCTCTGATCCAGCTCTCTGCTATGGCCTGAGAAAGCAGTAGAAGATGGCCCAAGTCCTTGGGCCCCTGCACCCGTGTGGGAGACCCAGAAGAGGCTCCTGGCTCCTGGCTTCGGATGGGTACAGCTCAGGCTGTTGTGGCCAACTGGGGAGTAAACCAGCGGATGGAAGACCTCTCTCTCTCTCTCTCTGCCTCTCCTTCTCGCTCTCTGTAAATCTTTCAAGTAAATAAATAAATCGAAAGGAAAAGAAAAGAAAAAGAAAAAGAAAAAGAAAAAAAGAAAAAGAAAAAGAAAAAGAAAAAGAAAAAGAAAAAGAAAAAGAAAAAGAAAAAGAAAAAGAAAAAGAAAAAGAAAAGAAAAACAACTCTTCAGTTTCAACTATAAGAAGGGGATAGGGCCAGCACTGTGGCGCCAGCATCCCATTTGGGCACCGGTTCCAGTTCTGGCTGCTCCACTTCCTATCCAGCTCCCTGCTGATGGCCTATGAAAGCAGTAGAAGATGGCCCAAGTGCTTGGGCTCCTGCACCCATCTGGGAGACCCAGAAGAAGCTCCTGGCTTCAGATAGGTTCAGCTTTGGCCACTGCGGCCATGTGGGGAGTGAGCCAGTGGATGGAAGACCTCTCTCTTTCTTTCTATCTCTCCTCTCTCAGTAAGTCTGCCTCCCAAGTAAATAAATAAATGCTTAAAAGGGGTGCGGGGGCGGGGGGGGGGGAGGGGGCGGATAATAATCCTATGGCGAACATACTTTTGCAAGGATTACCACCTTGTGAACTCTGAAGTTGTACAAGAGCATTCAACATGGCTGTTGTAATTCAAACTATGTCAGAAATTCAGACTATGTGTTATTACCTATGTGGGCATGTCTACTGAAGTGCCACTATCTCAGTGCATATACTCATGCAGTTTGTGAAGTCCAAAGCTATATCCGGCCCTACCACTACAAGCATGAAGACCTTTATTAAAACATTGGGGCCGACGCTGTGGTGTAGTGGGTAAAGCCACCATCTGCAGTGCTGGTATCCCATATGGGCACCAATTCAAGTCCCAGCTGCTCTGCTTCTGATCCAGCTCTCTGCTGATGACTGGGAAAGCAGAAGAAGATGGTCCAAGCCCTTGGTTCCCTGCACCTGCACGGAAGACCCGGAAGAAGCTCCTGGCTCCTGCCTTCAGACTGGTCCAGCTCTGGCCACTGTGGCCATTTGGAGAGTGAACCAGCGGATGGATAATCTCTCTCTCTCTCTGCCTCTGCCTCTCTGTAACTCTTTCAAGTAAAATAAATAAATCTTTTTTCTTTTCGTTTTTTTTTTTTTTTTTTTTTTTGACAGGCAGAGTGGACAGTGAGAGAGAGAGAGAGAAATGTCTTCCATTTTTCCATTGGTTCACCCCCCACAATGGCTGGTGCAGCCAGTGCACCGCGCCGATCCAAAGCCAGGAGCCAGGTGCTTCTCCTGGTCTCCCATGAGGGTGCAGGGCCCAAGCACTTGGGCCATCCTCCACTGCACTCCCAGGCCACAGCAGAGAGCTGGCCTGGAAGAGCAGCGACCGGGACAGAATCCGGTGCCCCATCCGGGACAGAACCTAGGGTGCCAGCGCCGCAGGCAGAGGATTAGCCTATTGAGCCGCGGCGCCAGCCAAAATAAAATGCCCTTTTGTAAATCTTTATGCTGGATCAGATGAAAGACAGTAAGACTTCTGAATGTTTCTGGATACAGGGCCATATGCAATCTCAAATAGAAAGGAATTTTAGAAATCCTGAGAAATAGAAAAACATCAAGAATAAGAGAATAATGAAGTAAAAGGTTAGGAAAAACAGGTCAAGCAAAGGACAACTTTTGAATCAGTATTAACAAGAACTTAAACCATTAGAACTAAATAATATGGCAAAGTGGGAAAGCCATATCCTACGTAAGGTATTAAGTATCAAAATACAATATGTGGCCAGCACCGAGGCTCACTAGGCTAATCCTCTGCCTGCAGCACCAGCACCCCGGGTTCTAGTCCCGGTTGCTCCTCTTCCAGTCCAGCTCTCTGCTGTGGCCCAGGAAGGCAGTGGAGGATGGCCCAAGTGCTTGGGCCCTGCACCCGCATGGGAGACCAGGAGGAAGCACCTGGCTCCCAGCTTCAGATCCACATGGCACACCAGCCGCAGAGGCCATTTGAGGGGTGAACCAACCGAAGGAAGACCTTTCTCTCTGTCTAACTGCCTGTCAAAAAAAAAAAAAAAGATACAATATGTATATGTGCATATATTTACACAAAGGATACTTTAAAATAATTTGTGGAAAATAGAATTAAAAGTAGTTTGGGTGCAAAACAATTTTGAAATCTATGTATATGGGAGTACACAAAAATTTCACGGAAAATGCATATTATGAAAAAGCTATACAGGGATAGTACACACATTACTTATTGCATCTTTGTGTTTGAAGCAAACATTTTTATAAGTAACACATATGCACTTATATGTGGACATACACACACACACATAGTCAAGAACACGTCAGCACACACACCAAAGTGTTAACATAAGAGGATCACTGAGTGTTCTCCCTTTCTGTCTTTCCACGTTAATTTGGGAAGGAATCCTAAGAAGATACTGTTTTTATAATTAGAAATAGAGTGCAATAAATTAAAACTGATTTTAAAAACCTTTCTTTCAATCTCCTTTGCTTCTCCTTGAAATGTCAAGTCAATGTCCACCCACTCATAGCAGCTCTGCTTGCTGGGCAATGTTGTCACAGTGTCTCAAGTATGGGAACTGGCCAAAAAGAAATGTTTCCAATAACCAGTTCACATTTTCACAATACATGTTCACCAGGTAAAGAGCAGAGGTGACAAAAGAATATGTAGCCACAAAGAGAACCGAGATGGCCAGTTACCATAATCAGCTTATCCTACGGCACAGATTAACCTTTGATTCAAATTAGTGTCCATTTTGCATCAAAACTTACAACTGGACAAAAAAGAAAAAAAATCCAGAAACAATCTCAGCTTCTATTTTATAATTTTTTTTATTTCTAAAATACTCTGCCATTATTTTTCAGGCTATTAAATATTCTTCTATATAATGTCTTATGGCAGTCTTACTTTGTAAACACTATGGATATAGAACAAATTGTGTAACTAAATCTCCATGTTTCATATTTAGGTTGCTTCTAACTCTTTACAAATAAATTGGTACCCCTTTCCTCACCTTAGTCCAATAAACAAATATATTTCTTTCTAACCAACTTGCTAACCTGCAATCCAAATTTCACCTAAACAGGCAGAATCAGATGACCCAGAACAACTTCTCACAAACCCCACTAAGCCTCAGTTTCTCTGCAAATAACAAGCCTCTGGGACCAATGAGAAGACTCAGTTTCCCGGATCCAGCTCCACAGTGCTCTTACTACACCTGCTTCCCTTCTCCCATCGTGAATTAGTAACCTGCTCTGTTAGTTTTTGGAGCAGTTGGTCATAAGGTTAGACACCAGGATATGACAACTGCTATGATTTCAACATTCAAAATTTTCCTTCAAAATCCAGGTGTTGCCAATGTGATGGTATCAAGAGGTGGGGCCTTGATGGTATTAAGATCTTTCTGGGCCTTGAGGGCTCCTCCCTCATGAATGGGATTAATGCCCTTATAAAAGGGGCTTCACCCAGTTTCTCTTCTGCTCCCTCTTGCCCTTCCACCTTCTGCCACAAGGATGCAGCAAGAAGGCCCTCACCAAATGCTGTACCTACAGATTGAGATACGTTTATGTTCATCACAGACCACCCAGTCTGTGGTGTTCTGTTACAGCAGCACAAATGGACGAAGACAACGATCTCTTGGAAAACAGGCCCTGTTAACAGTCCCTACAAAGCAAAGAACACCAGAAAGCAGCAGGGACCCACCAGGAGACAGCAATCTTTCAGATTAATACACAGTGCCCAGCACCTGCACCAAAACTCTAAAATCTGCACCACATAGGTCAGATCTAACAACCTCTAAATTCATTAACTGATCTATTATGGGTCAGGGACCAAACTTTAATTATCATCACAGAAATGAACATACATAGTCCTTTAGCAGCTCAACAAAGAGAAGGGAACTTCACACTCCACTGGCTCCTCAGAGAAAAAGAGCGAATCTCGGCTGCTACAGTATTTCTCAGCTACTTTGCCAGAATGATGCAAGATCAAGAGAGTAAGGGCAAAGTATATAACACTCAAAAGTATGACACAAACAAGAGAGACTGAAGGTAACAGTCAATGGCATGAAATCAGCCACTCCTGATTCCAGGTGAACCGCAAATTGGGTAAGGAGTAAAATAAGTTCAATATACCTTGCTATTGCAGGCTGAAGAATTATAATTTTTAAGAGAAATTGCCCCTTTGAAGATGATCAAAAGAGTAGAAACATTTCCAGAACCACATGCACTTTATTGGGGCAGGTCTTATTTATTTGAAAACCAAATTTTAGTAAATATGATCTAAAGACCACAGAAAGCAGCAGCAGCTAGGCCTTATTAAGTACAACTTCCATCAGCCATAAGATGTTCATTCAGCACTGCACAAATCTCACTAGGAAAAAAATGTTTCGATTTGTTGCTCTCTATACTGGTCTAATATTTAAAAAAAAAAAAAAAGTCATGGGGCAGGTGTTTGGCACAGCAGTTCAGACTCCACTTGGGACACCCATATCCCATATTCAGATGACTGGGATCTAGTACCAGCTCAGCTCCTATTCGAGCTTTTGATTTATGTGCGCCCTGGGAGGCAGCAGGTGATGGCTCAAGTAGTTGGGTCCCAGCTACCCATGTGGGAGACCTGGATTGAGTTCCCAGCTCCTGGGCATGTGGGGAGTGAACCAATAGATGGCAGGTTCATCTATCTCTGTCTCTGTTTCTCAAATAATTAAAAAAAAAAAAAAGTTACAGTAGGGAGGGAGGGATGAATAGGTGGAACACACACAGAGAATTTTTCAGGCAGTGAAACCACTCTGTATGACACCATGATGTCAACATATGTCACAGAACATACAACACTAAGAGCGAACTCTAAGGTAAACTACCCATCTTGGACAAGCACAATGTGTCAGTGCAGGCTCATCTCCCCTAACAAATGCACACTGCAGTGCTGGATGCTGGCAGGAGGGGAGGCTGTGCATGTGGGGTGCAGGAGACGGCATTTTGGAAATGTCTTTACCATCCTCTCAACTTTTTTTTTTAAAGATTTATTTATTTGAAAGTCAGAGTTACACAAAGAAAGAAGAGGCAGAGAGAGAGAGGGAGGGAGGGAGGGAGGGAAAGAGGTCTTCCATCCACTGGTTCACTCCCCAATTGGCCACAATGGCCAGAGCTGTGCTGATCCAAACCAGGAGTCAGGAGCTTCCTCTGCGTCTCCCACACAGGTGCAGAGACTCAAGGTCTTGGACCATCTTCTACTGCTTTCCATAGCAGAGAGCTGGATCGGAAATGGGACAGCCAGGACTCGAACCAGTGCCCATATGGGATGCCCGCACTGAAGGCAGCACCTTTACCTGCTTTGCCACAGGGCCAGCCCTCTGCTCAACTTTGCTGTGAATCAAAAACTATTTCAAGGTAAGGTCTATTTTTTAAAAAGAGGGGAGTGGTTTATATAAAATAGTAAGACTGTCTGGTGAGTTTACCTCTGAAAGTATCTTATGCAGCAGGGAGCTTTGGTTTTTCAACCTGTGAGCTTCATCCACAACAAGAACACTCCAAGGGAAGCTGTGAGAGAAAAATCCAAGCTTTCAGTGTCATGTAACTCAAACACATGCATAGCTCACCATCAAGAGTCTTACAGAAAAACTGTGAGTGTTGTTAGAAAGGCTAGCAGTAAGCTCATTCTATCAGAAATACACAAGTTGCCTTCCTCTTGAGATGTGGACATTTAAATAAGACAATACCTGGATAAGGCAGTAAAATTAAGCTTTTTTTTTTTCTCTCTCAAGTTGGAAGACACCTAGGCAGGAAGGGACCAGAAATAGAAAAGGAAACATGACCTCCTGCTAAGCACCACTGAGCTTAGGGCTTCCTGTGTTATTCAGTCCTAAGGCACATGGCAAGTAGACCACTTGTGCTCATTTTATCAACCAGAGACTAGAGCTCAGAAAGGTTAGCTGATTTGGTCAAAGTCATAGACAGAGCTCAGATTCAAACAAGAAAAATCGAGACAAAGGTGTTATTGAAACTAAAGACGTGTGTTTTCAACCAGGGAAGTGTGGCAGGGATGTCCAGGAAGACACAGCTGTTGGATTTAACCTGCAGGCCACTGGCAGCTGCTGCCAGAGCATGTTTCACAGCACAGGTTACAATAGCAATTTCTGAATAAGTTTCAGGCATAAAGCCTATTTTTCGACAGATACTGCTAAGAAGCCATTCCAATAAAAAAATCGTAACATGAAAGATGTATGCATGAATATCTTCCAAGGTGCATTATTTAAAACACTGAAAACAAAAAAACAAACAGGCCTTGCGATGCAGCAGGTGAAGCTGCCAGCTGGGACATCCACTACCCACACTGGAGAGCCTGGCTCCACTCCCAGCAGTTCTGCTTCCCATATAGATTCCTGCTAATGCATCCCGGCAGGCAGTGGGTGATGGCCCAAGTGCTTGGTTTCTGCAACCCATATGAGAGACCCAGATGGAGTTCCTGGCTCCTGGATTTGGCTTGGCCAGATCTGGCTATTTACAGGTATTTGGGAAGTGAACCAGTGAATAGAAGATGGATCTCTCTGTCTCTTCTTCCTTCACTGTCATTCTTTCAAATAAATCAATCTTAAAAAAAAAAACTAAAACCTTTTAAAAACCTAATTGTACAACAGGTAATGAAATACTATATAGCATTTTAAATATAATGTTGCAATAAAAGGCCTACAATATAAGTGTAAGCAATATAAGTATCATAATATGTTTTTTACACATGTGAAAACCAAGCAATAGTAATAAAGCAGAAACTGTAAGATTTTAACTTTTTATTGTTTCTAAACATTATGGAATCCAATACATTATCTTTACATTTAAAAACCAAAATGTGGATGGGTATTTGGTTCATCAATTAAAACGCTACTTGGGATGCCAGCAAACTATATAGCAGATCTAGCCCCAGCTCTGCTTCCAGTTCCAGCAATCTGCTGATTGCACTCTGGGAGGCAGCAAGTGATGGTTCAAGTACTTGGGTCCCTGCCACCCCTATGGGAGACTAGACTGAGTTCCTGGCTCCCAGCTTGTCCTTGGCCCCAGCCCCAGATTTGCAGGCATTTGCAAAAATCTGGGGAGTGAACCACTGGATGGAAGATCTCTGTCTCTCTGCCTTTAAAGTAAAATGAAAATAAGATTAAAACTAAATGTATGTACAGGAAAAACTGGGTACCAGAAAGACAATGGGTTCAGAAAGGAAATTCCTCCAAGACCTTGAGCGGAGGCTGACCTTGCCGGGAGAAAGGCCTCTCTTTCTGAGGCTACCAGGGCCAAGGCACAGGAGGAAGAAGAATCTGCCAACTACCACTCACTTTCCAAGAGTGATGCAAGCAAAGGGAGAACAGGGGCCCGACAAGAGTGCAGGAGGAAGTCCAAGCAGGGCTGGACAGCAAGAGCAGGAGACGCAGTTAAGGACTGCAAGGAACAAGGTGCAGATGAAGATGGACAGTGGTCAATCAGACAAGGTGCCAAAGTATTCATAGTGCAGTACCACTCAAAACAGACTGAGTCCTACTCCTACTCCCTTGTGAAGGAGTAGACACTTAGATTTTTACCCACACAGATATCCAATAAATGCCTGTTCAATCGAACAGACTATATGAAAATGGCTTTTGGCTCAGCAAAAGGAAGTGGATCTAGTCACTCATCAAAGGACACTCAAGAATGCTCCTCAAAGAGGAAGAGGAAGAAAGAATTCCAACACTGAATGGAGAGTCTGATGAGTTAACTTTTAACCCTCTTGGTTTACAAGTCTACTGCCCAAAAGTTTTCAAATTTTCACACTGCTAATGTGCACAGTCCTAACTTTCCATAATAGTCTAGAACAGAGATTATACAATACTTCTCCACTGATCTCAGAGTATTCAATATAGTAATATACACTATAATCTTGTCAATTATACTGGAAGAATATATCAGCTTTTTGGACTCATAACATTATACATATCCCTCTGTTACTTAGCTTCTTGAATCCACATGGAACTGCCTTCATAACAGACTATCTGAGATGCAAAGATGGCATTTCTGTTGAATAATGTGAAATTCCAGTGTAGAAATTTGGAGAAGCTCTCTTACAAGGCAGCTCCAGGGGCGACTGCTGTGGAGCAGCGAGCTAAGCTGCCTGTAACACCAGGATCCCATATCATGGTATTTCAAGTCCCAGCTACTCCACTTTCAATCCAGCTTCCTGCTAACACACCTGGAAAAGCAAAAGAAGATGGCTCAAGAAATTGGGCCGGCCAGCGCCGCGGCGCTGGCACACCGGGTTCTAGTCCCGGTCAGGGCACCAGATTCTGTCCCGGTTGCCCCTCTTCCAGGCCAGCTCTCTGCTATGGCCCAGGAGTGCAGTGGAGGATGGCCCAAGTGCTTGGGTCCTGCACCCCATAGGAGACCAGGAGAAGCACCTGGCTCCTGGCTTCAGATCAGCACGCAGCACACCGGCCGCAGCGGCCATTGGATGGTGAACTAATGGTAAAGGAAGACCTTTCTTTCTCTTTCTCTCTCTCTCTCACTGTCCACTCTGCCTGTCAAAAAAAAAAAAAAAAAAAAAAAAAAAAAAAAAGAAAAGAAAAGAAAAGAAAAGAAA
The DNA here is from genome assembly GCF_964237555.1 of Oryctolagus cuniculus. NCBI lineage: Eukaryota > Metazoa > Chordata > Mammalia > Lagomorpha > Leporidae > Oryctolagus > Oryctolagus cuniculus. Next base: position 50,033,355 of record NC_091438.1, read on the forward strand.
AAAGAAAAAGAAAGAAAGAAAGAAATTGGGCCCTTTCCATCCACATGGGAGACCAGGATGGAGTTCCTGGCTCCTGGCTCCTGGCTCCTGGCTCCTGGCTCCTGGCTCCTGGCTCCTAGCTTCAGACTGGCCCAGACCTGGCTATCACAGCCATTTTGGGGAATGAACCAGCAGACGTTAAGATCTCTCCATCTCTCCATCACTATGCCTTTCAAACAATAAACAAATCTTCCAAAAAAGACAAAAAGTCCCACAGTATACAATGCTGGGTGTGTATGTCATTCTGCTATTTTGGGCCAAATGTTCAGCCTAGCAGTTAAGATAGCAGTGTCCTATTCCACATTATCTGGGTTTGATGCACAGCTTATGAGGTCAGCTGCCTACTAATGTAGACCCTGAGAGGCACTAGTGATGACTCAAGTTACTAGGTTCCTGCCACCCATGTGGGAGACCTGGATTAAGTAAGTGGCTCTTGGCTTTAGCCTGGCCCAGCCCTAGCCATTGTGGGCACTTGGGAAGTGAATTAGCAGACAGGGGCTCGCCCTCTCAGTTTTTCTCTCTCTGCCTCCAAAATAATTAAAAATAGAAAACAAACTTGCTATTTATTAGTAATGTCTCTTTGGATGGGTTGCCCAATCTCCAGTTTCCTTATCTGTAAAATGGATTAATATTTGCCTACTAGGATTTCCCTAACGAACAGAATAATTTATGTAAGTACCCAACAACATCTATATCCCAATTTTACTATCTTTCCACATCTCCCATATCTTCCCCTGTATTAGGGACATCCGTACATTTCTTAGCCCCCTACTGGAGTTTATGTCTTCTTAGGCTAGTTCCATGTTTGACTTTCCAGGTGTTGCCAGTAACTCTTAGGATGATACCTTTCCAATGACAAACCTTCAAAAGATATTAAGCTGGATATTAATAAAAAGGAAAAGATTGACAGGCAGAGTGGACAGTGAGAGAGAGAGAGACAGAGAGAAAGGTCTTCCTTTTGCCGTTGGTTCACCCTCCAATGGCTGCCGCGGCAAGTGCGCTGCGGCCGGCGCACTGCGCTGATCCGATGGCAGGAGCCAGGTACTTATCCTGGTCTCCCATGGGGTGCAGGGCCCAAGGACTTGGGCCATCCTCCACTGCACTCCCTGGCCACAGCAGAGAGCTGGCCTGGAAGAGGGGCAACCGGGACAGAATCCGGCGCCCCGACCGGGACTAGAACCCGGTGTGCCGGCGCCGCAAGGCGGAGGATTAGCCTAGTGAGCTGCAGCGCTGGCCTGGAAAACATATTTTCTTAAGAAAAGATGATACGGGGCCGGTGCTGTGGTGTAGTGGGTAAAGCCGCCTGCAATGCCGGCATCCCAAATGGACAACTGTTCGAGTCCCAGCTGCTCTACTTCCAATCCAGTTCTGTGCTACGGCCTGGGAAAGCGGTAGAAGATGGACCAAGTCTTTGGGCCCTTGCACTCTCATGGGAGACCTGGAGGAAGCTCCTGGCTCCTGGCTTCAGATTGCTGCAGCTCTGGCCGCTGCAGCCAATTAGGGAGTGAACCAGCAGGTGGAAGACCTCTCTCTGTCTCTCTCTCTCTCTCTCTCTCTCTGCCTCTCCTTCTCTCTGTATAATTCTGACGTTCAAATACATAAATAAATCTTAAAAAGATTATATGATCACTGAAATGAAATGTAAAAAAAATTACTGGATGGAACTCATGGAATCTTATGATCTAGAGTTTAGTACTTCAAAATAAGATCTAAATAGAAACTCAATTCACAAGAACCTGGATGAGAAATAACACTTAAAATACTTATAAAGCACTGTGAAAACAAAAATTTCTGAATGTTAAAGAAAGAATCTCTACCTAACCATGGCACAGCTCATAGGTTATGGAGAATGAAACCCTGTCACTGTGTCTTCATTATTTTACCTAAAATCCACTCATTGTTCAATTTACTTTGTATGTGTTATCTTGACTTGACTACAGACTGCAGCATGCCATTCCTACTGTCAGGGGGTTACTAAGCATCTAATTTAAGTTTCCTGCACTTCATGAGCCAATGTGAGTATGAGGCCTAAAAGCTAACTAATTAGAAGTATACTCGCAAGTCTCTTTCTAAAAAGTTAATTCTATAGCACTGATTGCTACTTTAGGTTATTCCCAGGAAAAGGCTCAACTGATTCATCTTGTATATTATAGGACAATCTCCAAACAGCAGTCCTGAATGGTATCTATGCAAGTTACCATGTACAGAATCTATTAGCTATTAACTTCCTGCATGTATATTCAATCTCATTTAATTCTAACAACAACTGTCCAATGTAAGAAACTTAATTATCCTCATTTTACATATGAAGATGAAGTTCATGAAGATTAAACTAACTCAAGGACACACAGTTAGAGGGCTAGAGGGTAAGACTTCTACCACACTGCCTATCCACAAACAGGACTCATGGAAGATATACCAGGAAAAAGGCAAAGCATAAAACATAAAGGAAAGGCATGACTCTTGTGACCTATTAAACACAATTTCTGAAGTAATACAACCTACTCACGATTTTAGAAATGAAGCATCTTTCAAGCAAATCTGAAAAATTAAAAAAGACACGTTATAAAGTCTGGTATTGGTAGACTGATATTAATAAGCTAGTTTCTTGTTAATTCTTTAAGCTACAGAATGTATCTAAGTCCTGAGCCAATTTCTATAGAGCACTATCTTAGAAACAAAAAGAAAGGAGGCACAGTTAAGTGGGAGGTCTTGCTTATAGTGCCCAGACAGTCTTAGCTTGAAGAAAAAGGAATTAAAATGAGACTAGAATTAAGTGTGCTTCATTCCTACCCTCCAGTAGCAGACAGGCCCACAATACTTGCCTGAGTGCCCTTCATCAACCAACAGGCAACTCAAGTTCTTTCCTTAGACCCACCAGGAAAGAAGAGGGTGGCATCTGCCTAATCTGAAGCACAATGATCCTTCACTTCTTTGGATCACAATCCTTCTTTAGGAATCTAAAGAAAGTGGACTTCCCAGAAAAACAGGCAGTCTCTCAAAACGTAAATATAACTTCAATAGATTCTATAATTTCTGAAGTCCCTGGTTAGGGGTCTGTGCTACAGAGAATCTAATGTATACCTCATAGGTGGTCAGCAGCACATGAAACTGTAACTCCTGTTTTAGGTCTTGCTGAAGGCGGGCTCTGTCCTCCTTGTCTCCTGCATATGTGACACACGAAAGACCTGGAGCAAATCTGAATCCAAAAAAAGAAGATCGATGAATACAAATGCTAGTGCCAGGGGATGGGATGTGCATATCTGGAAAATCACATTTCATGGCAGGATTCAAACACGAAAATTCCACGTGGTCCTGCGCCCAGCAAGAATCCTGGGGCTCTAAGTCTAATTAAGGGTTAAGTTAAGGGCAAGTTCCCATATGAACAGATAGAAGGGTCAGATCTAATAGGATCTCATGCTGACTACATGTCACTATGAAAAAGACAGTTTCTCCTTTTGTTTAGTAAAATTTCCTAAAAATGAGTATTGACTTTTAAATTGCCACGTAGTTAACAATAATATCACTAGATTCTCCCCCATTAGATCCCACATTACTTTAGTTGGGAGTTTTTTGGAATAAATAAACTCACTGGTCTCAATATGTTGCTCTGCCATATTTTACACATCAACATAGACAGTAAGACTTCAGCCACGTCTACTCTGTACCTCTTCAGCTCTTCTTTCCAGTTGCTCAAAACAGACAAGGGAGAAAGAATCAGAAACGGTCCTTCATCATTTAACCGTCCCGCCAAGTAAATGAAGAGGGCAATAGTCTGGAAAACAGAAAAAGAAGGCAGTTTTGACCACACTCCCCCAGGAGAACCAACCACAAAGTTCCCACAACCCTCTAGAGAACACAGGCCTTAAACAAGATTTGCATTACAAAGAAATAATTCTTCCACACATTAGGAGAGTAATCCATTTCTAAAGTGAGCTTATGTAAGCCTCAATATACTTGCCAAAGAAATTGATGGTGTTTAATAATGTGAAGTTAACATGCAGTGAGGCCCAATACTTATGCAAGTGAATAAAAGTCAGGAAAGACAGAGATGAATAAAAACAATGTGCCTGATGGCAAGACGTGGAAAACTACAGAAACACAGGAAGTGAGAAGAGTGGTCAGTGGTCTCCTCCACAAGAAGAGACATAGCTGAGAGAGTTATAACAGAGAGGGGATCAGTGCACGGGGTGGGGGGCCTCCACCGCCCGCCAGGCTCTCACCCCCCTTCCTTCAAACTTCCTCCTCTCCCTGCTCTTCTCCTTCTCCCACACGTATTTACAGGGAGGCTTCTCTTGGCCAAGCAAACACTGACGGAAGAAAGACACGAATTTTACATAAACCCTCCCAGAAAACTGACAAGGAAGGAATAATCCACAATTCATTCTGTGAGGCCGGTTTGCCCCAATACTAAAATCAGACAAAAACACTGCAAGAAATTACAGAACAATAATAGCATTCATGTACTAGATGTACAAATTCTAAATAAGATTTCAGTGTAGCAAAACAAGCTCAGAGGTGATACATTTTTCCAGGGAGCTTAAAGCAGAGCTGAACAAAAACCCTGGGGAAAGGCAAGCACAAGGGGAGGCCCTGAAGGAAGTCAGGAGGGAGATTCCGATGACCCTGGCAGGACACTGCAGAGGGCGCTTCCCTGAAACAAGAGTTTGTTGTGCAGCTCGGAGACCTCTGGGAAACTGATTTTGTTCTCACTTCTTAGCTTTCAGTTCAGGAATGTACCAGGAACAGGTTTGCCTGAGAAAGCTGTGGAGGGGACACATGAGGTACCTCTAAGATTAATGAAATGTACCTGGCTTGAACACCTACACATACACACATGTGCAAAACTGATCTAGCTTGATGTATATGGATATAAGGTTACTGGAGGGAAAAGCTGACCTTCTAAGAGGGCAGCTGAGGGACCAGCGTTGTGGTGCAGTGACTTAAGCTGCTGCCTGCAGCAACACCAACATACCACATGAGCACAGGTTAGAGTCCTGGCTGCTCCACTGCCCACCCAGCTCCTGCTAATGTGCCTAGGAAAGCAGCAGAAGATGGCCTGAGTGGCTGGGCCCCTGCCACCCACATGGGAGACCAGAATAGAGATCCTGGCTCCTGGCTTCAGCCTGGTACAGACCTGGCTGTTGGGGCCATTTGGGAAGTATTCCAGCAGATGGAAGATCTTGATCTCTCTATCTCCCGTTCCCTCCCTCCTTCCTTCTAACTCTGACACTCAAATAAATAAATTAATTAAGAAAAATATATATACAGCAGTTGAGCCCCTTGCTCACTCTTTGTGTTCACTGTGAAGCCTGCTTGGGATCAGGAATCTCACATCACCATTGTTTCCAGTCAAGTTTTCTCTGCTGTGCATCCTGAGTCATTGGCTTTCTTTGGTCTTCCATGGATAAGTAAACCTTGAGTGATTAACCCGAGAGGTGGCTGTGCCAGCACTTGCCATCAATCCAAACCCACCAGTGACACCTGACAACTCAGGGCAATACCTATGATCATCCTGCCAGAAGCATCATTCTCAAAACAGCACCTGCTAATCAATATCCAAGGAGGCCACATCTGATTCTGCAGGGTTCTAGGTTCTATCTCACCTTCTTTTAAGGCATTCAACGCCCAAGTCATTTTGGAAAACACAGGGCACTTCCTCTGCACTTTTCCAACACGACAGAGAAATGGAAGTAGCCCCACCCTGTCGCGTCCCTCGACCAGCAAGGAAGACACGACCCGAACTCTTCTTCAAGCAGTTTATTCAGGAACCTTGAACAAGCTTCTTCTTCCGCCTCCTTCCCTCTCCCATCCCTCTTATAGCCATCAGCACACCAATCAAAAGCAGCCAAGTGGCAAGGATTGATTGGTACAGCAATGTGGAAGCCAGAAGGGAGCTCAGCCATCTCCTTATTAGGAGTTGTTTGTTTCTCGCCAGTCCTTCCGGGGGGGAAAGGAGCCGGCGCCATCTTTAGGGCGCCGTGCAATGGCTCCCCACAGTTCCCCCTTTTTGTTTTAGAACCAGGCATCTAAGGATTACAGGAGAAGGTAGGGGTCTGTCCCCCACTGCCAGGCATCCACCTGGAACAGCATCCTTTTCGCGGGGGTGGGATCTGGGATGCCAACCCACATGCAGACAGACTTGCCTTCCAGAGAACGTAATGGCTCGTTCTCTCTGCAGTGCTTTGCCTCGCACCCTGCACCCATGCCTAGCATTCAAGGAAGGCCAGCCATGCTTGCGGCGATTGTCCAGCCTCAAGGGCATAAAAGGCTTGAGCTATCATGGCCAATTCCCGCCAATGAGCTGTCCTCATCCTGCACAAACACCACAGGCAAAATAACACAACAAGTAACAGCAACCCGTCAAAGCTCCAAGTCCCACCCACTCCTTCAGGTTGGAGACGGCTGTGCGGGTCCAGGATGACAATCCAGATGCGAAGGAGACATCCACACATGTGGAGTTGATGGTGACCACGGCAAGGCACAGTTGCTTCAAGGTGTAGTCAAATTCTGCGGACCAATTCTGCAAGAGCATCTGAGACAACTGTTTAGAGTAATTTGCTGCCTGAGTCATGTTATCGTACTGAACAGAGGTCACACACAACCCTGAAAATTTCCACTCACATCCTAGCTGAGCAAGCTGCCAGAGAGTATCCACCTGCTCCTGTACCAAATCCACACGCCGATTAACAATCATCAAGCCTCCCTTTATATGTACATTTAAGGATGTCTGAGTATCCAAAGCAGCAGCCACGGAGGCCGTCAAATTATTCAGGGTATTAGCAGTTTGAACTGTCCCTGTGAGCGCTGTAGCAGCTGTTGTAGCGCCCACAGCTGCAATGGAAATGGCGGTTATAACGGCTGCAGCAACGATCCCAATCAGCAATGTTATCATAATGAAGATCGAGGGGCTGCTTTGTGACATTGTCTGTTTGCCCACCAGTCGCTCAGGTAACCATCGAGAATATAGAAACATGTCCACATCCCCATATTAAAACAGGGTCAGGTCCATACCATTGAGCAGTTAGAGGGTCTTTCCACTTCACATAGACTTGTTGTCTTTTGGTTTCAGGATGCCAGTGACGATGAGCTGCAGATTTCCCTTGATTATCCAGTATTAGAAAATTTAAAATGAAAAGAGCATGTGATAGCCATTTTTGTGGGGAATATGCCATGGTCCCGTATTCCCCCTTTTTTATTTTTTGTAAATAATTTTTTAATGTGGCATGTGCTCGTTCCACAATACCTTGTCCCTGGGGATTATAAAGAATCCTGGTGATGAGAGATGTGGAAGTTAGTACAGAAGTGCTTAAAAGAGTTGGAAGTATACGCTGGGCCATTATTAGTTTTTATCTGTATAGGGGTTCCTAGAACAGCAAAGGCCTGAAGGCAATGAGAGATGTTTGGCAGCCTCGCCGCATTGTGGGGTGGCAAAAACAAAACCTGAACATGTATCTAAAGAAACATGTATGTATTTTAGTTTACCAAATTCAGAGAAATGGGTAACATCCATCTGCCAAAGCTTAAGGTTTGGACATTGAGGTGATGCAAATCATGACCAAGGGATGCTTCTTAGACTTTGTCAGTCCCTCTTTAAAGGATCTGGCTTCTGAGCCAGAGACTGGAGCAGCTAGAAAGAAACATGTTTATAGCTGAAGTTTAGCATCATTTCACATCTTGGCACCACTTTTAATCTAAACAGCCCGATTGGTTATTATCTCTGCAAGATGAGAGATATATCTTTTGACATCTCCAGGGGCCCTCTGGAGATACCAAAAGTCCAGAGAATTTAGAACTTTGATTTTCAGAAAGTCTGTTAAAGGTGCCAAGAGAACTTAGAGTATCTGGTCAAAATAGAATTCCTTAACATTTAGTCAGGGTGATTTTAACACTTTTAGACCAGATCTGATCATAATATTTAACATAACTTTTTAAGACTTAATACTTTTTATCAATCATAACTTAACAGACAGTAGAGTACACATTTACTTGGCAGAACATGAATTTTTAGGTAAACCAGAAATACAAAAACCTTGAACATAAGAGTTAGCACATGAAATTATCACATAACTCAGAACTATTTAACAGAGTTAAAAAGAGCTTACACGACCTAACTTTAGAAATGGCAGAGTAACTGATTAAGCAGACACTGTTAAAAAGAGACGTTACAGTTTTTGCAACAACAGATTTTAAGATTTACAATTGAGACCATTTCCAGATAATTAATAACATTAGTACACATTTTAAAAATCCCATTGTTATAACAGAAGATCAGACTTCAACTTTAGGTTAGTGTAATTTTGGCATTAACATTTAACTTATAGAAAACTCTGTAAACAATGTTTTAAAATCGTAAACTTTTTACAACTTTTCATGACTTGCTCACACCTTCTGAAACTTTATACCTGTAGTTACTTTTACAGTCTTGAATTATCATGTATGGACAACCTATGAGAATACATGCTGGCAAACTTAAAAGTCTCTTATCAAATTTAAGATGTTAAAAGTACACATAATACGTTTTCCATATTTTACTTAGCACCGATGCCTGGATAACTTAAAACACTGAGCTATTAATGAATACCACACCATTATCTGAATTAAAAGTCAAAATTACATTTCCATGCTTTTAAGTAACATAAGGATAACACCACTTGGGCAGCAACAGTCACTAGTGCATATTTACAACTTTGAAAAGATCTTCATCCTTAAGAGAAACAAGTTTAAAGCATATCAAAGACATGTAAATATAAAACTGAGCAAGTGAACCAAAGGGCGTTTGCATTAACCCAATTTTCTGAACCAATCTGTATTGGCTTACTTGAGTTAACAACATAAAGGCTTGTATACACAGAATTTACTCTCATTTTTATAAGACTACTTTAGCTGAAAAGCAAAAACATGAATACAACATAGATTTGACATCATTTACTACATTTTAATACACTTTGTATAATTTGAATTGACTCAAACAGCTGTTACTTTAACAAATTTAGAGTCCCATCCTTTGAGAGTTCCAGGGATCCGACTGGAAGCCCCAAAGTTGAAAGACTCGGTTTAGAATTTAAACTATCAGAGAGTCAAACCATTTTAGTCAAAAATTAGTACGTTTAACCAAGGCTGTGGACTAGATATGATCAAAGTTAGGTACTCACTCAAACATTAAAGATATAACGTAAACAGCTTCATGGTGCAGTTTTTCCAATCAAGACTCATACTGGCAATAGAAAAATGCGAAACCTTCAAGACACACGAAAACTCTCATTAGATAAGTTAGCTACAGCAGCACAGAAAAGAATTGATTATCAGCGTATGAGCCCATTGCTTAAGTTTTTATTAACTGTAAAGAGAAAAACCCATCAAGTTGGAAAGGGTTATCGAATTAAGACTTTTCTCTAGGTCAAGATACCTGTGGAATTTTTCCTCTCTCTTTCTCCTGGCCTGTCATGTTCCCCTTTTTGTTTTAAAAGATATTCTTTCAGTGTGCGGTGTGCTCGCTCAATTATGCCCTGACCCTGAGGATTGTATGGCAATCCATGGACAAGTTGAACCTCCATTTTTTGGCAAAAGGTGGTAAAGGTTTGAGATGTATAGGCCAGGCCATTATCAGTTTTTAGCACCTGGGGTCTCCCCCAGGCGGCCCATGCATCCAGACAATGAGCAATCACCTGACATTAGGGATACAATTGGGCTAGAAGGTTTAATTGGTCCTGCGGTTTCCAATATCTTTAATGCGTTCACCACATATAAGGAATCTGACAACAAGTTAAAGGCAAAAGAGCACTGCTTAAGGATTTCAATAACTATTTTTAATTCCACAACTTGAGGTGAGCCTGGCTGAAACTGATGAAATACCGGGTCATTACCCTCTACCATATAAACCCCACAGCCTGTTTTTGACCCATCTGTAAATATATTTGGAGCACCCGGTAAGGGCTCAGTGGCTGTAATTTTTGGAAATCCTCATTTGCCGATTCAATTCCCGTACTTGCTTTATACCAGACTCTTTGTTATCGCCACACTCTTCAGACTCACTGCTGCTTTCTGAGCTACTTTCTGCACTAGTACTACTTACTGAGGAGGGGCTGCGCAACTCGGAAAGATCGGGGTACAGTTTTTTCCTAGTTCTTTTCTGACTCTCCTTCAAAGTTTTCCCTTTTTCACCGGCAGCTCTCTCAGAGCGCTCTTCCTGAAGCTCCTCCAAGGCAGCTTGACCGCTCAGAATAGCTTCACTACACCGCTCATCCTCGAGGCATGCTCGCACTAACTTCCATATTGGTCTCACTCCCCTTTCGAGATTACCCTGTTCGAATGCAAAATCCAAATCCCTGCCTAGTTTGTCCCATGAAGGGATAGTAAGGCTTCCCGAAACCCCATACCAGGGTGCAATGGTATCGCAGTTCCGTAAAAACCTATGCAATGTACTAGGCTTAAGTTTCAAACCGTTTTCTCAAAGCAGCGCATTCAGCGCCAGAAAAATTGGATGGGACTGTGAATTACCCACCGTCAAATATTGTACTCTTTGCCTGGCCACGGGTCAGAGCTCCTTCTGCTTTTGTCACAGAACTTCCTCTGCTTTAATCGCAGAGCTATCCTCCCGCTATTGTCGCAGGACTTCCCGCTCTTATCGCGGATCCCCACCTTATTTTCCTGGGAGACTCACCAGCGCTGCCCTGACTGCAGGAAGTTCTGAGTTCGCGTTTGAGATGGTTCCCCGTACGGGCCACCAGTTGTCGCGTCCCTCGACCAGCAAGGAAGACACGACCCGAACTCTTCTTCAAGCAGTTTATTCAGGAACCTTGAACAAGCTTCTTCTTCCGCCTCCTTCCCTCTCCCATCCCTCTTATAGCCATCAGCACACCAATCAAAAGCAGCCAAGTGGCAAGGATTGATTGGTACAGCAATGTGGAAGCCAGAAGGGAGCTCAGCCATCTCCTTATTAGGAGTTGTTTGTTTCTCGCCAGTCCTTCCGGGGGGGAAAGGAGCCGGCGCCATCTTTAGGGCGCCGTGCAATGGCTCCCCACACCACCCCCTCACTGAGGAAAGGACACTAATAGTAAAAGTGATCAGGTTAACTTCACAAAGCATTGCTTAGGAAGTCAGAGTCAAGCGGATCCCCAGGCAGGTGTATTTGCTTTACACAGAGAAAAATCCTACGTCCAGGCCCAGTAACTGCAATCCTAACTCAAACACATCTTCTCAGATACAAGTCAAAGGCAACAAACACAAGATAAGCATAGTGACACAATTTAAAACCACCCTCAAAACTAGAAAAATCAAGTCCCAGCTTACAACCTCTTCATAAAGGTCCAGGCATTTCACATCATCGTATAAAAATACGTATCACAGCTGATGGCAATCAGTTGTGAGGAGGTACTTCAGTGGAGGCGCACAGCGGTCACCCCTCAGTAACATACCTGACAGGTCTTACCCAGCCCCATCTCGTCTCCCAGGATGCAGCCATTCTGACAATGGAATCGCTGGGCCAACCAGTTGACTCCCTCCAGTTGATAAGAGCGTAGACGAATCCCTGGAAATAAAAATAAAGCAAATCCAATGAGCAGACATTTTAGCACATGCAAAGGCGTGCTCTAAGGCTTCCAATGAAAAATATGGCCTAAATTCTCATTGACACAAACCTTATTGGCCATATCCTTCGCTGGGACCTATGGACATGCAGATCCTTGATGAGTTTCGAACTATTTCAGACCTAGTCACCATTATACTCAAAGCCATAACACAGCTTGTCATTGTTGCCTGACCCACTTAACAGATGAAGATTTGGTCTATGTACTGCCTGTGTCTCAGGTCAGTGTCCATTCTTGGATATGCAACAGTGCTGATGCAACTTAACAATAAACAACACATGCTTTGCACATTTCTGCTTGCTTAATCACACCAGTCTAAATCTGCCATCAGTGCTAAAGGAAAAAACTTTTATTTATTTTTTTTATATTTTATTTATCTTTTATTTTAACATTTATCTATCTGTATCTATGAGGCAGATGGAGAGCTCCCATATGCTGGCTCACTCCCCCAAACACCCACAACAGCTGGAGCTGGTGACTTGATCCGGGCCTCCCCACTGAGTGGCAGGGACCCAACTGCTAAAGCCATCACCTGCTGTGAAGGAGCAGGGCCAGCACCCAAACTCAGCCACTACGTTATGGATCTGGACACCTTAACCACTAAACCAACACCCACCCCCTAAGCATACTTTTTATATAGAAACTATTAGTAAAATAAACTTTCTGTTAAACTCCAAACTTTTAGAAATTATACTATAATAGAACATTAAAACATTAATAATAATAGTTACTTTTTACAAATCATTTACTAAACTCCAGGGAGAGTAATAAGCAACATGATGTATTTATCTCATTCTTATAACAACATATACAGAACAAAAATAAGACGACTCCAGAAAGTGAAGAAGGAAACCGGGGGGCCAGCATTGTGGCACAGAAGGTAAAGCTGCCGCCTGCAACAACAGCATCCCACATGGTCACTGGTTCGTGTCCCAGCTGCTCCACTTCCAAACCAGTTCCCTGGTAATGGCCTGGGAAGAGCAGTAGATGATGTCCCAAGTGCTTGGGCCCCTGCTACCCATGTGGGAGACCCAGATGAAGCTTCTGGCTTCTTGGGGAGTGAACCAGTAGATAAAGATCTCTGTGTGAGTGTGTGTGTGTGTCCCTCCCTCTCTTTCAAATAAATAAAATGAGGAAGAGGTGGAGGAGAAATCAGCAAGCTGAAAACACCAATTGGTGTAGACTAGAAACCTAAATAAAACACGACCACCAACTAAGAACAAAAGCCTGTTCCTGCTAGAAAGCAGTGGCCTAGTAAAACAGAATAACAGCTCTGTTCTAGCTAAACATCACAAGAAAACGCCTGCGGCCCCACCCACACCGACAACAGTGAAAGCCAAGTGAGGCATGCGGATTTTTTCACTCATGGCTGTAAAGAGGTGCCGGATGCCCCTGCCAGGACGGTGTCAGGAAAGGTCAAACAGGGAGCAGGATTTTTATTCCCACCACCCGTGACCATCCCCTACCCTCAGTGTCTGCCTTCACCTGCAGTGTCAGTGGAGGCCACACAGGGAGCCGGAACTCCCCTCCCCCAGCAGAAAGAAGCAGCCCATTCCACTTCCCCAGCTGTCAGCGAGGGGGGGCCTGAACTTCTGTCTTCCCCCAGCAACAACCTCCTCCTCTAAGCAGTGCCAGATGAAGACAAACTGGAGATGTAAAATACTCGCAACAACACAAAAATGCCCAGGTTCCAACTGCACATCATTCAGCACACCAGAACTGGAAGATTTCAAATTGAACGGAAAAAAAAAAAAAAAAAAAAAAGATAATGGGTACCAACACCCAGACAATACAGATGTTAGAATTACCTGACAAAGATTTTAAAGCAGTAATGATAAAAATGTTTCAATAGCAACAGCAAACACACTTGAAGAACTGAATAGAAAACCAAAATCTCAGCAAATAAAAGATCTAAAGAAGAACCAAATGGAAATTTCAAAACTGAAAAATACAATAACCAAGGTAAAAAGCTTGATGAACAAGATGACTAGCAGGGAGGGAAGAATCAGTGACCTAGAAGACTGAACAGAAGAAATTACAGGATCAGAACTGAGAGAAAATACGCTGAAATGCAAATGAACCTCAGAGAACTGCATGACTAAACAAAAGATCTAACTCTGTTCAGTGGTGCCCCATAAAGAAAGGAGAGAGAGAGAGAGAGAGAGAGAGAGAGAGAGAGAAAACAAGAACAGAGCTGGAAAAAATACTCAAAGAAATAATGCTGAAAACTTTCCAAATTTGGCGCTAGACCTGTAGATTCAAGAAGCCGAGTAAAACTAAAACAGGAAAAGCCCAAAGAAACACACACCAAGGCACCTAATCATTAAACTGCTAAAGACAAAGGAAATATCCTGAAATCGGCCAGGAAAAAAAATATTATTTACAGGAGAAAAACTATCTGAGTCACAGAAGGTTTCTCACCAGAAACCATGGAGGCCAGAAGGAAGTGTGAGTGTCACATTTTTCTGTATGAAGAGAAAAGAATTGTCACCCAGACTCCTGTAACTAATGCAAATATTCTTCAGGAATGAGTGGAAAACCAAGACAATCTCAGATAAAGGAAAACTAGGATAATTTGCCACCCACAAATCTACCTCATAGAAAGGCTAACGAAGTTCCTGGAAGAAAAAAAAGAAAATGATAAAAAATGGAACCTTGGAACATGAAGGAGTGAGAACACAGCAAGCAAAGCGATGCACTAACAGACCAGGCTTCCTTCTCGTGAGTTTTCTAAATGGTGCTCAACAGCTGAAGCACAAGTGATGACACTGTCTTCTGTGGTTCTAAAGGCATGCTGAGGAAACAGTTAAGACAAGTATGTTACAAACAGGGGGAGGTGAGGTTTCTATACTTAGGTAAAAACCACAACATCAGTAGTTTGTGAGTATGAGAGTACTTTTGGATAGTTCGTGGAAAATGCTATCTTTAAATTCCATTTGTCCACAAACCTTTTGAGGCACATATGTATGACAACCATATACAAAGATAAACTCAATAACATCATAGGTAAATCATAATGAAATTCTAAAATAATATTCAAGCAATGCACAGGAAGCCAAGAAAGAGAAACAAAAAAAGAGAGAATAAGAGAAAGAGAAAAACAGTAAGATAAATAAAAAATATTAAAAATAGGGAGCAGAAGGGCCGGTGCTGTGGCATGGCTTGTAAAGCCACTGCCTGCAGTGTCAGCATCCCATATGGGCACCAGTTCGGATCCCAGCTGCTATACTTCCGATCCAGCTCTCTGCTGTGGCCTGGGAAAGCAGTGGAAGACAACCCAAGTCCTTGGGGCCCTGCACCTGTGTGGGAGACCCGGAAGAAGCTCCCGGCTCCGAAGATTGGCACAGCTCTGTTTCGGCCAATTAGGGAGTGAATCAGTGGATGGAAGACCTCTCTCTCTCTTTGCCTCTGCCTCTCAAGTAAATAAATCTTAAAAAAAAATAAATAAATAGGGAACAGGTATTCAGCCTAGTGGGTAAGATGCCCATATCCCATGTCAGAGTTCCTCATTTTGACTCCTGGCTCTGGCTCCTAACTCCAGCTGCCTGCCAGTAAAGACCCTGGGAGAAAGCAGGTGCTGGCTCAAGCAATTGGGTTTAGCCACAGCCCAGCCCCAGCCTTGCAGGCATTTGGAGAGTAATAGATAGGAATGCTCACACACTCTCACTCTTTCTCTCTGCCTCTCAAACACATAAATAATTTTTAATTGCAAATAAAATGACAGACTTAAGAACCTATATATTAATAATTACATGAAATAAGTGGTTTGGCAATTAAAAGACATGGATTGTCAAAGTGGATTTAAATACATAACCCAATTAATAGTTTCCAAGAAACTCATCTTAATTATATAGATAGGACAAAACTAAAAGGATGAAGTGGTAGGCACAACAGTAGCCCTCACAAAGATGTCCCAACTGGGAATGGGAGAGGGAAGAGGAGGAGGGGTGGGAGTATGGGTGGGAGGGTGGATATGGTGGGAAGATTCACTATATTACTAAAGTTGTACTTATGAATTTGTATTCTTTAAATAAAAGGTTTCTTTGGGGAAAAAAATTAAATTAAAATAAATCTTAAAAAAAAAAGTCTCAAGTCCTAATTCCAGAATCAGCAAGTATGTCACCTTCCATGGCAAAAGAGACTCTGCTAAGGGTGAGGGCCCTGCGATGCAGCCATCACCTGAAGCAGCCTGAAAGACCCAGATGGGCCCAATCTAATCACATGTGTCTAGAAAAGGAGAACCTTGACCAGAAGGATCTAAGAGACGCACTATTGCTGGCTTTGAGGATGGGGGAAAGGAAACACATTCTCCCCCCCGAGCCCCAACGCCCAACAACCGTAGCATATACACCTTCTGAAGTGCCAGGGGACGTAAAATACATTTAGGGCTGTGTTAGTCAGCTTTTCATTGTAAGACTCCTGAGAGGAGCTACTGCAGAAGGAAGGTTTATTTGAGGGTCCCAGCCGAGGAGCCGGCGGCCCCATTACTCTGGCATCTGATGCTATGTGGAGGATCATATGGTGAGCCAGGAGGCAGAGGACACAGGGAGTCTGCTCTTCCTCCAGCTTCTATGTGGTCCTTTGTTAAGAAGTCATGATTCAGGGGCCAGCGCTGTGGCACAGCGGGTTAAAGCCCTGGCCTGAAGCGCTGCCATCCCATATGGGTGCCGGTTTGAGACCCGGCTGCTCCACTTCCGATCCGGCTCTCTGCTATGGCCTGGGAAAGCAAAGGAGGATGGCCCAAGTCCTTGGGCTCCTGCACCCACGGAGGAAGCTCCTGGCTCTAGATCAGCCCAGCTCCGGCCGTTGTGGCCAACTGTGGAGTGAACAGTGGATGGAAGACCTCTCTCTCTACCTCTCCTTCTTTCTTTGTGTAACTCTGACTTTCAAATAAATAAATAAATAATTTTTTTAAAAAAAAAGTCATGATTCAAACACTTGGCTCTACCCTAGCAAGGTAGGCTGAAGGCCTAGCAAGGTAGCTGAAGGCCTCACCTTCAGATACCACACTGAATCAACCCTCCACAGTGAATCCATCAACCGTGAATCCATGAATCATGAACATCAGATTTGGGGGCTTAAAAGTCTACAAGAGTCTGGGGTTCCAAGTACTGTTCGAGCCATAACAAAGGCTACAAACTTAAAAGAAATATATAGTATGTGTTCTCTGACCCACATAAGAATCAATTTGGCAAGCACCTACAGAAATTTAAGTAAAAAATCTCCAACCTCTTAGAAACTGAAGAACACACTTCTAAACAGCCTGTCAAAGAGGAAGCCTCGAGGGAAATGAACACACTGAGCTAAATGAAAATACAAACAACACATCGAAGTCTGTAGGGCGGGGCTGGTGTTGTGGTGCAGTGGGTTGACACCAGCATGCCATATGGGTGCTGGATCATGTCCTGACTGCTCCACTTCTGATCCAGCTCCCTGCTAATGCACCTGCAAAGGCAGTGGGAGGGCCGGCGCCACGGCTCACTAGGCTAATCCTCCGCCTGCAGTGCCAGCACCCCGGGTTCTAGTCCTGGTTGGGGCGCTGGATTCTGTTCTGGTTGCTCCTCTTCCAGTCCAGCTCTCTGCTGTGGCCCAGGAAGGCAGTGGAGGATGGCCCAAGTGCTTGGGCCCTGCACCCGCATGGGAGACCAGGAGGAAGCACCTGGCTCCTGGCGCCGGATTGGCACAGCATGCCAGCTACAACGTGCCAGCCATAGCGGCCACTTGGGGGTGAACCAACGGAAGGATAGACCTTTCTCTCTGTCTCTCTCTCACTAACTCTGCCTGTCAAAAACAAACACAAAAAAAGCAGTGGGAGAAGACCCAAGTACTTTGGTCCCTTAGCAATATGGGAGACCGGGATGAAGTTCTAGGTTTCTGACTTCGGCCTCGCCCAGTCCCAGCCATTTGGGGAGGTGAACCAGCAGATGGAAGATACATCTCTCCCTCTCCTCTCCCTGTAACTGTCACTCAAATAATTAAAAATAAATCTTTAAAAGAAATCATAGGGTTAAAAACTAAGTTAAAATAGATCATGGGCATAGACATAAAACTACTTTAGGAAAATAAAGTAACTTCAGGATCTGCAACCAGGCTATGAGTTCTTAACAGCTGACACCAATAACAATTAGGAAAATTGAAAAAGTTTAGCTAAAATTTCTGCAAACCACATATCCAAGAAAATACTAGTATCCAAATTATATAAAGAATTCTCAAAACTAAAGAGAAGAAAAATCCAATTAAAAATGGGATATGTGTATCGTTAGCCAAAAGGAAAATCATATTAAAGCCACAATAAGATGTCACTCCACACGTAAAATAGTCAATTTTAAAATCACAATATCAAACACTGGCAAGGATGTAGAAAAAGTGGATCTACCCAACCACACTTGTGCGCCCAGCTGCCAATCAGACTAACCACTCCCTTATGAAAGTAGATTAAAGGCCTGGAGCAGGTGGGCCCTTCTTTT
This sequence comes from Oryctolagus cuniculus, assembly GCF_964237555.1. Classification (NCBI taxonomy): domain Eukaryota; kingdom Metazoa; phylum Chordata; class Mammalia; order Lagomorpha; family Leporidae; genus Oryctolagus; species Oryctolagus cuniculus. The sequence continues at coordinate 50,051,449 of NC_091438.1, forward strand.
TCCTTCCTGCCCTTGATCCCCTTGCTGCCCGCGCCGTCGGCCATCCGCTCCGTGCTTTCGGGTCTGCATGCTCCTCTGTGGCTGGCTTTTGGCCTGCTCTCAACTCTGGATGAATCCAGATTTCCCTTTCTCTTTTAGAGAGCGCCCGCACTCTCCTACGCATTTCTCTCGCTCAATAAAAAGCTTAAAAACTTATCAGGCTGCCTGGTTTATTTTACCAGTATTCAGAATTCTCTGAATTCACGGCAAGAGCCCACAAGGCTTATTAATACGGAAATATTAATAAGCAAATTGGTATCAGTACTGCCACTCTAGAAACAGTTTAAAAATTAATCATGCGCACACCAGGTTCTAGTCCCAGTCCGGGCGCCGGATTCTGTCCCAGCTGCCCCTCTTCCAGGCCAGCTCTCTGCTGTGGCCAGGGAGCGCAGTGGAGGATGGCCCAGGTCCTTGGGCCCTGTACCCCATGGGAGACCAGGAGAAGCACCTGGCTCCTGCCTTCAGATCAACGCGGTGCGCCAGCCGCAGCACACCAGCCACGGCGGCCATTGGAGGGTGAACCAACAGCAAAGGAAGACCTTTCTCTCTGTCTCTCTGTCTCTCACTGTCCACTCTGCCTGTCAAAAAATAAATAAATAAAAAGAAAAATAAAAAAAGAAAAAAATTAATCATGCAACTACACACGACCTAGCCACAGCAGTTCTACGTGTTTATCAGAGAAATGAATATTTATTTGTACACAAAAACCTGTACATGGATGTCTTATAATACTTCTTTTTGTAATAGCGAAAACTAGAAATAATTCAGTTCAACTGTGATATATCCAGATCTGGGATATAAAATACTCGCAACACATTTTTCAGGATGCATCATCGTCATGAAGCAATGCACGAACCTGGGGAGAGGGTAAAGGAGCAAAAAATACCAATTATCTTATCTTAAGGATTTCCTATAGGGCATTAGAATATTTAAAAAAACAAAACCTGTTGAAAGGGCTGGAGGAATGGCCTCCAAGATAAGCTTCCAAATACAAATGCCAGATCCTCATCACAGAAGCAGCCAGGAAGCCAGGACCCAACCAGGAGGCCACTGCACCTTCACCCCAGGAACCCACCACCTCGGCTCAACACTCGCCAGCAAAACAGATGCCCCTCGTGCTGCCCAGGAGGGAGCAGTCAAGAAAAAGCAGAATACGCAAGCCCCTCCCACACTGCCCCAGGAGGGAGCAGTCCAGAAAAAGCAGAACACGCAAGCCCCTCCCACACTGCCTGTGGCCTCACTTCAGCCTTCCAATTGCAGTTATCTGCACAACAGAACTGGAGAGGAGCTGGGAGAGGTATCCCTTCGGTTTTAACCTCTAGGATGCAGATTCTCTTGCCCGTGTCTCAGGCAGATGACAAGCAGTGAAAAAGGACTTTAGGTTCCCCCTTAGAAGCCAAAGATGAATATCCAAATGTCCATCGATACTAGCAAGTGATGAGAGCATTACATCTCAAATCAAGAAACGCCAGGGTCGTGAGAGTATGCTGACATGAGCAAAACGTTTGCATACTCTTCTACAATTGCTGCCTTTCGGGAAATAAAAATCCAGGGCTTTGACAAACACTTGGCTACAAGGAGATGTATTAGTGTTACATTTTAGAAAGAATCTAAACAAGTAAGAGTAGCTGGCAGCAGGCGCTGCTGCTCACTAGGCTAATGCTCCGCCTTGAGGCGCCGGCACACCAGGTTCTAGTCCCGGTTGCCCCTCTTCCAGGCCAGCTCTCTGCTGTGGCCAGGGAGTGCAGTGGAGGATGGCCCAGGTGCTTGGGCCCTGCACCCCATGGGAGACCAGAAGTACCTGGCTCCTGGCTTCGGATCAGTGCGGATCAGTGCGGTACGCCGGCCGTAGCAGCCATTTGGGGAGTGAACCAATGGAAGGAAGATCTTTCTTTCTCTGTCTCCCTCTCTGCCTGTCACTAAAGTATATCCACGTACTGAAACTTTCTGTAACCATCACAAATGATGTTGAAGATGACTAAATGACAAGGCAGCAAATAAAGATTTCCAAAAAGTCTGTACACAAAACACCATTTTTGCATTGTCCCCCTCCTCAAAAAAAAGGGGGGGGGGTTACATATACACGTGGAGCAAAGACAGGCCAGCGGACGTGTTAAGAGGACTGCTGATTCGCGTTCTGTGTGCAGAGGCTACCATCCCGGGTGCGCCGCTTCTGGGATCAGAAGGAAAAACAACCCAGAACGAATTCAACCAAGACACAGAGGAGAGTTTCTCCGAATGCCCGCCGAGTCTGCCAGCCAGAAAAAGGCCCGTATTCAGCAGGGACTCCGTGCCCACACCGGCTTTCTCCGCCTCTTTCCCCCACTGCCAGTCTGCGGCTCCCCGCCGGCGGCGTCACCGACCAAGCCCGCACCCCGCGCGGGCTTTCCCGCAACACACACACACACACACACACACACGCCTCCCGCCTGAGCGCCACACACCGCCGCACCTTCCGCGTCCTTCCTGGAGCCACAAAACCTCGCTCAGGAAATGCGCGTCCAGAATCGCGGGCGCGTCGGGGACTCTGCGGCGGGCGACCCCGGGGGCGCGCGGCGGCCGCGGCCCACGACCCCGAAGAGCGGGTGAGGAAAGGGCCGGCGGCCCGCTCCCCCGGACTGTGGGGGCCCGCGGGCGGCGCGGAGGGACTCGAACCCGTGGCCTGGGTGGGGACGCGCACGCTCGGCGCGAGGGACTGGGGGTGCAAGCACCGGGGCCGCCCCGTCCGGTAACTGCGCGTGCGCAGGAGGCCGAGCCGCCCCCTGAGGCCGGGCGGCGAGTTCCGACGGTTCCCCGGAACCCCCCGGGCCTGACCTCGGAGCCCGCCCGAGCGGAAGCTGCCCGGCCACACTTCGGAAGCGCCAGGGGCGGCCGCCGCCTCTCCGCCCGGCCCAAGTTTCCCTCCCCGCGGGGTCCTGGGGCCGGACGCGGGGCCTCGTTCCGGGTCCGCGACCTCACTCTCCCCGCGTGCGCTAGCGCCGCGCGCCAGCCTGCAGGGGCCACGGGCCCGGACGTGGCTTCCTGTCCGTCCGGCCGCACTGCCGAGAGAAAGAAGGCCCTGGCGCCGCCGGGTGAGCAGCCCGCACCCGCGTCGCGCCCGCCCGCGGCCAGGCCCTCCGGGTTGTCTCACCCGTGCGCACGTTCTCCCAGAGCCTACTCACCTGTCAGGCCCCACTGTTGTAAGTCCTGCTCCTGCACCCGCGTGCGCACCGGCTCGGCTCTGCCCTGGGTCTGGAGGGCCAGCAGGAAGCCGGGTTTGTTGCCCTCCATCAGGCTGCGAGACGCTCCGCCCGCCGCGCTGCGCGCCTTTCCTTCTCGGCGCGCGGGGTGCCGAGCCGCCCGCCGCCGCCGCCAGGGGGCGCGCTCTGCGCGAAATTCTGGACCGAGTTACTCCTAGGGGCTCCGTGAGGAAATCAGTGTGCTTCTGGTGTGCCTATGCGCGTGTAAGGCCACTGTCTGCCCAGAATGCCCACCTAGGGGTCAACATGAGCCCGAGCCGACTGTCATGCTCAGAGACTCGGCTGGGCTCTGGGGAGTGCGGAATTCAGTAAGACCCGAGCTCTGCCCTCCAGCGTTTCACAGCAAGGTTGCATAGCCCCGTGTGCTCAGCTGAGTTTGCATGAGTGGTTTAGGCCCCCTAAATCCCCTTCCTAATTCCCTGTTAGCTGAAAGCCACAGTTAGGAGCTGCAGCATTGCAGTAAATCCAAATCGTGAAAGATGTCATTGCTGCAATGCGTTTTGGGGAGCAAGTCAGAGTAGAGCAGTGTGTTAGGTTAGGAGTCACCGCACAGAGAGAGGGAGAGGGAAGGACAGATCTTCCATCTGCTAGTTCACTCCCCAGATGGCGACAAAGACTCCATCCTGGTCTCTCACATGGGTGGCAGGGACCCTAGTGCTTGCACCATCTAATGCTGCTCTCCCAGGTTCGTTAGCAGGGAGCTGGATTGGAAGTGGAGCAGGTGGGACTGGATCCAGCACCCACATGGAATGCCAGTATCACAGGTGGTGGCTTAACTCACCGCATCACCCCCACAAAACACTCTTTTTTTTAAGATTTATTTATTTATTTGAAAGTCAGAGTTACACAGAGAGAAGCAGCAGAGAGAGAGAGACAGTGGTCTTGCATCTGCTGGTTCATTCCCCAGATGGCCACAACGGCCAGAGCTGCGCCAATCCGAAGCCAGGAGCTTCTTCCAGGTCTCCCATGCAGGTGCAGGGGCCCAAGGACTTGGGCCATCTTCTGCTGCTTTCCCAGGCCACAGCAGAGAGCTGGATGGGAAGAGGAGCAGCCAGGACTAGAACCACCCATATCAGATGCTAGCGCTTCAGGCCAGGGCATTAACCCATTGCGCCACAGCGCCGGCCCCCACAAAACACTCTTTATGACACTGGAGCTAGACTGCTAATCTCATGGGGCTTAAACGGGGAGATGGGCAGTAAAATTAAGTTACTGCTCAATGCTAAGACATAAATAAAACTGTCACATAATGGAGCTATCTTGATTTCATACTGCAGCTTTCCCACTCGAGTTTTCCCTCAGAACCTTAGATTTATTCTTCAGTGGCTTCTCTAAAGTGCCTCTGTCCTATGTGGCTGCCATTTTTTTTAACTTTTATTTAGTAAATATAAATTTCCAAGGTACAGCTTATAGATTACAATGGCTTCCCCCCCCATAACTTTCTTCCCACTCGCAACCCTCCCATCTCCCGCTCCCTCTCCCATTCCATTCACATCAAGATTCATTTTCAATTATCTTTATATACAGAAGATTGATTTAGTATATATTAAGTAAAGATTTCAACAGTTTGCACCCACACAGAACATAAAGTGTAAAATACTGTTTCAGTACTAGTTATAGCATTAATTCACATTGAACAACACATTAAGGACAGAGATCCTACATGAGGAGTAAGTGCACAGTGACTCCTGTTGTTGACTTAACAATTTGACACTCTTTTTTATGGTGTCAGTAATCTCCCTAGGCTCTTGTCATGAGTCTCCGAGTCTATGGAAGCCTTTTGAGTTCGCCGACTTCAATCTTATTTAGACAAGGTTATAGTCAAAGTGGAAGTTCACTCCTCCCTTCAGAGAAAGATACCTCCTTTGATGGCCCGTTCTTTCCACTGGGATCTCACTCACAGAGAGCTTTCATTTAGTTTAGTTTTTTTTGTTTTGTTTGTTTGTTTTGCCAGAGTGTCTTGGCTTTCCATGCCTAAAATACTCTCCTGGGCTCTTCAGCCAGATCCGAATGCCTTAAGGGCTGATTCTCAGGCCAGAGTGCTGTTTAGGACATCTGCCATTCTATGAGTCTGCTGTGTCCCACTTCTGCTCATGGGTTTTGCATTCTGGTCTCCAAGTTTTTTCTTAGGTCCTCCCCTCCGGGAATCCCTGGTAGATTTGTCCAATAAAACAGCAACAGCAGTTGCCTGCCACTTAAACCAAAGGGTGCTTATTATTTTTTTAACTTAACAGGATAAAAGAGATAGGGTCCCATCTATAAGCTGAGTAGACTTACTGGGTCTTATATGTAAACTTCAGGTGTGCCAGTGAGGCAACATAGATACCAACTTTTGTTCTGCATGCTGTATAAAAAGAGTCTAGAAGTGCAGGCTAGAACCAGGAAGACCAGTTAAGAGACTCTTGGAATAGTCGGAGCAAGAATTGATGGTTTGGAGGCCAGCATAGTGGCAGTGGCTCTATAAGGAGACATATTAGACAGGTAGAGCCTGGTGATCCAGTGCTGTGGTGTGGCAGGCTAAGCCTCTGCCTGGGGCACCAGCATCCCATATGGGCACTGGTTCATGTCCCAGCTGCCCCTCTTCTGATCCAGCTCTCTGCGAATGGCCTGGGAAAACAATAGAAGATGGCCCAGGTGCTTGGGCCCCTGCTACCACATAAGAGACCCAGAAGAAGCTCCTGACTCCTGGCATAGATCAGCCCAACTCCAGCTGTTGCGGCTATTTGGGGAGTGAACCAGTAGATGGCAGACCTTTCTCTCTGTCTCTTCCTCTCTCTGTCTACAACTCTACCTCTCAAATAAGCAAATACAAATTTTTTTAAAAAATGTAGAGCCTATGATTTCAGGATTTGAGTATGTGGTAGAATAGAACTGACATACGGGGGGTGAAAGATGGAGAAGCAGGAGGTTTGGGAAACATGAAGAATTCATTTTTGTGCTGGTGTGTTTGTGGAGTTAGGGGAGCTCTCAGTCACTCTTGGTGAGACTGTAAATTAATACCGCCATTATGGAAAACAGCATAGTTGCTCCAAAAACTAGAGAGAGAACTACCATATGATTCAGCAATTCCATTATTTGTTATATGTTCAAAGGAAAAAATTGGAAAATCAAAGAGATATCTATACTCCCATGTTGATTGCAGCTATATTCATGTTAGCCAAGATATGGAACCAACTTAAGTGTCCATCAGTGGATAAATGGATAACAGAAAATGTGATACATACACAAAATGGAATATTATTCAGCCATAAAAAAGAAAGAAGTCCTATCATTCGCAGCAACATAAATGAGTCTGGAAGACATTAAGTAAAATAAATTAGGCACAGAAAGACATGTTCTCATTTACACAAGAGGGGTTAAAAAAGTTCATGGAAAATGGAATTAAAAGGTGATGTAAATGTTCCACAAACATTTTGAAGCCACCTCATGTGAAAGATAAAAATTTGATCTCATGGGAGTAGAGAGTAGAACAGTGCTTGCTTGCCAGGGGCTGGGAAGGGAAGGGGGTAGATAAGGGATAGATAATGGGTGCAGGGGTATAGTTGGATGGAAGAGATAGCTGTAGTTGACAATAATTAAGTGCATTTTTCAAAATAGCCAGTCGAGAGGATTTTTATCTCATCACAAAGAAATAATAAATTTTTGAGGTGATGGATATGCCAATTACCCTGATCCAGTCGTTACAGAACATGTATTGGAATTAACACACTGTGTCCCAAGAACATGTAAAATTACCATTTCATAAAAATTTTTAAGTTATGTATATATTTAAAACTTTTTAAAATTCAAACAGAAGTGCAAGGAAAAACAAGCAAAAAAGATTTAAGAAAAAAAGAGATTCTTAGAAAAAAGAATTCATGTTTGGTGAATAAGACATAATATTTAAAATCCAAGTGGAGTTTGTATTTTTGTTAATACTACTGATGTCTGACTAGTACCAGGGATTTTGAATTTTTTTTTTTTTATAAATTTGAGAGCGCCTACTCCCATCAGCTGGTCACTCTCTAAATGACTGAAATGGTCAGGAGTGGGCTGGGCTGAAGCAGAGTTCAGAATTCAGTCCAGGCCCCATGTAACAGTGGCCAGAACCCAGTTAACTCCAGTCATCACCGCTGGCTCCCAGGCCTGCATTTACAGGAAGCTGAAATCAGGAACCAGAGCCGGAGCCAGGTTCAAACCGAGGAACTCCAGTATGGAATGCCAGTGTCTTAACTGGCTTCTTAACCCCTAAACCAAATGTTTGCTTTCTAAATAGAAATTCTGAGTAGGTCCTTGGATTGCACTAGTCTGAAGTTCAGGCGAGAGGTTGGAACTATGTAAATATGGAAGTAATTTTCGGATGGTACTTAAGCCCTGAGATCCTGGGTGAGATCCCCTGGGGGATGACTGGAACTAGAAAGGAGACCAAGCCTTAAGCAACTAATATTTAGAAGTCAAAAAGACAAAGAGAAAGCAGCAGAGGAGATTAAGACAGCAACCATTTAGACAGGAAGAACATGGTATCCCTGAGGCCAAATGAAGATTTTCCAAGAAACAGGAGTGATGGGCATGTCCAATGTGACTGACGGGTGGAATGAAGATGGGTTAAAGAAATACCACTGGATTGGGCAGTACGATGTTGCTTGATCACCTTGACAAAAATGAGGGGTTTTTGTTTGTTTAAAGATTTATTAATTTGCAAAGCAGAGTTACAGAGAGAGGGAGAGACAGAGAGAGAGAGAGAGATCTTCCATCCACTGGTTCACTCCCCAGATGGCCACAAAAGCCGGGGCTGGGCCAGGACAAAGCTAAGGAGCCTGGAACTCCAGCAGGAGTCTCCCAAGTGGGTGGCAGAAGCCCAAGTACTGCACCATCTTTTGCTGCCTTCCCAGGTACATTAGCAGGTACAGAAGCAGAGCAGCTGGGACTCTAGTGCGAGGCTGCTTTAACCTGCTGTGCCTCTACACCAGCCCCAAGAATGAGTTTTTTATATTGGAGCAGTAAAAAGCCCAACTGGAGTGGATTAAGAAAAACAGGCAGAGAGAAGGTGCAGACAGACTGTCTCCCACCTCTTTAAAGAGTTTTGCTGTAAGAGGAGGCAGAATTTGATGCCCTTGGAGCTAAGGGGTTGACACACACTTCACCCACTGGATCAAGTTGAAGGCATAGTCTGACGACAGATTTGGTGGTGACAGCACAGGGGAGACCTCTCCTGATTCTTGCCATTGTCGGAGTGAAATAAGGAACAAGGTCATTAGATGAACTAGAAGAGGGAGAAGGGTGTTTTTGCAAGCTTGAGGAGACAAAGTTTGAAAACTGCAGTATTGCAGAGTGGAGAAACGTGGTAGACTGCCAAGCAGCAGCAAGGGCCCCTTGAGGTTTATGGTCCTGAGACCAACCTATGTGCTGTGTATTGGGTGCAATGCAGAAGAGTTAGAGAATTGAATTTAAGTTATCAGGTAGTATAGCACTAAAAAAAAAAAAAAAAACGGGAAATGAATGGGATTGAGTGTGGGATGGAGGAAGCTCTGGGTTAAAAAAGGGTGCCACTTAAAAGTACCCTTGGAGCTAAGCCCTAAGGGGCCGGCACTGTGGTGCAGTGGGTTAACGCCCTGGCCTGAAGTGCTGGTATCCCATATGGGCGCTGGTTTGAGACCCGGCTGCTCCACTTCCAATCCAGCTCTCTGCCTTGGTCCCCTGCACCCATGTGAGAGACCTGGAAGAAGCTTCTGGCTCCTAGCTTCGGATCGGCACAGCTCTGGCCGTTGTGGCCATTTGGGGAGTGAATCATCAGATGGAAGGCCTCTCTCTCTCTCTGCCTCTCCTCTCTGCCTTTCCATCTCTGTGTAACTCTGACTTTCAAATAAATAAATAAATCTTAAAAAAAAAATACCTGAGTGGTGAGAAGCCAGCTTTGTGAAACCAGGGGCAGAGAAAGCACAACTGCAAAGACACTGAGACAGGATTAGGGGGGAACCATGGTGAGGGGACTTGGGGGAACTTGGCCATTGATTGGATGGAGGGCTGAGAGGGAGGGGAAAGTGGAGGCTGACTCCCAGGGATTTCTGCTGTGGGTCACTGGATAGATGTTGATGCCACTATTAAGATATGGAATGTAGGATATAAAAGCTGGTTTGAGGAAGGAAAGACAATGAGTTCATCTTTAGGATATGTAGGATACATCCTAGAACAGGGCCTGGCCCACAGTGTGAACTCAGTACTGTTGAATGTATAGCTGGGGTGTCTGAGAAGCAATTCTAAAATCTAAGACCTTAAGGTACAAAGAGGCCACTTCACAGGTGAGCAAACTAAGGGACAGAAAGATTAAGGGACTCCCTAGGTTTTCTAGTGAGTCAGCTGCCAGAATAAAATCGAGTGCCAACTCCTTCTACATTCCTTCTTCTTCCTCTTTTTTTAAGATGTATTAATTTATTTGAAAGGCAGAGAGAGAGAGAGAGAGAGAGAGAGAGTGAGACAGAGAGACCTATGTACTGCTTCACTCCACAAATGGTGGCAATGCCTGGGTCTGAGTCAGGCCAAAGTCAGGAGCCAGGAACTCCATCCGGGTCTCCCACATGGGTGGCAGAGGCCCAAGTTCTCAGACCATCTCCTGCCACTTTCCAGGATGCATTAACATGGAGCTGGATCAGAAGCAGAGCAGGCAGAACTCAAAGCAGAGTTGAAATATGGGATGCAAGTGTCAAAACAGACAACACAACCCACTGCATCACAATGTCTGCCCCCGTTACTCTTATGTGATTATGATGTTTATATTAATTGCTTTATTTCTTCCCAGAAAGGGAAATCCTCTGGCAACAGCAACCTGATAAGATTAATGGCAACCAAATGACACCATTGGTGGGTCTTAGGATCTGCAAGCCCTACTAAAACAAGTATGATGGAGCACAGATGGCAGACAGGTTATATTAACTGTCCCTGTGTCCTTGCTCCATGGGGCAACAGCAGGACACTAGCTGCCAGCCTCCAGAGAGTTGGCTGTGGAGGTTGGCTAAAAGCTGTGACTCTGGTGAAAATTTATAGAGACCTCTTCTTGAGTACTTGAACTTGGAACTTTGAACTTTTAGGTCAGTGCCCTAGAGTGGGGAAAAAAAATCATTGCTCTGGGCTGAAAGAGATTTAGTCTTACTTCTCACAAGAATGGAAAAACTGTACTTTGACTTTTGAGGTAACTATACATTTTTTACATCAAACAACACATAATAAATTTAGAACTAGAAAGGCAGGGAGAAAAATACCCAGGAAAATATGCATTTCACTGTTGCAACCAAGTGAGTTTACTTCCCAGGACTCTTGCCCAATCACTCCAGAAAATTGCTACTTCTTTTGAATACGAAAACAAGAACAAGGCCATAACACTGCAATGTGATCAAGCACCTCGGTGAGGACACAGTTCAGAAGTGATAGGCAACAGAGCACAAGGTTTGCCCACAGGACCTTGATTGACAGAACAGGGCTTGTTTACATTTTCAGTTGAATGCTCTTTGGTGGCTATGCCGTGCCATCAGATTAGTCACCGGGAAGTCCACTGTTCAGTTTCCCCATCCCACAGTGTAACGTTTGTGTAATTCACCTGGCTAGCCCTGGAAAGCTTTGACCTTGCCGACTCCGGAATCTCACTTTTCTGACTTATTTCCATGTCAGGAGTAGGCTCCCTCAATTATAAAACCTGCCCAGCTATTTCTCATGATGGCGCATAGCCTTCTTTAGATTGAGTGATCTCCTTACCAGGGACTCCAATCATAAGAACTCCCGTCACCGCTCCCTCTCTAGTTGACGAGAACCCAAAGCCATCATAGACCTTAAAGCCACAAAGCCTGGGTCTTAAGTTTGAAAAAGGAGCATACCTGTTGCGTACTACCAACAAGACTTACCACTGTTCACGTTAATGTTCATGTTAATCTGATCACTCAGCTCAGGGAGTGCCTATGAGGTTTCTCTAGTGCAGTTATTACGTAAATTACTTGGAATTCTTCTGTTTGGGAGATGGGTCTATTTCACCCCATTTATGAATTCAATCACTTATAACAGCAGAGACTTATGAGTATTTTTATATTTTATGTTAAAATCTAATACTAGGCTATTTCTTTCATTGCTCAAATTATTCCAGCTTTGGTTCCTGCATCTCTTTGATATAAGCCACTCAGTTTGATTTTGAGTACTTCTATATACCCTGACACTACAAGAATATATATAGAAGTCAGTTTACAAGATATAATTGGGAGACCAGCCTTGTGGCATAGCGGGTAAAGCCACTGCCTGGAACACGGGTATCATATACATGCGCCGGTCTAATGGCCTGGGAAAAGCAGCAGAAGATGTCCCAAGTGCTTGGGCCCCTGTACCCATGTGAGAGGCCCAAATAAAGCTCCTCGCTCCTAGCTTCAGCCTGGCTCAGCCCTGGTCATTGTGGCCATCTGGTTAGTAGGCCAGCTGATGGAAGTTATCTCTGTCTCTCCTTCTCTCTCTTTAACTCTTTCAAATAAATAAATAAAATAATAAATATATAATTGGGAAAATTATATAACCTTTTAATATAAGTGTAGTAACAGGAATATCAGTAAATATTAGTACACATTTATCAGTAATGACAGCTAAGTATCTTGAGTTGATCTGAATTCAATTTCCTATTCACATCTTAATTGTAGTTTGGTTTAGAAATTAAACAGGGATTTTCTTGTGAGCTGATAAATTAAAAGTAGAATGAGAGTGTCAGTAAATTCACTTACAAGCTAAAAGAGTCAAATTTGTTTGTTGAGGAAATTTTTTTTAAAAGCAAGAGACCTTAAACTTACTTTGAACTAGAATAATCTGTAGGTTAAAAAAAAACTGGGTCTGTGTTAATAGATGATAAATCCCCAGTGTCACAAGGATTAGGGAAGGAAAACAGCCCTAAGAAGTAATACCACTTCCTAGTTCTGCAATCTCAAAAAGCATTGCCACAGGAAAATTAGGTAAAATGGCGGGCAGTTGTCCAATTGTAGCTCCCGCATACCTGGTTTCTTTCACAAGTATTTGTATGAGGAAAGGTAATTTCTTTTTTTGTTTTTTAAGATTTATTTATTTTACTTGAAAAGCAGAGTGACAGAGAGAGGGAGAGAGGGAGAGATCTTCCACCCACTGGCTCACTCCTCAAATCACCTCAATGGCCAGGCTGAGCCAGGCTGAAGCCAGGAGCCTGGAACTCCATCCCTGTCTCCCACGTGGGCACAGGAACCCAAGCACTTGGGTCATTTCCCCCTGTTTTCCCAAGCCCAGTAGTAGGGAGCTGGATCGGAAGTGGAGCAGCTGGGACTTGAACTGACACTCATATGGGATGACAACAGTATCCTGTTAGGGCCAATGTTGTAGTGCAGCTGGTTAAGTTGCTGCCACTTAAGATCTGTCTCCCTTGGGGTCAGTGTTGTGGCGTAGTAGGTAAAGCCTCCACCTGTGACAATAGCATCCCATATAGGCACCAGTTCAAATCCTGACTGCTCCACTTCAATCCAGCTCCCTAATACTGTGTTTGGGAAAGTAGCAGAAGATGCACTTGGGAAAGCAGAAGAAGAAGGTCCTGGCACTTGGGCTCCTGCACCCATGTGGGACCTGCCCAGCTCCAGCTGTTGCGGCCATTTGGGGAGTGAACCAGCAGATGGAAGATATCTCTATTTCTGTCTCTTCCTCTCTCTCTCTCTCTCTCTCCGTAACTCTGCTTTTAAATAAATAAATAAATCTTAAAAAAGAACTGTCCTCCTGCTAGTGCACATAGGAAAGCAGAGGAAGGTTGTCTAAGTGCCTGGCTCGCTGCCACCCACGTGGGGAGACCCATATAAAGTTTCAGGCTCCTGGCTTCAGCATAGACCAGCTCTGGCCTGTGCAGCTATCTGGGGAGTGAACCAATGGATGGAACATCCACCTCTCTGTCGTCTCTCCTTCTCCCTGTCACACTGTCTTTCAAATAAATAAATCCTTTTTTTTTTTTTTTGAAAAAAAAAATTATCCTGTTGTTAGGTAACAGGCAGCAATCCAGACACTTAGGACTATATTGCCCAGGAGCTATTTATGGATAAACACCTGCCTGGGCCTCTAGTCCTGTTCCTCCTTTTCCTCGTGGACCTCAGTGTCAGAGCTGACATTTAATGATCATCTCCCTGAAGCAAGAACGGAACAGATCCTCTGCAGATGAGAAGCCACAGTCAGCAGCAGTGCAGGAAGGTAAAGCCAAGTCCCTCCTCTCCGCTTCATTCGCTCTGTTTCTCAGAACTGCATGGGCTGGCCTAAGCACACCACTTCCACATTCAGTTAACAGCAAATCTGATTCCACGCATGAGTGACCTCGTCTGATGCTTGTTACCTGGATGCTATGGGGAAGGAGGGGAGGAAGTTGGAGCTGGGGGAGACAAATAAAATCACGTTTGTAGACCATGCTACAACAGCAGCTACTTCTCGTGTGTCCCAAGATAAAGTCTTGTTAGGTCCTCATATGGGGACCAAGAGATCAGAAAAGACAGGGCCAGTGCCGGGGCTCACTTGGCTAATCTTCTGCCTGTGGCGCTGGCACCCCGGGTTCTAGTCCCGGTTGGGGTGCCAGATTCTGTCCCGGTTGCTCCTCTTCCACACACTGAGGTGGCCCAGGAAGGCAGTGGAGGATGGCTCAGGTCCTTGGGCCCTGCACCCGCATGGGAGACCAGGAGGAAACACCTGGTTCCTGGCTTTGGATCGGCGCAGTGCGCTGGCCAAAGCGGCCATTTGGGGGGTGAACCAATGGAAGGAAGACCTTTCTCTCTCTCACACACACACTGTCTAACTCTGCCTGTCCAAAAAAAAAAAAAAAAAAAAAAAATCTCAAATTTCTCAACCAAGTTCAAACAATTGGCAGATGCTACATTATTAGAATGGCTTGTGAACCTAGGAAGTTGAAGGTAGTTTCCTTACTGAGAATATAAACATGTTGCTTTGGGAAAAGGAGTAAAAATGACCTGCATCAGGTACACTAGTAAATGGCACGTAGAACAAAATATTTATATGTTTTTATATGTCTTATCTTAGATATATGCAATGATGAAAGACCATTATTTCTCTTACCGGTTCGAGTTCTGGCTGCTCCACTTCTGATCCAGCTTTCTGCTATGGCCTGGGAAAGCAGTAGAAGATGGCCCAAGTCCTCGGGCCCCTGCACCATGTGGGAGACCTGAAAGAAGCCCCTGGCTCCTGGCTTTGGTTCAGCTCAGCTGTGGCTGTTGCGGCCAAATCAGAGAGTGAGTCAGCAGATGGAAGACCTCTCTCTCTCTCTCTCTCTCTCTCTCTCTCTCTCTCCTATCTCTGTGTAACTCTGACTTTCAAATAAATAAATCAACCTTTAAGGAAAAAAAGAAAAAAAAGAATTCGGCAGTAAAGCCCTCCGGTACTGGGCTTTTCTTTGTTGGGAGGGTCTTTATGACTAATATCCGTCTTGGTAATGTGGCTGTTTAAGTTTTCTATGTCTTCATGGCTTAATTTAACTAGGTTGTATGTGCCCAGGAATCTATCCATTTCTTATAGGTTTTCCAGTTTGTTGGCATACAGCTCTTTTTTTTTAAGGCAATGTTTTTTATTTTATTTATTTATTTATTTTTGACAGGCAGAGTGGACAGTGAGAGAGAGACAGAGAGAAAGGTCTTCCTTTTGCCGTTGGTTCACCCTCCAATGGCCGCTGCGGCCGGCGCACCGCGCTGATCCGAAGGCAGGAGCCAGGTACTTATTCTGGTCTCCCATGGGGTGCAGGGCCCAAGCTCTTGGGCCATCCCCCACCGCACTCCCTGGCCACAGCAGAGAGCTGGCCTGGAAGAGGGGCAACCAGGACAGAATCCGGCGCCCCGACCGGGGCTAGAACCCGGTGTGCCGGCGACGCAAGGTGGAGGATTAGCCTAGTGAGCTGCGGCGCCGGCTCGCATACAGCTCTTTATAGTAATTTCTGATGATTCTTTTTATTTCTGTGGTGTCTGTTGTTACATTTTTTTTCATCTCTAATTTTACTGATTTGGGTCTTCTCTCTCCTTTTGTTGCTTTTTTTTTAAATTTGGGCCAATGGTGTGTCGATTTTGTTCATTTTTTTTTTTTTCAAAAAACCAGCTCTTCGTTTTGCTGATCTTTTGTATTTTTTTTGTTTTAATTTTGTTGATTTCTTCTCTAATTTTAATTATTTTTTTTCTCCTACTAGTTTTGGGTTTGGTTTGCTATTATTTTTCTAGATCCTTGAGATGCATTGGTAGAAAATTTCTTAAGTAGGACCATTAAAAGGCACTAACCATAAAAGGAAAAGCTGGTAAAGTAAACTTCAATATCATTTAAAACTTTACTCATGAAAGGATAATTAAAATGTAAAAAGCTAGCTCACTGCTTGGGAAAAAAATATTCACAATACTCATGCATGTATTTGCAAAATTTAGAACCAGATTACATAAAAAATATTAAACTCAGTAATGGGTAGACAACTGAGCCTTTAAAAAGGAGAAGGCAAAAGATTAGCATAAACACTTCATAAAAAAGCTATACAAATGAGCAAGAAAACAAGTGAAAATAGATTCAACATCATTAGTCATTAGGGAAATCCCAATTAAAAATACAGGGACATACACTACGTACCCACAAAAATGGTTGACAATACTACTTGT
The DNA here is from genome assembly GCF_964237555.1 of Oryctolagus cuniculus. Lineage (NCBI taxonomy): Eukaryota > Metazoa > Chordata > Mammalia > Lagomorpha > Leporidae > Oryctolagus > Oryctolagus cuniculus. Next base: position 50,067,359 of record NC_091438.1, read on the forward strand.
TGAGAGGATTTGGAACTCCTGAAAATTTTATGTTTTGCTGATGGGAGTCTAAAATGGTACATCAATTTGGAGAAATTTTTGACAGTTTCAAAAAGTTAATCAAATACCTACTTTATTATCCAGCAATTGTACTATTAGGTACCCGAGAGAAATGAGAGCATGGGTTCATAGAAAAAGACATAACAATAATAAAACACATTACTTAAAATACCCAAAAGTATGTATAGCTCAAATGTTCATCTACATGAAAATGGCTAGCAAATTGTTGTATTCATATAATAAAAAGGAACAAACTACTATACAAAGGTACTTTTAAACTTTGAGGAAAACAGAATTAAAAGTTTGTTTTGGTGCAAAAATTCATTAAAACTGTATACATGAGAGGTCTTCAAAAAGCTCCTGGCAAATGCACATTATGAAAACACTACACAGGGCTGGTGCCATGGCACTGTAGGTTTATCCTCTGCCTGCGGCGCCGGCATCCCATATGGGCACTGGTTCTAGTCCCGGCTGCCCCTCTTCCAGTCTAGTTCTCTGCCATGGCCTAGGATAGCAATAGAAGATAGCCCAAGTCCTTGGGCCCCTGCACCCACATGGGAGACCAGCAAGAAATGCTTGGCTCCTGGCTTTGGATTGGCGCAGCTCCAGCCATTGTGGCCATCTAGGGAATGAACCAACAGAAGGAAGACCTTTCTCTCTGTCTCTCCCTCTCACTGTCTGTAACTCTAATTCTTAAATAAAATAAATAAAATATTTAAAAAATAAAAAACTCAATACATAAATTTCAAAAGATTTTGTACCATAGTAAACTTATCTTTTAATTTCATTTTCCAAGAACTTTCCCAGTACCCACATACGTAACTACTTGGATAAGGTTTGAAAACATTAAATTGTATAACAATTCCAAGCACAGGGAGTATATACTATATAATTCTATTTATATGAAGTTCTGAAACAAGCAAAACTAAGGTATGGCAATAGAAAGGAATGTTTTTTTCCAGATTGCCCAGATGGAAAGAACCAGCGAGACTCACCAAAATGCAAAGAACAAAGGGACATTATTTGTAGGTCCAGCATGCTGGGGCCCTGGCCTCCCGTGCAACAGAGTGCTGGGTGACCAAGACCACCTTTTCTTTGTTCCTGGGGTTTTTATAGTTCCCGGGAAAACAAGTATTACGTCCACATTCCTTCCTTCCCCTGGCCCTGCAGGACCAAGGACGGCCCATCTTATTGGTTGCCCCTACCTGGTCCTGCTGGACCAAGGACTGCCCAGTGTCAGGTTTCCTCTTCTTGTACCAGGTGCATCTTGGGCCTAGCCAGTTCCTTTGTCTTGTGAGAAGCCTGTCATGGCGTGGCTCTGGCCTCTCATGGGAGAAACATGTCCACCTCTGAAGACAGCATGGGATGGCGAAATGCACAAGTGAAGTTCGTGACAGCGCTTCTGCTCTGCCTCCATCATCAGGGTCATTCTGCCGCTAAAACACATGAGAATCCCTCCACTGCCTCCACGCTAGCCACGTCTCCTGTCTGTGGTGTCCACAGCACAGAAGGACCCCTTGCCCGAAGAAGGAGTGAGGGACAAGTGCCCAGAGACTCTGGATGTGAGGATTCATCTCTATGTGAATCAGTTGGAGCCATCGCCACAAAACCTGCCTTCTCTAAACATCCTGGATTCTGATGTAAGCTGATTCTCTTTTGTGCTATTTTAAAGAGTAAATGTGTTTTTATTAGTTTTCTGGTACCTTGACTGGAATATATTGTTTATATAGGAAAAAATATTTCAATATTCTGTCATTGATTCACACTGAGTTTTTAAAAACTGATCTTTCTTTGAGATAAATATTTTAACTTACATAATAATCAGAAGCTTAGTGGCTCTACTAAACAAAGAGTTCAATAAAAACAAGTAAAAAGATCATATTCCAGCAGAAAAGTACCTAAGGGATATATGCAGTAAAAGTAAAAAAATTAAAAGATGTTCAACTTCACTGACATAAAGGAAATTTTTAAAAAGTCACAAAATTGGGGCCAGCGCTGGCATAGTAGCCTACTCCTGCGGTGCTGACATCCATATGGGCACCACTTCGTGTTCTGGCTGCTCCTCTTCTGATCCAGCTCTCTGCTATAGCCTAGGAAAGCAGTAGAAGATGGCCCAAGTGCTTGGGTTCCTGCACCCATGTGGGAAACCTAGAAGAAGCTCCTGGCTTTGGATCAGCACAGTTCTGGCCATTGTGGCCATTTGTGGAGAGAACCAGCAGGTGGAGGATCTCTCTCTCTCTCTCTGTAACTCTCCCTCTCAAATAAATAAATAAATAAATAAATAAATAAATCTTTTTAAAAAGTCACAAAACCATTACTTTATAGGGGATTTTCCTCCTTCTTTAAAAAATGATGTTTTTAAGTCTTATCAGGGGTGTACTTTCTGTCTCCAGTTGTCCTTGAAACTCACGAAGAGCGGCATCTTTCCTCTGCCCTGTGTTGTGTGAGCAGGGCTGCCTGACTCAGGATGCCAGCCAAGTCAGCGGACTGCTGGGAGGCGCCCCAGAGAGTGGCTTGCTGTCCAACAAACCCCTACAACCCCATCTGCTGTGAGTGCTTACCATGTCTGAGGTAATTACCTATGGCTGCTGTAATAAATTACCACACACTTAGAGATTTTAACCCATGCAAGTTTATTCCCTTACATTTTGGGAGATCAAAAGTCCAAAGCAAATTTCTCTGGGTCAGAATCACCATCTGCAGCCCTCTAATCCCTCCAGAGCCTCTGGGGAGAAGCTGGTTTCATTTTTGGCAATTTCCACCTGCTAGGGCTGCATTCTTTGGCTCCTAGACTCTTCTTCCATCTTCAACGCCAGCAGCAAAGCATCTCGCTTCAGTTGTTCACCTGGCTTCAATCTCTACCGTCAAATCTTCCTCACCTTTCCTCTTTTTTTATGCCTGTATTTTAATTTTATTATTAATTAATTTATATGCAAGGCATATAAGACATACACACACACACACACACACACACAGCTCTCATATGCTGGTTCCCCATCCAAATGCCCTCACTCAATGGCCATGCTGGGCCACCTCACCTTTTATCTTACAAGGATCCTTGCAATTACCCTGGGCCCACTCAGATAATCCAGGATAATCTCTCTATCTCAAAATCTTAACTTCATCACATCTGCAAAGTCCCTTTTGTCAGATAAAATAAATCTCACAGATTGTGTGGATTCAGACATGGATATCTGGCAGCTATGTTTTCAGCCTACCACAGCATCTATGATTTATCTCTTTAGCTTTGGATACAAATTTCCCCTCCCTCTTCTCTGCCTATCAAAGTGCCTAGCATGCAGCAGGCATAGAACAGATGCTGTGCTGTAAGTGACTCATGCACTAATCAGAATCGACTGATTAAATCTTCACTATCAAGACCAACACCCCTCCAAATGTTAATTCAGCAAAATACACTTCTCACTCCTGTCATGATTTAGTGCTTGGCAGCTCTCCTTCAAACAAAATCCAACCCTTTCTATTTTTTAAAGATTTATTTATTTATTTATTTATTTATTTATTTGAAAGTCAGAGTTACACAAAGAGAGGAGAGGCGGCGAGGGTGGGGAGGTGTCTTCCATCTGCTAGTTCACTTTCCAATTGGCTGCAACCGCCCGAGCTGTGCCGATCCGAAGCTAGAAGCTGGGAGCTTCTTCTAGGTCTCCCACATGGGTGCAGGGGCCCAAGGACTTGGGCCATCTTCTACTGCTTTCCCAAGCCATAGCAGAGAGCTGGATCAGAAGTGGAGCAGCCAGGACTCAAACCGGCCCCCATATAGGATGCGGGCTCTGCAGGCGGTGGCTTTACCCACTACACCATAGCGACAGCTCCCAACCCATTCTATCTTATAATACCATCTTCAAAGAAATGGCCTTCAAAGGAAAAAGGCAAAATTTAGATTTAAGAGAAAGATTTAGGAAATAGTATAGTATCTGAGTAGAGGCATCAAAAACCCCTCAGGGGGGGCGGCGCTGTGGCATAGTGGGTAAAGCCTCTGCCTCTGACCCAAGCATCATACATGGGCACCGATTCCAGTCCCAGTTGCTCTACTTTTTTTTTTTTTTTTTTTTTTGACAGGCAGAGTGGACAGTGAGAGAGAGAGAGAAAGGTCTTCCTTTGCCGTTGGTTCACCCTCCAATGGCCGCCGCAGCCGGCGCACCACACTGATCCGAAGGCAAGAGCCAGGTGCTTATCCTGGTCTCCCACGCAGGTGCAGGGCCCAAGGACCTTGGCCATCCTCCACTGCACTCCTGGGCCATAGCGGAGAGCTGGCCTGGAAGAGGGGCAGCCGGGACAGAATCCGGCACCCTGACCGGGACTAGAACCCGGTGTGCTGGCGCCACTAGGTGGAGGTTGCTCTACTTCTGATCCGGCTCCCTGCTAACATACCTGGAAAAGCAGTAGAAGATGGCCCAAGTACATGGACCTCTGCACCTGCGTGGGAGACTAGGAAGAAGGTCCTGGCTCCTGGCTCAGCCTGGCCCAGCCCCAGTCATGGTGGCCATTTGGGGAGTAAACCAGTGGATGGAAAACATTTCTCTCTCTCTCTCTGTAACTCTGCCTCTCAGATAAATATATAAATTTTAAATAGTTGCAGGTCCAGAGATTAAGGACTAGGGCTGCTAAATTGCTGTCAATAAGTGACTATACAAAGTCCAAAGTAGCAGTTGTGTCTCATGTAAAGTCCAAGATGGGCAGAATCCATTTAGAACACCTAGTCTTTAGGGATGGAATCTGGTGGTGACCTACAAGCTCCCAAAGGCCCTCTGCTAATCCACATTCCAGGCTCCTGGAAGGAAGAAAGGCAGCAAGGCCGGGACAAGACCTTCCCCTTTCAGCAGGTTAACAGAAACTGTCCACAGTGAGAACGCTGTCATACGGCTGTGCGTGGCTGCAGGGAGAACTGGGAAATGCAGTTCCTATGTGGGCAGCCCCATCTGTGTCTGCCATCCTTCTAGCTGCTAAAATTCTGTGTGTATTCTTTGGGTCTCCTCACCTTTCCCCCAAAGAAGACAACCCCAAATCTCATCCAGACGGTTCACCCAGCTCCATGTCTCTGGGTGATGTGCCATCATCTCTCTCTCTGATTCAGATGTGGCTCCTAGGGTTCAGAGACTCCAACATCCACTACACCATGGTATAATGGAAGCAGGATGACTGATCCTTGGGCCCTTCTGCTGCTACAGGTCTTGGGGAGGAGTAGAATAAGATCATGTTTCTGAAATCTAAAAGGAGAGACTTTTAGATAACTGCATACAGACACACGCACACACACACATGCACACAAAAGAACCTTCGATTTTCTTCCCATGAGAAAGCAGTACTAGACAGAAGGAAACCTATGTGGTGACAGAAGGCATTCTCTTCTGCAATCTCAGAGGACACTAAGTAAATTTTTGAAGTAAAGTGAAAAGAAAATCCAGAGCAAAACTGAGCGACACATTTCTTTCTTTTTAAGAAGAACTATGTAATTAAGTCATCTTGCCGTGGTTATTGAGAGATTAGTGATGCTTTGATAAATAATGCCTTTGACAAACTAATCAACTAGTAAAAACTTTATTTTTTCCTGGGGAGGAAAATGTATTTTTATCCTTGAGCCTCCTTCCTTTCATTCTCCCACTGGGAGATGTTGCTGCCACGTGTTCTCCACTGTGTGTGTTTACTATAATTTCATGGAATTCAAATCTTACATGGGGCAGAAATCTTTCTGATAGAGTTAAACGATTCCCCAAGCTAAAGACCTATTTTTAATTCATTTATTTTTATTTGAAACACAGAGGGATTTCCCATCTTCTGGTTCACTCCGTAAATGCCAGCAATAGCCAGGAGGGGCCAGCCTTAAAGCAAGAAGCCAGAAACTCAGCCTGGGCCTCTCCTAGGGGTGGCAGGGGCCCCATTTCTTGAGCTGTCGCTTGTTGCCTCCCAGGGTACATAATAGCAGGAAGATGGATTCGGGAGGCAGGGCTTGGACTCAAACCCAAGCACTCTGATGTGGGATGTGGACCTCCTGACTGGTGTGTCAACTGCAGGGCCAGCAACACACCTGTTCCCCTCACACATTCATCTTTACATGTCTCTTAGGGTAGTCACAATAAGGGACGCTAAGGGCAGTTCCACTAAAACACTGACCAATACATGAGCCTAGACAAAGAGAAAAGGGGTGCAACGGAGAGAAGAGAAATGGAAGATGAGAGTTGTGGCCAACTTAGTCAAACTACCAGGATGCAGGAGCAGTGTGTGTAGCGATCGATGTAGGAACAGACTGCCCGGATTGCATGCCTTCCTTTCCACCTGCTCACTGTGTGAGCTTCAGTAGGTTACTTAGCTTCTCTGTGCCTGTATTTTCCAAATGCAAACTCAGGGTGATCATAGTGCTTAATCTCATGGGGTTGTTGAGATGATTACAGGGATTGATTTGCAAGAAGCTTTTTGAACCTTACAACGTAAGCCCTGATAAAACACTGACCATTGACCACTTTGTCGAAACCCAGGCCTGGCACTGGCTGGCACGGAACCCGCTTGAGAAGAGTTGACGCAGGCAGTGGTAGAACATGAACGTGGAACATCGCCTGGCAGAGTCACAACCTGTGCCCTGTACAGCACCTGCCATCTCTCAAAATAGAACACTGACCCAGTGTGTGGAGTCCAACATCTGCTACACTGGCCGTCCTACGAGGTTTTCTATTAGAATATCTTGTTTGCATTTTAGAAGCGAATATTGTGGCAGAGAAGAGGCATGCTTCTGTTCCTGCAATCTGTCTGTGTTTCTTTCTCTTCCAGTAAACTGTTGAACTCCCGCAAGCAGGAAACAGCGCATTCCTCGCTGTTCCCCAGCACCCGGCCCAGTTCAACCTGGGGTGTAGGCCCTTCGCTGTCACCTGTCCTAACATCCCTAAGCACTTGGAGCCAGGCTTGTTTACCACTTTAAGGCACAACCCAGGAAGTCCTCGGCGGACGCGGGGCGCCGGGCGGGATGCAGCCGGGGCGCCGCGCTGTGTCGGACGAGGGTCGGTCAGCTTGCGGCCCCAGCGGCGGAGAATCGGCGACTTTGCGCGTGTCACTTCTGCCTGAAGGTTTCATTCCAGTGAAAAAAGCGAGGGTGGGCGGGCCGTTGGCCGAGAGGCGGTGGAGCGGGAAGCCCCGCCCCGCGCGCCCGGGCTGTAGTCTGTGCTAGGTTGCTTGTATTTCCCCGATCGCAGCTCGAAGTCACAGCATCCGGCGGCTCGCAGCGGCGGGACATCGCGGAGCTTCGGTAAGGGCCAGTGCGCGGCGCGGCGCCGCCTCCCGAGCTGGGCTCCGTGCGGGCGCTCGGCCGTCCGATCCCAGGCGGGGCGGCTGCCGCGGGACGGCCGGGTCGGGCTTCCTGGGAGGCTCCTCTCCCTGTGGCCTCGAAGTGGATGCCTTGGCCGAGGTCTTCCTTGAAGCGTGTGGGTTGATGCATGCTCTCCTTCTTTTGCTGTTTTTCTTTAGGACTAGTGACTTCCACGCAAGACAGGCGACGCTGCCGGGAGACCATGGCCGGGAAAAGAGTGGCGGTGATTGGGGCGGGAGCGAGCGGGCTGGCTTGCATCAAGTGCTGCCTGGAAGAGGGCTTGGAGCCCGTCTGCTTCGAAAGGACCGACGACATCGGAGGTCTGTGGAGGTTCCAGGTACACCTCCCTGCAGCGAGGAGCGGGAGAATGCCCCCGGTGTCAGGGAGTGTGCTGGGCCGACGCGAGTGCACCTTGCCCGAACTCAGCCTGTAGACAGACAGACAGACGTCTTCTCAAAGCCACCCCTCGGGTTTCCTGCAGGTTCCTCTTTCCCTAGACTGCAGCAAAATGGGCACTCTCTGCTTCTCTCCTGATTGCCATTGAGTTTTGCTGCTATCCAGAAGAGAACAAACTAGGAATAACAAAGTAACAAACACTGGCAAACAGGGGCTGGGTCATTCGGAGTGGCTGCTTCCCGTCTGTGTCAGTAAGAGGCCAGTGTGCTGGAACTGTCTGGCCAATTTCCCTTTTCAATTTTCTCTAACATGGCTTGTCTGTTCATCACACACACACACACACACACACACACACACTCCTGTTCATCTTAAGTACTTCTTTGACAGGCTTAGTCCTCTAGTAGAATATAAAGTCTGGAAGCCTTGTTTTGAACTTTCCCCTCGAGAAGTCCAGTCCAGTGTCCTCTCTCTCTGAAAGGGGGCAGAGGACACCTGTAACTGGATTTTTTTTTTTTTTGGCCTTGCATATACTCAGTCATAAAATTTAATTGTTTTGATAAACATATCCAGCCCTGGAACTCTCTAATAGTATTAAAAGATAAGCTACTTATATGATAGTTAAGCTTATTTTTTAAAAAAGATTTTATTTGAAAGGCAAAGTTCCAGAGACAGGGGAAAAGAGACAGTCCGGCGCCACGGCTCACTAGACTAATCCTCCGCCTTGCGGTGCCGGCACACTGGCTTCTAGTCCCGGTTGGGGCACCGGATTCTGTCCCGGTTGCCCCTCTTCCAGGCCAGCTCTCTGCTGTGGCCCGGGAGTGCAGTGGAGGATGGCCCAAGTGCTTGGGCCCTGCACCCCATGGGAGACCAGCATAAGTACCTGGCTCCTGCCATCGGATCAGCGCGGTGCACCGGCCGCAGCGGCCATTGGAGGGTGAACCAACGGCAAAGGAAGACCTTTCTCTCTGTCTCTCTCTCTCTCATTGTCCACTCTGCCTGTCAAAAAAAAGAGACAGACAGACAGATCTTCCATCCGCTGGTTCATTCCCCAAGGGGTGGCAACGGCCAGGGCTGAGTCATGCTGAAACCAGGAGCTTCATCTGGGTCTCCCACATGGGTGCCAAGGGTCCAAACAGTTGGGCCATCTTCTGCTGCTTTTCCCATGCTATTAGCGGAAATCTGGACACAGAAAGATGGATTGGAAGTGCAGCAATCAGGACACAAACTGGCACCCATATGGGATGCTGACATCTCAGGCGATGGCTTTACCTGCTACAATACAACATCAGCCCCTAGTTAAGCTTTTAAATGCCAAAGAATATAATCACCTTTATTGTCCTCCAAACTGGCATGCATTGGGCTTGCTTAAAAGCTGATTTTTCTCAACCACTAAATTGTATCGAGGTGTCTCAGATGCGATTTCATTTTCATTAATACTAACTGTTGATTGGCTACTTAAAAGTGGCTCTATAGTATTCTTTAAAAAAAAAAATAAGGTTATCTATTTATTTAAAAAGCAGTTAGAGAGAGAGAGAGGTCTTCCATCTGCTGGTTTACTACCCGAATGGCAGCAACAGCCAAGGCTGGGCCAGAGTGAAGCCAGGAGCTTCATCTGGGTCACCCACGTGGGTGCAGGGGCCCAAACACCTGGGACAGCTTCCACTGCTTTCCCAGGCACATTAGCAGAACTGGATCAGAAATGGAGCATCTCACATAGGATGCCAGCATCACAGCAGGGCTTAACTGGCTATGCCACAGTGCCGGCCCCTATATAGTAGTATTTAAAAAAAATATATTTATTTGTTTGAAAGAGTTACGCAGAGAGAGATATATCTCCCATCCGCTCGTTCACTCTCCAATTGGCCGCAATGGCCGGAGCTGTGCCAGTCTGAAGCCAGGAGCTTCTTCTAGGTCTCCTATGTGGGTACAGGAGCACAAGGAATTGGGCCATCGTCCAGTGCTTTCCCAGACCATAGCAGAGAGCTGGATCAGAAGTGGAGCAGCTTGGACTCGAATTGGTGTCCTTACGGGATGCTGGCACTACAGACAGTGGCTTTACCAATTATGCCACAGCACCAGCCCTGTAGTATTCTTTAATTTAACAGAAGCACAGTCTTTTTGCATCTGGGACTCTGTTTTGGGACTATTTGACAATAGTCTTTATTCAGATCCCTGTAGTAGACTCCTATGGTTTATCATGATCAGTATTGGCCAAAGGCTGAATCGCATGTTAATTAGTTTCAGTATCAGGAGAGATTCTACCCTTGAAATCCAGCCGCAATGTAGAGTAGAGGTTAAGAGTACAGTCCTTGGCTGGCACCGGGCTCAACAGGCTAATTCTCCGCCTGCGGCGCCGGCACCACAGGTTCTAGTCCCGGTCGGGGCGCCAGGTTCTGTCCCAGTTGCTCCTCTTCCAGTCCAGCTCTCTGCTGTGGCCCGGGAGGGCAGTGGAGGATGGCCCAAGTGCTTGGGCTCTGCACCCACATCGGAGACTAGGAAGTGCACCTGGCTCCTGGCTTCAGATCAGTGCGGTGCGCCGGCCATTGGTGGGTGAACCAACGGAAAAGGAAGACCTTTCTCTCTCTCTCACTTTCACTCTGCCTGTCAAAAAAAAAAAAAAAAAAAAAAGAGTACAGTCCTGGATTTGCAATCCTAGGTCTGTCATCTACAAGCTGTGTAACCTTGGGCAAATCATTATGCCTCTCTAGATTTCTGTAAATAAATGATGATGGCAGTGACTTATTACAGTGTCATCAGCACAGAATTTCAAGCCACTTGTGATTCAATATGCCTACAGTGGTTCCTGCACATTTGGTGTCTCCGCCAAGTAGCCTAGCAGGTTTGGCAGTTACTGTACTGGCATGAAATCAGTTGAAGATAGGAGGAGGTTGGAAGGGTGTACATCATCCTGCCTAATTATCAGGTTTCTGGAGCTTTTCTTTTTCTTTTTTTCCTCTCCAAAATAGTATAAATTTATTCTCTGCTAAAGACTTGACTTGGATTTTCTTTTTTTTTTTTTAAAGATTTATTTTTTTGAAAGGCAGAGTTACAGAGAGAGAGATATGCAGAGAGATCTTCCATCCAATGGTTCCTTCCCCAAATGGCCACAACAGCCAGAACTGGGCCAGGGTGAAGCCAGAAGCCAGGAGCCTCATCTGGGTCTTGCATTTGGGTGCAGGAGCCCAAGTACTTGGGCCATCTTCTGCTGCTTTCCCAGGCACATTAACAGGGAGCTGGATCAGAAGTGGAGCTGCCAGGACTTGAACCAGCACCCATATGGGATGCTGGTACTGCACGCGGAGGCTTAACCCACTGCACCTTATTTTTCTTTCTGATTATCTTCTTGTCAAAAATTTCAACACCTTATAAATTTGTGCCTTGAAAACAAATGAGCTGTGTTTTTAACATAGTGCTGTGACCTCTGTTAAGACAGATGTCACCTGTGTGATTCAATATTTTATTTCCAGAGCCAGATATGATGTCTGCACGTAGCAGGTTCCTGGTATGTTCAGTAAGTGAATCTGTGAGAAACATCCTGTCTGAGGCTGCTCAGAGTGTGTTATGGAGGTGAACACCTTCATTCTCCCATTTTCCACAGCTGTGGCACCCGAAGTTTTAAAGCACCCATTATTCAGACTAAACATTTTTACATGCTGATGGCAGCTTCCTTGGGAATGTTCTCTACTATCTATTTCTTTACCACTCCTTTACTTATTATTTGGAGTCCTGCTCTTCCTCTTCCCAAGCTTTTCATATACAGGAATGGCCCATTCCATCCCATTGCCATGGGGGGCCAGGAAGACACCCGGGCTTCCATGTTCTCTTTCTTGTGACAGGTCCCTGGGATTCAGTGTGTATGATTCTCAGATACTTATCTATCACTTGTATTTTCCTCTTTTCCTATTCTGTCTGCCAAACAGGCATATTTTATTAGATGCCACTGTTTTTCTTTCCTTATCTTTATTCCTCTTTCTCTGCTCTACCTGCCAGACAGGCATTAGCCTGCACTTGTTATTACTGAATGCTACCAGTAACTGTATAGATTACTGTAGCCTTGTATAGATTAGTCAAGACATTAATTTCAATTAATTCTTTATCTGTTCCCTCACTCAAGATCAAGCTTATGGTGGCAAGTGGGTGCTAATGTTATATGTATCAGCTTGAATTTCATTCCCCCAAATTACTTTAATGAATGAAGTAGCTTGAAAGTGATAAACCTGGGGCTAGTGTTGTGCACAGCAGGTTAAGCTGCCTCATGTGACACGCATCCCACGTTGGAGTGCCTGTTTGAGTCGTGGCTGCTCCGCCTCTGATTCACCTCTGATCAGCTTCCCGGGGATGTGCCTGGGAAGGCAGTGGATGATTGCTCAAGGGCTTGAATCCTTGCCAACTGTGTGAGGGAACTAGATGGGGTTCCTGGCTCCTGGCTTCAGCCTGGCCCACCGCTGGCTGTGGAGGCCATCTTAGGAGTGAACCAACAGATGAAAGATTTCTTCCTTTCTCCCCCTGTCTCTGTCTCTATGTTTCTCCATCTCTCTCCCTGTCATTCTGCCTTCCAGCTATAAATAAATCTTTTAAAAATGATAAACTTTTATGACATTTTGAGAATTTAATAAGTACTTAATACTGGAAAAAATTTTTTAATATTCCTCAGTCAATCTGGGTTTCTTTTTAAATCCTAAAGTGTACCTAATCAGTGTTCCCCAGCTTGCATACGCCCATGAAACACCAGAAATTTAGCTAAAATGTACATTCTGATTCATTAATCTGGGATGGTGCCACAATTCTGCATTTCTAACAAGCCCCAGGGCATGTTGATGCTGCTGATCAGATAACTAGATTCACATAATGAAGTTTCAAATTATATGTATCACATAAAAAAGAATAAGGATACAACATAATGTAAAATGTGGCATATTTAACAAATGTTAGTTTAAATATTAAATTAAATAGTAAACATCCTCTTACTTTAAATCCGCGAATTTTGTAACTAACTCTTCCTCCCTCCACCAAAAACTAGAGGGAAAAAAGAATAGAACAACAAATGGATGCAAAAACACTTAACAGAACAATAGTTCTACATTTTGGCTGCGCTTTGAAGAATCAGCTGGAGAATTTTAACAAATATGTCATCAATCTATATCCATGAGTTTATGATTTTATTGGCCTGAGGCTCCAATAAGTTAGCTCTCTGCTTGGATGTTTTCTAATGCATAACCCACGTGAAGGACCTTCGCCCCATAGCCTCTACCCTAGATTTCCCAGGTCAGAAATGAGGATGACAGTGCAGTCTTAAAGCAAAGTCAATATCAGTTTATTGAGTAAAGGCTTTTGGACCTCAGATTATGTTAGATAAAGTAGAGACTTAAATACATAAAAGAACTTCCCAACACTGCCCTCAGGTGTTTGGCAGTCTAGCTAGGGATGGATCAGAAAGGGCTTTGTAACTTAGTGGGATAAACTCTGGCGCTGTAAGCGCTCCTGTGCTCTGTCGAACCTCCTACACATTCTCAAACCTGTCCACACATTGGACAAGGAGCAATTAACACAGGGTCTGATGGGTGTAGCCCGGGCACTGGTATTTTTTAAAGCCTCCAGATGATTCTAGTGTGCAGACAAGGTTGTGTATAACAGTTCAACGAGTATCTGTGCATGAGATTCTGAGAGTCTGACACGGGAACAGAAGGCCCACTGAAGGGGAGTCATTTTCCTCTTTTCTTCTGTCCTTACCAATGCCTCTAATTCCTTTAGCTCCAGTTACCCCCACCCTCATCCCCTGCTCCCCCTTTCCTTGCATGAACTTCACTCATATGTGTGAGCCTTGTGTCTATGCAGAAAATGCGACCCTGGTGCGAACTTTGTAGAGGGCAGATTTATTCATTGGTGGCAGGAAATTGTAAACTTCAAGAGGAGACCCAAAGCTGAGCCAGTGCTGCTCTGCTCCCTCTCTGTAAAGCTGAGGGTTAACACTGTGGCACAATGGGTTAACGCCCTGGACTGAAGTGCCAGCATCCCATATGGGCGCTGGTTCGAGACCCGGCTGCTCCACTTCCAATCCAGCTCTCTGCTATGACCTGGGAGAGCAGTGGAAGATGGTTCAAGTCCTTGGGCCTCTGCACCCACGTGGGAAACCTAGAAGAAGTTCCAGGCTCCTGGCTTCAGATCGGCGCAGCTCTGGCTGTTGTGGCCAACTGGGGAATGAACTAGTGGATGGAAGACCTCTCTCTCTCTGCCTCTCCTCTCTCTGTGTAATTCTTTCAAATAAATAAATAAAATCTTAAAAAAAAAAAAAAGAAAGAAACACCCTACCTGGGATCCAATCAGGTGGTTGTGGGCACTTGAAGACTTTTGTTGACACAAGATAATATTTTGTTGTGCCAGCAACTGGAAAAAGGAGTACAAATAACTGAGTAATGTTTAAGAGCTGTAATTAATTTCATTCAATGACCCCAACAAACCTGCTGTGGAGAATGTGAGAACTCCCTACACTCAACAGTGAACCTTTGGAAGACAGGGACAGGTGTGTATTCTTCAGGAACTAACACAGTCTTTTATTACAGAGGAACTTTAAAAACACCTGTTCAATGAATGAAATAAAATTTACAAGTTAAGAATGTGCCTCTTCTCCCCCAACTCTAGATGCTTCTTAATTCCAAAATGTCTCTGCTGTTTCTTAATTTGTTTTTAGAAATGTGCTTATGTTTATTTATTTTGAAAGACACAGCTATATATAGAGAGAGAGACTGAAAGAGATAGAGAGAGGAATCTTCTGTCTGCTGGTTCACTCCCCAAATAGCTGTAACAACTGGAAGTTGAGCGAGGCGTAAACCAGGAACCAGAAACTCCATCTGGGTCTCCCACGTGGGTGGCAGGGACCCAAGCTCAGGCACATTAGCAGGGAGTTGGATCAGAAGTGGAGCAGTGGGGCTTGAACTGGCACTTCAGTATGGAATTCTGGTGTTGCAGTGGTGGCTTAACTCCCTGTGCTACCATTTTGGCTGCTAAGTCCCTATTTAAAAGACTGCCACTCCGCTGGGCAGCTGTCCTCTAGAATCTCGGGTGATTGCAATCAGATGACAGCTGAGACTGGACTCTGACGTGGCCTCTGCGTTCATGTGTTTGGATCTTCAGCTGGGGTAGCTAGGATTTCTGGAGACCGCTGCACCTCTCTCACAGACACTGTCTTCATGTGGCTAGGCTGGGCTGCCTCACAGCGTGGTCGTCTCAGGGTAGCTGGAATTCTTCCAGGGCTGCTGGCTTTCACGACAGCGTGAGGTTTCTAAGACTCCCAACCAGACACTACCAGATTCGATGGGAAGGAGCTGTATAAGGGCACAAATCCTGGAAGATGTGTAGGGGTGTGTGCCTGTATTTTGTTTTAATTGGCTTTTCTTCCAGCAAACTTTTTCCAATGTTTATTGAGTATCCGTAAGTCATGAAGTTCATTCTCAAGTTCCTGCGGCTTCTTCACTGCAGGAAAGTCCCGACGAAGGAAGGGCCAGTATCTACAAATCCGTGATCATCAACACCTCCAAGGAGATGATGTGCTTCAGTGACTACCCCATCCCGGATCATTTTCCTAACTTCATGCACAACTCCCAGGTCCTGGAGTACTTCAGGATGTACGCCAAAGAATTTGGTCTTCTGAAGTATATTCAGTTTAAGGTAGGGAGTCTTGTGGGTATCTTTATGTTTGGAGTTGTCAAGTCAATGAATGACGTGGCTTTATGTAATAGTGCTTACATCTAGGGATTGACTTGATACGCACACATATTTGTTCTATCCAGGCAGAGATGCCCCTCTGGCCTCTCAGGATCTTACAAAATATTCACAGAAAGGCCTGTCTTTCACGTGGCTGCAGATACAGGAAGCCATCTGCCAGCGTGTCTTCACTGCCTTCATCTCACACTGTAGTGTTTGATTGCAAGGAAACAGATTCGGGGAAATGTTTCCCCAGTGGTGGAACAGGACTGATAGGGGTGGGAACTTTAAAACAGTTTGTTCACTACTGCTTAACCTTTTTGTACTTTGTGAAGTACTTTCCAACACATTATATCCATGCAATCACCACAGTAACCCGGTGAAGTAACTATTGGGAAGTCATTGATAAAGTGAAGACATGAACTCTGATGTAGAAGGAACAACACTGAACTGGAGAACCGAAGTCTGAATTCTGGTCTCTGGTTTACCATTCACTATGGACAAGCAAATTAGACAAGCACATTCTTTAGCTTCAGTTGGTCTTAGTTTCCTTGTTTGTAAAATAAGCTTGTACTAGATCATTTCCTGCTCTACAATCTTCCATGAGTTTTCTGTGATTTCTTTCCCTGGCCACAGCAGAGAGCTGGCCTGGAAGAGGGGCAACCGGGACAGAATCCGGCGCCCCAACCGGGACTAGAACCCGGTGTGCCGGCGCCGCTAGGCGGAGGATTAGCCTAGTGAGCCGCAGCGCCGGCCCGTTTTCTGTGATTTCTAATCATGACCATAAATGAACAGTTATTTCTGACAGCTGGGAAAAAGCCCAGATCTTTAGCCTTCTGATAATTCTGGTAATCATGCCTTTAACAACAATAATAAAGTGATAACATCAGTGACAACTTCCAGAGTAAGTCATTTACAACCCAGTGGTGCGCCTCCTCATTGGCTTAAACAACGTATGGGAAAACTCTGTTTCCATACTAAGCAGTGCAGATAACAAAGACAAAAAAATCAGCACTGCAGCTTAGATAAAGAGAAAAATGTTTATTATAAATATAATTAATAAACACCAGAGAGTGACGGGGTAATGAATGCTACAGAGATCCATCCATTGGAACTCAGAAGAGGGATACCTAATGCATGAGGGCTGTTAGCTGGAGCCTTAGCTAGGCTAAATGTCTACCCCTAATTACTTTTTTAAAAAGCTTAAAATTATTCCACTGACTATTCTACCTCATAGGTCTTTCTTTATGGTTACTTGTAAAATGGGCATTTATAGAAACTTAGGAGAGATTTATTTATACAAAATGAGAGCCACTGAGATGTTTTTGTGCTCTACCAGGAAAGGGAATCCTATGTCTCATCCACTTACTTCAGGCTAACCAATGAGAGCTGGACTTTCATTAAGACATCAGGGACCTTAGGGTGTCTGAGGGTTGGAGGAGGAATGGGCGTTGAGTCCATGAAGTGTCCTGGAGGCTGGCGCTTTACTCCGGTGCTGTCGTGTGCTGGGGCATGGACTCAGAGACCCAGGAATCTGCACTTTTCTAGAAGCAGAGCAGAGTGTATTAGCGTGCCAACTCTATTGTATTGAGTTGGCTGTGTAGATGTTTTCTCACTCTGACCACAGCCCAACACACAACAGTTCTTATCTGGGGAGTATGAAAATCAGATATCCCTGCGGGGAGTTGCGCTGGTGATATTGGCCCTCTGTGTAACATTTGCACAGAGACTCATGTCAGGGAAGATGTCCAGGTTGTAGCTGTGGTTCCAGTCCCCTGGGGCTCTCACTTTTCTTTCTAGACCACTGTGTGCAGTGTGAAGAAGCGGCCTGATTTCTCCACGTCGGGCCAATGGGAAGTGCTGACTGAGTGCGAAGGGAAAAAGGAGAGTGCTGTCTTCGATGGGGTCCTGGTTTGCACCGGCCATCACACCAGTGCTCACCTGCCACTGGAAAGCTTCCCTGGTAAGTAGCCTACCAGGAAGGAAGACCCTTGAACCATGCCTGCGACCTGACCTCCCAAAAATGGGAGGGTTTTGGTCTCTGATCCCAGCATTGGCGTAAAATAAGGCTTACCCTGATTGAAACATGTTTGGGTAACTTGTGTGGTTGCCATGGGAATGGGAGAAAGAAATAATGGTCATTTGGGAGGTTAGAGGAAATTAGAAGTCTTATCTATTTAGTTTCACCATAACTTCAGTTTTTTTTTTTGTTTTTTTTTTTTTTTTGACAGGCAGAGAGACAGAGAGAAAGGTCTTCCTTTGCCGTTGGTTCACCCTCCAATGGCCGCTGCTGCCGGCGCATCGCGCTGATCCGAAGGCAGGAGCCAGGTGCTTACCCTGGTCTCCCATGGGGTGCAGGGCCCAAGGACTTGGGCCATCCTCCACTGCACTCCCGGGCCACAGCAGAGAGCTGGCCTGGAAGAGGGGCAACCGGGACAGAATCCGGAGCCCCGACCGGGACTAGAACCCGGTGTGCTGGCGCCGCTAGGCGGAGGATTAGCCTAGTGAGCTGCGGCACCGGCACTTCAGTTTTTCTAAGGATGAAAAGAAAGCATGTAGAGTTCTTGATCACCGCTAGAATGAATGAGGGATTTTTCAGCAATGAAACAAACAAAAATACTGAGTTTCTAAGGAAGAAATGAAAGCTTGGAATTTAATTTCAGTCTCTGGTTTGGATTTTCATTTTTGAAAAAAAAATTAAGTGTACTCCATATATACTCTAGATGGGGAAACTTGTCTGTCAAGGGCCGTTTTATAACATCACTCACTGGGCCAAACAAAATTATCAGCTTAAAAATTAGCCTGCTGGAGATTTATTGAGTTCCAAGTGTTACCTACAGCTGCCTTGGTAGGGCCAGACTGAATGATTTCCTGGACCTTATATGGCCTGCGGGCTGGACATTCCCCATCCCTGCTTTAGAGCTTGTAATGCCATATAAATTCTAATTGCAGTGGGCATAGGTATTGAGGGAAAGAAAAGACAAATGAGAATGGAGGTTTTCTGTGGCATTCTGGATTTGTGAGACTGCAAATCCACAATACAAACAGATCCTGAGTGAAGCATACTAATTATGACAAGGAAACCACAAGGTTCTACGCTAAGGCTATTAGAGAAGGAAATGGACAGAGATACTCAGATAGGCGAGAGAGCAGCTAAGTATAGGGAGAATATAGGCTTGAACTTGTAACTGCATAAAACCCAAGTGATTTGACAGATGATATCCAGTGCAGGAACCATCACCAGGTAACTCTTTTCCCTTCTCTTGCAGGGATTGAGAAGTTCAAAGGGCAGTACTTGCACAGTCGAGACTATAAGAACCCAGAGAAATTCACTGGAAAGAGAGTCATTGTCATTGGCATTGGGAATTCTGGAGGGGACCTGGCTGTGGAGATCAGCCACACAGCCAAGCAGGTTGGAATCAGTAAATTACTTCCTTCACTGCAGCTGCGCTCTCACCTAGGAAGTGGACCCAAGGAGAGCATGTGTCTGCACAGAGCCATCAGTGCCAGTGGCAAATGCAGGGCTTAGCTTTATTGCCTCAGTTGACAACACTGTGAGTAATGCTAATAGAAGAGCCAAGATTACCAGTTATAGCTCAGCAGTCAGTTGGCCTCACGCTGAGGAACTCCTGGCCACAGACCCATCTTCTCAGAGTGTGCCTCTGGCTGGAAGGAAGACCAAATATTTGCTGGGAGAGGTTGTTGGAATGCACCATTCAGAGTGGGTCTCAGGTTGTCAGAAAGGCACCTGTGTTCCTTGAAAATTTCCCACTCAGAAGATGGGGGGTGAGCTTTCCTTTTCACTCCCCAGATTGTGGGGGGGAACAACCTCATCTTTGCAAAGACAAGGTGGTGATCAGTATAAAGAGCATCTCCACTGTAGCACATATAAGCAGCTTGCCAGCCTTTGCACACAGTTAAGAAACACAAAGTGACATTCGCCCTAAAGCAATTTCTATCTCCTTAGGTTTTTGTATCGTAGATTTTGAACTGAGAAAAAAGTATCTTCACTATAAATACCTGGAAAACTATATTACTACATTTTATTACCCATGTCTTCGTTGAGTTGTAATTTTATTGGCAAGAGGTAATTGCCTGGTATTTCTTCCACAAGTTAAAGCTTTGCTTCACAAATATGCTGGAAGCCATTTTTTTAAACTAGAAGCTTAATGCTCTAACTTTGTTAAGTGAACCTTAACCAGCAACTCTATTCCAATAGTACTTTCTCCCTGTACTGTCCCCAGGTGTAATACAAATGAGACTGCATATGTTATTCCATGAGTTCATTGAATACTTATCAGGAAATTATTGCATTTAAAAAAAAAAGAATAGGTAAAAACTTGCATGGGTGTTATGATAGTGCAGGCCCTTGCAGGAGCCTTCTTTAATATTCTTGGCTTATCTGGCCAGCGCCATGGCTCACTAGGCTAATCCTCCGCCTGCAGCGCCGGCACCCCGAGTTCTAGTCCCGGTTGGGGCGCTGGGTACTAGTCCCGGTTGCTCCTCTTCCAGTCCAGCTCTCTGCTGTGACCAGGGAGCGCAGTGGAGGATGGCCCAAGTGCTTGGGTCCCTGCACCTGCATGGGAGAGAGGGCTCCTGGCTTCGGATCGGCACAGCACCGGCCCTAGCGGCCATTAGGGGAGTGAACCAACAGAAGGAAGACCTTTCTCTCTGTCTCTCACTATCTGTAACTCTCTCTCTCACTAACTCTGCCTGGAAAAAAAAAATATTCTTGGCTTCTCAAATGATCGGCTCTGAGGGGCATAGGGCTTCCCTGCCCTGGGCGATTAGAGACTGTCGAAGAAGAAAGCAGGTGGGCAGAGCCCAGGCAGCTGTGTGGGTGAGAGAGCCTGGGAGAGTGCATATCAAAACCGCCCGCACAGCAGGGCATTGTCAGTGGCCACATTCTAGCTTTCGGTGGTACATATCAAGGAAGCTGCATCTAACCACACCTAGAAATTCAGTTCATCAAGGAAGTTTCCGTGTAATTCTTATGACATAATGCTTGTGTGAAGAGAAAATATCCCCCTTTTAAAAGATCAATTTCATCTAAGGTTATTTTGATTAAACACTTTCCCTTGCTGCTTTTCTTAAAATAAGAACTAAAAGTATGAATAGCCATTAAGCATTTATGAAGTCTTTATACCATACCTTTCACAAAATCATTAATTCATCCCCACAACGGCCTTGTAGTGTATGCATTATTGTTACCAAGTAGAGAATGTTTTAATTAAGTCTGTGAGCATTTACATTATTCATCACAAGTTAAATAACCTGAACACAAAACTGTGGGGTTCCCTAACCACACATATTCTGTGAACTGTGAACATGAAAGCACTTAATTATGCCGGCTGGGGAGGATACATGGGTAACGGACTGGAGCCTCCCTCTATAGACAGGTCATCCTTTCACATGAGCGCTTGGACAAAAGACCATGGGGCAATGTACTCAATATCTGACAAGGCTGGAGATCATTCCAGACAGCTGTGTATTGCAGAAGAGGTGATACTTTTGCAAGGAAATTGCAAACATGGACTTTGTCCAGTAGAGGATACAGAGGACCAACTTCCTATTGTCCTACTAGCAATCTTAATTTTTTTCCACTAAGAATTAATGAAACATTTCTTAAGCATTGGATTGGAAACAGCTCTGTCAACTTGGTAGCCATATATTTTATCTCAAACAAGTTGTTCATCCTCTCTATGCCTTTCACCTATAAAATGGTGATAACAGTACTTCCTTCAAGAGGTTGTTGTACTGACTAAGTAAGAATATAAATGACTCAGCACAGTGACTGACAGGTCACACATCTCAATAGATGGAAGTGATGATGTGCTGGGGAGGTTAGACCTTCCACCCTGGACAAAACACATTTGAAGAGACAGAAACTAACAGTGTAGAAAGTTTATATGTATATGTATCCATTTATATGTATATAGTATCCATATAATTTATGAATAACAGGATTTTGGGCTAATAATTCAATCAATGGCAATGGCAAAAATAAGAAATGAGGGGTTTTGGATTACATGATCTCCAGTTGCTTTCAGCTTTTCCATTCCGTGATTTTCAGTGAGTTGTACAAGTGGTAAGTGCTAAAGAAATTCAGGGAGCAGAAAGCTGTCAGCCTGAATGGTCAGTGGTGTCTTCATGCAGGAGGTAGATTTGACCTGGATCATGAAAGTGAATAGGCTTTGGGGGATGAAGAGGGGAAAGAGCTTTCAGGAAGGCAAAATGGCATGAACCAAATGGCTGCAGTGGATCCGAGCAAAACATGCTCTTGGTCAGGGAATCCACTGACTTAATTGTAAGCTTAGTGTTTGGGAAGGAAAATGTCAGGAAACTGAAGACTACACAGGGACTGAAAGGCCAGACTACTGAGTGAACATAATCTTGAAGAAAACAGGGGTGCTTTTGAAGGTTTATTTATAAGCCAGAGTAACAAAAGCAATCAATTTTTACTGTGCCTCAGGTCTTCCTCAGCACCAGGAGAGGGGCTTGGATCATGAATCGTGTCGGCGACCATGGATATCCTATTGATATACTGCTGTCTTCTCGATTTAGTCAATTTTTGAAGAAGATTACTGGTGAAACAATAGCAAATTCATTTTTGGAAAGAAAGATGAACCAAAGGTTTGACCATGCAATGTTTGGTCTGAAGCCTAAACACAGGTATGTTCCCAAGATGCAGGTCGTGTGTAATGGCCAAGGTACAAGAATAAGGACTGTTTTTGCAGGCCATTCACTTATCAGTACCTCTTCGTTAGTAAAACCCATAGAGTCTGAAATTACACCAGAATCTGAAACCTGAAGATCACCTTGCCCGCAAGGAGTCTAAAGTCCGCTAGTCTGTATTTTTCTGTCTGATTCTCCTTGGCATTAATCATTTTCTCATTCTCTCAGGTATCAGGTATTTTTGTATAATATTCAACAACAAGGCATCATTCATTAATTCATTCAACATCATTCATTAATTCATTCCTCCAATAAGCACTGCATATTTGTTATAGCCAGGCATTATTATGGGCATGAAATACAGAGAGAAAAGATATAATACTAACAGAAATAATAAAAACAACTTGCTGTTTTGGGAGGACTTAAGACACAGTGCTAAATGACCTATATGCAGTATCTCATTTAATGCTCACCACAGCCATATTGGTTGATACTATTTTTAGCTCCAGCCTAAAGATATAAAAAGTGAGACTTAGAAAAACAAAGTAATTTGCACAAGGTCAACACAGCAATAAGTGGCAGAGCTGAGAAATGGATCGTACCTTAAATACTCTAATGAGAAGAGAAATAATAAAAAATGGGAAAGAAAGACATAGAATGTTATGAGAATATGCAGGGTGGAGTCCTCACACAGCCAGGAAAGTAGATGGTGAAAACATTTCTAGAGGCTGATGTTAAATGCTTTTCCCTGTCCAATTTTATAATTTTGAAAACGTTCATATCTACAGGAAAGTCCACAAAAGTACCCCAGTGAGAACCCATATACCCTGTACCTGGGTTCACTTTGTTCTGCTTGCTTTCTCTCTCTGCCCCTCTCTGAACACAGACAGATCTACACATACACCGTTAAGCACACATACATATGTAAGTACACTTTTTCTCTGAACCACTTGCCAGTGCATCCCAATCATTAAACACTTTACCCTAAATACTAAGAAAAAGTGCATTCTCCTGCATGTCCATAACACAGTTGTGACACTTGGGAAATTGAACATGGATAAAATACATTATCTAATATATTGGCATATTCAAATCTCCCAGTTGTCTCAATAATATTCTTTATAGTTTTTTTTTCTTAAATTCGGATACTGTCACTTATCAGTCACACCATTGTATTTAGTTATCATGTCTCTTTCATCCCTCTTTATCTGAAATACTTCTCTATTCTTTTTATATGAACTTTTTTCTTATTTCTAAGAATCCAATATATTTTCCAAGGCATGGTTTTGAAGAAAGTCTTTAAATTTGGACTTGCACAGTAGTTTTCCCTTTATTATATTAAGGTTAAATATTTTTGCACATATAGTCCATAGGTGATATGATGTATCATCTTGGTGGGTCACATTGGGAGCCACTTGCTATCAGCCTATCCCATATTAATAATGCTAGATTTGATCATTGGGATAAGGTGGTATCTAACTAATGGGTTATTCCATTATGAAGATATTTATCCCTTTGAAATGCACAGTAAGTGGGGTGATAATTGGAGACTGTTTCCCAAGAACATTTCCCCCAATTACTTTAGCATGCATGTCTTTGCTGGCTGCAAAATAAAGGCTTTATGGAATAATAGGAGACAACCAAGAAAATAGGGCAGGGAAGTACCATTTTAAGGGCAAAGTCTTGGAATAATAATACTAATAATAAAAAGTACATTACACTATGGGAGTTGTACTTAGCCTGGTATAGCTAAACTAATGGCAAAGGTAGAAGAGTGACTGAATACATCTCTAGTTTCACTGGGCATAAAAAACTTGCATGCTCTGCTAAACAAAAAGTTTGGAATAAAGAGCTGAAAACCATTCAGAGGTTTAAATGAGTGAGTGACATAATGACAAATATGTTTTAGAACAACCATTCCAAAAATGGTGTGAAAGGGGGATGCGACAGCTATCAATCCAGGTAAGAGAGGGAGTAGATAAAAATTACTTTGGGCATGTTAAGGGGACAAAGGGAAAAGGCTTGATAATTAGATATGAGACTCACATTTCTACGGCTTGGACAGCTAGGTAGATGGTGGTTCTGTTAGTAAAAAGGAGGTGGTGTAGAGAGAGACAAAATCATGAGTCTGGAATGAAGAACGCAGTCTAACTAAAGGTTACAATTGAAGCATAACTGCACACAACAAAGCAATGACAGCTATTCAAACATATAGTACTACTGAAGCCAGGCCAGCTGTGTCTGCAGATGATGGACTGAGGATTCCCAGAGCCAATTAATTTAGGAGTCACGGGTTAAGACTCCCTTTTAAGAAAAAGCAAGATATTGGGAACCTAATTTTATTTATTTGCACCTTTATCATATACTATGCATGGAATGCTACTTAACAGGACCAAAGTATCTCAAGGGAGTTCATACAAAAGTTTTTATAAAGATTCTAAAACCCTATGTGTGTAACATTGGGCAAGTCACCTAACTTCCCCAAGCCTCAGGTTCCTTATCTGTAAAACCTGAAATATGACAACTGCCTACCTCTTCCATAGCATTATATAAAGGTCAAATAAGTTAATGCATGGAAAAGCAATTTATAAACTGCAAATCGCAATGCACATGTAATTTATTGCATAGTTTGGAAAATGATGATCCAGGTCTAGCACTTGGGCCTTTGAAACTGGAAATGAGACTAAACGGAATGTTAACAGTCTAGTTCCATCAGGCTTCTTGATACGTGGATAGAAACCACTGGCTGTGATCCTCTATCACAGAAGATAACTGTTACTTGAGAAGCCATACAGGTACTCCTCAAAAAAGATGCTCCTTCCTTCACTTCTCCAGCACCCTTCCTTTCAGTGCCATCCAGAGTCCAGTTTCTGTTCTGAGATCCTGTTCTGGATCTCAAGCTGGTGTGTATTAGACCTTTTTAGAATCTTATGTATAAACTGAGGGGGAGACCATTGGCATATTATTTAACCACCTCCATAAAAGCAGAATTTTGCCTACATGGTACTGATTCTCTCTCTCTCTCTCCTCACAGAGCTTTGAGTCAACACCCAACAGTAAATGATGACCTGCCAAATCGTATCATTTCTGGCTCTGTCAAGATCAAAGGAAATGTGAAGGAATTCACAGAAACAGCTGCCATATTTGAAGATGGCTCCAGGGAGGATGACATTGATGCTGTTATTTTTGCCACAGGCTATAGCTTTTCCTTTCCTTTTCTTGAAGACTCTGTCAAAGTGGTGAAAAACAAGGTATCTCTGTATAAAAAGGTCTTCCCCCCTAACCTGGAAAAGCCAACTCTTGCAATCATAGGCTTGATCCAGCCCCTGGGAGCCATTATGCCCATTTCAGAGCTCCAAGCACGATGGGCCACCCTAGTGTTTAAAGGTAAGTGACTGTGCAAATTGACTGTATAATAATAGGTAGTACGTTTAATTCTGTGTATGTACGTGCGTTAAGACAATATATAAGATTATAACAGCGCCTGGCACAAAGTTAGAACTATACAATTCACTTTTGAGTATATAAGTATATTGATTAATCAGGGTCACCTCACACATTATTCCAAACTAGGCATGCTTTGACCTCAACCCTGGTGATGCTTATTTAGTAGGACTGGAGTAGGGGAGCATAAGATCATTGAGCAAGATATTCCCCAGGTGATCCCAGTGTGCATTCTAGGTTGGAATCCATTCATGAAGATTTTATACTATTAGTATATATTTGTTTTTCATTTTTGATAAAATCAAATGTAGAAATGGCATGAGTTGATTTCAGCCAGATAAGAGACTAGTTTAGAATGTAGACTAGCAATCTCTCAGATCTTATTTCCTCTTTTATTTCTCCTTTCAGTTTGGCTGGGAGTACTTACAAAAGAAACCACAGGGGTTGGGGACAGAATGTTGACCATGAGTCAGCAGAATGACATGGCTTCCAACAAGCTTAGTTAAATGCAGATCTTTTTTTTTTTTTTTAATTTTTATTTTTTGACAGGCAGAGTGGACAGTGAGAGAGAGAGAGAGAGAGAGAGAGAGAGAGAAAGGTCTTCCTTTTGCTGTTGGTTCACCCTACAATGGCCGGCGCACCACGCTGATCCGATGGCAGGAGCCAGGTACTTATCCTGGTCTCCCATGGGGTGCAGGGCCCAAGCACTTGGGCCATCCTCCACTGCACTCCCTGGCCACAGCAGAGAGCTGGCCTGGAAGAGGGGCAACCGGGACAGAATCCGGTGCCCTGACTGGGACTAGAACCCGCTGTGCCGGTGCCGCAAGGCGGAGGATTAGCCTAGTGAGCCGCGGCGCCGGCCTAAATGTAGATCATTTTTAATAAGGATCGTGTCCTAGAACATCACAAGCCTTGAAATTGGTCATACCACATCTGAAGACCTATTTTAAAAGTGAAATCTCTGGAGTGCATTTAATAAGGAGAGTGATAAGAATGCATCAAAAGATTTGCAAACATATCTGAAGTATAGCTGAAGGAGCTGGAGGGGTTTAAACTGGAGAAATAGGTTCAGGGGAAATAAGAGTTCCCTTCAGACGCCAGAACAGATGATGCATGGAAGAACTCCATTTGCTGGGCTCGCTCCAGACAGCTGAACAAGACCCAGGAGTGAGATCTTAAGGGTTGCACGGTATCAGCTTACCATTTAAAAACCTTTTTCCTGTAAGCCAGTGCCATTTCAAGACAGAATGGGCTGCTCCTGCAATGGTGAGGAATCTAAGCAGAATAGGATCCCAGCGGTGGGATGTGGAGTAGATTCAAGCCTCAGAACAGACAGAAAACAGGTGACCTTTAAGTTTCTTCTTGATTCTGTGGTTGCAATAATAAAATCTGCCATGACTACTAAGGTTTGAGTAAAACTATTCAGAGTTCTTACTGGAATTACAGCTTGCTTTCTCCCAGTGAAGATTTTAATGGCAGCAGAGAAGAAAAAAGAGGGAGAAGCAGTGGTTTTAGAGTCAGTAAATTAAAACCCTTTCCAGATGTACCCAAATTTCAATCATTTCTCATTTTCTTCTAGTCCTATCCAGTATATCATGTACAACTTGAGAGCACTGGACAAACAATCAAATACAATACAATACAATCAAATACAAGTAACTCATTAGGTTGACTTAGTTCTGGTCATATTAAATGGGCCTTTTAATTGGGTCAATTAAGTAAGGGAAGAGAGGTTCATTAAAACAAGCCAATGCACAAAAGAACCATCAAAAGAAATAGGAAAAATGAGTATTTGGAAGTTTATAAAATGGCTATAGGATTAGGGAGTCTTGGGAAAAATGCACAAAAATCCCAACTCCATATGCTAGCAGAAGCCCAATGCTAATTCCTACAAATTTCTTCCAATACCTAGAAGGAAAAAAAAAATCTTCAAAAGACTCCCTCGAACTTTACCAACTCTTGCCAGGAACCCTGAGTTTTTATTCTGTCTGTGACCCACCTGTTTACCTATCAAATGCTTGCCTGTCTCATCCTTGATTTCTGCTCTCACTGTGCCAGTTTTTAAACCCTTAGCATCAGCTGGTGTCTCCCACTGTTTCATGCCTGCCCAGCTCACCTGTCCTTCCTAGCCTGTCCTTAACCATACCAAGCTCCATTTTCCTTCTTTCTTTGTTCTCTGGAATTATGGTTCTCTCATCAAGAAAATATTCCACCCTTTTCTAGCACATGGAATGCGTTTCCTTGCCGTGACCAAAACTTTTTCTTCTCTCTTCGCCTCTCTCGCAGTTTTCACTGGTGCCCTGCTTTCTTTCCATGACTTTCCTTGGCAGTCTTATCAAATTATGCTCATCTGTGGTTCACAAGATGGCGTTATAGTGGCATTCAAGGTCCTTCACCCCCCAGACACAGCCAGCTCTTCTCAGGCCCATGATTCTCTAGTCTTTACTCCCACCCTGCAATCATTTGGATGCACTGGATGACTTAGCCAGTAGGTACATGGACCCCGTGCCTTTACTTCTGCTGTTCTCTCCTTGGTCTGCCCTCTGTTTGCTTCTGATTTGTACAGAACAAGCCCAGGTATATTCCCCACTCCCTTAGTACCTTGAAACCCGTTCAGATACAAGGATCATGTTTATTTGCCTTTGTGTTCTAAGCCTAAACCAGTGCCAAGCACGTATAGTCATCTGACAAATATCAGTTTAAACAAATGCCAATTAGCCTTAGGGTCAATGAAGTTGTACATTCTGTAACTGAAACTTCTTTTTTGAGGATCTCAGCTGATGAACTATCTTGGCCAATTCCAGTCCTGTGAAAAGGCAGCCCTCTCTCTCTTCTCTTGTAATGTCATCTTTATACCAGAATGTTCTGGGCAGATCAGGATTTACAGAAAATCAGCTAGCATTTACTGACCTCTCACTATGTACCAGGCCCTCTGTTGATAATGGAGGTGGGAAATACAATCCTTCTGTTGATGGAACTCAACGCCAAGTGAGGCAGACAGGTAAAGACTGTTGCTATACTCATTCTGCAGCTATTTACTGTACCCTCAATAGCTGCGTGTTCCAATAGCAATGGAGAGGGACTGTATGGGAGCTGTAGAAATATGTACTCAATTCTCAGCCACAACTACATATAGTTTAATAAGGAACAAGAAAATCCTGACCATAAGAGGAAGGGAAATCATTAATGTTTATGTGAAATTAGAGTAAAATGACAGAACAAATGGAGTTCTGGGAACTGCAAGCAGTTCAGAATGCTGAAAAATAAAGTATTAAAAGAAGTAAGGAAAAGGAAGCTAGAGATAATCATAAAGGAGATATCAAGAAAAATCTCTGAGGGGCTGACGTTGTGGTG
Source organism: Oryctolagus cuniculus (assembly GCF_964237555.1). Classification (NCBI taxonomy): domain Eukaryota; kingdom Metazoa; phylum Chordata; class Mammalia; order Lagomorpha; family Leporidae; genus Oryctolagus; species Oryctolagus cuniculus. The sequence goes on from NC_091438.1 coordinate 50,096,280, forward strand.
CAGTGGGTTAAGCTGCTGCTTGAGATGCCAGCATCCCCTATCACAGTGCTGGTTTGAGTCCCGGCTGATCCACTTCTGGTCCAGTTCCATGCTGATGTGCCTGGGAAAGCAGCAGAAGATGGCCCAAGTGCTTGGGCCATGCCACCCACATGGAAAACTGGATGCAGTTTCAAGCTCCTGGCTTTGGCCCAAATTTTGTGGCCATTTGGGAGAGTAAACCATCTAATAAAAGATCTCTCTCTTTCTCTCTCTCTCTCTCTCTCTCTCTCTCCCTTTCTCCATCACTTTACCTTTCAAATAAATACATGAGTCTTTACAAGCAAAAAGAAAATCTTTGAGGGCCTTGCAAGAAGTTTGCACTTCATATCGGCCGTGGAGAACCACTGACAGATTTTAACTGGAAAACAGATGTGCGATTTAGAAGATACGTTAGAGGGGAGTGAAATGGGAAGTTGGCCAGTAAGAGCCTGTGGTCAGAGTCTGAGGAAGACCTAATGAAGGCTTAAACCAAGGTATCAGGGAGAGATAGACTCAACTGAAAGGATTTGGTGACAGAATGCATATTGGGGATGGCAGAGAAAAGAATCTGCTCAGGGGCTGTGACCATTAATTTAAATTGGGGATTCAATATAGAGCACAAGATACAAAGGGTGGAGATAACATGGGAAAGACTGTATGTGTCTAACAAGGAAATACTATAAGAACAGATGAACGAATGAGGAGAACTGCATTACATGACACTGTGTACATATCTAGCTTTAAAAAAAAAAAAAGACAAATTGGCTGTCTCCCACAGCTAATAAGTAGACTTCCTCCTCCATGATATTTCTGACTAATAGAAGTAAAATTTATGGTTGTACTATGAGATTTGGAATTTGGAACTCAACTCTCAAAATATGTGGATTTCTTTATTTTTTGAGCATTCAAAAAGATCTGTGATTAATCTGAAATGAAGCATTTCAATGTTTCCTCATTGAAATAATAATTCCCGGGCCTGCGCCGTGGCTCACTTGGTTAATCCTCTGCCTGTGGCGCTGGCATCCCATATGGGTGCCGGGTTCTAGTCCTGGTTGCTCCTCTTCCAGTCCAGCTCTCTGCTGTGGCCCCGGAGTGCAGTGGAGGATGGCCCAAGTGCTTGGGCCCTGCACCCGCATGGGAGACCAGGAGGAAGCACTGGCTCCTGGCTTCAGATCGGCACAGCACACCAGCTGTAGCAGTCATTGGAGGGTGAACCAACAGAAAAGGAAGACCTTTCTCTCTGTCTCTCTCTCTCTCTCACTGTCTATAACTCTACCTGTCAAATAAAAAAAAAATAATTCCCATGGATTAAATGAGAAAACACATGGAGAAACACAGCAGGCTATCTCTGAGTGCTGAATTTCAAGTCTTATATTTTAAGAGTGCCACAACCAGGAGAGTGGCTAGAGTGGGCCCAGAAAAGGGCAACCACTATGGCAGAGAGTATGAAACTCCTTGTATGGGGAACTGGAGCTATTTAGCCTGATAATGAGAGATTTGAAGGAGTTATGACAGTTGTCTTGACATGTTTCAAGGGCTACCATGTGTTAAAATTAACACTATGGCTCCAGAAGGCAGATGTAGGTCCAGTGATACAAGTTTCATAGATGCAGATTTTAACGTCAATAAAAAATAATGTTCCATTAAGCAGCCAGATATTTCATCTCCTCAGAAGGTAATGAGATCCCCATTACCAAAGACATTTAAGGGGGAATGACATAATCACTTGATTAATGTGTGATGAGAAGGCTTGTATTAGGCAAGATATATTCCCATCCTGAAACCCAACATTCTAGAATGTTCTGGAGTAACACCTTAGGACCTGATGGAGTAGTTTTTTAAATGACATATTTCCTGAACATCTGGGCATATATCTAATTATGTAAATTTTTTTAAAAGATCTACTTTGTTTATTTGAAAGGCAGAGATACAGAGAGAGAAAGGGAGAGAGAGGGGTTCATTCCCCAAATGGCCACAATAGCCACAGCTAGACCAAGCCCATGCCAGGAGCCAAGAGCTTCCTCCAGGTCTCCCACGTTGGTACAGGAGCCCAGGCACTTGGGCCATCCTCCACTGCCTTCTCAGGCACATTAGCAGGGAGCTGGATCGGAAGTGGAGCAGCCAGGACTAGAACTGGTGCCCATATGGGATGCTTGTGCTGCAGGCAGCAGCTCAACCCACTGTGCCACAATGCTGGCTCATAATTATGTAAGCTTACAGTTGTTTATATTGACCTCAATACCAGTTTCCTTTTGGCTAGCCATGTCCTTGGCTTTAAATTCCTACTACTGGAATTGTGTATTTGGTGCTTAAGTTTATCTGTCAAGATTGGGTATTAAGACCTGCCCTTGGCCTTGCCCCTGTCTTAGCAAATAAAAAAAGTTTGGAAGGTGAAGCCTATTTCCCAAAGAGCTTTAGGCATACAATGTGATGGCTTGCTTGCTTTTACTTCCTACTCTCTCTGTGGTATAGAGCCTCTTTGTTTTCAAGAGCACAGGTGTACAAAAATAAATAATCCAAGAAAAAAGAATGCAGGTGTAGATGTCTTCCTGCACTCCCCTGACCTTTGCCCCTCACTTTCCATTTCTCTTGAAGGCCATTTCTCATTTCATCACGTCCATGTTCCACTTCCCAGATTGTTAGCAAGGAGGCAGGTTTTAGTCGGAAGGGAGAGCAGGAGAGAAACATCTGCCAAAGACAAGCTAGAATACAGAAGTCACAGTTGATAATATCATTACACTGTGGTGGTCAGAGGGTAAGTGATACATGAATTGCAATCTCCTTGGGTACAGAAAATGACGTGGTGTTTCTTTGAATTCTCTAAAGTATAGTAATTGCTAATAAGGATCCTTGTTTCTGCTGAGGTAATTTTACACTTATGATTTTAATTTTTTTCTCTTTAGGGCTAAAGACTTTACCCTCACAAAGTGAAATGATGACAGAAATATCTCAGGTTCAAGAGAAAATGGCAAAAAGGTAAGAAATTCTCCTGGAATATTTTTCATCTCCCTGGTTACCTTTCCTCTGTATTCCTTTTTAAAAATTTTTTATGGGCTGGAGTTGTGGTATAGTGGATAAAACCACTGCTTATGAAGCTAGCACCCCATAAGGGTGCTAGTTCGTGTCCAGGCTACTCCACTTCTGATCTAGCTTCCTGCTCGTGGCCTGGGAAAAGCATGGAAGATGGCCCAGATGTTTGGGTTCCTGCCACCCATGTGGGGGACCTATATGTAGCTCCTGGCTCCTAGCTTCAGCATGGCCTAGCCCCAGCTGCTGCAGCTGTCTGGGGAGTGGGTCAGTGCAAGGAAGATCTCTCTCTCTCTCTCTTCTTGCTTGTCCCTCTCTCTCTGTAACTCTTTCAAATAAATAAAACTTTTAAAAAATATATTTATTTTCATTTTGTTTGAAAAGCAGACACACACACACACATACACACAGAGGTAAAAAAACAAAGAGAAAGATTTTGTTCTTTCCTCAAATGCCCACAACAGCCAGGGCTGGTCCAGGCCTAAGTCACCAGCCTGGAATTCTGTGGGTGGCAGGGAAACAAGTATTTGAGCTACCTTCCAGGTTGCACATTAACAAGAGGCTAGATCAGAAGAGGAGGAGCCGGGACTTGACCCAGGCACTTGCATATGGGATATGTACGTCCCAAGTGATGTCTTAACCACTGAGCAAAATGCTCAACCCTCATTTCTTTTTTTTCATAGAAAGCTTTTATTTAATAAACATGTTTCATAAGTACAACTTTTGGATCATAGTGGTTCTTCCCCCATATTCGCCCTCCCACCCCCGAACCATCCACTTCCTACTCCTTCTCTCATCCCATTCTTCATTAAGATTCATTTTTATTTTTTTGACAGGCAGAGTTAGGCAGTGAGAGAGAGAGAGACAGAGAGAAAGGTCTTCCTTCCATTGGTTCACTCCCCAAATGGCCGCTACGGCTGGCACTGCGCCAATCTGAAGCCAGGAGCCAGGTGCTTCCTCCTGGTCTCTCATGCGGGTGCAGGGCCCAAGCACTTGGGCCATCTTCCACTGCCTTCCTGGGCCACAGCAGAGAGCTGGACCGGAAGAGGAGCAACCAGGACAGAACCGGCGCCCCAATCAGGACTAGAACCCGTGGTGCTGGTGCCACAGGTGGAGGATTAGCCTAGTGAGCCACAGCACTGCCTGATTCATTTTTAATTATCTTTATATACAGAAGATCAACTCTATACTAAGTAAAGATTTGAACAGTTTGCACCCACACAGACACACAAAATATAAAGCACTGTTTGAAGACTAGTTTTACTGTTAATTCTCATAGTACAACACATTAAGGACAGAGGTCCTACATGAGAAGCAAGTGCACAGTGACTCCTGTTATTGATTTAACAAATTGACACTCATTTATGACATCAGTGATCAACCAAGGCTCTTGTCACGAGCTGCTAAGGCTATGGAAGCCTCTTTATTTTTTTTTATTTTTATATTTTCATTTATTTATTTGACAGGTAGAGTTACAGACAGTGAGAGAGAGAGACACAGAGAAAGGTCTTCCTTCTGTTGGTTCATTCCCCAGATGGCCGCAACAGAGCTACGCCAATCCGAAGCCAGGTGCTTCTTCCTGGTCTCCCATGCAGGTGCAGGGGTCCAAACACCTGGGCCATCCTCCACTGCCTTCCCAGGCCACAGCAGAGAGCTGGACTGGAAGAGGAGCAACCGGGACTAGAATGGGTGGCCATATGGGATGCCGGTGCCGCAGGCAGAGGATTAACCTAGTGTGCCACTGCGCCAGCCCCTGGAAGCCTCTTGAGTCCACAAACTCTTGATATTATTTAGACAAGGCCATAATCAAAGTGGAAATTCTCTCCTCCCTTCAGATAAAGGTACCTCCTTCTTTGATGGCCCCTTCTTTCCACTGGGATCTCACTCACAGAGATCTTTCATGCAGATCATTTTTTGTCCGTGTCTTGGCTTTCCATGCCTGAAATGCTCTCATAGGCTTTTCAGCCAGATCAGAATGCCTTAAAGGCTTATTCTGAAGCCAGAGTGCTATTTAGGGCATCTGCCATTCTATGAGTCTGCTGTGTGTCCTGCTTCCCATGTTGGATCGTTCTCTCCTTTTTAATTCTATCAATTATTAATAGCAGACACTTGGTCTTTCAACCTTCATTTCTTAAAAAGAGTAATACTGTACTATATTTAACTTCCTTGTGTTGGTTTAAGGATTTAGATTATATTTTTGATAGGAAAGAGAATAATAGTTTGTGAAAATAGATTGGAATAGCACTGATGGTTTAAATATGGATAACAAAGGAGAGAACACTTTTTAAAAATGTTAAAAACGTGATTAGGGCCTAAAAGAGAAGTTGAGTAGGCAACATGGAGAGAATATCAGGATATTGTTTTTGTAGGATTATTTGAAAGGGTTAGTGGAGCTATCTAAGGAAGGGCCAGTGGCAGTGAATTAAAGAGGCAGACATGGCTGAGTCGCAAGTCTGTAGGTCGCTTCACCACTATGCACCCTCAGGTGCACGTGATGTGGGAAGGCTGTAACATCAGCCAGATTCTTAGTGCTTCGCTTTTTCATAATTTAGCAACCTGAATTTCAGAACTTGAGAGTAGTCACAGGGTGGTTTTCTTTGGATAAAGTGGATGTTGATCATTCCAGGCCCAGAGAGATAGGGGACCCCTATCCGGGAGGAGGAGAAGGAGAAATAAGTTTTTATTTCACTTGGTATCCTTTTTAGGTATTCCTATTTTCACCGCCAAACTTCTGCAGTAACATTTCTACATACTGTGCTCTAAAGGGTCACCGTGTGCTCCCTCCTAAATCCCTGCACCATAACTTCCTTCCCACTCCTGGAACTGCTTTCTGGAAAGTCACCCATGACCAGCTTCACTTTCCTTCCGTCACTACTGAGTACTGCGTTTGACCCTTTTAAGCATCTTTCCTTCTTGTATTGCTTTACCTCCTTTCTTTTCTGGCACTGATCTATCCTACTTCAACTTTCTTCTTTCCTTTGACTTTTTTTTCCCAACTACTTTCTGACTGTGAGCAATAAGAATTTCATGTAACTTTTATTGAGGGTCAACTGTGTACACATATTAAGAGTTTTGTATGCATGGAGCTTATCTCATCTTCATAACAAACCCACAAGGCAGGAACTGGTGAACCTCTTTTGTGAAGCCTGCATGAATTCTACAGCTCATAGCCTACTATTATGGGATACATGCATGCCTACACGCTCCTGAGCCAACCTTACCTCCACAAGGAGGGAAAGCTCTCATTCCTTCCTGTATCTTCCTCTGTGTTCTAAACTCTAGTCCACTTCCATACATTTCTGCTTGACCCTCCGTCGCTTCCTCTGGAATTCTGTCTCCCCAGTTCTGCTTCATGTTTATTTTCTGTATGTGGTTTTGGATTCCTCAGTCTCAATCATTTGACTTGACTTTTCTCTTACTTCCTTTCTATCCCACTATCCTTTCTTTTCATTATAGAAAGTAAAAGCAAAGTCTCCCATTAGCTCTCCAAATCCCACTCTTTCCACAAAAATATGGGAATTCTCCCAGGAAGAAATGGGGGAAAGAAGAAATCTTAACCATATTTTTGGCCTGGAAAGTCTTTTTAACTCTTCCAGTCTGCACCCTGTGTAATCATTGTATCTGGCTCCATCCGGAGGGCAGTTCCTGTTGTGGGACGAGTCATCCTTCCTAGTCTTTTCAGGATTCCAGATTAACGTTGGCCCTGGGAAGTCCCATTCTGTGCATCCTGTCACCAATGCCCTCATAAAATAGTTGAGAACTTTTGTGGTAAGTTCTCTTCCTCACATCAGCCCTCTACATCAAGATCTATTAGCCCTGTCTTTCTACGTCCATTCTTATTTTCTACAACCTGCCTCCTTTGCTGACATGGTGCCCACATATATGCTGTGCCCATTTCGGCTTTATTCTTTCATTCTGCTCCCCCCCTGACCTGTCATCCTTTCTTCTGTGTTCTCATCTCCATCTATTACAAACTTGAAGCACCTAACTCTAACAGCTTGCTTCGAACTGCTCCTTGTCTACACATCTTTTAAGTAGTCTAAAAACCCCATGATTTACCAAGTCTCATATTCTTCTCTGCTTCATATACATGTCTTATCTCCTCTAGCAAATTATAAGATCCTTAAGGACACTGGCAAGTGTCTTGTCATCGTTCTCTGCTTACCACAGCTCCTAGCCCAGTACTGAGCCCATAGCAAGCACTCAGAAAGTATGAATGATTGAATGATTGAATTGTTAACAGGATTTGGTTTTGATCCTTTCCACTTCAGGTATGTGGAGAGCCAACGCCATACCATTCAGGGAGACTACATAGAGACCATGGAAGAAATTGCTGATTTGGTGGGGGTCAGGCCAAATTTGCTGTCTCTGGCTTTCACCGACCCCAGGCTGGCATTACAATTACTTTTGGGACCCTGTACTCCAGTCCATTATCGTCTCCAGGGCCGTGGAAAGTGGGATGGGGCTCGGAAAACCATCCTTACCGTAGAAGATCGGATCAGGAAGCCTCTGATGACGAGAGTCACGGAAAGCAGTAACTCTGTGACCTCGATGATGTCAATGGGCAAGTTTATGCTAGCTATTGCTTTCTTAGCCATAGCTGTGGTTTATTTTTAGCTGTCCCTTTGTCATTGCCTCTGCTTTCATTGGGAAGCTTAACTTAGAGAGAGATACCTTCAGAATTTTACAAGATCAAATGACCCTCCTCTTTCAAATTGCCCCATTTCTCTTTCAAAAGCATTAATTCTCTCTTCATTTTCCTACAATGAGATCCAAGCTTTTCATTTGCACTAATCATCTCCTCACCTCTCATGAGCCTTCACTTTCTCTCTCCAGAGCAGCTCGGGTACTCTTAGTCATCTTTGTATGTCCCTAGAAGAGTAGTTGACATTTGGCAGGTGTTTAACCAATGTTTGGTGTTGTGGCTCAAAGTCTGTTTTTGTATGGGAAATGACTGACTGTATAACTCTGCTTGGGATGGAATTTGGTTTTCCATTATTTTTGTCTTTAACATTATAACAAATGTATGTTTCCTGAGAAATAAGATTAATAATGACCTTCGTAATTGTAGACAAATAAATACTTAAGTTACTTTGTTCTACATGCCATTTACTAGTGTGCCTGATGCAGGTCATTTTTACTCCTTTGCCCAAAGCAACATGTCTATATCTCAGTAAGGAAACTACCTTCAACTTTCTAGGTTCACAAGCCATTCTATTAATGCAGCATCTGCCAATGGTTTGAACTTGGTTGAGAAATTTGAGATTTGTTTTAAGTAGCTGTCTGTCTTTTCTGATCTCTTAGTTCCCATATGAGGACCTAACAAGACTTTATCTTGGGACACACGAGAAGTAGCTGCTGTTGTAGCATGGTCTACAAATGTGATTTTATTTGTCTCCCCCAGCTCCAACTTCCTCCCCTCCTTCCCCATAGCATCCAGGTAACAAGCATCAGACGAGGTCACTCATGCGTGGAATCAGATTTGCTATTAACTGAACGTGGAAGTGGTGTGCTTAGGCCAGCCCGTGCAGTTCTGAGAAACAGAGCGAATGAAGCGGAGAGGAGGGACTTGGCTTTACCTTCCTGCACTGCTGCTGACTGTGGCTTCTCATCTGCAGAGGATCTGTTCCGTTCTTGCTTCAGGGAGATGATCATTAAATGTCAGCTCTCGGGCACACTGAGGTCCACGAGGAACAAGACTAGAGGCCCAGGCATGTGTTTATCCACAAATAGCTGCTGGGTAATATAGTCCTAAGTGTTGGATTGCTGCCTGTTACCTAACAACAGGATACATTTTAGTAACTGAAAGAACAACATTAGAAATTATCATCTTTCCTAATACAAATACATGTAATACAGGAATATGACAACTTCTTCCTAATGTCCTAACTATCTGGACAGTTGCCTGCCACTTCCCCTATTTTACCTTGCCAATGCCACTTGATAATGAGAAAAGTGAGAGCTGCTATCACCTCTTAGGCCTTCATCCTTCCTCATCTCTGTGATACTGGATATCTATAATCTAATGAAATAGATCTAGCGTTTTTTTTTTTTTTAAATCTACAGATTGCTCTAACTCAAAAGTAAACAGAAGGTCTCTTCTTTTTTAATTTCCTTCTTTTAACACATAAATTTGACACTCTTTAAGCATGTAGATAAATTCAGTGACACTCTCATTCCACTTACAATATGTAAGGTTACAAGAAAATTCCTGTAGGATGTGAATAGGAAATTGAATTCAAATCAACTCAAGATACTGAGGCCTAGTTACTGAGGAAGGAGTACTAATCTATACAAATGAATGTGTACTAATACTTATTGACATTCCTGTTCCTGTGCTTATGTTAAAAGGCTTTATCATTTTCCCAATTATATCTTGTAAACTGACTACTATATATATATATATATATTCTTGTAGTGCCAAAGTGTAAGGATTACTCAAAAAGCAAACTCAATGGCTTATGTCAAAGGGGCACAAGAGCCATCTGAATGTGGTCCCACCTGTCAAAGCTGGAATAATTTGAGCCATAAAATAACCTAGTATTAAAAAAACTGATACATGCATTATGTAAGTCTAAGAAAAGAGAATGAAATTTAAACAACGATGGAGAGTGAGCATTTGGAGTAGTGATTAAGATTCTGCTTAGCATGCTCACATCCTGGATCAGAGTGCCAGGGTTCAGGTCCAAGCCTACTCTTGATTTCAGCTTCTTTTTTTTATTTTTTATTTTTATTTTTGACAGGCAGAGTTAGACAGAGAGAGAGAGAGAGACAGAGAAAAAGGTCTTCATTTTCCATTGGTTCACCCTCCAATGGCCGCTACAGCCAGCTCACTGCGCCGATCTGAAGCCAGGAGCCAGGTGCTTCCTCCTGGTCTCCCATGCAGGTGCAGGGCCCAAGGACCTTGGCCATCCTCCACTGCACTCCCGGGCCACAGCAGAGAGCTGGACTGGAAGAGGAGCAACTGGTGCCCCAACCAGGATTAGAACCCGGGGTGCCGGCGCCGCAGGTGGAGGATTAGCCTAGTAAGCCAAGGCGCCGGCCTGATTTCAGCTTCTTAATGCGTACCCCGGGAGGTAGCAGGCGATAGTTCAATATTGAGATCTATGCGGGAGCTCACATTAAGTTCTTGTCTCCTGGCTTTGGTCTGGCACAGTTCCAGAAGTTGCAAATATTTGCGGGTGAACAAGCAGATGGGAGATCTCTGTCTCTGCTTCTCAAATAAACTTAAAATAAACTTTTTTTTTTTTAAAAGAGGGGAATTTCCCAAATCTGAGGATGTAAGTATTCCTATATATGAAGCCAAAAAGCTTCAAATAAGTTGAATTTAAATAGATATTCTGAGTTCCAATTAGAAAAGATCAGAAGTAAAAGACAAAGAGAGAATTTTCAAAGTAGCAAGAGTAAGTATCTCATCATAAGAGAACTCCTAATAAGAACAACAGCATTTCTCAGAAGACACAGTAGGCCAGAGGCGAGTGTTCAGTGAAAATAAGCCCTACAAGCTAAGAATACTATACCTGACAGAGGTGTCCTTCAGCGGTTTTTTTTTTTAACTTTTATTTAATGAATATAAATTTCCAAAGTACAACTTATGGATTACAATGGCTTCCCCCCACATAACTTCCCTTCCACCCGCAACCCTCCCCAGCGTTTTTCATACATTGCAGCATTACTGACAATAGCAAATATAGAAACAACCTATATGTCTATTGATGGATGAATGGATTAAGAAAATGTGGTATATAAATACAACTGAATAGTTCTCAGCATTATAAGAGTAGGAAATCCAACAGTTTGCATAAATCTGGATGCATCTGGAGTTCATTATGCTATATATGAAATAAGCCAGGCTCAGAAAGAGAGTATGATTGTACTCACGTGAATCATCTGAAACACTCAAACAAATATAAGGAGAGAATATAACGGAGGTTGTCAGGGTTTGTGGGAAGGGAAATTTGTGATATTTTCAGTTATGCAAGATGAGTAAGTTGTAGAGATATGCTCCACTGTGTAGTGCCTTTGTTAACAAGTTATCTTGCACTTCAATTCTTGGTAAGAGGCTTTCTATCATGTTATGTGTACTTACCATAAAATCAGAAATGTGAAAAAAATTTGGAGGTGATGGTTATGTTTATTACTTTATTTTGGTGATACTTGTGCAAGTATATACACATTTCTCAACTCATCAAATTTATATATTAAACATCTGTAGTTATTTTTGTATATCCAAAATATTTCGATAAAACTGTTTTAAAAAGAAAAAATTAACATAAAATATTTAAAAACTCCTGAGTCCATATGATATAAATGATTGAATAAATAAATGACTGGGCTGAAATAGACTCATCTCCCATACAGAAGAATTCCAAGTAATTTATGTAATAACTTTGCAACAGAGACACTCTCATAAACGCCCCCTCAGTTGAGTGATCAAGATTAACAAGAACAGTGTGATAAATCTTGTTGGTAGGATGGACCCTTGGAATGATGTGATGAAAAAATATAACCCCAGTGTAACCCTGAGAAAAACTTCAGATAAACCCAGGTTGAGGAATATTCTACAAAGTATTTGACCATCTCAACTGTCAAGGTCATCAAAACAAGCAAAGTCTGAGAAATTGTAACAGTATAGAGGAGCCTAAGGAGACATGACATCTAAGTGTAATGTGGTATCATGGATGGCATACTGAACAGAAAGGAAAATTAAGTAAAAATTGAGGGAATATTAATAATGGGTGTGTTTGGTTAATAATAACATATCAATATTGGTTTATAGGTGTGACAAGAGTACTATAATAATGTAAGGGAATAATGATAAGGGAAATGGGGTGTGGGGTATATGGAAACTCTGTAACTTTGCTTAAATCTATTTCAAAATAAAAATTATTTTTCAAAAGAATGTGTTCTTTTGGTTCAGAAGAGCTATAGTCTAGGGTAATTTTCTCAGAATACTGGCCAGTACCATTCATTTGAATTACCATGTTTCTTCTTGAGTACTCTACAAATTAAGTTGTTCTTAAAAAAAAAAGAATAATCTAATTTACTACAGCAATTTTATTTCCTTAGATAAACAATTTTATTTCCCTAGATATTTCCTTAGATAAACAAGTACAGACTATAATTTTAGAAGGGTAAAATGGTAACACAAGGTCAAAGGACACAACTTCTTAAAATCATTTAGGTAAGTTCTCCCTTGTAGAGACCCATTGAACCAGCAGTTGCCACTTAGAAAACTTACGATACATTAATGGCAAGCACATTCATAAGTAACGTAATTTTACTTAATACCAGGTCTGTGTGCCCTGTTACTTTTGCTATTACTAAAGTAATATAATATAAAAGTGCTTCCCACTGCTTACTTGGAATTTCCCCAAGTGCCGTGTTGTCTGTGCTACTGTACATATTCTCACTGTACTCTCCTCTGGGTAGATCCTCCACTTGCCCAGCTGGCTAACCCCCGTATCAAGACTCAGTTCAACTATTATCTCTTCCAGGAATACCCTCCTGATCCCTAATATAAAATAGGTGAACTTCCTTTGGGCTTTCATTACAGGTGGTATAATCTCAATTATAGTTTATGGGCAGCCTTTTACACTATGAATAAAAATTGGCTCCCTCATCTGTTTCTTCCTTGCACTTGTAAAATTCTGGGAGGAAGATACTTTATAATTAATCTCTGTATTCCTAATACCTAATATACAGCCTGTAACATAGTAAGACCTCAGTAAATTAATGATTAATTGAATGAATAAATTCAACATGGGAGTAGAGAAATGAGTTTTTAGTGATTAAACAGTGAATAATAATTTTATGAAAAGTGATTAAGGAGATTATGGGCTGCTTAACATTTTGAAATGGCTTAGGGACAAGCATGTTCTTCCAAAAAATTCTCTCGACTAGACCACTAATCTGAGTCTGCATATTTTTTCTATTGTGCTGTGGTTTGAAACACAAGTGATAGATCATGTTTTTATTTATTTTTATTTATTTATTTTTTTTTTGCACAAAGGACTTAGTAAGTCATGATTTTTTTTTTTATTTTTAAAGATTTACTTATTGGAAAGTCAGAATTACGGAGAAGTAGAGGCAGAGAGAGAAGGTCTTCTATCTGCTGGTTCACTCCCAAAATAGCCACAACAGCCAGAGCTGCGCCAGGCCAAAGCCAGGAGCCAGGATCTTCATCCAGGTCTCCCATGTTGGTGCAGGGACCCAGGGACTTGGGCCATCCTCCGCTGCTTCCTCAGGTGTATTAGTAGGGAGCTGGATTGGAAGTGAGACAGCCGGGATGCAAACCAGTGCCCATATGGGATGCGACACGGCTTCACCTGCTCAGCCACAGCACTGGCTGGATCTTAACACAAGAAAGGAGGTGGGGTACATGTTCTCTTTGATCTTCAGGCAGCTTAATCCTCTTGCTGTTTCTCCTGGCTTTCTCGAACTCCTCAGCTCCTTTGAAGCACTCACTGCCTGTTTATAGACCTGTTTATTGCCCTCCTTTGGTGAAGATTTGAGCACAAAACTCTCTCCAAATGCATAACTACTGCTGCCTTTGATTTTAATACCTATGTAGGTCATACTCTCACCCATCCAATTGATTACGAGTAGGTTCTGCTACCGTCTCAGCTCATTTTCTGTTGCAATAACAAAATATCTGAGACTAGGCCGGCACCACGGCTGACTTGGCTAATCCTCCACCTGCGGCACCGGCACCCCGGGTTCTAGTCCTGGTTGGGGCACCGGATTCTGTCCCAGTTGCTCCTCTTCCAGTCCAGCTCTCTGCTGTGGCCCGGGAAGGCAGTGGAAGATGGCCCAGGTCCTTGGGCCCTGCACCTGCGTGGGAGATCAGGAGAAGCACCTGACTCCTGGCTTCAGATCAGCACAGCACGCCAGCTGTAGCGGCCATTTGGGGGGGTGAACCAACAGAAAGGAAGACCTTTCTCTCTCTCTCTCTCTCTCACTGTCTAACTCTGCCTGTCACAAAAAAAATCTGAGACTGGGTAATTTGTAAAGGAAAGAAGTTGATCTTAGGTCACGGTTCTGGAGGCTGGAAAGTCAAAGAGCATGGTAGTAGCATCTGCTTGGCTTCTGGGGAGGGCCTTGTGCTGCTTCAACTATGGTGGAAGGTGGAAGGGAAAGTGGGCTTGCACAGACCAGCCGGAAGATGTCGGGGGCACTGCTTCAGAAGAAACCACTCTCACGGCTAATCCGGTCCTTCGGGAGGCAAAATGCACTCCCTTCTCTGGGCTGGCAGCAGTCCATGTATGAGGGTGGAAACCGTGACCCGAACACCTCTCACCAGACACTCCATCTCCCAACACTGCTACGTTGGGGCCAACACATGAATTCTGAGGCCACACACTCAAACCACAGCAGCCACATACAATAGAAAAACCCCAAATAACAATGGCCTACACAGTATTGAAGTTTACTTCCCCGTCATCTAAAGACGTCTGAAGGTAGATAGTCCTGAGACAATAAAACAATTCCACAGCTCTTCTTTCTGCTCCACTACCCTCACCATTTGACTTCCACCTTGTGGTCCAGACTGGGTGCTAGAGTTCCAGCCATTACATGAACATTCTACACAAAAGGAAAAAGAACTATAAGAAGAAGAACATGCCTTTTTCTTTTAAGGAAACTTAACAGAAGTACAATATAATATTTCCACTTAGATCTCATTGGAAGAACATAGTCAATATATCTACCTACCAGAGAAGCTAAGAAATGCATCTTTTTTTTTCCCAAGAAGCAATGGGTCTAGGTAAAAATCAAAGTACTATTATTAAGGAGGAAGAGAGGATGAATATTAAAGTAGAACTCCAGCATTCTTTGCCAATGGCTTTTCTTTTTATTTTTTAAGTTTTTTTATTTATTTTATTTGAGAGGTAGAGTTACAGACAGTAAGAGGGGGAGACAGAGAGAGAGGTCTTCTTTTTGTTGGCTCACTCCCCAAAAGTCCACAACAGCTGGAGCTGTGCCGATCCGGAGCCAGGAGCCAGGAGCCTCCTCCCAGTCTCCTATGTGGGTGCAGGGGCCCAAGGACCCAGGGCATCCTCTACTGCTTTCCCAGGCCACAGCAGAGAGCTGGGTTGGAAGAGGAGCAGCCAGGGCTAGAACCAGCACCCATATGGGATGCCGGCGCCACAGGCTGAGGTTTAGCCTACTGAGCCAGGGCGCTGGCCCCTCCAATGGCTTTTCGACTTGGTTTGGATATGATTTGTCCTTGCCAAAATTCACGTTCAAATTTAGTTGCAATGTAGAGCTTTAAGGAGTGATTAGTATCTGTCTCATGAGATTGGTCTAGTTCTTGCAGCCTGTGTTAGTTCTCAGGAGTGGGCTGTTAGAAAGCTGGTTGAGGGGCCAGCGTTGTGGCATAGTGGGTAAAGCTGCGGCCTGTGATGCTGGCATCCCTTATGGGTGTTAGTTTGTGTCCCAGCTGCTTCCATTTGGGCACTGGATGGAGTCCGGGCTGCCCCACTTCCAATCCAGCTCCCTGCTAATGGACTGGGAAAAGCAGCAGAAGATGGCCCAAGTGCTTGGGTCCCTAGCACTCATGTGAGAGAACTGTATGAAGCTCCTAGCTCCTGGGAGTGAACCAGTGGATGGAAGATCTCTGTCTCTCCCTCTCTTAACTGTGACTTTTAAATAAATAAATAAATAAATAAATAAATAAAAAGATTTTGGAGGGGTGAGCAAGAGACTGCAGTAAAATGGTACTTTTTTCTCTGTAAATTGTCTGTGGTTAAGAGCCAGAGAATGAGTTTACAAGGGGGCAAAGCAAACCTCTCTCTACAGATAGAGCCCCTCACTCATAAAGATGGGTGGGGTGCCTTTGGGTCCCCAATCACTGGCCATTTTCAAGCCTAAGTCGCATATCTTGTTAGAAACGTGTAACGGTATGCATGTCCCCTTCACTCTGCCAATGCTTGGTAAAAAGCTTTGTACGAGGTGCATGCAGAATACAGACAGAAATCACACGTGGTTCCGCTGTAGGCCAGCTGTCAAAGCACCCTCCTCACAGTCCCAGGTGGTCTTGTTAAAGGGCGGAGCCTGATTCCCTATGTGGGAATGGGGCCCGGGAGTCCGCATGTCGAACAAGCTCCCTGGTGATGCCGGGGCCGCTGGCGGACACGAGTATCCCAGGCTGACAGAGCTTTGCAGTAGGGAACGAGACACGGATGAGATAATAATACACAGCAAGGATCCGCAAAGGCCCCGAACCTCCATTCATGATCACAAAAACGGGGTCCCTCCCAACCCGAGGGCTGTCTGTGCCCTTATTATACCTTCCGCGTTCCTTCTGATGGGTTTTGCTGCTGCTCTGTCTCCGGAGTGTTATTTCTTCCAGGGGTGCCCACCGCACAGGTTCATTCCGCTAACATTTCACTAATCCTCACGGGCTAGCGGCCGATCACTCCATCTTGAGCTCTTCCCGGGGACCCCAGTCGGGCTGACTTCTCTCCCCCGGTACCCAGTGTTCGCGTCCAGGGACAACCACTCCTTCCTTCTGCTCGGGGCCGAGGTCCGTTCTCATTCCCTGTAGGAAGCCACCTCTCCGGGTCGCCCAGGGCCATGACGCCGCGCACACCACGCCTGTGGGGCGCCTGAGGCGGGGTGAGGACGCCCGGGGAGCGGCCGCCGCGGGTCCTCCCGGCAGCCTGTTCCCACGGAGCCCACGCCCCGGCGGTTCCGGACGCCGCCTCCCTCCCGCCCTTGTGCCCCCGCGCGGCCCGGCGCTGGCTGCGGCGCGCGGCTCACCATCGAGGCGGCGGCTAGAGAGGCGGGCGGGCCGCAGGGAACGCGCACGGGGCGGGCCCCCCGCGCCGCTGGCCTTGTAGCCATTTTAGGAGGAAACCAGGGGCGCTAGCTCGGGGCGCGGCTTCAATTTCAATAACTTTATTGGTGGCGTCACCCGCGGGACGGCCATCGCGCCGGTGGCCTGGACAAGAAGGAGCGCATCGCCGGAGGTGGTGACGGGCGTGGGCGCCCTGGGGCAGGCGGCGCGGGCTGCGGGGGAGGTCCCCATAGCGGTTCCCTGAGCCGGGGCCGCGCCGAGGCCCGGGAGTTGCGGGGGTTCCCGCAGGCCGGGAGGGAGGGGATTCCCTCGCCCGGGTCCGCGGGCGCAGGGGCGGGGCCGGGGGCGCCGGTGACGGACGCGGCGTCTGGGGTGTTCCCCGCCCGGTGTGGTGCCCCCGCGGCAGGTGGCCCCCGACTGGAGCCGCGGTCATGGGAAACACCACCAGCGACCGGGTGTCCGGGGAGCGCCACGGCGCCAAGGCTGCGCGCGCCGAGGGTGCCGGCGGCCATGGCCCGAGCAAGGAGCACAAGATCATGGTGGGGAGCACGGACGACCCCAGCGTCTTCAGCCTGCCTGATTCCAAGGTAAGCGGCCTCACGCCCCAAGACGTCGGCGGTGCTGCAGCCGGCTTGGTTTCGGGCTCCTCCCTTGCTGGGTTCCTTCTCATGACACTGAACTGGGTGATGGGTTTTTGAATTAAAAGGGATTTTCCGAGTCGAAGGTGTTGGATGGTAATTCCTCTTACGGTGCTGCTTCAAAATAGGGCGAGGCGGCGGAATTCTCTGACTAGTCTCTCCGCCACGTTTTAAAGGATGGGGACAATAGACAGCCGCCGTTTCGGGTACCCTCTTGGAGTGTTGATGAATTTGCAGATTGTAAACTGGGTGGGGAAACTTCGCAGGGGAGGTGGCAGTTTTTCACATTGGCCCTGAGGGTGGCTCAGTGAATTTCATTTTCCTGAAAATGTCTGTGTATCAGTGTCATCTTTGCCTTTCTAGGAGCTCTGCACTTGAAATTCTCTTCCCCTTTGGTACGGCCGTGAGCCGCGACTCCTTGCCTTCTTGACTACTTTGTCCTAGGCTTGGGATCAGTAGGACGTCATTTGGTTGACTGCTTTTGCTTGGTCCAGCACTGGTGTGGTGGCCGACACCCAGCTGCTTGCTGGGAGGGCAAATGATTCCCAGTCCCCTCTCCTCTCCAGGAGAACTTGAGAGTGTTGCCCGTGGCTGAAAACACCCACCCCCAGCTGCCCCTCTGAAGCGCCTGCTCTCAGTTCCTAGGACTTCTGGGAAGACCAACTTGCGTTCACACTACAGAATGGACAGATGGCGCTGACAGCCATATGATTCCAGAGCAGTGTCTAATCACTCTTAGAACTGTCGGCATGAAATGCATTTAATTTCTCCAGTTGGGCTGAGTAGGGTGAAATAGAACAATGGAGAGACAAAGATGGCAGGGTCTGATGTTTTTATCACTTCATCACTTTCGTCCAACTAGGGCCTCTGGGCAGAAAGAGATCCTTATTTGCCACATTGCTAGTACAGGAAATTTGCATGCTGTGGTTTCTTTATCTTCTGGAATCCCCATTGAGAACAGAATCACAGACAGAAAAGAGAGTGATTGAAAGGAGTTGTTTTGGGATTTCTTTTCTGGTGCTTTTTTTCCCTTTCAACTTGAGAATTTCTTCCCCATCATTTGGGCTGTCTCCGCAGCCACCTGAATTTACTTGTTCAGAATTTTCCCAACGTGATCTGCCTCCTGTGTTTTTACCCTTTTTTGATGTTAATGACTCAGGATTTAAGAACAGTGTGGTTGTGAAACTGTGACTGCAGCATTTGATGGCCTCAATAAAAGCTAGGTTGTTGTGTCTGAATTGGGGCCTATTTTGGATCATTTTTTCCCCCACATTGCAGTCTTGCCATTTGTGATATTTAAAAATTGGCTTATGTAATTCCTAAGGTTTCATCCAACTCAAAAATTTTGTAGTACTCCATCTACTCTCTCCTTTCCTCAACATGTTTCTCACCTATTTCCAAACTATGGCTCTAGCTGTTGTTTTGCCCCTTTTCCTGTTGGTTTTGCCGACTATTTAACTTGGAGCAAATATTCTTGCTGCCAGTCGGCTGCATCCGTTCCTACCACAGAAATGTTGTGTCATAAGTGGGAGGGCTTTCCTCCGAAGCTAGGCATATTAATAGTCCATAGCTTTCAGATTCTGCACTGAAGATCTGTCATAAAAGTAACTGACGGAAACAGTGGTGGGAGGCCCAGAGGGCTCCAGGTGCCTGCCTCCATCACCAGACTGGTTGGGTGGTTCTTAATCCTGGTTGCACATAAGAATAACCTGAGATTTGTTTCAGTTATGGTGACTCTGAAACCTTTACCAAGTAGCAAGAACAGTATAATGAACTCTGTGTACCTGTCAGCCATTTTAAACAATGACCAAGTCATGAATGAACATGTGTCATCTAAGTCCCAATCCACTGTATCCTCACCAAAGTATTTTGAAGCACATTGTAGACATTGTATCGAGTATTGTATCATAACATTTTATAATGTGCTAAAGGTGATTTTTTCGCTTTTAGTAGAAAGTCACACTGTTATTATCAGGGAAGATTTTTAGAAGTAGATTACCAGCTCCTGTATCTGCCTCAGAGCCTGAGAGTTATTGTTAGGTCTGTTAAAAAAAAATCCTGTGAGTCTGATGCAGCCAGTCAGGCAGGAAGGCATTGCTTTGAGAACATGAGGACCGGGGTTTTCTCTTAAGCCTGAATTATGCTATTACTGGGGTCTCATACTTAGTTTTGAGGAATATCAAAAGGCGCTGTGGGGTCAGCAGTTTGGGGCAGCATTTTAGAATGCCACTTAGGGTGCCCATATCATATTGGAGTGTCTGTGTTGAAGTCCCTCTGTTCCCTGCTAATATGCACTGTGGGTAGCAGCAGGTGATGGCTCAAGTACTTGGGTCCCTGCCAGCTGTGCGGATTTTCTCTACCTATGTGGACTGGGATTGAGTTTCTGGCCCACCCCATCAGTCTGAGTCATCCCTGGCTGTTGTGAGCATTTAGGGAGTGAACCAGCAGATTGGAGATCTTTCTGTCTGCCTTTCAAATAAAATAATAGTAAATAAATAAATAAATAAGTTCTGAAAAAGGCAGTATATGGAAGGTAGATTACCTCAACCATTTTGAAACAAATGCCCAAATGAATAAGCTAGTCTTTTTTTTTTTTTTTTTTTTTTTTTTTAAGATTTATTTATTTATTTGAAGGGCAGAGTTACAGAGAGGCAGAGAGAGTGGGAGAGGTCTTCCATCTGCTTATTCACTCCCCAGATGGCCACAATGGCTGAAGCTGTGCTGATCCAAAGCCAGGAGCCGGGAGCTTCTTCCGGGTCTCCTACATGGGTGCAGGGCCCCAAGGACCTGGGACATCTCCCACTGCTTTCCCAGGCCATAGCAGAGAGTGGATCAGAAGTGGAGCAGCCAGGACTCAAACTGGCACCCATATGGGAATGCTGGCACTGCAGGCGGTGGCTTTACCTGGTACCCCACAGTGCTGGCCCCAATGAGCTAGTCTTGTTTATTTTAAACCCATACTACTTTTTTAAAAGACATTATTTATTTTAAAGGTAGAGTTAGAAAAGAGAGAGCGAGAGGGATCATCCGTCTGCTGGTTCACTCCCCAAATGGCCACTATGGCCAGGGCTGGGCCAGGCCAAAGCCAGAAGCCAGAAGCCAGGAACTTCATCCTGGTCTCCCATGTGGGTACAGGGGCCCAAGGACTTGGGCCATCCTCTGCTGCTTTCCCAGACACATTAGTAGGGAGCTTGATTAGAAGTAGAGCAGATAGGCTGGTGCCTTGGCTCACTAGGCTAATCCTCCGCCTTGCGGCGCCAGCACACCGGGTTCTAGTCCCGGTCGGGGCACCGGATTCTGTCCCGGTTGCCCCTCTTCCAGGCCAGCTCTCTGCTGTGGCCCGGGAGTGCAGTGGAGGATGGCCCAAGTACTTGGGCCCTGCACCCGCATGGGAGACCAGGAGAAGCACCTGGCTCCTGCCATTGGATCAGCGTGGTGCGCTGGCCGCAGCACGCCGGCTGCGGCGGCCATTGGAGGGTGAACCAACGGCAAAGGAAGACCTTTCTCTCTGTCTCTCTCTCTCACTGTCCACTCTGCCTGTCAAAACATAAAAAAAAGAAGTAGAGCAGATGGGGCCGGCACCGCAGGTGGAGGATTAGCCTACTGAGCTGTGGCGCTGGCACTCCAGGTTCTAGTCCCGGTTAGGGCGCCGGTTCTGTCCCAGTTGCTCCTCTTCCAGTCCAGCTCTCTGGACTCTTCTCTGACAGTGGAGGATGGCCCAAGTGCTTGGGCCCTGCACCCACATGGGAGACCAGGAGGAAGTGCCTGGCTCCTGGCTTCGGATCAGCGCAGTGCGCCAGCGTGGCAACAACCATTTGGGGGGTGAACCAATGGAAGGAAGACCTTTCTCTCTGTCTCTCTCTCTCTCTCTCTCACTGTCTAACTCTGTCAAAAAAAAAAAAAAAAAAAAAAAAAAAGAAGTAGAGCAGATGGGACTGGAACTGGCACCCCTATGGGATGCCAGCATCACACTTTACCTGCTACACCACAACACTGTCCCCTAACCTATACTATTTTATGGGTACTATTTTGACTTAATACTGTACAGTCTTATTTGCCTATTTACCAAAACCAAAAGTAAGGAGGGTCATCAGACTTTCTCAGTAAATGGCCAGATAGTAAGTGTTTTAAATTTTGGGGACAGGGACCGGTACTGTGGCATAGCAGGTAAAGCTACAGCCTGCAGTGTTGGCATCCTGTATTGGGTACTGGTTCAAGACCCAGCTGCTCCACTTCCAATCTACCTCCCTGCTAATATGCATGGGAAAGAAGCAGAAGATGGCCCAAGTCCTTGGCCCCTGCACCCACATGGGAGACCAGGATGAAGCTCCTGGCTTCAGCCTGGCTCACCCCTGGCCTTTTCAGCCATGTGGGGAGTGAACCAGCAGATGGTATCTCTCTCTCTCCCTCTCCCTCTCCCTCTCTGTAATTTTGCCTTTCAAATAAAATAAATAGATCTTAAGAAAAATTGGGGTGACCATAAAATCTCTGTCACAGCTATTCAAGTCTGCCACTGTAGTGGAAAACAGCTGTAGATAACGGGCATATGAGCATGGCAGTTTCCCAAAGTGACTTTATAAAAACATCTGGCTCTAGTTTGCCACCTCTTAATCTAAAGGAAAGAAGTAATAAGAAACTAAGGAGTTAGCTTTTTTCAGATTTCTACAAACCTCATTTGATGATGGAATTACTTTTGTTGAAGGAAGCTGTGTTTTTGATCTTTTGTTCCATAAGGCTCTAGAATTTTCACCCTTACTTCTGAAATAATTAGTGTATACCTGGCAGGGTTGAGCAAGATTTCATAACCACTTCTCAAACTTTAAGAACTTTGTCCTTTCCCTTGTAACTTATTAGCTAGAGTATGAATTATGACTTTTATTGGTATCTTTCTTTTATTTTAAGTGCTAATTGAGAGCTGTTGCCTATGAAGGACATATGGCTAATTTAATTATTTGTTGTTTGTATGGACCCATTCTTGGTTTTTGTCGCTCCCCCTCTTCGTGGAGGAACGACACTAAGTCCTGCCTAGGCTTCCTATCCGAGTCACGGCACCATTATGTCGCTCCCCCTCTTCGTGGAGGAACGACACAGGACCCTGCGCTGTTCTTTCATCTGCTCGGCCCTCCCCGGGTTTGCTGCTGGTTCTTCCCGGGTTGGCTACTGTCCCTTCCACCTCCGTGGAAGGGCAGTTCCCCCTGGCCACATTCCCCACTTCCGCAGGGGAGTGGCACTCCGCCGGCCGGCTCTCTGGGGGGCTGCACAGGCGTTCCCCTTAGATGTTCCCCTTAGATGTTCCTGGTGCATGCCGTCTCTCTCCTCCTTTATAGTCCTCCGCCAATCCCAACTCGGCTGCCCACACGCCGAGTACGCTGCTCTCCTCCAATCAGTAGCAAGTCCTGCAGCTTGTCAAGTTGGTGAGAGGCAGCTGTGCGGAAGCTGTTTACTTCTCTCCCAGCGCCATATTGTGGGAGAGCAGATGCATAGAATAAGTCTTAATTCCAGTAACTCAGTCTAGTCCGGTTTGCTCCCCACAGTGGGAGAGCAGATGCATAGAATAAGTCTTAATTCCAGTAACTCAGTCTAGTCCGGTTTGCTCCCCACAGTGGGAGAGCAGATGCATAGAATAAGTCTTAATTCCAGTAACTCAGTCTAGTCCGGTTTGCTCCCCACAGATCCCCCTTTCTTTTTATTTTTGGCGTTGATACGCGCCTGTCTTCGGTGTCCCGCGGCACACACTCTGCTCTGCTTGCTAGAGTTGCCACAGGTTCTTACAAGTCCTATCAATCAGGCAAACCGAATCCGGGTCCTCTCTTCGCCATGTTGTGAGGAGGTTTTTAGGCGCTGATGCATGCCTGTGTTCGGTGCCCTGCAGCGCATGCTCTGCTCTGCCCGCAGGGGCTTACAAGCTCTATCAGGCAAACCGAATCCAAGCCTTCTCATTGCCTTATTGTGGGGGAGACTTATTAGTGTTGGTTCGTGCCTATCTTCGGTGACCTGCAGCTCATACTCTGGTCGAGCTGCTTGCTGGCGCTTACCGCCTTAAATCAGGCAGACCGAATCCAAGCCTCCTAATTGTTACATTGTGGGGAAGCCTTACTGATGTTAATTCGTGCCTGTCTTCGGTGACCTGCGGCGCATAAGCTGCTAGCTGCCCGCAGGTGCTCATCGCCTCACTTGATTAGCCAGACCGAATCCAAGCTCTCACATTGCAGTGTTGTAGGGAGGCCTTTTTATTTCTCTATTTCTCTATCTCCGGGCATTCCTATTTCTCCCATTTTACTTCTATCTTCCAGCATTCCTATTTTTCTCACTTTACTTCTAAACTTCTGTTTCTCTTATCCCTGCGGCTTCCCGCTCTCATTCTTATCCCCACGGCTTCCCGGCTGCGCCCGCCCCGAGGCTGCTTCTCGGCGGCTTCCCGGCTGAGCCGCTTCAGCCCGCGCCTCTCTCATCTGCGCAGCTTCCCGGCTTTGCGCGGCTTCCCGGCGCCTCGCCCCGCGGCGGCTTCACGGCTCTGCGCGGCTTCCCGGCGCCTCACCCCGCCGGCGGGTTCCCGGCTCTGCGCGCACGCTCCGCGGTCTCCACGCACTTCGCGCCCGCACCACGGCCTCGCGCCAACGCCCCGTGCTCTCTCTGCACGCGGCGGCTTTCGCGAATGTTTCCGCCACCACCGGCATTCAGTCCAAGTTCCCCAGACTAACCTGGCGAATCCTGGCGGCCCACGATTTGGCTTCCCGTCCTTTGCTCCCCGGGCTAATCAGACGGATCCCAATCTGGCTTACGTCTCAGCTTCTGGTTTCAACTTTTCGCCCCCTATTCCCGGGCTAACCTGAGAACCCCAAAGTGGCTTTCGTTTCCGCCTTGGCCTGCCCCCCTTGGCTTCAATTTCCCTAACAGTTTTCTCTACCCGGTATGTTTCCCCAAGCTTTCCTCCAACGATATTCCTCCCTCATTTCTCCTGGCCTCTCCCCACAGTCCGCGTCCGAGTCTGTTTGTTCTAGCTTTCACTTTCGCTTTCGCCCTTAGAGATTTCTCCCAGCTTCCCCCCGTAGTCCGTATCCGAGTCTATGCCTAGGCTTTCAATAGCTTCCTCCGGCACCTCTTTCGTCCGGCTTTTCCCTAGGCTGTTTGCTAGTCTCTCTCTCCGATATTTTCCTGCTTCTTCCCGTTTCTTCCCTCCTAAGTTTGCTATCCGTCCTAAGTTTCCTATCCGAGTCAGGTTTCCTATCCGAGCTAGGTTTCCTATCCGAGTCAGGTTTCCTAATCCGAGTCAGGTTTCCTATCCGAGTCACGGCACCATTATGTCGCTCCCCCTCTTCGTGGAGGAACGACACTAAGTCCTGCCTAGGCTTCATATCCGAGTCACGGCACCATTATGTCGCTCCCCCTCTTCGTGGAGGAGCGACACAAGACCCTGCGCTGTTCTTTCATCTGCTCGGCCCTCCCCGGGTTTGCTGCTGGTTCTTCCCGGGTTGGCTACTGTCCCTTCCACCTCCGTGGAAGGGCAGTTCCCCCTGGCCACATTCCCCACTTCCGCAGGGGAGTGGCACTCCGCCGGCCGGCTCTCTGGGGGGCTGCACAGGCGTTCCCCTTAGATGTTCCCCTTAGATGTTCCTGGTGCATGCCGTCTCTCTCCTCCTTTATAGTCCTCCGCCAATCCCAACTCGGCTGCCCACACGCCGAGTACGCTGCTCTCCTCCAATCAGTAGCAAGTCCTGCAGCTTGTCAAGTTGGTGAGAGGCAGCTGTGCGGAAGCTGTTTACTTCTCTCCCAGCGCCATATTGTGGGAGAGCAGATGCATAGAATAAGTCTTAATTCCAGTAACTCAGTCTAGTCCGGTTTGCTCCCCACAGTGGGAGAGCAGATGCATAGAATAAGTCTTAATTCCAGTAACTCAGTCTAGTCCGGTTTGCTCCCCACAGTGGGAGAGCAGATGCATAGAATAAGTCTTAATTCCAGTAACTCAGTCTAGTCCGGTTTGCTCCCCACAGGTTTTCATGTTTTTTTTTCTCTTAAAAGGCATTCGGAGGCATATCATAAAATTGCCTGCCTGCAAGTTAGACTGGGAATAGAAAACAAGGTTTGGTTTGTTCTGATTTGTTGTGTTTTTTTCAAAGGAGCTCCTCGGGCTCTGGAGGGGTGAGGTGCACCTTCTGAGAAGTGAGGCTGAGATAGGCAGTGCTGAGCACCAGCCATTTGAGCGTATTTGACCCTCAGTTCTTTCTGTAGTTCACTCAAAATCTGATTTTAAAGTGTGCTGATTTTCGGGCTCATATCCTTAGGCGAACCTAGCCCCCATCTGTACATTAGGGAGGAGAGTGACCTTTTAAGAGTCCTTGGGTCTCAGTTTATCCCAGAGGTGACCTGTGGTGCTTGTTGCAGCTCCCTGGGGACAAAGAGTTTGTCTCATGGCAGCAGGACTTGGAGGACTCCGTGAAGCCGGCGCAGCAGGCCCGGCCCACCGTGATCCGCTGGTCGGAGGGAGGCAAGGAGGTCTTCATCTCTGGGTCCTTCAACAATTGGAGCGCCAAGATTCCACTGATAAAGAGGTGAACGCACGTGTCTTGGCTGCGCCTTCGGGGTCCGGGGTAGAGACCTGATTTCCTTTCTTCCAAGAGAGGTGGGCTGGCCTGCTCTTCTCCAGCTCCTGGGGCCTGTCTCTGAAGCATGCCCTTGGCTGTGAGCATTTGCTCTGCACATGGCGTTTTGCTTCAACCTCACAGTGCGTGAGAGAGACTTTCCCACTTAGAACATCACCATCTCAGACCAGCTATGTGGGTTCCTTCTTTAGGGCCGAGTTACACAAGCCCTTCCTGTGCTTGTGGGAAGCCTTCTGTAACCGGCTCTGTCCTGTTGCTCTGTCTATTGCACTAAAGCAAAACACACTGTAAAGTTCTAGATAGTATAAGCATGTGTTAATTGCAAAGCAATAATGAACTATTTACCTGTCAAAATCGCCCTTAATATAATAGTCATTTTCTGGAAAAGGCTGACCAAAACATGGAAAGCACACCCTGAGTCCCTTCTGTATCCTGAACCAGCCGTTACCTTCTTCACACGTGAGGAATCCATTATGCTGACACGATGTAGTTGTACTGGGATGAATCATTTTGGGAGAACGGTGTCTTTAGTATTCTTTTGCAGATATTGGTTAAGAACTTAAGTTATTGGCAGGGGTTGGCAAATACATGTCCAAGGTGACATAGAAAGAGAGAATGAGTTTATAAATTACTTTTTATGCCAGACAATACAGTGGCTTAGAAATAAGGGAGGCTGTGGCCCTGATACTGTGAATGCCACTTGCTTTTACATTCTGCCTTCCAAAAGGAATTGGCCTGACGTTCTGTTTCCTTTGGCAGCCATAATGACTTTGTTGCCATCCTGGACCTCCCTGAGGGAGAGCACCAATACAAGTTCTTTGTGGACGGACAGTGGGTTCACGACCCATCCGAGGTAAGGCCTGGATCTCCAGGGGTGGCCGTGGGTGCAGCATTCTCATTTTAGCTGTCGTCACTGTCAGGATGGACAGGCCACAGCTCCCCTGCACTGCAGGATCTCTCTCCATAAAAGATGGGGGTCCGAGTATGTTCACTGGCAACTCTTTTAGAAAAAGAGAAAGGAAAGATTGGGTGGAAGAGAGATTTGAAAAGGGGATTGAGTGATTCGTTCTATTCACTGTTTCAGCCCGTGGTTACCAGTCAGCTTGGCACGATTAACAATTTGATCCATGTCAAGAAGTCGGATTTTGAAGTGTTTGATGCCTTAAAGCTAGATTCCATGGAAAGCTCTGAGACGTCTTGTCGAGGTAATTTTGTAGTGTAAGCTCTTTCTGGCTATATTGTCTTGTAATTCATGTTCTTTCCCATAGCAGTTTTGTATTTTGTTCTGTTTTTCCACTTCTCCTCAGGAATCTTCTGAACCGTGTGTGTGTGTTTGTATCCTGTATCTATAGGTATACATAGCCCCCAAAAGAGCGTTTTGCTAACTATATTCGCAGTTACGGTTTTGTTTCTCTGCGGTAAAGGCTATGACTGTCCAAACAACTGTGCACTGTATTCCCAGGGAGCACACTTCCCTCTCGTGAGTTCAAAGCCTGCCTCTGGTATTAACTAGTTTTACCATCTCAGACAAGTCCCTGGACCTTTTTGGTTCTCAGTTCCTTAACAGTAAGAGGCAGGTGCATAGACTGCCACTGATGCTCAGCAGTCACCACACCTGAAGTGCATATTAGGATCTCAGATCATAATATCTAAAGGAATAGTCAGTAGTACAATCATTATCTGTAGAAGAGAATTTGGAACTATTGTTGTTATCAAAAAAGCTCAAAAAGTTGGGGCAATGATTTAAAAGGGTTTAAAAATATTGAGTTAGATTATGAGGCTACTTGTGACTACATTTTACCTTATATGATCTTGGCAAAGCAACCAATGAAAAATAGATATATAATTACAGAGAGAGAGGACTACCATACTATTGCTGGTTCTCTCTTCCCTCTTTCACCCAGTATCTGGTCCACTGAGGTAAGACTTCGAATGTATTTTTTTAGGAATCTGCAGGTAAAGATTTCATCTGTACTCATTTACCATATAGTTTGTGTTGTGACTTTGGGTAAATCACTTAACCAATTTGTATTTTATTTTTCTGATGAAAAAGAAATAAAAACTGTTCTAGGTACTGCCCAATGATGTTTTGTGGATCATGTGACAAAATAACTGAAAGTATTTTAGAAAATTTCAAATTCTATATGTTTTTAAGATATTGCTTAATATCATAGTGTTATTACCATTTTTTTTGCCTTAGCTTCATATGTATTTAACTCCTACCTGAGTACTTGTAATTAACTTGTCATTAAAATATTTTTCACTGGGGACTATGAGATCATAAATTTTTAAAATAAGAAATATAGATATTTTCATTTCTGTATATTTCCTTCAACTCTTGTGTGCTTTTCTTTTCCATTTGAGATATGCTAGAGTATGTCCCAAAGTTTGTGATAAAAATGAAATGAAGAGATGTTTATTTTGATGCAAAAAATTTGAAATCCATATATAGTTTTTTCATAATATGATTTTCCATGAACTCTTAAAAATTCCATTTACTTGTTTTATTTATTTGTGGGGCAGAGAGAGCCAGACAGACAAGAGCTTTCCCATTTAGTTCACTCTCCAACTGCCTGCAACAGCCAGGACTGGCCGGGCCAAAGCCAGGAGCCGTGAACTCACTCCGGGTGTCCTGCCTTAGTGACAGGGACCCAACTACTTCAGCCTTCGCCGTTGTCTTCCAGGGTGTGCATAGCAGGAAGGTGGCATCAGGGGCTGGAACTGGGACGCAAAGCCAGGCACTCTGATACGCAATGTGGCATCCCAAGCAGTGTCCTAACTGCCGTGCCTAACAATGTCCCATCCGTGAACTTCTTGAAGACTACTCAGATGCATGGTTTTTAAATTTTTTGGCACTAAAATAAACTTGTAATTCCACAAACTTTTTGAAGTACTCCCTTTTGAAATGTACAATTCAGTAATATTTTTATATTGTTGCAGTTTTGCTACCATCACTGCTGTCTAATTCCAGAGTATTTTTATCACTCCATAAAAGAAACCTCACACCCATTAGCAGTCATTTCCTGTTCCCACCTCCCCTCCACTACTAGTAACCACAAATATACTTTCTGTCTTTATGCGTTTATCTGTTTTGGATATTTCATACAAATGGATTCATACAATATGCAGTCTTTTTTTTTTTTTTTCCAAAAAAAAAGCTTTATTTATTTGAAACAGTGATAGAGAGAGCTTCCATCTGCTGCTTTACTTCCCAAATGGCCACACAGTTGGAGTTGGGCCTGGCGGAAGCCAGGAGCCTAGAACTCCATCTGAGTCTCCCATGTGGGTGGCAGAGGCCCAAGCACTTAGGCTATCTTCCATGCCTTCCCAGGCACAGTAGCAGAGAGCTGGATCAGAAGTGGAGCAACTGGGATCGAACTAATGCTCTGATATTGTTGCAACCAACTTAGCTCACTGTGCCAAAATGCTCGTCCCAGAATGTGGTCTTCCCTGTCTGACACTTTTCACTTAGCATGATATTTTTGGGGTTTATCCATGTTGGAACATGTGTCCATACTTTACTGCTATTAAAGTTGAATCAAATTCCATTCCATGGTCATCACATTTTGGTGTCCATTCATTAGTTGATAGACATTTGGATTATTTTTTTGCTTTTTAGCTTTTATAGATGATGCTGTTACGAACATTCATGTACAGATTTTTTGTGTAAACATGTTTTCACTTTTCTGTGCAGAACTGGGTCATGTAGTAACTTTATATTCAGCTTTCTGAGCAGCTGGCAGTGGGAATAGCGTGAAGCTTCCAGTTTCTCCACATCTTTGCCAACACTTATTTTTTTTATCATAACCATCCTTGTGAATATTCAAAGTATCGTGTGTTTTTGATTTGCATTTCCTAATGACTGCTTCATATGTTTGATCTTTATTACTGAGATCATTGTAGCATCAGGTAGTCTTTAAAGAGTTTATAACCTTGTTTTCGTTTGCTTGGGTGGGCAAGAGAAGTCTGATCATTTCATACTGCTTGGAAATTTACAAAACTTTTTCATGTCCATTATCTCATTTGATTTCAGGAAAAGCATTGTGAAATAAGGCAAAGATTTTAAAAATTGTGATGGCTGTGGAAACCAGCCATAGTGAAGGGGTTTGTCGAAAGTCACACAGCTAATAAGTGGAGCAGCTCTTCCCCGAGCCTAGCTCATTGACTCGTCGTCTTCTGCTCCCTGTGCCCTGTTGTCGCCTAGAGGAACCTCATGTTCTCCTCATGTTCTGTGTCCAGGATGACTCAGGCTTTCCCTTTGGCTGCCTTACAGTTGCAGACTCAACAGGTCACAAACTCATGATCCGTGACTGTTACTGAATTTTTAATATTAGCTACCATGCATTGATGGCTTTTTTTCCCATGCATTGTTACAAATCCTCTGTCCTCCTCTCATATTTATATAAATATGTTTCAGACCTTTCCAGCTCACCCCCAGGGCCTTATGGTCAAGAAATGTATGTGTTTCGATCTGAAGAGAGATTCAAATCGCCACCCATACTTCCTCCTCACCTTCTCCAAGTTATTCTTAACAAGGACACTAATATTTCTGTGAGTATCCAGAGAGCATTGCTGGAGCATGTGGGGGTCTCTAGGACCATTTGGGTCAAAAGTTATTAACCCTAGAAGTTAGGATTGTTACAAAGGGGTATTGAGGTTATAAATCATGTGTATCTCAATAGTGTTGTAGGCTCAATTCTGACTTTTTCATGTCCTGGTATAAAAGTGAATCATTGTTTGCTGGTCCTAGCAAAATCAGGACTAGAGAGTTATGTGTTGCTAGAATTTCAGGACTTCTGTTCCAACACAAGATAAAAAGTACTTATCAATTTTTTGCATATACTTTACATCATTATTCAGTGTACCTGGTTTCCACTAAGGTTATTTTTGCATGTCAACATAAATTTGCCATATGTGTTGTGAACAAGATTTTTGTTTTAGCTCTATTAAGGAAGATTAGTAGATGTTGAGGTCTAAAATTTCTACCTGGGACTGGGAATTTTCCTTAATGGCAATGTATTACTGATACGTTCTGGGGTGTGTTATTATTTAAAGGAGATAGTGTGTTCTAGCTTAGAGTTCTCAGCGGTTCCAGGGAAGAATACAGGGATAGAAGAATCAGAGGAACAGAGGACGAGTGAGGTGTTTGGGTTGTCTGCATTTAACTCCACGTAGTGATGTTTTTCTGTCTTAGTGTGACCCAGCTTTGCTCCCTGAGCCCAACCACGTTATGCTGAACCACCTCTATGCATTGTCCATTAAGGTAAGTAGTGGCCCTGGCTCTTTTTTTTTTTTTTTTTTTTCCAAAGATTTTATTTGAGAGTTAGAGTTACAGAGAGAAGTTGAGACAGGGAGAGAGGTCTTCCTTCTGCTGGTTCACTCCCTAAATGACCGAAATGGCTGGAGCTGGGCCAATCCAAAGCTAGGAGCCAGGAGCTTCTTCCGGGCCTCCCATGCAGGAGCAGAGACCCAAGGCCTTGGGCGATCTTCTAGTACTATCCCAGGCCCTAGCAGAGAGCTGGATCAGAAATGGGACAGCTGGGATTAGAACTCACGCCCACGCAGGATGCCAGTGCTGCAGGCGGAGGATGAACCTACTGCGCCACAGCGCCGGTTCCTGGCCCTGGCTCCTAATGGAGCACCTGGAAAGGAGAGGGGGAGAGCAACACATGTTTTCCAGTAGCTGCCTGCTCTGCTGCTTCCTTGAAGCTGAAGCTGGTAGTGGTGATCCAGTTATAGAAGAGCTTTCTTTCTTTCTCTTGTTTTTGTTTCTTGTTTTAAAATCTTAGTCTTTATATCTGTGTTCTTGCTAGCTGAATTGCCCTGTGATTGAATGGACGTTTTTCCTCCTGGTTTCTTTTGCCGGGGGGCTAGAACCTTTATATCAGCTACTTACTTAACATTGAGTTCGTAGCAGTAGAATTCATCTGCTGCAAAGCAGGCCTAGCTTCCAGTTCGGAGAGTGCTTGCATGATCAGGCTTCCAGTTGTCTATCTCCAAAGGCTTGCACCCCTGATACACTGGAGATGTGACCAGATCTGCCCTGTCCCCTCCGTCTCCAGAGTCCCTCTTGGTTTCTCTGCTGTTTCAGAGTCTGGGTTGAAAATGACAGTCTCTTCTGTCGTATCACTCCCTTGTGGACTGGCTCTGTGGTCCTGAGATTTGGCCAACCATCAGAATCACCTAAGGTAGTCTGTGAAGCTACAGGTTCAGGGGCTCCATCCCCAGAGCTGCTGAGTAAGTGTGTGCAGGGTGGGCCCCTGTCATTTTTAAGCTGCTTATATGTCATAGATGTGCAGCTAGATTAGGGGAGTCACCAATACAAGTGACTTTAACAAATTATGTGATAATACATGTAAAATTAAAGACATATTATTGAATTCAATTTTTATAATAAGCTTGTGGGGTAAATAGTATTTTTAACCCCTGTTTTATAGACACAGAAACTAAAGCTCTGAAAGTCACATTACCAGTAGGTACCAGAGACCAGACTGAGGTCATGTTCTTTCCTGTAGATCACTGTTCCTGATCTTCTCACTCGTTCCTCATGTCTGCAAAACCTTTCCTGGAGTTGCATTTTTCACCTGCCTTGCTTCTGTCAGGTTTAGGCTGTGTCATACTCTGGTCCCAGAATGTTAACCTACGAAACATTCTGTAGATAGTACAGTAGAGGGGAAGGTAGGAGGATACACTGGATTCGCCATCGTATCTGCGTGGATTCTTTGGGACCTGATTGAATTTTACCTGCTGCAACCACTCCTTGGCTGTCAGTTGATGTCCACAGGTCTGTCATCTCCTCCTAGGGTGTGCTCAGTATGTGAGGTCTGTCCCACAGCCTGGGCGGTGGGCCCTCCTGCTTGCTTCTGACTGGTTCTCATGCAGGTGTAGTGCTTGGTGACTGCTGTTCAGCCTGGCCCTGACTGACCAGAGTCCACTCAGCTTGTTGCGGCTGATTGGACTGACTTGATTGGACTGAGGAGGATTTGGGCATCCACTGTCTTTGAGGAAAGTGGTAATTCCTGAGTTCCTTCTAGATCAAGGAGCACTTTTTGAGTTCATCCTTGACAGTAAATGTAAATGAGACCTGCGCTGGGGAGCGAGAGTGGCTTTCAGAAGGATCATTTCCCTTTCTTCTCATTGAATCGAAGTCCTCCTCCTCCTAGAAATGGATGCAAAAAGTTGTTCCTTTTCTTCTTTGGTAGTTTTAAGGCCAATATTCAAATTTGTGGCAAGGAAGGGAGTGAAATCGAGTGATATTTCTTCAGCACCTTAAGTGTATCAGATAATCTCATGTAATCATGAGAGCTGCCTGAGTGGTAGGTGCTACGTACCTGAGACTTAGAGACTTAGAGACGCTAGGTAGTTTACTCAAGGCTACACTACCAGTACAATGACGGTAGGAGTCAAGAATGAGGCTGAAGCTGATTTGGCTCCAAGACCAACCTCTTTCTTTTATAGTAAGTTATCTCCGCCGAAAGTGAGCGACTGTGAAGGACTGATGGCTGGGGAGAGCTGCCCACCATATAACTCATGACTTAGCGTTCTTTCTCTTGCAGGACAGCGTCATGGTTCTTAGTGCAACGCATCGCTACAAGAAGAAGTATGTCACCACTCTGCTGTACAAGCCCATCTGAAAGCAGCCTCCTCTGCCTCCGAGGATTCAGGAAAAGTATCTTTTTTGCCTTTCTGGACTGCACCGGTCTCATGTGAGACTGGGAGGCTGATTTGCTTTGAGGCCGATGTGTGTGTTTCAGAGCCTCTGAGTAGGATGCTCTGCTTTGGCATTCGATCGCGGATGAGAGCTGTATGAGTTCATGGAATTATTTTAAGAAAAAATATATACGTATTTGTGAGAGGAAGGTCACTGGAAGCCTGTTGGTTCCAGCCACATGTATTCCCTGCCTGTGGGTACTCACCAAGACCTGCTTGGGGGAGCTGCAGAAATAACTGCACAGGAAGCTTTTTCCTACAATGCGAGGTCGTAGGATCCTTCCGGGCGGAGATTCGGTCCCCGCTGCCTCGGCTCTCCAAGGAAGGGACCTGTGCTCGCCTGCTGCCCTCCTCCAGCCGCCTTCTGCAGGGGCGGCTTCGCTTGCATGGGTTCTCGGTATTCCCAGAGTATGTGGCACAGTTGCTGTTCTTTTATGTGGTACCACATGCCCTACAGGAACTCTTTTCCCTTCTTATCCCATTCTTGACGAGTCTCCCTCAGATACCCTACCTGACCCTTGTCTAATGCAAAACTCATCGGGTAAGTGTATTTGAAAAGTACGTGGGCTCTGAACCACACGTCACTAGGGCTGCCTGAAGCTCTCCTTGTTAGCCCAGCACAGGCCACTTTGTTTCTGCTTCTTTTACTTTCTACTGAAGAAAAGATGGCTTAGCAACAGGAGAAAGGCAGAATGCGGAAGGCCTGCTGTTTGTTTTGGCTTGGGGCGGCAGCCTCAGCTGTGTTGACCCCTGCCCATAGGTTTCCCACGCTGCCTGGCCCTGCTTCCAGCTTTTCTTCCCCAGAGCACACAGCCCTGCAGGTAGCAGTGGAGCCAGGAGAAACTTTCATGTCTCATCCTGGAAAGTTTGTTTTATGAGCCTGCATTTTTTTAAAATTAAAAATTCCTTTTCATTGATCTTAAGAAATAAAGAACTTAATATCACTGGTCTTAAGAAATTGGAGAACTTCAGGCTCTGGATGAAAGGTTCTTAAGATTTTTTTCTCTACTCTGGAGAAGTCTGTGGTCTTGCATTCATATGGCCAAGCCCTGTGCACATCATTACACTAAATGTTGCTCTAGATACAGATTCACTGGATGCCCCCAAGGGCTCCCTCAACTTAAGGATTTGTTAAGCCAAGAAACAAGGAAGCAACCTTGAAAAGCATTGCTCTTTGCACTAAGTGTTAACATCTCTTGTTCCTCTGCCTCTCCTTTTTAAAAAATGTTTGGCAATGAAGTGAAGTCCTGGATCTTCATTTGTGGACTGATAAGCAGCTGTTCAATCCACTCTTGGGGCTCAAAGAGAAAACACTTTTTCCAAGTATCTGTGACTCTTTCACTTTGCAGATAAATACAGGACACAGATTCAGTACAGAAGGAGGCCAAACTGTTGATGACTAAGAGACTCCTTGCCTGCTCAGATGGGCCCAGCCACGCTGAGAGGGCACATCCCGGTCAGTTTAGCTACCTCCCGTTTTCCACGTGCAGTGCTGGCAAAGTGATGTGGAGACCTCTTGGATCCCAGGTGCGAGGCAGCTAGGTATGGGGTGGTGGTTTTGCTGAGAATGCAGATTCACGGGTGCCTTGGTGGTTAACTGCAGAGAGTAAGCACTGCTTTAGCCATCCTAGGCCCCCTCTGGCAAAAGGCCTTTGTGGAGAACCGAGGCTACTTAGAGTAGTATGCCACTATAAAACCCAGGCCAAATCCCATCACAAGCAACTCTCAGGTTCTGCATAGTCATCAGTTGTGCTACACATTTGTTGTTCTTCAATACTCATTACATAAGTGGGCCACTTAGGGAGATTCGGAATCTTGCTTGTGACATGGAAGATTGTGTGGTTTTCATTTTTCTTGTCAATGGTACTGAAATGTAACCCTGTGTGTTCATACTCCATACAGGTTTATCAGTACAATGGGGCAGGAAAAGAAGTTTCCTCAGTTTCTCTCAGGCCGGAGGCTTCTGTGGTTTGAGTCTGGGTTGACTTTCAGATCTTTCTGATCTGGAATTGTGCACAATGAATGTCAGTTTCCCAAGTTCTGAGGTAATTTCTCAGCCACATGTGGAATGGGAGCCTACCAGCTGGTTTGGAAGGATGGGTAAGAGGAGCTAGGCATGGCCCATTCAACACTGTCCTCTTTCTATGCTAATACACCCCTTGGTCCTGAGAACCCCCATCTTGGTCTGTCTCCATGGAACCGTTCTATACAGCTCACTCATCCTTTTGTACTGGTTAGCTAAAGGGATGCTTTATTTTTTACAGAAGAGAGAGTGATAGATTTAGAAAATCAGTAAAGGCAAAAAAAAATTTTTTTTAGCCTTTTTTAAAAATTTGGCTGTAGGCGTTTCACAGGGTCAAAGTTGGCAGAATGAAAAAAAATAGCTCCTAGGGAAGGCTGACCCTTTAAAGAACTGCTCCATGGATTCGGAGTTGTGGGGAAAAGATAGGAGGCTGAGCGGAGGGATGACATTAGGAAAATAAAGACTTAGTAGGTAACGTAACTCAGAATGGAAAATACCTTCTAACAAACAGAGGTGTAACGGCAGTGTCCTCGGGTCTCGTGTACAGAACTTAGCAGTATGCAACACATCTGCCCTTTGCCTCCCGCTCCTATTCGCTGCCTCTTCCTCCGCTCCCTGCTTTAACTTCATTTGTCAGGCAGACTTTGCCAGGGTCTCAAGTTAAAGATTACCTAAAATACAAGTGAGTCATCTCCACACCGTGGTTATTCGTTTGCTTTAATATCAGAGTTGAAAGGGATTTAGCCACTGTAAATGGCAAAAGTTGTGAATAGTGTTGGCTTTTTCCACGTATGTTTGAACATATGATAGGGAAATGGTTAAAGGAGAATCCAAGAGGAATTCCTGAGAGGATCCTATCCGCCAAGCTGCTTATTTTCCCCCACTTATTTCTAGTCTTTTGCAGATCTAACAGATCTGAGATTAAACCTTTGAAAAGTGTCAGTACTCCATGCATGCTGCTAAAATGAGTTTGGAAAGAAGTGATGCTCCATTATATTAATCTTGAATGTAAATGAAGGAGACATACTACTGATAGAATTCCCTGCTTTTAATTGGGGAAATAGGGCTTTTAAAATTTTGACCTCAACTGAAAATGATATGCAATAGTCTATGTTTTTTATGTGTTTAAAATACATTCTATTCTCAGAGATACCTACATTCTTCACGTTCTAGTGATTTGGGGTATGGGCTTAAAAGCAGGTATTCAATTTGTTCCTACATTATTCTGACCTGTCCTTAAAGCCAAGTTCTTGCTATCTTCTACAAGGGGCTACTGACTGCTAATCAGCTACCCATGGGAGGGAAGACCTGGGAGGGGTAAGGGTTAGGGTCTTTTCAGAACTTTATGGCTCTAGCCACTTGTCTCTCCTGAGTGCCAGTCACAATTGGAGGTCAAAGGACTGTGATTTCTTCAATGAACTCAAAACTTTGGAGTAAGAGGTCAAATCGTTTTCAAATTATAAGAAAGAAGGTAAAAAGGAAACACCTCAAGTCAGTTACTTGTAGAATCGAATTCTTAGTGATGGAATCTCTCTAGGATTCTGGTTTGGGCTTTGTCTTCATTTGCTTTTCTCAATTGTGCTTTGAAGTGAATTGTTGTCATTAAAAATTAAACTTTTCAATAATGTCAACATTAGCTGGAGTTAACTTGAATTAATTGTGTGTATAACAGTACTTTTGCAGTAAGACTGGTGTGAAATACTAAACACTATGGGTTTTTTAAGTGTCAGGTTAAATGGGCAAGGGATACCTACATTAAGTATTCTGTTAGGTATTGATTGTGTAACTCGTTTTCTATATCCCTCTACAGAACACTTACCCTACCCAGCTTGTGGTTTTAGGACTGTCGGAGCTCTTTATTGCTGATAGTCCTGTCTCTGCACTGGGTCCCGTGTATGCGACGTGTTTGGGTTTTGGCAAAAAGGAAGATGCTGGCTAGTAGCACACAGAAGCATTTCGAATGAGTGCAGCTCTGTGTCCATCATAAAGCGGGGGGGGGGGGACAGAACTGTAACTTGAAGGCAATTAAATCTGTGAGAGTCTGCCTTTAAATGGTGCTTTTTGTAACCTTTAACTGAGGTACAGAGCTGCTTTTCAATATTTCACAAAGGAGTGGCACACAAATATGGATTTCAAAGTTTTTCTCTACATGTAATTTGTCACTGGACTCAAACATGCCTGACAATTGTGTGATGTGACACATAGAGAAATGTGAGATTTTTTTCCATAAAACTGTTTAATAAAGTGTTATACAGCAATAACATTTTGAGTTGTTTATGGTCCTTGGTTATATTATCCAGATCTGCTTGCCTTGGTAGACCTAAAACCTAAAAAACAAATTGCCAGACAGGCACATTGAGTGAAGGAAAAAGTCACAGGTAGAGGGCACACAGTGCTGGGCTCCCCTCACTGCCTCCGCCTTCTGTTCCAGGCTCTGCCACATTAACTCCAGGAGTGCAGACTCCACAGTGATTTGATTTTGAGCGTTTCCCGTGGCCTGGCTGTGTAGTTAGCTGTCACCTGTGCCGGATTAGCTGCGCTCTTAGATGAAAGACTGTCCCCAGGTGCTGCACATTCACCGCCCCCAGCAAGTGGAAATCTCTGCCGTCGTGTCCAGGCATCTGTGTTTCCTTTATATATATATATATATATATATATATATATATATATATATATATATTTTTTTTTTTTTTATTTGAAAGTCAGAGTTACACAGAGAGGAGAGGCAGAGAGAGAGAGAAAGAGGTCTTCGATCCCGTGGGTTCACTCCCCAATTGGCCACAATGGCCGGAGCTACGTGGATCAGAAGCCAGGAGCTTCTTCTGGGTCTCCCACGTGGGTGCCTCTTCTGCTTTCTCAGGCCACCGCAGAGAGCTGGATGGGAAGTGGAGCAGCCGGGACTCGAACCGGCGGCCATATGGGATGGCGGCACTGCAGGCGGCGGCTTTACCCACTA
Source organism: Oryctolagus cuniculus (assembly GCF_964237555.1). Lineage (NCBI taxonomy): Eukaryota > Metazoa > Chordata > Mammalia > Lagomorpha > Leporidae > Oryctolagus > Oryctolagus cuniculus. The sequence goes on from NC_091438.1 coordinate 50,135,050, forward strand.
CGCCACAGTGCCGGCCCCCGCATCTGTGTTTCTAAGTCCCCACGATGATTCTAATCCACCTGTAGTATTTGAACCCCCATTACGGACCTTCTCCACTTCTCTCTTTTTTTTCTATTTATTTGCTTTTAAAATTCTATTTTTCTACTTCTCTTTTTCTGTCAGATTATATGAGTTGTCCAAAAGTTCATGAAAAAGACATGCTATCTTTTAATTCCATTTTCTGTGAACTTTTTGAGGTACCTTAATGTACTTCATTGTACGTTAAAACAGATTATATACAAATCGCTCCTCAGATGGGCTTGTTAAGGGTCACAGTGTTACATGGTAATTGTCTTCATTTCTTTATTTCACATGGTTTTCATGTAGCTGGTCTTTGGACTTTTCCTAAAACAATCAAGCTCTCCCGTATTAGGTGCTGCAAAGAGTCAACTGAGTTGAACTCGTTTAAAAATTTTTTTATTTGTCTAAGGTGAACAAATTTCATATGTACAAATTAGGGAGCATAGTGATACCTCCTCCCATACCCTCCTTCCTGCTCCCACTCCCACCCTTCGACCTCGTTTCTTATTCTTGCTTTTAATTTTTACAATGACATACTCTCAGTTTATTTTATGAACATAAGCCTCCACACAATAAAGAATTCAACAAATAGCAGAAAAAACAAAAACCAGAAACAATTCAACAGTAGATACAAGGGCTGTAAACAATTATTTCTTTCCTCCTACTAATTGTAGGTTTGCTTTTGTTCTTATTTTTCTAGGTCCTTGAGATACATTGTTAGATCATTCATTTGATGGGAGTGGAGGCTTAACCAACTCAGCCACAGTGCCGGCCCCTCCGTTATATTTTTTATTTGACATACTGTATTCTTCATTTCTAATATATCAGTTTGATTCTCTTCCATATCTCTATCTCACAGGGAAGTTTTTCATCCATGTCATGTATGGATTTCTTTAGCTCATAAATTTAATTCTCATTGCTTTTGAGTAATCCTAAAATCATTCTTTTGAATTCCTTTTCAGGCATTTCCTCAGTGTCTTTATGTTCACATTCTAATATTGAAGTGTTGTGTTCCTGTGGGGGAATCATAGTGTCTTCCTTGTTCTTGTTTCACGTTTCTGTGTTTATCTTTAGGCATTTGTGGAACTGTTTCCTCAGACGGCCGTTATCTTGGAAATATGCCTCTGTGGCTAAGTGGAGTGTCTGCTCCTTCAGTGGGTATTCAGAGGCGTGTGCTGGGTAGGGCCGGGGCCTCTGGTCAGCGCTTGGCTGTGGTACAAGAGTCCAGGGCGATGCCCACACTGGACATGGTAGATGGGTTCTTTTGTCAGAAGGGGAAAGGGTGTGATCATGTTGCCCGGGGTGATCACTGCCTCACCTCCTGTGTGCCAAGGTGATCAGTGCCCAGGGCAGGCCCACCCTGGCCACACACCTCACCACGCGTTCTCAAGAACCATACAAAGGATCTGTGGTCTTCGGTGTGAGCTCAGAACCCTCTATAATGACCGCTCCCCCAGGCACTCAGTGACATCTGAGCTTCTAAAGCCAGACACATAGATTGCCGAGAGACCCTGCTACATGCACGTCCTGTGGTGCAGTCACAGACTTCCCACAGCCATAGCAGAGAGCAGGCGATCTACTCTCAGCCCTGAGAGCCTGCACTGTCCTTGGAGAGAGCCAAGGCGTTCCCAGAGCCAGCTGCCTGTCGGTGTTCCGCCTTCACGGTTTGAGTACAGGTGCTAATTATACAGAGTGAAGCTGAGTGCCTCATAGGCTTAAGTGGGCTCCTTGCCCCCTGCAGCCCTCCAGGCCAATGTCAGGGAGGACCACAGATTTATCCGTCAGCTTCGGCAGCCTGTACTCATCTTGTAAGATGGTGTTTCTTCCCCACTGTTGTCTTAGAGTCCTTGTCAAGGGGATGGTAAGCAGACAGTGTGCTCTTGCTTCATGGGTTTAGGTGGGCATTCTGCCCCCTGTTAGCGCTGCAGGCCTCACTCAAAGTCTGTGTGGTCCCCAAGGTTCTCCCTCAGCGTCACCAGTGACACTGGCTGCTGTGTCTCCTCATTTCTCTTTTTTAAAAAGGTTTATTTATTTATTTGAAAGAGTTACACAGAGAAGGAGAAGCAGAGAGAGAGAGGTCTTCCATCCACTGGTTCACTCCCCAATTTACCACAATGGCCGGAGCTGTGCCGATCTGAAGCCAGAGCAAGGAGTTTCCCCTGGTCTCCCACATGGGTGCAGGGGTCCAAGGACTTGGGCCATCTTCCACTGCTTTCCCAGGCCAGAGCAGAGAGCTGGATCGGAAGTGGAGCAGCCAGGACTTGAACTGACGCCCATATGAAATGCTGGCACTGAAGGCGGCAGCTCTACCCGCTACACCACAGTGCTGGCCCCCTCATTTCTCTAAAAATAGGATGTCTCCTCCTGATGCTGATTCTGATACTGGTAGGAGCAGAACAGAGGAGCGCTGCCTGACTTCGCTGCAGGGTATGGTGCGCTGCAGGCGTGGGAGAGAGGAAGAAGCAGGTCGCCTTCCCGCTGCGAGCCTGGCAGGTGCTCAGACCCCAGTCGGCTCCCAGGCTGAAGTAAAAGTCAGTGGGTGACTGGAGTCCCCTCTCAGCTGCAGATGATAGCGGCGGTTAACACAAGGCACAGAGCAGTTTCTTCCAACTTGTCAGGGCATGATGGCAGCTCACAGCCGGCAGCCGGCTGCACTGTGGCTGGCTGGCCCTATTCAGCCGTTCTGGATTGTAGTTGAACTTTCTTAAGGGAGAGAAGAGAATGGCAATGTGGGAGTGACCAGCCCATGAGAAGAGCAGAGGATTTACTAAGGGGTATTTATTAAGGGACAGGCTGAGCGTGTAAGACAGAGGACATGTAAGGGAGACCTAGGGAGACCTGCGATGGTAAAACTGGGCCAAAGCAGTTAACATCAAGCCTTAGCAGCAGGTCAAGTGATGGCCTGCAGGCTGGAGTTCGAGAGCGGGATATGATGACAGCCTCCAGAGGGAGGGCCTCCTGAATGCTGTGTGCCCCGACCACTGAAACAAAATGGCACCGGAATTCCTTCAGGTCCCAACCTTGGATTCGCACACTTTCTAAAACATTCTGGCCCGCTTGGCTTGAGGTCTTTAGCTTTATCCCTCCCAACCCTCTTTCTGCCTGCATGGAGAGTTACCCATGACACAGGTGGTCCAGGTACGTCATGAGTCTCTGCCTACCCTTCTGTTCTCTGGGTTCACTGTTCATCCAGCAGCACATGTGTGTTTAGATGCCACCTTCCTTTCCCTCACCCATTCCCTTGCTCCATGCACTTACATTGGCTGAGAAAAAAGCTCCATTCTCCCCTACTACTTATCATCCTGCAGGCACTCAGTTGTGCTCGGAAGGAGTGATCCTGAGAGTTTTCACTTCGCGTTGACTTCCTAGGGAAGAGGGCAGAGTTCTTTGTCCAAGGTCAGAAAGCTGAAGGTCTACATCTATGATATATTAAATACCATTTTCACAGGCTTCTCAGCTACTGCTAAACGAATTTCACTACAGCTTCCAAAACCTTGTAGTAACAGCTTACGATGGGAACATCAGATTAGCACATAGAGCACCTGAAAGAGACAAGGAGATTACTGTAGACCTGTGTACTTGGATCTTGAGCTGGAAGGCAATTCTGACTCAAAGCCAACTGATAGGACTTTGAACTACAGCTCTAAACTCTTGTTTTCTGGTACCTTTGTTACCAGTTAGACTAGCTATGAGTCACAGTTAACAATGTGGCAGTTGAACTCACCCTCTTAGAAAGTATTTCTGAGATGGGAGGGCGGTTAAGATGCTGCTTGGGATGGCTGCACAGTGCCTGGTTCAAGTCCTGGCGTTGTGCTGATTCCAGTTCCTGCTAACACACACCTTGGGAGGGAGTGGATGATGACTCAAGTACTTGGGTCCCTGCCACCCACATGGAGACCTAGACAGAGCTCCTGGCTCCTAGCTTTGGACTGGCCCAGCCCTAGTTATTCCAGGCATTTGGGGGGTGAACCAGAAAAATGTCTCTCTTTGCCTTTCAAACAAACAAAACTAATTTTTTTATTTGACAGGTAGAGTTATAGACAGTGAGAGAGAGAGAGACAGAGAGAAAGGTCTTCCTTCCGTTGGTTCACTCCCCAAATAGCCGCTACGGCCGGCGCAGTACTGATCCAAAGCCAGGAGCCAGGTGTTTCTTCCTGGTCTCCCATGAGGTACAGGGACCCAAGCACTTGGGCCATCCTCCACTGCCCTCCCGGGCTAAAGCAGAGAGCTGGACTGGAAGAGGGGCAACCGGGACTAGAACCCGGCACCCATATGGGATGCCAGCGCCTCAGGCAGAGGATTAACCTAGTGAGCCACAGCACTGGCCCAAAATAAATTTTTAAAATATTTCTGGTGGTAAGGGATAGGCTGAGCATATTTTGAGTGTTTGGAAACATTTGTGCTGACCTGGAGAGGGTGTTTTCTTTTCTCCCTCAGTTAGGAGAGCTGTGTTATAGAGGTTGTCTGGCAGAGTGATGTAAAGGAATTTTACAGTGATTTATCAGGTAAAGAGCCAGTCTGAGCTCAGAGAGGACTGAGAGGTGGCTGCTGATACTTAGATGCAAAAGGGACCTGTGGCAGCCAGTCAGGACTAGATGAACTCAAGGTCAGGAGTGAAGGTAGAATTGTCCCAGGTGAGCTGAGATCACCAGCCTTCTACCTCTGTGGCTGGGCACTCGTTCTGGGCACAGCGTCTTGAGCACGGACCTTTGCCCAGACTGCGCATCTGATGGGGTAAGTGAGACCCACAGAGCTCTTAGTGATGTGCTGATGGAGGGATGAGGGGCAAACTTGAGAGACCAGATGGCAACTGTTTTCCCCTAAAGGATGCTTGCTGAAGTCTGGGCTACATGGGAAGCTTAAGAGCTATCTAAAATCCCCCAAAGACACAGGATAAAGTGATAGACTGCCTAGAGCAAGGGGACTTGAGTGAAGTGTATGTTCCCAAAACATTTGTTAAGTGTTGGAGTGATGTGGAGTAGTATCACTAGAAGAGCCATATACTGAATGTTCTTGAAGGGGCAAATTTTTCCAAGTAACTGTACTCATTAGAACAAAACTCAAGCACACCCATAGGAAAACAGAAATAACCAATGCTTTACGAGATCAACAGTCACAATGTTTGACATCCAATCAAAAATGACCAGGAGACTTCTACTTCTGGCCAAGATGGAGCAGCAGCAACTAGATGTACCTTTCTACCTAAAAAACTAACAATCCAGACAAAATATATGGAACAATGACTTTCAGATATTTTCATAGTTCCTTTTATGCTACTGTAACATAAAACTTGAGAATGGGTGTGTGAACCAGCTTTTCACTGCTGTAACAAAATACCTGAGGCATCCAACACAGAAAAGCTATATATACTAATTCACAGTTCCGGAAGATCAGAGGCCGAGACTGGGAAGTTCCCACTGGGTCAGCCTTTGGTGCTGGCATTCTTGCAAAGCATCACATGGAAGTTCAAAGTCAAGGGGCTGGCATCTTGAGAGTGGTAGCTTTAGGATCCACAAGAAGGCCTACGCTTCCGGGAATGGAGAGCCCCTACACGCACTTCCGGGGACGAAAAGTCCTTGTCAAGGTCCCCATGGGTGCCTAAAGGTCAACCAGTGAGGATCAGACCTGCCTCAACCTTTAACCCCCACGCCCTGTATCTATAAAAGGAGCACTCCCAACCTCTGACTCATGACTCCCCCGGCCCCTGCCCTGTTGCTCTGCTGGGACTGGGGAACCTCGCCCAGGAGCGGAATCCCAATAAAAGCTTGTGAATTAATTGATTCATCTGCCTGGGAAGATTTGTTAAGCGCCGGACACCTTCCAGAGAGGGTCCTTCTGTTGCATCATTCCATTGTAGAAGGTGGAAGAGCAGGGAGGGGGAGAAGCCAGGAAGTCTAGATTTTTCTCACATTTTTATTACATCTGGATTTTTAAGAGACATACATCAGGCATCCCACTATTCAATAAAAGTTTATTCTACTTTTTGGGAAATATATGTGTCATAAACTCTCTCACTTCTAGTATCCAAGAATTTAGTAGGAGTTTATCAGAAAGGCAGGCTATGAGCTATGGGATCCTGACCCTTGAGGTTTTGAATGTTTTGATTATTGTAAGACAGTTTCAAGTAGATTAATTTAATTATCAGCTGTTTTCTTCTGGAATGGGCTCATCATTTTGAAATTATCTAGTCCATTGCAAGAATATTTAGTCCTGTAAGCTTTGTGATCTATTCTGTCATTGGAAAATCTGGTAAAATATCTTCCACACACAGGTTCACTCCCCCAGTGCCCACAACAGCCAGGTCTGGGCCAGGTCAAAGCCAGGAGCTTGAAACTCAATCCAGGTTTCCCACATGGGTGGCAGTGACCCAGCTACCTAAGGTCTTCTCTGCTCCCTCTTGGAATTTATATTAGCAGGAAGCTGGAATCAAAAGTGGAGCCAAGACTCGAAGTAGGTACCCTGAAAGCAGTTTCAGGAATCCCAAGCAACTGTTAAACTGCTGTGCCCAATACCCACCCTAGTGTGGCACTTTGTTATAGCAGCACAAACAGGTCAAGGCAACTGCAGTACCCATAGTGGTGGTGGGGACTTCCCAAGTACTTGAATAAATAGTGGCCAGATTCCATCACGTGTGATGAAACTTACAAAGCCAGAGACCCAAGTGGCTCAGGGAACCCTAAGCACAAGAAATATGAAAACGAAACTAAGGCAAATCTTTTTAAATTTACTATAAAAGAAAATCGTAAAAGCAGCTTAAAGGAAGAACAGCTAGTCACAAACAGAGGAGCAAAGATAAGGATGACTACAAATTTGTCAACAGGACAACTATATAATGGGACAGCACTTTTAAAGAAAATAATCTGGCAACTTAAAGTTATTTTTTTAAAGATTTATTTATTTTTTTTTTTTTTGACAGGCAGAGTGGACAGTGAGAGAGAGAGACAGAGAGAGAAAGGTCTTCCTTTTGCCGTTGGTTCACCCTCCAATGGCCGCCGCTGCAGCCGGCGCACCGCGCTGATCCGATGGCAGGAGCCAGGATCCAGGTGCTTTTCCTGGTCTCCCATGGGGTGCAGGGCCCAAGCACCTGGGCCATCCTCCACTGCACTCCCTGGCCATAGCAGAGAGCTGGCCTGGAAGAGGGGCAACCGGGACAGAATCTGGCGCCCCGACCGGGACTAGAACCCGGTGTGCCGGCGCCGCAAGGTGGAGGATTAGCCTAGTGAGCCGTGGCGCCGGCTAAAGATTTATTTATTTTATTTGAAAGGCAGAGTTAGAGAGAGAGGCTGAGAGAGAAAGAGAAAGAGAGGTCTTCCATCCGCTGGTTCACTCTCTAGAAGGCCACAACTGTCGGAGCTGTGCCAATCTGAAGCCAGGAGCCTGGAGCTTCTCCCAGGTCTCAATTCAAACAGCATGGTACTGGCACATTTAGCATGAGATTGGCATAAAAGCAGACTCAGAATAATGGCATGGAACAGCCAGCCTGGATGTCCTCCTGTGTGCCTATAGCCAACTGACGTTCAATAAAGGTGCTCAGAGCATGCACTGGAAAAAGGAGAATCTTTCCAATAAATGGTGTGGGAGAGTTAGATTATCTACATGTAGAATGAAACTAGACCTCTATATCTTACCATATGCAAAAACCAAATCAGAATGAAGACCCAAATGCAAAACCTGAAACTGTAAAACTACCAGGAAAAACACATCAGGACATTGGAATAGGCAGGGATTTTATGGTTAAGACTCCAAGAGCACCGGAAACAAAAGCATAGAATGTGGGGGTTCATCAAACTAGAAAGTTTTGCACAGTAAAGGAAATGATCAAGAGTGGAGAGTCAATGTACACACAGAATGGGAGAAAATATTTGCAAGCTATATCTCACACAAGAGATTAATAACTAGAACATATAAGTAATTCAAGTGACTCAACAGCAATAATAATGATGATCTGATTATACATGGGCAATCGGGGTGGACATCTGGCCCAGCAGTTGCGACACTGGTTAAGATGCACACATTCCATATTGGAGTGCTTGCGTTTGAGTCCCAGCTCCACTCCCAGTCCCAGCTTCCTACTAACACAAAACCTGGGAGACATCAGATGACCGCTCTAGCTACGGCCCTGCCACCCATGTGGGGGAGATCTGAATTGAATTCCTGGCTCCCAGCTTCAGCTTGGCCCAGCCTCAGGTGTTACAGGCATTTGTGGAGTGAACCGGTGAATGGGAGCTGGGAGCTTGCACTCTCTCTGTGTCTCTCAAATAAATAGATAAATAATTTTAAAATAACTAGATCTAAATTGACATTTTAAAAAAGCAAACATACAAAATGGTGAACAGGCACATAACAAAATCCTCAACATTCCTAATCATCAGGAAAATGCAAATCAAAACCACCTCATTCTAACTAGAACTGATATTCTTATTTTTATTATTATTATTCTTGACAGGCAGAGTTAGACAGTGAGAGAGAGAGAGAGAGAGAGAGAGAGAGAGAAAGGTCTTCCTTTTTCCATTGGTTCAGCCCCCAAGTGGCCACTACAGCTGGCGAGTTGTGGCCGGCGCGCTGCGATCTGAGGCCAGGAGCCAAGTGCTTCCTCCTGGTCTCCCATGCGGGTGCAGGGGTGCAGGGCCCAACCACTTGGGCCATCCTCCACTGCACTCCCGGGCCACAGCAGAGAGCTGGACTGGAAGAGGAGCAACCGGGACAGAATCCGGCGCCCCAACTGGGACTAGAACCCGGGGTGCTGGTACTGAAGGTGGAGGATTAGACAAGTGAGCCCCAGTGCCGGCCTAGAACTGATATTATTAAGAAGATGTAAGAGTTAACAAGTGCCAGTGAGGATGTAGAGAAAAGAAAAAACACTAGCATACTTTGGCAGGTATATAATTCAGTACAGCCATGTGGACAACAGTATGGAGTTTACTCAAAACACTAAAAATATAACTGAGCTGGCGCGGTGGCACAATAGGTTAATCTTCCTGCAGCGTGGGCATCCCATATGGGTGCCAGTTTGAATCCTGCTGCTGCTCTTCCAATCCAGCTCTCTGCTATGGCCTGGGAAAACAGTAGAAGATGGCCTAATCATTTGGGCCCCTGTACCCATGTGGGAGACCTGGAAGAAGCTTCTGGCTCCTAGCTTTGGATCAGCCTAGCTCAGCTGTTGCAGTCATTTGGGGGAGTGAACTGGCGGACGGAAGACCTTTCTCTCTGTCTCTCCCTCTCACTGTAACTCTCCCTCTCAAAGAAATAAATAAAATATTTTTAAAAAAATAAAATAAAAATAGAACTACTATTATGACCTGTGGGGAGCAAACCGGACTAGACTGTTACTGGAATTAAGACTTATTCTATGCATCTGCTCTCCCACAATATGGCGCTGGGAGAGAAGTAAACAGCTTCCGCACAGCTGCCTCCAGTTCAACTGATAAACTGTAGGACTTGCTCCTGATTGGAGGAGAGCAGCGTACTCGGCGTGTGGGCAGCCGAGTTGGGATTGGCGGAGGAGGACTATAAAGGAGGAGAGAGACGGCATGCACCAGGAACATCTATGGGGAACATCTAGCTGAAGGAACACCTGTGCAGCCCCCGAGACGAGCCGGCCGGCGGTGTGCCGCTCCCCTGCGGAAGTGGGGAATGTGGCCAGGGGGAACTGCCCTTCCACGGAGGTGGAAGGGATAGTAGCCAACCCGGGAAGAACCAGCAGCAAACCCGGGGAGGGCCGAGCAGACAGAAAGAACAGCGCAGGGTCCTGTGTCGTTCCCCCACGAAGACGGGGAGCGACATAATGGTGCCGTGACTCGGATATGAAGCCTAGGCAGGGTTTAGTGTCGTTCCTCCATGAAGAGGGGGAGCGACATAATGGTGCCGTGACTCGGATAGGAAACCTAGCTCGGATAGGAAACCTAGGACGGATATGAAACTTAGGAGGGAAGAAACGGGAAGAGCTGGGAAAATACCGGAGAGAGAGACTAGCAAAGAGCCTAGGTGCCGGAAGAAGCTATTGAAAGCCTAGGCATATACTCGGATATGGACTGTGGGAAAGAAGTTAGGATTGAAAGCAAAAGTGAAAGCTTTCATAGACTCGGATGCGGACTATGGCGGGGAAGCTAGGAGATTGAAAGCGAAAGTGAAACCTGGAGGAGGCTTGGACTCGGATATGGACTGTGGGAAAGAAGTTAGGATTTAAAGTGAAAGCAAGAAGAAACTTAGACTCAGATACGGACTGCAGGTTGAAAGTGAAAGTGAAACCTATAAGAAACTTAGACTTGGATACGGACTGTGGGGAGAGGCCAGGAGAAATGAGGGAGGAATATTGTTGGAAGAAAACTTAGGGAAACACACCGGGTAGAGAAAAATGTTAGGGAGGATGAAGCCGCGAGTGCAGGCCAAGCCATCTTGGAATTCTTCAAGTCACCCTGGGGAGCAAGAGGCGAAGATCTGGAACCAGAGGCAGAGACGTGGGCCGCCAGAATTCGCCAGGTTAGTCCGGGGAACTTGGACTGAATGCCGGTGGTGGCGGAAACATTCGCGGAAGCCGCCGCGTGCAGAGAGAGCACGGGGCTGGCGTAGGCCGTGGTTCAGACGCGAAAGGGTTAAGCGTGGAGACCGCGGAGCGCGCGAAGCCGAGCTGCGCAAAGCCGGGAAGCTGCGCAGATGAGAGAGGCGCGCGGGCTGAAGCGGCGCAGAGCCGGGAACCCGCCGGCGGGGCGAGGTGCCGGAAAGCTGCGGGGATAAGAGAAACAGAAGTTTTAGAAGTAAAGTGAGAGAAATGGGAATGTTGGAAGATAGAAGTAAAATGGGAGAAATAGGAATGCCCGGAGATAGAGAAATAGAGAAATAAAAAGGCCTCCCTACAACACTGCAATGTGAGAGCTTGGATTCGGTCTGCCTAATCAAGTGAGGCGATGAGCACATGCGGGCAGCTAGCAGCTTATGCGCCGCAGGTCACCGAAGACAGGCACGAATTAACATCAGTAAGGCTTCCCCACAATACAACAATATTAAGCTTGGATTCGGTCTGCCTGATTTAAGGCGGTAAGCGCCAGCAAAGCTCGACCAGAGTATGAGCTGCAGGTCACCGAAGATAGGCACGAACCAACACTAATAAGTCTCCCCCACAATAAGGCAATGAGAAGGCTTGGATTCGGTTTGCCTGATAGGTCTTGTAAGTCCCCTGCAGGCAGAGCAGAGCATGCGCTGCAGGGCACCGAACACAGGCACGCATCAGCGCCTAAAAACCTCCTCACAACATGGCGAAGAGAGGACCCGGATTCGGTTTTCCTGATTGATAGGACTTGTAAGAGCCTGTGGCAACTCTAGCAAGTAGAGCAGAGTGTGTGCCGCGGGACACCGAAGACAGGCGCGTATCAACGCCAAAAATAAAAAGAAAGGGGGATCTGTGGGGAGCAAACCGGACTAGACTGTTACTGGAATTAAGACTTATTCTATGCATCTGCTCTCCCACAATATGGCGCTGGGAGAGAAGTAAACAGCTTCCGCACAGCTGCCTCCAGTTCAACTGATAAACTGTAGGACTTGCTCCTGATTGGAGGAGAGCAGCGTACTCGGCGTGTGGGCAGCCGAGTTGGGATTGGCGGAGGAGGACTATAAAGGAGGAGAGAGACGGCATGCACCAGGAACATCTATGGGGAACATCTAGCTGAAGGAACACCTGTGCAGCCCCCGAGACGAGCCGGCCGGCGGTGTGCCGCTCCCCTGCGGAAGTGGGGAATGTGGCCAGGGGGAACTGCCCTTCCACGGAGGTGGAAGGGATAGTAGCCAACCCGGGAAGAACCAGCAGCAAACCCGGGGAGGGCCGAGCAGACAGAAAGAACAGCGCAGGGTCCTGTGTCGTTCCCCCACGAAGACGGGGAGCGACATAATGGTGCCGTGACTCGGATATGAAGCCTAGGCAGGGTTTAGTGTCGTTCCTCCATGAAGAGGGGGAGCGACAATGACCTAGCAATCCCATTACGGGGTTTACATCCAATGGAACTGAAATTGACCTGTGAAAGAGACATTGGCACTCCCACGCTTATGGCAGCACTATTCACAATAGCCAAGAAATGGAAACAACAGACATGTCCATAACGGAAGAATGAATAATATCAGTTCAAATAATCTAGAAGGCAGTGCTTCTGGTGTGCATCCTGAGCACACTGTAAACTTTTTTTGTAGACTCATCAACAGTAGTGTAAATGATTTAATCATTCCTAAGATATTTTGTGTTATAGGATACAGCAAAATAGTAAATACATTGGTATTGTCAGGAATAAAGGTTACCAACTTGGAAAACAAAGAAAAAAATCTGACATGGAGACAGTTGAGGAGGAACCCTGAGGTGATAGATTGGAACTGGGGCTGTCTGTATCAACTCATGTGAGGAGGAGCTGTTTCACGCTCTGATAAAGTCGTGAGGCAATGGTATCCTGCTAGCAATTGTATATTAATTATAGTCAATGCGGTGATATTGTCATTTGATACAAAGGGAAGTTTGTTTTGTTTTTCAGTTTTTAAATTATTCTTTATTTGAGAGGCAGAGAGAGAGCAAGAGCAAGCTGGTTCACTTTCTAAATGCCTACAGTGATGTCCCAGCAGGGAGGCGGGAACTCAGTCCTTGTCTCCCACGTGGGTGGCAGGAACCCAACTTCTTGAGACATCATTGCTGCCTCCCAGGGTCTGCATTAGGAACCTGGAATCGGCAGCCAAGCCAGGTACTATGATGTGGGACATGGACATCCTAAATTCTCATGTATTAACTACAAGGCTAAATTTGCTCTTCTTGTTTTCAGTTTTAAGGATAGCCTTTTCATTTTTCTTTGGAATACATAAAACCTTAGTATAGCTTTAACAATAAAACTATGTTAAGATCTACTTCAAAAAGTCTCCCCAACCTTTATGTCTTAGAATTCATTTCTAAGCTCCCATAGATAAAAAAAAATTTTTTTCATTATTTTCTGGTCAATCCTGCCTGCAAAACATATTAATCTTCCTTTTCCTTAACACTTTTTTTTAATTTGCTTTTTTTTTTCACTTCAAAGATCCAAGGAGCCAGCCTTGTGGCTCACTGGATTAAATTGCTGCCTGTGATGCCAACATCCTATATGAATGCTGACTTGAGTCCTGGCTGCTCCACTTCTGATCCAGCTCCCTGCTAATACACCTGGGAAAGCAGTGAAAGATGGCCCAAATGCTTGGGTCTCTGCCACCCATGTGGGAGACCTGGATAGAGTTCCAGGCTCCTAGCTTCTGTCAGTGTTGCAGCCATTTGGGGAATGACCCAGTGGAAGTCTCCCTCTTTCTCTGTAATTCTGCCTTTCAAATAAATAAATAAATCTTAAAAAAAAAAAAAAAAAAGATTTCCTGTTTCCTGGAAAAAAAAAAAAAAACTGTTCCTCCCATTTATAGTTGCAAAACTCCATAGTGTGTGTGTATGACCAGCTCATTCTTAAAAGTGGGACATGGGGTCCAATTATTGCATTAACTCACGTGCCCAAACCCTCACACGTACAGAGCAGCCTTATGTATATCATAGGGAGGGGAAGGTGGTTTTCAGAGCCATAGAGGAGAAGAGGAGGGAGGGGATACATTTCAGAGGGCTCCATCTGCAGGAGGAAGCTGCTCAGCCCAGCGGCCCAGAGGCCCAGCAGCCCAGCTGCCTCCCTCCATGCTGCCTCTGCCTACCACCACCTCTGCTCTCTGGGATCCTCATGAGCTCCTGCCACCTTTCAGAGTTCTCTCTGGGGAGACAGAACTCTTCCTTCCTCATCCTCCCTGGCTGGATTCCCTCCACATGGGCATCTGAATCGTTGCTCTTGTGTTTGGAGGTCTTATGTTCTTCCTTCCTTCCTTCCTTCCTTCCTTCCTTCCTTCCTTCCTTCCTTCCTTCCTTCCTTCCTTTTTTGTTTCCCCTTAAACCGAAGGAACACATGGATCTAGTCTGTAAACGAACACGATGGAAGGATACACAGGGACATAATTACTTTCAAGGTTTTTTTTTTTTTTTTTTAAGATTTATTTAATTTATTTGAAAGAGTTACACAGAGAGAGGAGAGGCAGAGAGGTCTTCCAGCCCCAATTGGCCAGGAGCTTCTTCCGGGTCTCCCACGTGGGTGCAGGGGCCCAAGGACTTGGGTCATCTTTTACTGCTTTTCCAGGCCATAGCAGAGAGCTGGATCGGAAGTGGAGCAGCCGGGACTCGCACTGGCACGCACATCGATGCCAGCACTGCAGGCAGGGGCTTAACCCACTCCGCCACAGCACCAGCCCCCATAGTTACTTCCTGTCTTCCACACCAACTTCCCCAAGCTCGCATTTCCAGAACACAACTCTGGCTCACTGGCGACTGTCCAGGGGCTCTAACAAAATCTCCAGTCTCCACTCTCCATGCCTACATCTGGAGTCCAAGGCCGCATTTTCCACTCAAGAGTTAGGACGCGTGTCCAGCTCGCCTGACACGGACGTGCACAGGTGGGAACAGGAGTGCCTGGGCATACTCTCGGGGCCCCTCTAAGTTTAAGGGCCAGAGTTCGTGACTCAGTCTTTCTTCCCCAGACCTGTATTTGAGAGACTATCTACATTCTGACAGACTGTTGCTTTCTCAACCCTCCCTTGTTAGCCAGGAGAAGGAAGCACACTTCGTCCTCCCTGCACCTCTGTCAGTCGCCGCTCAAGGCCTGAAGTAGCGCCCAGCGCTTCCCTTCCCTCTGGGCCGAGCATCTCCCGCCTGTGGCAGTGCCCGGCGCAGCCACGAGGGGGCGGTACCGGGAAGACGCGCGAGAAGGAAGACCCGCGCCGGGGGGCGGACGCGGCGCGTCAGGGGAGCCCAAGCGCGGGCTGGGGACGCTGAGCCCCTGGGCGGGGGCCGCCTCACCGTGTCTCTCCGTCGAGACCCCGCCGCCAGGGGTCGGGACCCGAGCAGCAGTTAGGCGCTTCTCGCGTTTTCCCACAGCGTTCCCTTTCAGACTGTAGCAGCGGGCGCCAAGGTGCTGAGAACGGAGAAGGAGGGGGGCGGGAGAATTCCAGTCAAGTCCAAATCCAGTTCTGAAGGGGGCAGTGGCAAGGGAAAGGAACGGAACGGCCGGTGGGCTGGGGCGGGAGAAGGGACCGGGGCAGGAAAGGAGCAATTGCGGCCGAGCAGGAGGATTGGGGCCCGGCCTCCAAAAAGCCTTCCTGGTCCCCTCTCCCGAAATGGGGAGACCCAGAGACGGGCCGAGAGCCGGACCCGGGGCCGCCTCCGTCCTGCGGAGTCCTGGAGACCGGGAGAAAAGCCCCGAAAGTCGCTCCTGGGAGACGCCGAGGGTGAGGCCGGCACTTGGGCATCTAGCGAGCCGAGCGCGGCGATCCCCGCGGTTCCATGGTGTAATGGTGAGCACTCTGGACTCTGAATCCAGCGATCCGAGTTCAAGTCTCGGTGGGACCTTTCCGTTTTGTTTTACTTCTGCGGTGGCGATTCGGTGCCCGCTTCTGCGTTCCCTGCACCCCTAGGTTTAGGGGACAGGAACGCTGTGGACCCGGGGAAGGCGGGTCCCCGCGTCCCCCTTGTTCCCCGCGGCTCTCTAGCCCTCGCAGCCCCGTCCTCTGCTCGCTCTGCCGCCCCCTCGGTTGTCGGGGTTCCAGAATTCGGTCCTCA
Organism: Oryctolagus cuniculus; assembly: GCF_964237555.1. NCBI lineage: Eukaryota > Metazoa > Chordata > Mammalia > Lagomorpha > Leporidae > Oryctolagus > Oryctolagus cuniculus. Next base: position 50,150,741 of record NC_091438.1, read on the forward strand.
GTGCGACTCGGTCCTCAGTGCGACACGCTCCTCAGGGAAATCGCCCACCCGTGGAATCGGGTGGGCGAGCTGGGGGCGTCCCCGTCCGTGGCGAGCCCACTTGGTCAGTGCAACTGTGCCCGTCTTGGGCGTCCGAGACCCCGCAAGTGACCCCTGCCTGTCCTCAGGGCGGCCGCCGGGGCGAAACGTGTCCCCCGCCGTCGCCGCCGGATCGTAGGCCCTGAGGGTCACCCCGACCCTCCCGCAGTAGGAACGGTGGTCCTAGTTCTGCACTGGCCGAAAGTCCCGAACGCCTGGAATGCGCTTCCTAGCGCGGCTGGGAGACTTTATTTCCAGGCCGCGGGTTCAAGTCTGGCGGGCGCATTCCGTTCTGTTTCCTGGATTCTTCCCGCTCCTTCGGTGCCGAGTGCCCCTGGAGGCCAGTAGGGGCCGCGATGGCCCAAACTTTGTGCTTCAGTCTGCGGGAATCCACTTAAACTCTAACCCGGCCAAAAAGCTCTGCAGCAGGGATTTCTCCGCGTCTCACTCCATCTCTGGCGGTGCGGGACGAGCTGGGCGGCTCCTAGGGGGTCCCCGAGTCTCCGGCCAGGACTCCGCTCCAAGAAGAGAAAGAAAATAATCTTCAAATGAGGAGAACCCATCTTGGCTGGCTGGGGGCTGGCAGGTGAGGGATGGGGCCGCGGGGGAGGGGAGGAAGAGGGGAGAGAGAGGGAGGCAGATGCTCAGTGCATTCGTCACCATGCCCAAACCAAATCTGTAGGGCAGGCATTTGGCCTAGAGGGCAAAGTGCTTGCATCCCCATCAGAGTGCTTGGCTTTGAGTCGGGTTCTGCTCCCTCTTCCGGCTTCCTGCTGATGCACCCCCTGGGAGGCAGCAGGTGACTGCTCCAGCAGTTAGGTTCCTGCCACCCACATACAAGACTCTGACTGAATTTCCAGCTCCCGGCTGTGACCTTGGCCAGACCATATCTTCTGTGGGCCTTTGGGGGTGTGAACCAGTGGATGGAAGTACATGCTCAGTCTCGTTGCTCAAATGAATAAATATATAATTAAATTAAAAAAAAAAAAAGTAGTCATCTTATCACAAGTTCAGTCTCTGCAGGCAGGTCCTGGAGACCCCACTGCCAGTGCAGGCCCTGGGAGGCAGCAGTGAGGGTGCAGCTAACTGGGTTCCTGCCATCCACATGGCAGACCGGGGTTGCAATCCTGGCTCCCAGCTTTGGACTTGGCTACTGCAGGCATCTGGAGACTGAACCAGCAGATGAGAGCCCCCTGTCTCTCTGCCTCTCAAATAAATAAATTTTAAAAAGTCATTTTCACCCAAGGCTCCATAATCTCTTATCTTCAATTCAAGAGCCAACGAAATTTACAACTTGAGAGCATTTTCATGTACTTATTTGGTGACAAAGCTCAGCTGCAGTGAGAAGATGATGTTCATGGTTTTTATATCTCTGCAGTAAGAATAGTCCCAAAGCTCACTGTAGAAATGATCCTGTTTGGCTAAGGGTGTGGTTCAGAAGCAACTGGGGGGGGGGGAGGGGGCGGCGCTGTGGCATAGCTGGTAAAGCTACTGCCTGCATGAAGTGTCTTGATCTGGGAACGGGGTGGGGGGGGGGCGCAGAGTAAGGAGGGAGATGGCAGCAGGGATGTCTAGAAAGAACAAAATGTGTGGTCGGTCCTGGCCAGACAGGGACTAAGTGAGTTTTCAACTACTCCCTGTTTTTATCCCCCCACTTATCCCATGTAGTTCTACATAGGAGTGTAAAGAGACCTAAGAAATGCACTCCAAGGCCACAGTCCCACATCTGAAAAACCTTAAGGCCAAATGCATCTCAAAAGACAGAATTGTTTTGTTTTTTAGCAAGGCAACAAGATGCATGATCCACATAAGCTATACATTACTTGAACCCAATTGCTTTTTTTTTTTTTTTAAAGATTTATTTATTTGAAAGGCAGAGCTACAGAGAGGCAGAGGCAGAGAGAGAGCGAGCAAGCAAGCAAGCTTCCATCCATTGGTTCACTCCCCAAATGGCTGCAATGGCCGGAGCTGCGCTGATCCGAAGCCAGGAGACAGGAGCTTCTTCCAGGTCTCCCATGCGGGTGCAGGGACCTAAGGACCTGAGCCATCTTCCACTGCTTTCCCAGGCCACAGCAGAGAGCTGAATTGGAAGTGGAGCAGCCAGGACTCAAACCGACGCCCATATGGGATGCCGGGTGCTGCAGGCCAGGGCTTTAACCCCCTGCACCACAGCACTACCCCTGTTTCAAGTTTTTAAAGAAATCTCCACACTATTTTCCACAGTGGTTGCATTAATCTACATTCCCACCAACAGTGTATAAGTGTTCCCTTTTCTCCCCATCCTTGCCAGCATTTGTTACTCTCTGCGTTTTAGATTTTAGCCATTCTGACAGGGGTGAGGTGATATCTCACTGTGGTTTTGATTTGCATTTCCCGGATGGCTAGTGATGTGGAGCATTTTTCTATATATTTGTTGGCCACTTGTATTTCTTCTTTTGAGAACTGTCTTTCGACGTTCTTCGCCCGTTTCTTACTTGGGATTGGTTGTTTTTTGTTGTTGAGTGTTTTAAGTTTCTGATATATTTGGGATATTAATCCTTTGTCAGATATGTGGTTTGCAAATATTTTTTCCCATTCTGTTGGATGCCTCTTCAGTCTATTGTTTCTTCACTCTATTGTTCACTCTATTCTGGAATACTTTGAAGAGTATTGGAGTTACTTCCTCTTTGAGTGCTTCATAGAAAGCCATCAGGTCCCGGACTTTTACTTGCTGGAAGACTTTAGATTACTGCAGCGATGTCATTGCTTGACTTGGGTTTGCTTTGCTTGTCTGTATCTTCTTGATTTAATCTTGGTAGGTTAGATGAACCCAGGAATTTATCTATGTCTTTGAGGTTTTCCAGTTTTCTTTCTCTTTTAATGTAAGCACTTAGTTCTATAAACTTCCCTCTTAATACTGTTTTCACTGTATCCCACAGGTTTGTGTTTTCATTTATTTCAAAAAGGTTTTGATTTCCTTTTTAGTTTCATCAATGATCCATTGATCAGTCAGTATCATGTTTAATTTCCAAGTATTTATAAGTATTCTGTTGTTCTTGTTGATTTCTAGTTTTATTCCTTTATTATCTGAGAAGATATGTGGTATGATTTCAGTTTTTTAAAATTTGCTGAGATTTGACTTGTGGCCTAATATGCGGCCTATCCTAGAAAATGTCCTATGTGCTGATGAAAAGAATGTGTATTCTGTAGCTGTTGGGTGAAATGTCCTGTACATGTCTGTTAGGTCCATTTGCTCCATAGTGTGTTTCAACCCTGATTCTTATACTTCGTTTGTATGTCTCAAAGGACCTGAATTCTCAGTGCCTGGAGTTCACATTTCATGCAAGAGAACTTGCAGATGCTCTGGACATTGGCCCCAGTACCCTGCGAGGGTGCATCTCTGTCCTGGGAGTTAATGCTACACTGAGTGTTCCTCCCTTATTCATACTCTGAGATTCACAGAAATTTAAATATGGCCAAGGAAATTATTTGCTGTCCCTTTTCTTTCGGCCTCTTTCCTGTTATTATGGATAGCATGATTATCCTATTATCTCAAGGATGGCGGTGGAAATGAAATGCCACCACGTATTGTGCTTCTCCTAATGTCTGGATTTGCTCAAGGAGTGCTTACTGTAATTGTGCTCACGTTTATTAGTGCTGCCCAAAGCTCCCCCCTGTGTGATGTCACACCTGAGGGGGCCCTGACCTGATTTATGAGCAAAGAGAAGCAGTTCCACTGCCCATGGTCGCCAGGACCCTCCCTCTCGTCAAGCAAGAGCCCGGGGGTAGCAGCCTCATAGCATGTGCAGAGAGAACACCCAAGGTGCATCTTTTCCCATTCAGCCAGTTACTCTGACTTCTCTTCCAGATGAACCATTTGGGTCGTTGGGTTTTCCTCACATAACCATCTTACAGAAGGAGTGAGAGATTCTGGTATCCCTTGAGTATCTGACTTCCAAAACCAAATTAGCCATGACAGGTGTCCTCAGCCCCTGTGGTCAGCAAGTGCCTGTTCATTCTGGGACCGTTCTCCCTCCTGCTTCCCATGTCTCCCCGAGCGCCCAGGGTCACAGAGACTCACAGAGACAGAACCCACACTAACGTGCGACTGTGGTGAGCCATGGCTCTTGCTTGAAGAGCTCAGTACAGGCTCTAAACCAGTCAGTCCTCACGGGACCACCAGGCAGGTGCTGGGGGTCCTGAGACGCAGGCAGGTCACGGAACTTGCTGGGGTCCTCTGATGAATGCCCTCCAAGGGACACCTAAGCTGTGTTTCACCGCCACTGCTGTCCTTTTACGATGTTTTCCCCATTCCCCCAGGGGCAACTACCATAAAAATCTGTTGATCACCCTTAGTGACTGATGATTCGTGAGAAATAAACCATACCTTGAGGAAAGCTGGGGGGTCCAGCAGGCCTGCAGAAGTGCTGGTGGACAAAGACCTGGGAGCGGGACGGCAGCTGGTGCAGGCTGGGGCTCAGGGAGGGGCCGGCCTGGCTCTAGGGGAGTGGTGGCGAGTGAAACTGGACAAGAGGGTTCTTGGGGAAGGCACACTGCCACGTGGTGTGGCGCAGTGGCAGAGGGACACAGGGACGTGATGGCTGCCCACCCCGACCAGACCTGCCCTCACAACGGCTCCAGACCCAAATGGTGCAGAGCAGAAGCAGCTCAGGCCCGGGGATTCAGGGGAGCAGGTGCAGTGTGGCCCCTTTTCCGGGGCTATCTCGGTGGAGCCCCCTCAGCTCCCCGCAGAGCCTGGCCCCTGCAGGATTCCCCGGCAATGGAGAGGGCAGACGCCTGCGGGCTGCTGGGGACCCCTGCTCACCCATCCCTGCAGGGAGAAGCCCCTCCTGGCTCCCAGCTCATCTCCACTGGGGTGGGGGTGGGGGCAGGGCAGGGCGCTCCCTTCCCCACTCCGTGCAGCCTTTCCGGGTTCCCGTCGTCTAAGGGATTTCTGCGGCCGCCTCGCTGCTCCTGCTGCTCGTCTTTTCTGAAAGATGTAGTTTACTCGCTGTTTAATCTTTTTGTGGGGTAGGAAGGGGGGAGCTCTAGGAGGTTCTGGGCAGCCATCTTGCTGAGGTCACTCCCTGGGCGTCATTTGCTTGTTCAGAGAGGGTGCTGTCATGGTCTACTGATCATACAGCATTTCCTTTGCTCTCAGAGCGGAACAAACCAAAACCAGATCCCACAGCTCGAAACCTTAGGCACCCGTTGTCCTTTTGCAGGATAAATACCGCTGTAAGAGACCAAGGCCTCACCATGCCAAGGCTCCCGGTCCAGAAGTTGCTTCAGGTCCTGTCAAGTTCAAGGAATGTGGAAAAGGGGGCCGGTGTTGTTGCAGTGGATTAAGCTGCTGCCTGCGATGCCAGCATCCCATATGAGCACTGGTTCCTGTTCAGGCTGCTCCACTTCTGATCCAACTCCTGGTTAATGGACCTGAGAAAGCAGTAGAATATGGTGCAAGTTCATGGGCCCTGCCACCTATATGGGAGACCCTGATGAGTTCCAGGATCTTAGCTGGCTTCAGTCCAGGTTGCGGTATTTGGGGAGTGAAGCAGCAGATGGAAGATTCTCTCTCTCTCTCTCTCTCTCCCTCTCTCTCTCTCTCTTTCTCTGTCTCCTTTTGAAAAAAATAATTTTTTTTCTAAGGAATGGGGGTCTGGCCAAATTCCTGGCTCCATCTCGTTCCACCTGAGATCTTCAGCACACTTTATTTGCACAAACACATTCCCACCACACCTGTGAGAAGTAGTGCTGCCCGCACATGCTGGTGGGAAATGGCTCTGAGCGCCTCAGTGCCCAGTCCACAGCTTGCAGTGAGTCAGGGAATCCTGCGCAGCTCTGTCGAGTGCCAGACGCCTGCTCTAACAATGGTAGGACTTCCTTTGAGCCTGTGACTGGGTTCACATTTTTGTAAATGGTGGCTTCTTTTATTTTTAAGGTGCACAGAGACTAATGAAGAGACCAAGATTAAGATTTTAATAAGGGGGCTGGCGCTGTGTTGTAGCAGGTGAGGCCTGCCTGCAGTGCCACTATCCCATATGGGCACCTGTTTGAATTCTGGCTGCTCTATTTCCGATCCAGCTCTCTGCTATGTCCTGAGAAAGCAGTAGAAGATGGCCCAAGTCCTTGGGCCCCTGCACCCGCGTGGGAAACCCGGAAGAAACTGCTGACTTCTGGCTTCGATCAGCACAGTTCTGGCTGTTGCCGCCATCTGGAGAGTGAACCAATGGATGGAGGATATCTCTATCTCTCTCTCTCTCTTCTCTCTGCTTCTGCCTCTCTGTAACTCTGCCTTTCAAATATAATAAATAAATCTTTAAAAAGAATATTTTGACAAGAATTCTTACGTAGAAGGTTGAATGCCGCAGTTTGTGGGAATTTGCTACAGCTTCATGACGCACAGCTTGGCACAGCTTTGTCTTCAGCTGTGTGAACTCTCATGTGATTCAGCCACACTGGACAGTAGGAACAAAGACCAGTGTCATCAGTCTCTGTCTCTCTCTCTCTCAGGTGAAAAAGATTCAAAGTACTTCACAGTATTTATTTATTTGAGGAGAGGGAGAGAGACAGAGAGAAACAGATCCCCATCCATTGGTTCACTCCTCAACTGCCCACAACAGCTGGGGCTGGGCCAGATTAAAGCTGCGAGCCAGGAACCCAATCCCGGCCTCTCACATGGGTGGTGGGGACCCGACTACTTGAGCCAATACCGGCTGCCTCCAAGGGTCTCACCACTAAATGTAGCTGGAGTTGGGAGCAGAGCCGGGCTCCAGCCCAAGAACTCTGATATGGGATGTGGATGACGTCTTAACCCCCAAGCCAAAAACTCCGCCCAGGCGTTTATAAGTCTCTGTCACTGCTCCCCTTCTGTTGTCACAGTGCCGGAATCTGGGTCTGAGTGGCCCAGCTCAGTTAGCTCTCCGTGACCGGGTAAAGGGAGGGGCATCTCCACAAACAGCACCAGGAAGACCCTGTGCAAAGAGGAGAGGGCGAGGGGGCGTACTAAGACCGAGACAGTGCTGGGCTGCTGCTCAGCAGTAGTGGCGCCGCGACACCGCATCAGTCGGGGATGCTCTGTGCACGAGGCCCGACGCAGGGCGAGGGCAAAGAGCCTCCAGCAGCCTGGGCCCTGGATTTGCTGTTCAGGCTCAGGGGCAGGAGCTCAGGAGAATCTGCCCTTCCTGTCTGGGGAGACTGGGCAGGAGGCCGTGGTCACCAGGCTGGGACCGGGCCTGGGATAGGGCTGTCCCGGTGGGAACAGATGGGAGCGGCTGGCTTCTCCTAGGGGCAGAGGAAGGTCTTGAGCTCAGGTCTTGGTAGGGAGTGTGGCTGCCCTGGCCATTGGCAGCAATGGGGCCTGAAATCTATTTATTAAGTCTTGTATTTAAAAATACATACTTAATTCTTTTGAAAGAGTTACAGAAAGAGAGAGAGAGGTCTTCCATCTACTGGTTCATCCCCAAGAACCAGGAACTTCTTCTGGGTCTCCCACATGGGTGGCAGGGGCTCAGGTGCTTAGGCCATCATCAGCTGCTTTCTCAGGCCATTAGCCAGGAGCTGGATCTGATGTGGAGCAGCCAGGACACACAAGCCAGAACCGGTGCCCCTATGGGAAGCCTGTGCCAGCAGGTGACTTTCCCCAGGAGGCGACCAGGCCGGCCACTGATCACACATTGCCTCATGCAGTTGTGTGAAAGAGCAGCTCTGCTAATGGGTCCTCAGGGAGCAGACGTGATGTGCGGGGGCGGAGTGGTGTGTGCACAGCTGTCAGAGGCTCGCCTGGCTCAGTCCCCTGGACCCCAGCCCCCCTGCCCCATCTCCAGCCAGGAAGAGTGGCTGGCCATCTTCACGGCCCTGGTGCCCTAGCGCACAGGGGTGCACAGGAAGGAGGGGGCTACTTGCCAGTTACCTCCAAGGAATCCAGGTCCTGACTTGCAGCATCCCATTCCCCAACACGAACAAATTGTGCAGGACCAAAGTCCCACAGGCCGGTTAGGGCCTCCCCGGCAGAGCCCTGCACTCCAGGACCCAGTGCGGGCTCCAGTCTGCGGGACTGAACTGCCCCTCAGCCCGCGGGCTCCTTCCCCTCTATGGCCTCCTGGCTCCCCGCCCTCTCTGCCCGCAGCGGCCTCGCTGGGACCTGTCCAGGGAACTGCGGGCCTTCTGACTCCCAGAATGCGTCCTTAAAGCGCGCCCGCACAGCTCCGTCCCTCTTCTGCCCCGTCAGTGGGGTCTCCGCGGTCAGCAGCTCTTTCTCAAGCTGCTGTCTGCAGCCTGGGGCATCGAGAGGCGCCAGCCCACAGTGCCCTCTGCGGCCTACAAGGCGGGCGATGACGTCGCTGGTGCCCCGAGGGGCGCGAGGGCAGAGGTGAGGGCTGGGCAGGGCCTGCGTGAGCGAGGAAAGCGTGGAGTGGCGTGGCCGTGTCAGCGTGGCGCTTCAGGGGTGTGTGAGGGCTGCGGAGAGGACCCTGTGCTGTGCGCTCTGCGACCTGTGACGGCCTGGGAACGAGGGCAGCGCTGCTGGCTGAGGTGAGCCCGCGTGGGTTCTCCGTGGAGGGGCGCGGGGACCCTGGAGACCCTGGGTGTGGAGTGGGAGGGAGGCGGGCTGAGCCTGGGACCCAGGTGACGTGAAGGTCGCCACGCTAGGTGAGGCGCCTGTGTTGTTGCGCGGCCTCTACCTGGCGATTCCCAGCTGAGGAAGCGCTAGCTTGCGAGCGAAGATGGAGCCGTGGGATTTCCCTCCTCTGTGCATCTGATGATACCTGTGCCAGCCTTGAGCTTCCCATTCCCTGTTTCCGGTTATCCCCATCCTTCCTTCTTTCCCCGTGGACCACTCACTCCAGGTTCTCTCTGGCACAGCTCCTGAGCTGGTGGCAGACCCCAGAGGAGAAGCAGCCTTGGCCGTGGGGGTCTTTCATGTCTGCTGCTCGCGGTAGCTTAACTGCTGTTGCTGTTGGCTGGTGGTGTTGTCTTCGTAGTTGGTGGGGGCTGGGGGAAGGCTTCTCAAGTTTGTTTTGGGGATGAGCTTTTGGGGAACATTTTAGAAAGTGGATGTGAGAACCCCAGGCTGAGGGTTCCCCAGGTTTGCTGGACTCTGTTGGAGGCATCCAGTCCCTCCCTTGACGCTTTGGGGACTCATTTCCACATGTCTGAGCCATCTGGCACCCTCCTCCGACCTGGCCCTCCGATGGATGCAGGGTTGATGAGAGAAGCTCTTGGCTGCCGTGGTCACCACAGACCTTCTCGGAAAGGTCTCATGAGTTAGGATAATCCCCCACCCCCATGTTCCCGCCCCACAGACACCCCTGGTAACTAGTGCTTCACATCACAGTCCAAGAGCTCCAGGCTCATCAGAGGCTGCCGTCAGTGCGGGGACATCAGGTCAGATCCGTGGCTGCCACTGCGGTCTGCACAGGGCGCTTCCGCCAATTCTGGCGCTCACAAGAGTGTTACTTCTAGTGTGAAGGGAAGGATCTATAACCAGGGAAAAGGGGGGAGCACTGTGTGCCTGATGCAGCTTTGAGTGCTGAGTGTTGGTAATATACTTCTTGTCCTCTAGAGTCTGCTGTTCTGTACATAATTGTTAAACAATACCTAAAGTTTTATGCTCATTTTTGTATATGCTATATCTCACAGTTTAATAAGTCTTTTAATAAAATACATATTTTGTCAATTTTTCTACATGACACAATTAAGAGTGCTTTGGAATAATTGATCGTCTGGTTGAAAGATTTGCTTGCATTTATAAAGATACTATTGAAGGGATAATGCTAGTACATTAAATATAGCTAATTTTTTTTGACAGATAGTGAGAGAGAGAGACAGAGAGAAAGGTCTTCCTTTTCTGTTGGTTCACCCCCCAAATGGCTGCCATGGCCGGCACTGTGCCGATCCGAAGCCAGGAGCCAGGTGCTTCTCCTGGTCTCCCATGGGGTGCAGGGGCCCAAGCACTTGGGCCATCCTCCACTGCATTCCCAGGCCACAGCAGAGAGCTGGACTGGAACTGGAGCAGCTGGGTCTCGAACAGGTGCCCATATAGGATGCTGGCGCTTCAGGCCAGGGTGTTAACCTGCTGCGCCACAGCGATGGCCCCTCTCCTAAAGTTTTTAAAAACAAGAATAGCTTTAATTTTTTAATACCTTCATGATTGGTTTTTGTCCCTTTTGCAAAATAATCAACAAGAGACTCATAGTTCCTAAATGCTTCTGACAATTGATATCAGGGTAACAGTATGCATAGCACAGAGCAATGTTCGTTTGTGTACAGAAGTGACCAGCAGTGTCTATCAGTCTAGGTTCAGTCAGAAGAGAGAAACGGAAAATGTAATATAAAAACTACAAAGTATAATGGGGGCTGGGCCTAAGTAGAGATTGACTAGCAAAATGGAATAGTGGCCGTAACACCCAGGAGAGCAGAGGGACAGGATATGCCCGCCCCCTCAAACTGAAATAGGACATCCGAGGAAGAATTTTCCTCCTGCCAGGGCTGAGACCAGGTCCTGCAGGCGGGGGTAGCCACGGCCCACCGAATGGCAGAGAAATCGCGGAGGTGCCACACTGGGGGGTTCTGCCAGAGACCCAGCCTCTGCGGAACTGGGGAAGAGCATTCGCAGAAGTGCCGACCGACGCACCCTACACGCTCCGGCATGAAACCTCCGGGCAGGGCTGTTTCTTGCAGACGCGGGCACCGGAGCTTCTGCTCTTCCAGCAGCGGGCACTTGGGATCCCCTCACAGCACGTCAGGAGGAGCCTGTGTGGAGCCCTGGGAACCCGGGAAGGGGGGGGGACTTCTCTCTCCCGCAAGGCTTCTCACAGTGCCAGCCTGCAAGGAAAGAGCTGTGGACGTGCCCGGGCCATTTTCACAGAGAAGCCAAAAGGAGGGTTTTAGAGTTCAGGGGCAATAAATGGACCACCAGCACAGTCTTCTGCGGTTCTAGAGCTAACAGACTTGTAGCCGGTGGTGCTCTCTAGGGCTGCCTCGAAGGTACTTCCGGAGGCAGAGACAGACTGCAGAGCGGACTGTTCGGAGTGCTGCCCTAGATCAAATCCCATCTCAGCAAGCCGAATGTAGCCAGAAGGTAGGTCGTCACCCTCACAGTTTACCTGGATCCAGCTAATGGCTACAGGAAAAGTTCTGATTCCTTAGAAGGTTTCTCTTATCCCCCTAACAGCCATGAGTTCTAATAGTTTGGGATGTTTTGGACCTTTTTACGTATATAATTAGATGGTCTATAAGCAATGGCTGCTTTGTTTTCCTGGCTAAAGCTAAAACTCCCAGACCCCCTTGAGCAAACATTTCAGGAGAGCTGCCATCTGCATTGTGCTCAACTTTCAGATTTCCCGATGCATTGTTAAAATGTATCATTGACTGTGATACTGCCATGCTTCCTGTGGATTGCAACAGGTGCCCTTTACCCGTTTTAGAGGTTTCTCTCTCTCTCTCTCTCTCTCTCTCTCTCTTTTTTAAGATTTATTTATTTGTTTATTTGAAAGGAAGAGAGGGAGAGAGAGAATCTTTCATCTGCGGCTTCACTCAATACCCACAATAGCCAAGGCTAGGCCTGGTGGAAGTCAGTAGCCAGGAACTCCATCCTGGTCTCCTGGGTCAGTGGCAGGGGTGCAAGCATTGGGCCGTCTTCTGCCGTCTCCCTAGGTGCCTTAGCAGAAAGCTGGATCAGAAGCCAAAGAGCCAGCGCTCAAGGCTCAGGTATGGGTGCAGGTGTCTCGAGCAGCAGCTTTCCTTTCTACAGCACGGTGCCTGCCCATCTCTGTTCTTCATTTGCTTTTATATTCTGTACGTTTTATCAGGAATATTTAACCTTTACCAAATGCACTGCTGAGTCTCTTTCAGTGATTACGTGAAACTTCTCCTTAATGTGGTTACATCTAGGAACTGAGAACTGTTAGCCATTTTTCCTTCTTGGTCATTGGAGTCCATCTTATCCATTCATTGTTAGTTTTAGTTTGGTATTAACTGATTTAGGACTTTTGAATCTATGTTACTAGGTAAGAAAGATCTATACTTTTCTTTAGTTGTATTGTCCTTGTGGGGTTTTGCTTTCAAGATTTATATTAGGTTTGTGAAATGGGGTTGAGAGGTATCCATTTTTAATTCTCTGGAAGGTTTATAATAAGGATAGTCTGTTTGAAAAGTCAGTAGAACTTACATATTGCAACATGTAGCCCTGAGGCCGGTGTTGTGGCGTAGCAGGTAAAGCTGCTGCCTGCGATGCCAGCATCCCATATGGGTGCCGGATCAAGTCTGGGCTGCTCCACTTCCCATCCAGCTCCCTGCTGACGCGCCTGGGAAAGCAGGAGAAGATGGCCCAAGTGGTTGGGCCCCCATGTAGGAGACCCAGAAGCAGCTCCTGACTCCTGGCTTTGGCCTGGCCGAGGCTCAGCCATTGCGGCCATTTGGGGAGTGAACTAGCAGATGGAAGATTCTCTCTCTCTCTCTTTCTCTCTCTCTGTCTCTGTCTCTTCTTCTGTGTAACTCTTTCAAATAAATAAATATTTTTAAAAAACCATGCAGGCCTGTTTTTTTTCCAAATATATTATGGTAAGTTTTCTTACATTCTTATATGATTTTTTTTTTTGACAGGCAGAGTGGACAGTGAGAGAGAGAGACAGAGAGAAAGGTCTTCCTTTGCCGTTGGTTCACCCTCCAATGGCCGCCGCGGCCAGCGTGCTGTGGCCGGCGCACCACGCTGATCTGGTGGCAGGAGCCAGGTGCTTCTCCTGGTCTCCCATGGGGTGCAGGGCCCAAGCACTTGGGCCATCCTCCACTGCACTCCTGGGCCACAGCAGAGAGCTGGCCTGGAAGAGGGGCAACCAGGAGAGAATCCGGTGCCCCGACCAGGACTAGAACCCGGTGTGCTGGCGCCGCAAGGCGGAGGATTAGCCTAGTGAGTCGCGGCGCCGGCATATGATTTTCAATCTGCTGTGCCTACTGATAAATCCTGCTTTTATATCCCTAATTTTTATTAGTCATGCATTGCTATACTGATATTTGTCAAAGAATTTTTTCTTTTATGCCTTTCAAAGAACCAGCTTTGAGGTAATTTATCTTTTTTCAGTTACTTTACTAACTTCTGCTATTTTTTGCTGTTCCCTCTTGTCTCTTTCATATGATTATGTCCTTTCCTCTATCTCTTCATCTGTGATTGTCTAAGTTCTTGAAGAATATGCTTACATTATTGAGTCAGTACTTCTGCTGCAATACAAGTGTTTAGGCTAAGGTTTTTCTTTACAACTTTGGATGCTTTTGGTAAGATTTAGTAGTGTTTCCACTGTAGTGATACAATTTTGTAAGTATTTTTGTGCACTACTAATATCTTCTTACTTACATTTATGTTAATGCCGGGCATTTGGACCTTTTAAATCTTTCATAATATGGGGAATGTCCATTACCTTTTCCCCCTGGGTTGTAGCATTATGTGCAGAGGTGATTTTTTTTTTTAAAGATTTATCTTATTTATTTGAAAGACAGTTAGAGAGGTAGAGACAGAGAGAGAGGGGTCTTCCATCCGCTGGTTCACTCCCCAGATGGCCACAATGGCCGGAGCTGCACTGATCCGAAGCCAGGAGCCAGGAGCTTCTTCCAGGTCTCCCACGTGGGTGCAGGGGCCCAAGGATTTGGGCCATCTTCCATTGCTTTCCCAGGCCATAGCAGAGAGCTGGATTGGAAGAGGAGCAGCTGGGACTTGAACAGAACTTGAAAGCCCATATAGGATGCTGGCACTTCAGGCCAGGGTTTTAACCTGCTGCATCACAGCGCCGGCCCCCAGAGGTGATTATTTGTATAATTCTGAATCTTTGAAACTTTCTGAGATTTATATTTTCAGTTTGTGTTTATGTTCCAGATAATCTTGAAATACATAAAAAAACTTTACTGTTTTCAGTGTTCTATATGTAATAGGTTGCTAAAATAGCATTTTCTTTCTGTCATGGAGTTTCAGGACAGGCCTTTGTGGATGTCTGTCAGTGGGAGACTACCAGGAGTACCCCTGTGAATCCACAAGCATGGATGATGGAGGCAACAGGAAAAACTGCGTACTTTGAGGGATGTGGGTTCTCAGGGCTTGGAATTGTGTTAGATGATATTGATGTGGATTCAGAGAATTGAGCATCTTAATGAACTTTATCAGTTGCGGGTATGGTCACCTATGTTTATAATTTTATTTAGAAAATGAGAATGATGAGAAAAATGGAAAAATAGAGTAAAAATGAGAATACAGCAGAGCTAAAGCAATAAATAAAGCAACAGTTGACTCAGCTGTGGTTGGCAGTGATTGATAATGCTATAATTGAAAAAGCTGTAATTGGTAAATATGCAGTGGGGGATATTTGGCAGTACTTGAGGTTGTAATTTGTTAAAAGGTTATTTCTCTCTCTCTGTCTCTCTCTCTGGTGTCTGTTTCCTCTTGTAAATGTGGCCTTTTCAATTACGTCTTCCAAGTAGTTTTTGTTTCTAAGAAAGGTTGTTTCTGTGAATTATTTCTACCTATTTTTTCCTACTGAATTCCTAGCAGTCTGTGGTAGTTTTTCAGGAAGTCTTCCCAGGTTGCCCAGGTATACAGCCGCATTAATGTCCTTTTCAATTCCTGCACCAAGGAGCCTGCAACAGCCTCTTGATGCCTAGCCTCTGCCAAGTCCATTTTCTTCAGCTTCTCCCCGCAGGGAAAAGGAAGGGGTCATGAAGGCAAGAAAAGGGGAGCCACAAAGAAGTATGAGACGATTCGGCTAGAGAGGCAAGGTCTGTGTGTCTACATCCCACTACATCCCGGTGTACGCCTGACTTAAAGTCTGAAACTGGGCATAAGAAACCGGTGTTGATTTACCATGAAGCTTTTGAAAGGCCTTGCTAGGTTAGAAAATCCAGAATCAGTCCAAAAATACTTACGCTGGGTCGGACAAGTGCCACCAGATGGTGCCAGATAGCAACCAGGACCCAGATGGCTATGCATCTTTCAGCTGGAGCCCGGGAGTCTTGCCCAGCAGGCCAAATGCATTGGTTCATCTCACTCAGTTTCACAGTTATGCAGCTATACATTTTATGCAATTGAATTTTTATTTTTGAAGTTTTAAAAAATGTACTTGAAGTGTTTGAAGTGTCGGAGGGGGAGGGGGTTTGTCAGAGTCTTCCATCCATCTATTCTCTCTCCAAATGCCCACAATAGCTAGGTCTGGGCCATGCTGAAGCCAGAAGGCTGGAACTCCATCTGGGTCTCCCATGTGGGTGGCAGGAGTCCAATTACTTGTGCCATCACCCACTGGTTCCCAGCCGCATTAGCAGGAAGCTGGATAGGAAGCAGAGGTGGGACTTGTTCTCAGGCAGTCTGATAGCATTATAGGTGTCCCAAGAGGCAGCTTAACACTCTGCTACAACAGCTGCCCCTAAGCAACTGAATCTGAAAATATATTTTTTTCATTTATCAACTGTTGCAAAAAATGTTTTTAAGAAGTAAATAGTCCCGGCCAGCGCCGCGGCTCACTAGGCTAATCCTCCGCCTAGCGGCGCCGGCATACCGGGTTCTAGTCCCGGTCGGGGCGCCGGATTCTGTCCCGGTTGCCCCTCTTCCAGGCCAGCTCTCTGCTGTGGCCAGGGAGTGCAGTGGAGGATGGCCCAGGTGCTTGGGCCCTGCACCCCATGGGAGACCAGGAAAAGCACCTGGCTCCTGGCTCCTGCCATCGGATCAGCGCGGTGCGCCGGCCGCAGCGCGCCGGCCACGGCGGCCATTGGAGGGTGAACCAACGGCAAAGGAAGACCTTTCTCTCTGTCTCTCTCTCTCACTGTCCACTCTGCCTGTAAAAAAAAAAAAATAAAAAAAAAATAAAAAAATAAAATAAAAAAGAAGTAAATAGTCCCAGAAACCAAATTTATGAAAACAAGTAACTGGGAAGGCAAGAGGAAGGGAATAGAATAAGGAAATGTAGGAGTCTTAAGCTGTTAAGTGTTGTTTCATCTTTAAACATCTGAAATAAAGGTAAAATAATATTTTATAAATTTCATTATTAGGTGTTTATGTAAATTATTGTAGGTAGCTTTATTAAAGTAGAACTTCCATAAATAAAATGCACAAGTCTTAAATTTTACAAGCCGTTTCCCCTGTGTATACATACACCCATTCAGTCACCACCTTGGCCAAAATATTTTGAGACTCCAGAAAGATTCTTCGGAACTTTTCCTCAATCAAGATCCCATTTCCATATAGGTACATATTGTTGAGGTTTCTATATACTATTTTTTCCCCAAAACTCATATCCTGGAATCATACAGAATGCATTCTTTAGTGTCTAGCTGATTTTACACATTTTCTTTGACGGTTCTTCACATGGATACATGTTACCCTTTTTCATTTATGTATAGCATTTGTTTGAATGAATGAACGATGATTTATCCATCTTACTGCTGCCGAGTGTCTCCAGCATGGCTGCTCAAAGCAATGAAACACAACAGATCAAGGAAGACTGTCAGTGCATAATGCCTTCCATTTAGTTTCCCACCTTGAGACACTGACAAGCTACCATGGAAGTTTCTTGGAAACACTGGAGTTGGAAGGTGAATGTTTTAGATCTTAATGTGTTTGCACTTCCAGATCCTCTTCCCTTCTCTACCCAGCTCTCAGATCCAGGATACAGACCTGTAGCGAGGGCTCAAATCAACAGACTCCCCAGAAGTTCAAGCTTCCATCCTCCTGTGAAAGGAAGGGGCTCTCCGGGTGCCTTGACAGAAGTCACAGCTGTTCTGTGGTAACCTGTTCCGTCGGGGTCCCTGGAACTTCTCCCAGCCTTCACCCCTCTGGACCTAGGAGTGCTAACAGCTCTGCTGGTGCTGGCAGGGGTTTCTAGCCTTTTCGGTTCCCCCACCTCACACCAACTTTCAGAATTAACCCTTTCATAACTAAGTCCTAAGTATCCTAATTTGAGTGTGCTCACGCTTTGTGACTGGTGAAAATCTTTTAAATGTCCTTTGGACGTCAAAAGGAAAAGTTGTACTCAATGTTTCACACACGTTCACACATCTACACATACACCCCTCATGTAGAAAACTTGGTGGCACAAGCAGGAAGGCATTGCCCATGGCCCACATGTCCTGGAAAGCACGCAGAGAGTAAGCAGGGTTATCTGTTCATTGCATTCTGAAATAGGAGCCCTCCCCTCCCCTTGGGCTGTCAGGCTTATATTTTTTTTCCCAAGCTGCACGATAGAGGTAGGTCCCACTCTCCTGGTGTGACCCTGGCTTGCTATCCGAGTGCTCTGCTCCAGCTGTGAGATGAGGCAGCACTAGGCCTCCAGCCCTACTCACTCCCCTGGGCCTTCAGGATGGGAGAGGCCTGCACCCTCTCTGCACAAAGGCTATGTCGCCAGGCTTACAATTGCAGGGGGAGGTGGTGGACAGTGGACCAGTGGCCTTGCAAGGTTTCTAAGTGCATGTGTTGTTTTTTTTTTTTTTAATTTATTTATTTGCCAGGCAGAGTTACAAATAGTGAGAGAGAGAGACAGGTCCTTCCTCCGCTGGATCACTTCCCAAGTGGCCTCAATGGCCGGAGTTACGCCAATCAGAAGCCAAGAGCCAGGTGCTTCCTCCCAGTCTCCCAGGCGGGTGCAGGAGCCCAAGCACTTGGGCCATCCTCCACTGCCTTCCTGGGCCACAGCAGAGAACTGGACCAGAAAAGAAGCAACCGGGACTAGAACTTGGTGCCCATATGGGATGCTGGCACCACAGGTGGATTAACCGAGTGTGCCACCGCGCCGGCCTCCTAAGTGCATGTTTTAATTCCTGACTACTCTGTAAGAGGCAACTCAGCTCTGAGAGACTGACCTCCAGGGGTGGTCATGTCTTAGCTCTCAAATTCCAATATGTAGACTCAAAAAAAAAAAAAAATTGGGGGCAGGGGTAAATAGAGTTCCTCCATCTGCTGGTTCACTCTCCAAATGCCTGCAATGGCAGGATTGGCCAGGCTAAAGCCCAGAACTCAATCCAGGTCTCTCATGTACATGGCAAGAACCCACTTACTTGGGCCATCACGGCTATCTCCCAAGATCTACAATAGCAGGAAATGCGAATTCAGAGCTGGAGCTGGGAACTGAACCCAGACACTCCAATATGGGACACATGCAAATGAGCCACAGACCAAACATCTGCTCCTCAAAGGTTTTGCATAAAATTATAACATGTGAGGATAACTAATATGTGTGGCTGAATGAGTTAAAACACTCGTGCAGATCTTGAGTAAATCTCATCTATGCAGCTGAAGCAAATCCTAAGATTTCAAGTCAGGTCATTGAAAATTGTTTTCTTTATAATTTTTTAACTATACATTTGTGATTTGGAAGTTTCTGCAAAATAATAGACTATAGAAGTAAACTAGATGTTAAGGTTAACTTAAGATCATTAGTGCCACATACACCAACATGAAATACTTGTTTAAATATCTCACTGCACATGGTAACAATTTACATGCAAATACCACTTTATAACTCTATATTATGTTCTATACAAATTTAATTGGCAGGATAATACTACAAACCAGTAGATGACAGTATCATCAACAATACTGATGGTATCCCAGTTCTCAATTTTTGCTTTAGCAAACACTCTGTCTGTGGGAAGGCGTTTTGTCCTGAGTCACTGCCCCCTTGTCACCAGGTACGGTAGGTGCACAGAAACATGACTCGGTCTCAGGTTACTTCCACTCTGACGGAAACTTTTTCCTCAGAGGCATTTATGATCTGACCAGAAGAAAAGGCAGTGCAGCTCTAGGCTTTGTGGGATGAACAGTGAAAAGCCAGCCACTCCTCTGAGAAAACTATGACTTCATGAGGTAATCACTCAAGACCAGGGATGGACTGGAAATAAAAACATCATTGGACTTGACATGTAACCTTTTTTATTTTGTGATAAAAATGCTTTCATATAAATTTCATTTTAAGCTACTTTTAGAATGAAACTTTGAAAAGTAAAAACAGTGTGCATTTTCCTTATCACACAGGAATATGCCGTCGTTTTATTGGTTACTGGGTTGCTCATACAAACAGATATAATATCACTTTGAAGAGAAATGTACACAAGGAAGTCACCATAGTACCAAACAGTTATGGGTGGGGGCCTCAGGGTATATAAACATGTCCTCCCAGTCATCATACATTCAATGTATGGGTTAAGGCCAGAATCCCCAAACCTTCCAAAAAACATTAAAACCTTTGGTTCTTTTCTATGCAAGAATTAGGAACTAGGAAATTTAAGAATAAGATGATAAAATGGACTTGAGCAATATAGCTCTGTTTCACCAAAAATCTGTACCTCTCAGTCGTCTCTCCTTCCTCCCACCATCACTAACATAAGCCAGAAAATGACATTTAAAACAAAACAGAAGAAATTAAGCAAAACTATCCCCGAAGGTAGGCAGAAGAGGAGTCAAAGCAAAGAATAATTATAAAAATAAAATTAAACCCAAAATGGGGATAATCTATACATGGCATAAAAATGCGTCCCATAAAAATTTAGTACTCAATTCAGAACCCCAGTGGGAAAGTGATTATCCGTCTTACCTTTCCAGCTACTAGGTATTACATCACTCAAGAGTTCTGCAAATCTCAGACTGGTAAAATGTGTGAAAGGCAGTATTGTTCTAATCATGGAAGCCTGTTGTCTGTGATGGCAACTTTCATGTTCCCCTCCTCCATACCCAAAGCATCCCCAGGAGAAACAAGCCAGTGGGTCGCACACTGCCTGAGGAGGAAGGGGGGCATCCAGCAGCCAAGCAGCTGGGTCAGAGGCAGACAGTGTTAGAAGTGGGGCAGAGTGGCCGGTGCCGCGGCTCACTAGGCTAATCCTCCGCCTAGCGGCGCCGGCACACCAGGTTCTAGTCCCGGTCGGGGCGCCGGATTCTGTCCCGGTTGCCCCCCTTCCAGGCCAGCCCTCTGCTGTGGCCAGGGAGTGCAGTGGAGGATGGCCCAGGTGCTTGGGCCTGCACCCCATGGGAGACCAGGAGAAGCACCTGGCTCCTGCCATCGGATCAGCGCGGTGCGCCGGCCGCGGCGGCCATTGGAGGGTGAACCAACGGCAAAGGAAGACCTTTCTCTCTGTCTCTCTCTCTCACTGTCCACTCTGCCTGTCAAAAAAAAAAAAAAAAAGTGTTATTGAAAAAAAAAAAAAAAAAAAAAAAAGAAGTGGGGCAGAGCAGGCGGGCAGGGAGGGGCAGATGTGTGGTCCAGGAGATGAGTTCTTCCCATCTGTGAACAGTAAATGGCTTCAAGGGCAAAGAGTCGCCATTTGGAATGATAAAAATGTTTAGACACTATGCTGGCAGAATGTTGCCATGTGAGAATAAAACACAAAATGTGAAAGGTAATCTGCTTATAATCAGGGCAAATTCATTTTTGCTGGTGGAATGACTTTGGACAAGACTAAAAGTCATTTGTAGACTTTCATGCCAGCAGACAAAAAGGATTTCCATATGGGGCCACAGACAGATAAATCATATGAGTAGGAAACCCTGATGAACACCCCCAAGCCACAGCAGGGATGAAGACTCAAACAAAAACAGCATGGCTAATTCATCTATTAGTCCCTACAAAATGCCCCGGCAGTGCTAATTCTCCAGGTATCACAGGCATCACAGCCACCAGGAGAAGTGACAGTGAGGCCAAGGGACCAATTATTAAATAACCCAGGCAGAAGAAACCTATTCTCCTTTACTACAGTTGGCTAGCAGGATTCTACTCTTAACAGACAGGCAACCAAGGAAGCTGCCAAGGCCATGCACACAGGAGACTCAGGTAAGGCGCAGTGTGCCACAAAGATGACAAAGACAAGCAAGTCCACAATTGTCCGTTATCATCTGGAAGGTGACTCTGGGAAAGGAGACATCCCTGGTAAGTTTCCATGCTAGTTGCCAAAGAAAGAATGTTAAGAATGCTTTGGAGGATAAGAAATGGCAGCAAAAAATAGTAAAAGCTACTTCATAGCTCTTCCCTTCCCACCTTTCTTATTGTGCTGACTGGGACCCTAGAAAAGTAGTCCAACTCTCCATTTCCTCTGCTCGAGCATAGAAAAACTTCATGTTTTTAGCAAGAACCTACTAGGTGTACCAGCAACTCAGGGCACACAGTGTGGAGGGAAGAAAGGCCGTTATCAGCTGGAGCTTGGCGAAGCGGGGGCTGCGACCACCTGACAAAAGGAAGAGGTCTGCTGGCCGTGGGGCCTCCTAAGAAGAAAGTCCAGTCCGACATGGCGAGGGCCTACTGACGAGGCATGTTCTTCCCTGGAGCCGGAAGGAAAGGTTCGACAGCTGAGACTAGCTTCAGCCACTGGATGAGGGAGGGAAGCAGGCCTAGAATTCTAAGACCTGGCACCAACATGTCTCAAACTGGCAGTCATGGAATGCTTGGCAGGAAGTGGAGGGATCTGAAGGTACATAACTGCTGCTTGCATAGGTAGCTTATCTCTTCATTATTCCAACATCTCAACTCTTCTGCTAGTTTAAAAAAAAAAGGGAGACCATAGTACCTGGGCTGCCAAGGATAAAACTTCATATTGACTAAAAAGCAACTGACCTGTATCCTTCCTGGTAAGGTTTAGATAAAGCCTTGCATTCTGGCAAGAGGATTAAGGTATAGCCTACCCCAAAAGCTGGTTCCAAGAACAGGGTATTTGTTCCCCTTTTCTCTCTAGGAATGACGTATGTAGGGGAATGCCACGTGTCCATTTTCTAAAGAAACATTTGGAAAAGTTTACACTGAGAATCATAACCAAGTAAACTCTGTGGGATTCCGAGGGATGCCGGGGAAAAGGCCGCTTAAGCTGCTCTCTAGGGTAGGAATGATTAAAAGCATGAAAGTCTTGTCCAATAGCATGCTGGTGGGGCTACCACCACCAAGAGGTGCAAAATCAAAAGCACCAAATGAAGTCGAGAGAACTTCCAAGATGAGAAGATGAGCTAGGTCAACCTGGGTAGGATTCCAGGCACAATTCCCAATAGGAATCTTCCCATGGGTGTGGCAAAAGCCCCTCAGTCAGAGCTGAAAGAACGTCTGGGCTACAATAGGCATATGTCTTATTCTCCAAACAGAAGAGACTAAACACAGCCCCAAGGCTTGCATTCATCCTGCATTTCCATGAACTCAGCTTGATGGGCACGCGATGAGGAGGAGCCTGGTCGCTCCCACCAAACCCTGCAGATGCCCGGCGAAGCTGACGAGCTGCTGCTCTCACATCATCTGAGAGAGGAGGAGCACTGCCCCCTCCTGCCTCCAGAAGCTGGTCGCAGAGATTTCTTCATTTCTCTCCCGGATGACCTTCATTTGTCCCTCAGCAGCATTTACAATCGGCAGTCCTGCCCCTGCACTGGAGGCAGACTCTTTCACGCGTACACCTGCATGTTGCTGTGTGGTGGCTCAGACATGTGTGTCCCAGGTCCCCGCTGACCACCTCCAGCACCCCCAGGAGTAGGACTGGTGGTCACATCTGACCAGTCAGAAGCAGAGTGGGGTGATGAACTTGACCACTGGTCAGGAGACTCTGGGGATGGTGTCAGGTATGGATGCTCACCCTGGAGGTGGCCACTATGACTGGGTGTTCGCTCAGCAGCACTTGAGGAAGCATAGCTATGCTGTGAAGGGGGTGTAGGGTACTTGCCCACAGAGGCAGGGAAAGGATGATAGGCTGGAAGAATGGTCTGAGCTACCTGCCCATCCTGCTGGGGCATCATGGCAGTGGGGAAAGCCACACTGGGCAAACGGGCCATTTCTGGAATCTGGTACATGGTGGGCAGTGGGCCTGCAACAGCAGGGGGGCAACTGGACTGAGTCTGGGGAGCCCCAGTGGGCTGGGCAATACTTCCCTTGGGGATGAGCTGGAAAGTCACAATAGGGGGCAAGGGCTCCCGTGGGGTGGTTATGTGCTTCCCTTCAGGTGGCCTGCTCTGGGGAGCCATGCCAGGGTGGGTGCCCTCAGCTGGAGCCAGGACCATACCAAACATCTCATTGTACTGGGTGTCATTCACCTCCACACGGTTCATCCAGTCAGCTGGAACGGTGACTGGATGGAGCCTACCTAAGCTTCCAGCACTGCCACTGCCTGGGGGGACAATGTGGTGGTGGGAGAGCAACTGGCTCACTGAGGGAAGCACAGTGCTGGCCCCACCATGAGCCAAAGGCTGCATTTCATGAAGGTTAGAGAAAGACAGTGCATGCTGTGCATGGACTTGGGCACTGGGGGCAGCTGTGGCCAACATAGGGTTGGGTGAGGCCTGCAAGATCCCAGGGGACGTGATCATTGGAGAGGATGTGGTGTCAGACACGTATGTGTGAGGAGACTCCAGAGAATCCACAGGGGATAAAGTCACTGAGCTCTCAGACAGCTGGACCTTCTCACTCAGAGACTTCTTCCTCCTACTACCCTTGGCCTCCTTGGCCTCCTTGGCCAGGTTTGGGAGGCTGGTGGGGATGGCACTCTTGGCGTTGGGCCGCCGAGGCTTCTTGCCCATTGGGGTGTGCTTCAGGCTGAGGAAAGGCCTGTTGGGCCCACAGATGACAGGGGAAAGAGCAGAGGTCAGCACGGTGCCTGGGGGGCTGGGTGTCACATTGTATTCATCCAGGAGGCGCACAATGTCATGGTGCATGCGGTCCCGAGCCACATCGCGGGGAAGACGATCCATGTGGTCCGTGATGTCCCGATTGGCAAAGTGGTCCAAGAGGATCTTGGCTGCTTCATAGCTCCCCTCTCGGGCAGCAAGAAACAGAGGTGTTTCTTCCTACGGAAGAAGCCCACACAGAGCACATTTAAACAGTGTTCTTGACAACATACTCTTATTGTTCTCCTTATAATCCTCTTAGACACTGTCTTCTCAGTGGCCTTCCCCGTGACGTTTAGGCTGTACATGTAGCCCTGTCTGAATGTAGGTACATCTGTGATTTACATACATACAGAATAAGACTATTTCATCTCTTCAGAAAAGCCCATCTTGCTCCTGAGACATCACATCTCCTCAGTTGGGAATTCATGAAATAAGGCATGCCCTGACAGAGACTCACTCAGAAGAGTCCCAAGCTTATGAAAATCAGGTCCCTAAAGGAGAAGGCGTTAGACCTACGAAAAGTGGGAAGAGAAGAAACTAAAATGTATATAGAACTGGAGAAAACAAGGCAAAAGATAAAACACATGTTAAGAAAGAAGTAAAATAAGGGAAGAGAAGAAGGGAACGAGAGCCGACGGATGAGAAGGGAAGCGTGACCAAAAAAACTCAGAGGGAGAAAACTGCATGGGAAAACACCATGGTATCCAAGGTCAGAAGAACAGCAGCAGAGAGAACATGAAAGAAAACCAACAGAAGAAAAAGATGTGAACATGAACAGAAGAGGAAACTGGAGAAAAGGAAGTGTCTGAGAAGGGAAAAGGCAGGAAAGCTAACACCAACTTAGGTATAGGACAGCCTGGTGCTCCTTCCTAGCCCACCCATACACCCAGTATCCCTCATCAAACTCCCACATGGGCCCATCTCTCTCTTCCCTGCTCATAAGAGAAGCTCTGCAGAGAAGAGGGAAGGGCCTCACGACGAAGGCTCCACTGAGCATCCTCCAGCTCAGGGCCCACAGTCTGTACCTTGTTGTCCTGCATGTCTCGGTTGGCCCCATTTTTCAATAGTAAAAGAGTTGCCTCCACATTGTTGACAGCAGCTGCCCAGTGAAGAGCAGATTTTCCTGCAGGTGAAAAATGTTTTTATCAGTAGACGGACAGAAGGCCATGTCCTGTGCATATCAGGAAGCACCAAGACTTGGAAGACAAGGAACCCTTGACTCCCCAGAGACGAGTAGGGGGACAGTTCACTCCAGTCCAGTTGCATCTGTCTTTCCTCTGATCTGGGAATACTTCAGTACTGGCCTCCCAGTAGCAGAAGCCCTTGAGGAAAAAGCATCACATGCACATGCTATCCATGTCCTCCACAGGGCAGAACCTGCCTTGCACATGGTGAAGACAACAACCTTTCTAATGCATGCCAGAATGTATACTTCAGATACCCTACAACCCTCCCAGGGAAGCAGCCCTCCTAAATCTTTGTATCAACAGTGATGTGCTCAGACCTACACAGGCAAACTTTTCATGGACTTGTTCGGAGGTTCAGGAACCCTCACAAACAATCCTTTCTCATTTTGATCTAGGGGTCTCCCATTAGCTCAATTCCCTGAGCCCAATATGCTAAGAGAAAAACAAACTGAATGCATAAATTAAAGAACTCCCGAATGGATCTGGTTCTTAGAAAGCTCTTTAAGGACCATGTAACACTTCTTAGATGTAGGCTCTGCAGGCAAGAATCCAAGTTCCTGCCTCGCATCCCTACCATGGTCATCCACAGCATTCACATCTGCTTGGCAGTTGATCAGTTCTGCCACCATGCCCTCCACAGCCAGGCGGGCAGCCAGGATCAGAGGTGTGGTTCCATCATTCATCCTGGCATCTAGATCAGTTACTCGATTGCGGATCAGAATCTAGAAATGGAGAAAGTACAAAAAGGAGTCACTGGGTAAAGCAAAATACTGAAACCAAGAGGAAAAACGAGAGCATTTGAGCTGATGCTGTACTAAGTCCCTGGAAGGCGGGGTAAGTCTTATTATTTTTGTATACAAAATCCTAAGATCCTGTAATAGTAAATCAGTAAGTATTCATTAGATGAATGAATGAATAACCCAACCAATGAATGCTCAAACATGTCTCAGGTAATGTGATGCTCTTCTATTTTCTTTTAAAAATTTATTTGAAAGACAGAGAGAGAGGGAGAGTCAGAGACAGAAAGATCTTCCATCTGCTGGTTCACTCCCTAAATGTCCACAATGGCCGGGGCTGTGCCAGGTTATAGCTAGCAGCCTGCGACTCCATCTTGGGTGCCGGGGCCCAAACACTCAGGCCATCTTCCACTGCCCTCCCAGGTGCATTAGCAGGGAACTGGATAGGAAGTGGAGCAGCCAGGACTCAAACCTATGCTCATATGGGATTCTGGCATTGCAGACGGTGGCTTAACCTGCTGTGTCAGAACACTAGCCCCTGTACTTGCATTTCCTAAGGGGGAAAAATGGGGAAACATTACAGCTTCAATCACAGAAGATTCAGAATGCTTCCAGTTTCCTTGTGAGGGTAAAATAAAAGTGCACCGAGGAGGACTCTGCCAACTTAAGTCAGACAAACTGCCAGTGAGCAGCTGGAAGCCCACAAAGTCAAGGAAATATGCAAAGAGCAGCAAACAGTTGTCCAGGGATTCGGAACAGGGGTCACTACCATCTAAGTACTTGGGAGACATCTTGGAACATCAAAATATCATCTTCTTCAGCTTGCTGCATCACCACCACTCACAACCTGGCTATAAACAGCTAGGTCAGTTAGCCTGCCTCCCATTTTCCTGCTTGTCCATCTTGCAAGTTTGACTCAGAATACCTGCCCCGATCTCTCAAAGAATCACTACATGAATTCAGAGACACTAAACCTCACAGACCCCTAAGGAATTCTTCTCATGTAGATCACCTCTTCTCATGTTCTTTACCTGAAAGACACCCTGGGCATCAGCTGCCACTGCAGCATGGAGAGGGCAGCGGCCCATGTTGTCCTGGGCATTGGCATCGGCACCTGCATCCAGGAGCCGCTTGGCAGCATCGGCCCTCGAGTAGCGGGCTGCAAGGTGCAGGGCCATCTCACCGGTCCTGTCTGTCTGAGCTTGGAGGCTGGCGCCTTGGTAGACCAAGTCTGTGATGATGTTGGCAGCAGAGTCCTCAGCATCTTCATCTTCATCACTCACATCGGAGCTGCCTCCTCGGAGAGAGGCCAACATCAGTGGGGTACACCCATCTGCAGGAAAGGAAAATGCCAAAAAATAGTTCCTTTCCTGAGAAGAAGAGA